>NC_140207.1:20022019-20622019 GCF_965226575.1 Pagrus pagrus
ATCTTTTGTCACTTGAAGTTATGGGTGGTTTATAATTCAGAGTGATACAGGGATAACAAGTTCTATCTTGGGTTAGAATTAAAGGAGACTGTTGGGTCTTGGTGGAGGCATGTGCATTCTAGTATTTTTATTTATCTAGTCGGGAGAAGAGAACATGCAGTCCTCTTTGCTTGAGGCAGGTACGCTGTATTTGTGCTAAAGTTCATCTGAGAGTTAAAATCATTTCAAATCAAAGAAGTGATCCATGAAAACTGCAAGTTAATATGAAATCTTTGACCTCAACCTAGTCATCACATAAAACAAAGCTGGTCAAGATCGGGGCTGGTTTTTAGAGCTGCAATGATTAGTCAATTTATCGATTAGTCAATCGAAACAGAATTAATTTACAAGTATTTTGTTAAACGATTAATCATTTCATGTCATTTTTTCAAGCAAAAATGTCAAACATTTCCATGGTTCCAGCTTCTTAAATGTAAGGATTTGCTGCTTTTCTTTGTCATTTATCACAGTTGATCACAAGTCTTTGGTTTTGGACTGTTTATTGACATTTTATAGACTAAATTTCTAATATTTTACTGTGAAAACGACTGGAAAGTAAGCCGTACTGGTGTTAAATTCAGTGTTAGGGTAACACATAAACCTAAAAATACCAAATTACATGCAATGACATCACAGCCTATGCACTGCACTGTTTTGTCTTGTGTCAGACATCATTAACCCTTTACACCTGACTGAGCCTCACCCAACTTGTCAGCTTGCTTAGTGTGCTAGTTGCCATCTAGATATTTGTCTAAAGGGAGCTTGATAATACATAAGAGAAGATGATTTCAGGAGCAGGTCCCTTGGTGTTTGTAGTCTGGATGTACCTTATTAACAGGGGTGAGGATAAGCAAGCCTGTACCCGTGGGCTTAATGAGCGCAGGGTCGAAGGGTGAATCCTCAGGGGCGACTAAGGGAGAAAGCTTGTTACTGCAGAAATACTTGAATCAGCGTTTCACGAGAGAGTATTTTACCACAGGTGCATGTTGGCGTGTACAGAAGCTGCAGTGACACTTGTGAACCACAAAGAGGCGCTCAAGCCCAAGTGATAGCAGTCTACAGCATTGGCTGTGTACCGTCTGCTACACAGACTTCTACAGAGTAGATTGTCTTTTGTTTTGGGAATGTCTAACAGACTCTTTCTGTTTCACAAAACACAAGACAAAAACTCCAAAAAAGACTGAGGAAGTACAAAGAAAGGAAAAGAAAAAGTCTAATCGAAGCTAACTGAACTGTCCATGTCTGACTGCCTCCTCCATTTGTGCTAATGCGGCCTGTTTATAATGAGTACCACATCCATGGCTCCTGTGGCTGAGCTCCTTGGACAATTGGCATTTTCTTGGCCCCTGAAGTTGGCATTGCCATGGCAACGGCAGTCGGGTGCCAAGTGGGCACCTGCGCTGGGTCGAGATCAAGCCGTGAGTGAAATTAGCCAAGGCTAAAGCAGGGTCCCAGCAGCTGCCCCCTGGTACCAGAACACTGCCGGGGGAAATCAAAGACTAATTACTCTGTTTGTCTGTGCTGTGTGTGTGTGTAAATGTGTGTCTGCATTTGTGTAGGGATGTGTTTGTGAGTGAATGTAGCCTCTTTTGGCATAGATTGAGGACTATTGTGTCTGGTTGGCCGTCTCTCACCATCGTCTCTCAGACAGAGTAATGCATTCACCTCACACATTGTGGACTGTTTATTCTGTACTTGCCTTGCATCTATACAACTTAGTATGATTCATTGTCTTGTGCAGTTTCAATGAATCCATGGAACCTGATTTGATTTTTGCAATACAATATGATAAAGTCCCTATTTTCTGTAGGTGGAGCAGGAGATAACCAGAGAGCGTAAAAGCATCAAACCATTTGTACTTTTCTCACTGTGCTAATGTAGAGAAATTGAAGTGCAATTTATTTTACCACAGTTTGGTACCTAATCAGACAGACTTGACTCCATGTTGTTTTGCAGCAGGTCTGTAATGTATTGTATAATTAAATTTACCTGTGGAAAAAACACAAGAAATACTCTGATATTTGCTGACAATGAAGCCAAGGCAGCTCCTCTCTACAGGCTACATAGTGTCATAAACGTGTTATAGCACATGTGTTATGCCCTCTGGTGGCCAGACAGACAGATCAGCGGAGGCTTAGCCTCTGTGCATCATCTTCATTCTTCTCTGGTGGATGTGGATGGTTCTAAATTGGCTGCAACTAATGATTATTTTCATTATTGATGATCAACTGATTATTTTTTATGATTAATCAATTAATCGTTAAGTCAATAATAAATGTCAAAAATGTTAAATATGCTCATCACAATCTCTCATCGCCCAAAGTGACGTCTTCAACTAGCCTCTTTTTTTCAACCAACAGTCCAAAACCCAAGACTCTCCTATTATTATCATAAATGACAAAGAAAAGCAGCAAATCCATTTAATAATTAAGCAATCATCAGAATAGTTGGCAACTCATTTTCTTTCAAGCGACTATTCGATCAATCCACTAATTGTTGCAGTTCTAGTTTTAAATGGTATAGTTGACCTGATGACCCTCTGACAGAAGGAAGCAGGGACTTGAGGAGAAATGCATACCTACAGGAATATTTGACAGTCCCTGTGTTTCTCTGTCAGCCATCAGCACCTGTTTCTGCTCAGAAAACTCCCTTCAGACTGACACATATCCTCTGATTGACACTTAGATTCAGGTAAACATATGGTTATATACTTGAACTTTGAAATGTGTAACTGCTGATGGAATCAGATCTCTCTCTCTCTCTCTCTCTCTCTCTCTCTCTCTCTCTCTCTGGCCATCTCCAAGTGTATGTGTAGTCAACTGTCATGGAGACGACAAAAGAACACTCAGACATCACACATACAGTTTGTACACACACCAGAACACATGTACAGAAATAGTCAGACACTCTGACAGAGTCACACATGCCCACACGCACATCCTGACAGACACACACCCCGCTGTACTCAGCTGTAATTAGCCTGTAAGGACCAGAGTCAGCGCTGCGTCCTGAAAGACTCAGTGTGGTAGCGGAATTTATCCTCACCTCCGCTGCTCTGCTCGGAGGCTGGTGGGCGGCAGCAAGCAGTTTTTCATTTCATGTTCCTCCGGGGCTCTGGATTTATTGTCGGTTGTTGCTTGTTTATTAGGTTGCTGGTTTTTGAACTTCACTTACCCAGGGAAGGTTTGTTGAGCACTGTAGTTCTTTTTTAGCAACTCCCTGCATCCCACTTATGCAGTTATAATCCCTCACTGTGGGGATATGCTTTTCTGATTTTCGTCCATTGAGAGCTGAACTACAGGCTTTACTGTTAGCAACTCGGAAGTCTCTTTGAGCACATAAGGGTTTAGTATCGTACTGTTTATAAATGTTGCTGTGCTGTGTTGTATTAAGTGCAGATTGTTTTCAATGAAGAAAACAGAACAGAACCTGGAAAAACATCTGCATTAAACCTGTACTAATAGTACAGTAGTAACCTAGCACAAGTTCTACAATATGTATTGATGTGTGTGTAAGTCATAGAGGACATATAGCTTTAATTAGGCTAGTTCTTTAAAAAAAAAAAGCAAGATGTAGCCCTTACTGCATAATGAAATGCTTTCAGATCAGAGTTGTATAGACAATGTGATAAAACACAGTGTAGAAGAAGCACAGTCTGATCCTTTTACGAACACACACAAAGTGCCACAGTGCAACAAAATAGTGAAAGGCTGAACGTGTCAGAGTTTGAATGTTTGGTTGGGCGCAGGCAAAGCGTCGGTATCTGATGATTTGACCACCTGCCTTCTATCTTTTTGAGTCTCGCTCTAAAAGTTAGCCTAATATTGCATGAGACCTACAACATATAGTGATATGGAATATTTGTCACATCCTTAGTGTGCACTGTGTGAACAACTTTCACTGGAATGAATGTGTCATCCTGTGAGGTGAAGTAGTAAAGTAAAATATTTACAGTGCAGACTTGCCAATGGCTGAAGAAACCAAACAAAACCGAAGATGATGCCATTGATTCTATTTTTGTTTAACAATTATTTCACAGGCCAGATTTGAAATCAGGGTATCTTTTTTTGCATGAGTTGTGGTCAAAATGGTTATAAAACATTTGAGCATTGGAAATGCAGTGCTGTGTGTGTAGCATAGACAGTCTGAGATGTGATGATGTGGAACAAAGGTCACCTGGCGGTCTTGAACCTCTAGCATCACCAGTGCATGACATCATGCTGTCCTTGCTGACATGCACCTGCTGATCCACCAGTATAGATAACATCAGTCCATTCCTGTTGACAAAAGCACTGCTTCAGCTATATAGCATATGCAGTATGACATACACAACTCTTGTGCCTGGGGTAGGAATGATATTACTCCATATTGCACAGCAGCAGGCAACTTCTCCAGCCTCTGCTGTAGTTTTTCTGTAAAATGGGTGAAATCAGGTCATGTCACTGAGCTTTTATTTCAGCTCGGAGGCAACGCAGCTAGGCATGTAGGTGTCTTTGATTTCCCCTTCGTGACAGCTCCCCTACAGGAAAAGATTTCTGCCGATGCGCCAAATTGCTCCTGACACGGCGTCGGCTCGTCTGAATACTGTCTGGAAGTGCTGGGGTGTTTAACCAGAGCTGTGGATAGGCAGCGCCAAAATAGGAAAAAAGTAGAAGGACCCACACAGACGAGAACATGTACTCATTTACACACCTGTGTAGAAAAACAATTGTGCACAAACCCAGCTACACACACAGACATACTGTAGTGGACACACACACTACCATCCTGGTATTGTGCACGTGCATGTGCCAGGCAGGAGGATGTTGGTCCTGGTTGACAGCTGTCAGGGCTGCTTTGGTCCCAGTGTCTGGATACTTTGCCAAACGAGCCTATTATCTGCAGCGGTGGAGTCCTGTGGAGGGGCCCGACATTGCCCCAGGCGGACGATTTGGGTCAGCCGCCATGAGACTAGTCCTAAACTGAGGTGACAGATACAGACCCCCTCCTGGGATTCTGCCGCCTGCCCAAAGACCCCCAGAGGGCTGTTGGTAGGAGCACTAAGATAACAAAGGAGTAGTTTTCCTCGATTATCCATATGTGGTGCACCCAGAAAAGCCACTGGCATCAGGCAGAGAAACTCTGCCCTGGTTTCCACTTTGGAACTGGATCAGTTATATTTGCTATTTATCCGTATGCGATTTGTCTCATTATATGGCTGCATTTCAGGGACGTCTTCTTCTCCACATTGGAGTCTTTTTCACCTCGCCTCATGGGGGCAACAGTGCATTGTGCATGGCACTACAGTACAATTGCCCACGAGGAAATTACTTATACAAAGTCAGAGGCAGTTCAACAGAAACTGCAATCTTGAACAGAAAAATTCAATCTACCATCAATTGCTTATTCTTTTGAATATAGACCTATTTCTCTTTCACCCGGCTGCCTCTCAGCTCCTTGTTAAACCAAGCGAGTGTCTCTTCTGCATGACAAGTATCCCTCTGTAGCTTTTGTCTCAAGAGTCTCCAGACCATGAGCTGCTGTTTTTAACACTTGACTACTTCTCTCAGAACCATATATAATTACCCTCAAAGATCCAAAGTCACTCCAAGGTCGTGTCTGAAAATTGGCTCTCAAATTGACTTAGGAAGGCAAAGCTCTGTGTTAGACTGGGTTCATTTATTACAGGGGATATGATATACGCTAAGCAAGTTGGGATTTTGAGCAGTGTGTGTGTTCACATATTATAGCAATTACTCTAGCTGTGAGTATGGTGCAAGGACCAGGGCCTAATAGTTGAAAGATTTGGTAAAAAAAACAACCCCTGCACACACACAAGCAGACAACTTCAAGCGACAAAAGCACATTTATATGCACATACTTAATGTATTTAAGTATGTGCATTGAGTTGAGTACATAGGAGAAAACTAATGAAAGACTGAATGCAAAAAAGACAATACATAAATAAAAAAAGGAGGAAATACAAATTGAAACAAACAAAGGAAGAGGAAATAATGAAATATGTCCAATCAAAGGGAGAATGGAAGCAGTGTAGGAAGAAGAGAAGAAACCCAGTTGGAGTGGAGAGCAGGCATTGCCACGAGCTAAACTGAGTCTGGCGACTGGCGCCGTACCGAGCTGAAGTTGACACTGGCACAGGAAGGGAGGGAGGTGGTGCCAGGGCCGGGAAGCTAAGCCTGGTTTGGAGAGCTTTAGTCGGACATATTGTAGCTGACAGAGAGCTGAATCCCCTCTAACACTGGCTGTGTGCTCTCATTGCCTCTCTTCTCATGAGAAAAGGCTAAAGACCTCTTCAGATTATGTCCTGCTCTGCTAAAGTACTGCAGGCTTATGGACATGCTGAAGTAATGTATGCTTTCCTCTTGGACATCTGCTGGTCAGTGTGATTTATCACTTGGTCTGGAGTGTCCTTATCGACAAATGGATTTTAACTTTGATAGCAAATAATAACCAATTCAAGCCTTTTCTCTTTGTTTTGTGGCATTTTTATAGATCTTTTCATGAAAAATGTATTATTTTCTACTATTATTTTTTGGTAAATTGACTTGCATTTCTATAGCACTTTTCCAGTCTACTGACTGCTCAAAGTGCTTTACAACACTCGTCACATTCACCCATTCACACACACATTCATACACTGATGGCAGAGGCTGCTATCCATGTTGCCAATCTGATCATCAGGAGCAACTTAGGGTTCAGTATCTTGCTCAGGGACACTTCAACATGTAGGCGAGGGAGCAGGGGATTCGAAACCAGTCACTCTACTATAACTCTACTCTACCTTTCAACTGCTTGTACTGCTCATCCACAGTATCTGCAAATATGATGAAGCTGAAATGATTAGTTGATTAACCAGTTAGTCGATGAAGAGAAAATGAGTTGGCAGTTTACAAGCAAAAATGGCAGTCTTTGGTTCCAGTTGCTCAAATATGAACATTTGCTGTTTTTGTCTGTCATACATGATAGTAGAGTTAATGTCTTTGGGTTTGGGATTAAAACAAGGAATTTGAAGACACCACCTTGACTGGTGATGGCTTTTTTTTACTATTGTTTCAGACAAAATATTCAAACAATTAATAGAAGAAATAATCTGCATATTGATTGCGAATAATTAAACCATTAGTTGCAGCTTGGGAATACTATTGAAAACACTAACGATACACATACAAATGACATACAGTATTCATGGTACATTTTTAATCTTGAAAAAATAACTTCTCTAAATCATATCTGAAGTGGACCATAGTGAGTCGCTGCTGTATATACTGTAGAAAGAGTTTTGACTGTCAAAATGATTTAATCTCCATCTCTTTGTCCTGTCTCTTTGCACTAGCAGTCAGGAAGACTAAAAGCCATGTGTAATACAGAGGCTATCTAAAGGTCTGTAGGCCAATTTGAGAGAATGTGTCTCAGTGTGTCTTTGTGTGCAGCCATGGTTTTATGCAGAAGGGATTTTGAGGTAAAATTGTCATTAGACCCCTCCACCACTGTGCCTTCCTTCTTCCTTTGTGTGGTAATACATGGAGAATCTTGAGAGCCCCTGCATGAATGCCTTATGTCTCCTCCACAACAGATGTGCCACAGCCTAGGGCCCCCCAGTAGTAGCTCGTTATGTGAATGTGTGTGCGTTTGTGTGTGTGAGTGTATATGCACGCATGTGCGGGAAGACTGCATGCTATTCCCATTCGGAAGTCAGCAGGGAGTTTGCCTATAAAAGGCACAAATAATAGGCACCCATTTATCTCTGAAGACACTCATCCATCAGGGTATACACACACAAGAACACACTCACACATACACACATTTGGTTTGTGATATTATTGCTCTGTTGTGCCAGAAGCACTGTCCTGTGTACAAGCATTAGTGTAAATGTCTGTCTTTACACAGAAGACAGAAGAGTCAGGTGACATGCTATATTGTCCCCTGTCAGTAAGTCTCTGTAGCTTTTTTGTTTAAAGGCTATTACAATGTAAAAGCCCTTATGCACTCACTGACACTGTGTGTGGCCTCATCTATTGATGACACTCCCAAAGGACGTGCAATCAACCCTCTCTGCAATCATCAGAAAAGTGTGTGTTACTTTTACTTCTAATCTAAAGTGACCACGTTCTGCATGGATGTGTTGTAACAACGACTTCTATTCAGATAGTAGTAACGGTTGAAAGCATGGTTTGTAGACTTCAAGATTAAAGATCTGTTATGTTCATATATACAGTACAGGTGGACAAGATAGTGAATCCAAAGATGGCTCCTATTCAGTCCAATGAGAACTGCTTGCCAGGGGCACACGCCAAAAAAGTTTCAAGCTTCCAGGTTTGAATTCTGGGAATGTGGCCCACTGAATATGCCCAGTAGAGTTTCTCTCATTGGCTCAACCTATGAGTTCCTGTCAGCCCTTAGACTTTACATTGTGATGGCGTCACAGATTTAAATATAAAACACATATAAAATCTCCATCGATCAGAAATTGATGAAGAAGGACTCATACTTGACCTTGATTGCAGTTTGAGGTGTCAACACTTTTACAGATGTCTCTTTTAGAATGATGGTCAGGAGGGATCATGCTTTTTGGGCCATGGGGGAATTTTTGCTGCAATACCGCTAGTGGCCGTTGGGCAAAATTGGAAGCAAGGCGATACATAATTCTTATTAATAGTCTCAACCTTAATTTGAGTTTGACAGAAAACCACAACATGACACTTTTTTCCTTCAATATTCCTCGTCTTTAAAGCAGCCACAAAGTGGGCAGTCGTGTACAGTTTACTGAAATGATAACACACTGTATCTCTGCTCTGAATTCAACAGAAGTTATTTGACGCTGCCATCTGGGGACAAAAATGCGTGAAAGTACAGCTACATGGTTGTGTATGTATGTGAGTGTGTGTCTGCATCTCTTGTCTTACATCTTTTAGTCAGTATTCATGTGTTTTCAAAGAGTCCTGTAATCTTCAGAAGCAGTGAACTATTCCATACAACCCTCGTCTGAACGCCTACAGAGGCTCATCTTTTTTCTTCAACCCTCTGTTGTCTTCTTTCTGCTGTTTATCCTTCACTCTCAATGTTGTCTTCAAGAGCCCTTAAACAGTCCATGAGATGAGAGAGAAGACAAGAGACAGACCTTGCGCTCCTCCCTAATCCCTTATTGATCATCAGCCTGTGAATGAACTGAACTCAGTAATGCATCTATTGATCACAGCAACACACTCATACACTCCTTCAGCTTCTTTACCAGAAGTCATCATAATGAATACAAGGGCCTATCACTATGTGGAAAGTGACTGCACGTGTCAAGTGGTAAGATTGTACGAAACGCTGCTAAAGTAAAAAGTGAGTGAGTTCAACTTTCCCCAACTTACATTTGGGAAATTCATTTTCTGCAGCTCAAACAGTGGAAAACTGGCTGTGTTTGACTGAATCCACATGTAGACACCATCAAATCTGTTTTTGTTACATTATTGCAAGTGAGACATTTATTTTTTTTCAACCATGACTGTTGTTATTTTAACTTTAATACAGGAACCATTATTAGTCAACCATTTGTTTTGTGTGTAATGGTTTGACCAACTATTGTTTATTGGTGCAACACTCTGAATCCCGACCAGCTTCACAGCTGCAGTTTTATACAGTACTGTATATGACCTCTGAGCTCTGTGTGTTGGAACATAAGGGAACAGAGAATAACCCAATAAAGATATAGACACTATATCATGTATCACCTAGTTTTGTATGTAGGTGACTATTTGTGCTCCACACTTCTTTTTTTTAATTCTTTTTTAAAAAAACAGCTTTTGCTGATTTTTCTGTTTTTTTGTTGTTGTTATAAAGACATTTCAACACAACAAACATTGTGTGGGAACAACTGATAGTTATGAGGCGCTTATTTCTATTCATAAGTGAAATAATGATAGCTGTTGCTGCCAGCAATGACAGGATGTTAATAATTCATGACAGAAAAAATAGTCGACAGATGTGCCACCTACTTGTATTCAAATATGGCTCTTTGAACAACAACTGTGGAGCACATCCCCATCACCAACCGCCAAAAGAAAACCTTTTTTCTAGTTGTATTCATGTGCACCTCGCTCCTCTCTTCCTCTATGTGAACTGGAATGACAGTGGAGAGCGTGTGTTGTTCGCGTGTGCGATCAATTTGGCAGGACAGGGTTTAGGACACGCGTATGAGATATACTGTGTCTGTGTTTCTGATCTTTAACACAGTGACATAGTACTGATTGTTCAGTATGTGTGTGTGTTAACGCACGCACCTGAAACCAGGTTGCTCCATCAACAACACATGCTGATATTTTATTCAACATGTTGCCTCCACGCTTATTATCAGGAGGAGTATGTTTGAACAAAGAGGACAGGCAGAGGAGAAAGAAAACTGGGGAAAATGCAGCTTTTGCACTTCTGTCAAGTCGAAAAGACCTCTGTTCACTCTTTTATCTCTACCTGTCTCCATGCGTGTTTTATGGTGAATAAGTTCATGTTTTATATAAAAAAAAAAAGATATTATAAAAAGATATTTGTATCTTTTATCAAGTGCGTCTGGCCTCAGTCTGAATGTGTGTATAATGTGTGTGTGCTCTCATAGTGCCACGCTCCAATTAGCAGTCCTATTAGCACAGGTGTGGCACCTGAGACCAGAGCAGCCGCATCGGGAGTTCCCCCCCTTCGCCGTGGCACCTCTTAACACGGCATTAGGAGAAGCAGCCCTCGCTTCAGTTTGACAAAGAAATCACTGTGACATTTCATTTTGAAGCCTGTGTTAATATTTTGTCATGCAGCGGTGAAAATGAGTTTTGCTGCAGGGAGGGAGTACAGGGTATCGTTTCAGCCACACATTATTTTGAAGGCAGAATAAATTGCAAAGTGAATACCAAAACGTTTACCTTGGCAGACAGTAGTGTTTCATATAAAGAGAGTCGTAAAGCAAAGACACTTTTTTACCCACAAAGAGCAATATTGTCAGCTAGCACTCTAAAGCTAAATCTATTTTTAACAAGGCTGGGACACAGCAGGGAGGGTCATGACATCTAGCTTTCTTTCTGGCTTGACAACTTCTCCTTGTTATCTGTTTGTCCCCACCAACAACCTCCACCAATTTATAAAAATGGCACATTTTTTCCTTGAAAATATCCTCTACTATGGGAAAAATGTTCACTTGTTGCCAATGCAAATCAGCATGTGAAGTGTGTTGTGTTACTTTTTTATCAGCTGTCATCTGCTTATTGCCAGAGGTGTTTGTGACACATTGACAGGAGGTTCTTGAAAGTGTATCTGCAAAGGAGTCACCTCCGTCTGATGCGACAAATGTAGCGAGTTGTTAAATTGCATGCACAAATAAGAATTACACTTTCTTTTTTTCATTCCTTAACCCCCCCATCCCCGTCAGTCTGTCCAAGTCCACCAGCTGAGTCCTGCTTTCTAATTGTGATGTTGATGACGGTCATGATGGTGGATTGTCCTCGGCTGCCTGGGGGGCAGTTTGGCAGGACAGTCACCCTGGCCCAGTGCCCTCCCACCACTTGGCCATTTGCCCTTTCTATTGCACACTCACATCCCTTCACAAGTGTGTTTTATGCTGTACAGCTGTATCTGTGCCGTACCTCCATTGCATTTGCTCTGCCTCAAAACTCCAACTCCTTAGCAATTTGTCTATTTGTCCCACTTGCTGTTGTGTTTTTTTTTCCACCCTCCTCCATGGTTTTCAGTTTACTTATCTCCAGAAATGCTGCCATGTTTTTTTCTCTAGATCAAACACCTCGCCTGCACTGCTCGATTTTCTACACTACACTTTTATGTTGTGTCATTACTATGTCTGGGAGAGAGAGATGGAGAGAGATAGAAAAAGAAGTGAAAGGTATTTGATTGGAGTGCATGGAGCTGAAGGTTGATATGAATATCAAAAGGTATTTTTTTACCACCAGCAGGTGATGCTGCCTGTGGCACTCGACACACACTGACAGGTGGTCTCTTTTGGTGTGTGTGTGTGGGTTTTGTCAGTGTGTATACATGCCTCTCTGGCGCTGTAGGTTTGGGCGTGTCTAAGTGTATGGGTGCACACGTTTCTTTGTGTGCGTGTTGTGGATTCAGGTAGGCGTCTGTGCAGTATATGTAGCTTACCCTTTTATCTTAATTCAAGTTATGAATAAATTGAACAAACTTAATTTGCACACAGCACACAGTTAGAAATAAACAGTTTGTATAATCGTACATGAAATCAAATACATTCATATCTTACATTCAAAACTGAACTCACTAGTAACAGTAAATCTGTTTCTCAACAACAATATGACAGCCCTACCTAGTTACTACACAAGGGGGAAAACAAAATCTGCCTCGCCATGTCACTACTCAAAGGCTGCTTCTGTTTTTCACTATTCATTATTCATTTCTAAGACAGAGAAAACATAAAATAAACCCTTAAAACAAATACTACATCCCCACATAACTCCAGTTGGTTTACTGTATTGATACAGTAAATAAAACGTAACAAAAAACAAACAAAAAAAACAAAACAAACTGTGGTAGTGTATAGATCTGCACAAAACTGATATTTGCAATTTGGTTTAAAGGATAACGTTAACCCAAATTAACACAACGCTTCTAATACAGTCTATACGGAAGCTCCTAGAATTTAGCTCTCTCTGACCCTCTGATCAGTGCTCATGTAGTGTTTACACTCAGGGCTTTGCGTTGCCTCTACGCAGTAGGAATCACTCACATAACACTGTCAGAGCGCCTTCTAACGTCCATCAAGTAGAATCACCAGAGTAAACTCTACAAGTCAAATCAATGTGGGTTACATGCAGTGTGGGTTAACTCTACCATATCAGAACGTGGCAGTATGCCTCTGTTATTTAACACGTGTGACGTTCTCATCCATTTGAATGAAGCTGGCCTCAGTAGGGGGGTGTTGTGTTTATGCCGAGTGAAACAACACACTCACTGCCTGATTTTCACGGCTGCTGTGGTAGAGGAGAGACTCGAGATGAAACGCTGAAGTGTGCCATCCATGCTTTCAAACATGTTTTTACACAAATGTTGTATTGTCAGAACATAGTGCTTCTGTATTAAATCACTGTGTAGAGGAGTATATAGGCAGGGGGTTCACTGTCTTCATCATTGTCTCTGTGGGATCCTTTCAAACTGTTTCAACAAGATCTTTAAAAGTCCCTGGAAACGTTCAAGAAGAGATGAGACAACACGAGAAAAATTATCTATTGCAATGTAATACACTGCAGCATAACCACATAACATGAGCGAGCATAACATATACAAATAAACACACTTTCCACCAAATTTGTGCTGAAGGTCTTTTTGCGATTTTCAGATAGTGAGAAGTAAGACAGGAATGAAAAGTCTGGTTGAAACCAAAACTTGCATCACTTTTCTATTGTGAATCAATTTCAGCTGTAGTGAGAACATAAACAGCCTCCTGTTACAGGGCAAGGTAAAACATGATGATAATAGACATCGCAAACAAACCATCAATATATAATATTTTCACCTTAAACACTTAGCTTCCTTACCACAAGTGGTGTGCAAATGTGCAAATGGTATACCCATTAAGTTCGCTTCATAAAAGCACATTACACTGACGGGACACAAGGGAATTCTTGATCTATATCAAACATCTCCTCATTCCACACCGACTCACTCAACTGTGGCAGGAGCATGTCAATGATGGTGTACATCAGAAGAAGTATAATCACCTCTCCAGGGTGTCAGAATGATCCACTGGCTGAAATAAGAGCTTGTGGTTTAGAATCTCCCCACAGATGGTGCTTGTATCCAGCTGCAGCAGGGGGCACTGTCGTGTCACTGTAGGAGCCTGTGCAGTCTCACTAGCACAGGGTCAAATTCCTCTGTAGGCAGGAAAACCTTTGTGCTACACATTGCCAAGTCACTCACAAAATTAACTTTAAAAAATCCTTCCACATTAAAGGGGAATCTTGTTATTATGTAATGGGTTCTATCCATTTGGCCCAGGAGATCTTTAGCTCATACGTAGATAATGTTTTCAATCACTATTTTGAGCATTTTGCCGACGCTGATGTCCTAAAAGTGAGGCATGAAGGCCTTAGCCCAAGGACACTTAAGTTAGTCATTGGTTGCAGGGATCACAACTGTGTCCTGTGCTTCTCCACATATCAGGAGTATCACATTACCAAGGGTTGAAGCATGCCTGTGTATTCCGAAGCTTGTTGAAGACATGAGGTATTCAGCATCACCAGCCCATGTCGTGAGAACTTCATGCTTTGTAGATGTTCATAGATTCCTTTGGAAGTTGAGGGACATCACGGCAGGAGTAACTCAAACCTCCTCTCCCTCATCCCTTGTTCAGGCCGGCTCATGCTTCACACAGATATGCACGCAACTGAATTTGCAGAGTTACAGCTGTAAAGCTGCAAACTTGAACAAACTTGTTGGAGATGTGGAAAGCCACATTTGCGCAGAGAGGTGCTGGAGTTCTAGGCTGCTTTCATCAGGAAAAGCAGAAAAGAGGCTTTGCTCCTTCTCCTCCTGTCATCACCTTGATGTGGAAAGAGTGGGAAGACTGTTTTTCTCTAGATGGGGAGGGAGAATGTCCTATTTATTATCCACTGTCCTCCTCCTCTTCTTCCTCGGTGTGTTGCCATACACCATGCGTGAAATGGCTCCAAATGGATTTCCTTTGTCTATTGGCAGGTCTGCTGTTATGCTTTACATTAAGCCTGGCCTCTATGGGCGCATACAGGCTGTACAGTATGTGATTCACCCTGCTTTGTAGCAGCAGACATACGTAAAATATATGACAGCAGGGGGACACAATAAAGCTCACATAAACTAGTTGTGTGAGTGTGCACATAAATCTGATTCCTCAGTCATGAACTGTGTGTATATATGCTGTATATGGTCTAACATGTGCACGTGGATGAATTGCACTGACACATTTTCAGAAGGGGAGCTCACAGTTTTTGGACTCCCTCTGCTTCACTCGGTTTCTCCCTGACTGATTAAAGGGCCTCAGAGGACTGCTCTTCCTTTACAAGTGAATCCTGTTCATAGACTTTTAGAAGACATGGATGGGAGCACAATCACTTTTATCAGTCATGGTTTACACATTAGTCCTTCAACTCATCCCTTCTACTGTAAGACCGTCTCTCCCTCCCTCTGCGAGGAAATCTCCACTTGGCGTACTTTATAAAACTTCCTCCCATCTGCAGTTCTTTAAAGCCCTAAGCCTCCTGCCTCTCCACTCCCACTGCACATCTTTGAAGCATCGCTCATTGGTGATACTACACAACTCTGAGAGCTTATGCGCCAAAAGCCTAATGGCCCAGCGCTGGTTAACTTTCAGGCTTACACCCGTGTTGATGAACTCATGCAGCCATCACCACTGTCTCTCATCCCAGCTAAAACCTACATTGTGCTGGCAAGGTTTAGAGACGAGGAGAGCGGGGATTGTCAATAGATAGGAGGGAGAGAGAGAGGAGCTGGGAGGAAGACTCGGAAGAAACCTGTTAATAGGCGTCTAAGCCGTAGCCCAAAACTCTGGAATAATGAACTTTGTAGAGGAGGGATCCGTGTGCATACACAGTGTCAAGCAGATGTAACGACTCCTCAGAACAAGATTTGCTATTTATACCACCTACACAGTGTCAGTCAGGGTTTTGTGCTGTCACGTAACCCCCGCTGACACTAAGTTATGCTGTACCTTAGCATCAGTCAGACACCCCTGACGGAGACTGAGTGGCATTAAGATGTAGAATATTTCAAGATCATCTCTGTGTTTGTACTTTTTAAAGAAATCCTGATTAAGGGCAGTCACACAAATCCAACCTGACACAAAATACAGCACCATGATCTCTAGTCATACTATAAACATCAATGTTATGCTCATATCAAGTGTGAAAGCTGTTAAACCATAAAGTTGACATTGCACTTAAGCTATATTGGCAATGTGGACATGTTGCATGACTTGCCCAGGACTGTTAAACCCAATGGAGCTTGGTATGATGTCGGTGATGTAATGGCTTTGCCTCAATGTGTTAACCTCCTGCCTCTGCTGTATGTGACACTGTATCTCAGTGCATAGTGCGTCTTACAAAACTTACTACAGGCCATCTATAAATGTGTCCGGTGCACGGGGCCTCAAACTGCCCCTGGGCCAGCTGACTTTTATTTTGAAATAGACTACTCACAGACAATGTCAGCACCACTGTCTTTCATCAAAAATGCATCTACAGAGCAAATCTGCAGTTATTTTTCTGCATTTGTAGGCAGAGGATCAATTTGAAATATATCTGGAATTAGTTTGATTCAGTCCTTGGGAATAATGACCAAGAAGGAGCTGTTAGATGAAGAGCTGCAGGCAACAGGATGCACATCTCCAATTATTCAGAGAGATAACAACTCATTTTCCCTCATTACCTTAAGCGATTCCCTATTAAGAGTTGAAAACCAACATGTTGCCAAACGGCCGCATTTGCTTTTTGCTTTGACAACAAATCCTCCACTTTCCTCTCGTCAGTCAGCTCTCTCCACACCAAAAGTTAAATGTGACGTCTGTCGATGGAAAAGATTCTTGACTTTTTAAAGAGTGAAATCACAGTGAGGGTGGTGGCCAAGTAATGTAATCGGCTTAAGCTCAACCACAGTGTAACATCTGGATAAGCGACTGCCAACGGCAAGCCTGCTTTAAATAAGTTATTTATTAGGAAAAAAAAGTTTAAAAAAAAAAGTTTGCACTGTTAAAAACTAAGGTGCATTCTGATGTATATGCTATTTGCATATCTATTTAAATATGAAGAAAAAGTGCTGCCAGGTATCTGGCTAGATTTAAAGTTAATTTAATTTGCTAGTTCAGTGCAAGGCTTCAATAAGTCATTTAAAAGTAGGGAAAAAGATTTGCACTAACAGCTAAAATGTATCATATATGTATATGTATACAAACTGTATTTTTTTTAATTATAATGTTAATAATGGAAATAAATTAACTACATTTTCAGAAATATTCTTCCTTCTCATAGTACTTGAAAGCTGTAGTGACCCTCCTTCGGGCAAATGTGAACAAATTCCAATGGGAACCAATTATATTGAATCATATCACTTGATGTATTTGACATGTATATGCGAAGTATATTTTTATGTACTTTGCTCCTGTTTTCTTTGTCTCTGTACTCTCTGCTGTTTTATGGCCAGCCCTCTAAAAGTCCAGTTGACAGGCAGGGCTATTTACCGATCAGCCTGCCATCATGTTTTATAGCAGCTGATTTCGTGATGGCCCTCAATTCTCTAGATGACTCTGCTGTCCCAAAAAAGATACATTGCTGCATTTTTTTCAGTCACCCAAACGAGAGAGAGGCTCGGACATAAATCGACTTGAAGAGAAGCAGTTGTTTTCTGCCTGGGAGCGGCCAGGTTTTATAGCAGTCCATGAGAAGCTTATTGGAGGGCTCTTTTGTGTGAGGGTGAATTTTACGGCTGATTGCATGTATTGGAGTAGTCGTAAAACTAAGTGGAGGAGACCTGTCTTCATGGTGTCAGTGGTGGCCGTGCTTACAAGCCGTGTTACTCAGAAATAGGACTCCGGTCAAAAGTCTCATTTTACCTGGTGTGAAATGGCAGCACAGATCCCCTCTCAGTTTGTTTTCTCTGAGAGTGGGAACACAACAAAAGGCCTCTGTTTCTGGAAAGCATCTTCTGTTGTGCACTGTAACAGCACTTGTTGAATAAATACATAGCAGTGTGGGTTTGTTTCAGTCTCATTGCACAGTGGCTTTGGGCTGCAGTTAATTGGCTCACCACAACCACAAACACCGTAACTGCAGTCTCTCATTTGTAAGAGCCCACAGACACTAGTTATGAATGAGAATATAACCAATTCTTTGTTTACTCTCCCATATAAATGGATGAGCTTGGTGAAAAAAGCTGAATTCTATACTGGCCTGCTCTAGATTCTATTTGTCTTTTAGATAGTGACACTGAATCAAGTCAACAGTCAACAGTTACAGCACTCTGTAGAGCTGCTATACCACACACCTGCAATGGGGCATAATGTTTTCAGGTTGTCCCTCCATCTCTCTGTCTGTACATCCAGTGGAAAACCCTGGAAAACTTCTTGGGAATTTCTTCAAATTTGGCACAACTGTTCACTTGGACTCAAGTATGAACGGGTTAGAATTTTGTGGTCAAAGGCCAAGGTCACTGTGACCTCACAAAACACCTTTTTGGCCTTAACTCAATAATTAATATGTTCAAGAAGTCATACTATGCTTTTTGTCCATGCCTGTATGGTGCCATATGGGTGTAATGGCATTTCACTGATCGACAGACAACCAAAGGCAGAGAAGAAGACTGGTATTGAACACATTTTCTCAGCTGTTTGTTAGATACATGCACAAGGTTTGTTTTGATGCGAAACACTGAACGTAGCTGTGTTTGTTTGCAAGAATACTCTACAGGGTATCTTTAGGATTTCTCACTAATCCTGGCCTCACACTGAAATGTGCAACCTGAGAGGAAGGAGAAAGGAGAGCATGAAGTGGGAAGGTGTTGCTCAGCCACAGCGGCTCACACCTGTTGGTGTTCTCACAAGCTATGTTTGTCTGTTCACCTGCAAGGACCTAAAGGCACAAGAATAGCGTGATTGACTTCAGATGAGATGGTTGCATGTTCAAATCACACCAACATTCAGAGCTCTGCAGCATATGCTCTGGGAGCTTCACCTTCTTTTCAACGAAAATGAGCTCTCACTGCGAATACAGTACATGAAATAAGATGAAAGAATTTGTTATGAAAGGAAATAGACACTTTTTGAATGGTGGCACACAGCCGTACAGCTGCGATCCTGAGTGAAAAATAACCTGCATTTGGCCATATTGTCCATTTTTTTCATTGCAGATCACCTCAGCAGAGTATCAATTGTGTAAATTACACAAGACAAGGAAGAAGAGAGTCCTGTGGGTTACTTATAGGTCACAGCCCTCCCTCATGTATCCACTCAGTCTTGTTTTATCTACACACCCACACTTTTGGTACAAAGTGTCTCTTTCATCTTCCCCTAAAATCTGCTGTCCTTTGTCTCTCTGGCGGATCACAGCGCAGCACTGTGTAGATGTCCAGAGCTTGTTGATGATGTTATGGTCAGGGTATTAACACTGAGCTGAAAGGGGAATACTCCACACCTCATCTCTCTGCCCACACAGCCACTGATAGGAGGCTCGCCATGCATCGAATGTCTGTAAATGGCCCTCAGTCTGCCTGTCTTATCTGGGTGAGAAGCTCCCCTCAGGCTGTGTAATCTGAGTGTGTGTTTTACAGTAGTGTGTGTGAAAAAAAATCTGTATTTCCTCAATGTATACACACTGTACTCTACATATCCTGATTTTCTTTGGCTACATGCTCTTTATGTCCTCAGTGTAAACTGTGCACCCATGCCAGTGTTTGTTTGTTGTCGCCTGCATAATTCACGTGGTTTTGTATGCATGTATGTTTGTGCACGTACGAGCTGATGCTTGTTTACCAGACTGCTTATGTACTCGCCGCCCTGCATATCTAACCTCCATTCTCCACTCTTCTACATGAGCTCATGCTACTGATAGAGAGCTGCGATAACAGACCCCATCACATCAAACGAGCTATAGATGGGGCTGGGAGACAGAACTCCATCCTTCCTTCCACCCCTCTCTCTTTCGCTCTCTCTCTCTCATCCCTCTTTCCACCCATCCCCATGTTAAACCAATTAACAGTAATTACCGGGCCACCCCAGGCGCAGCTTCTTTCTGCTGGCTCCGCTGTTTTGTCCTCATCACCACGCCGACACGAAGGGAGGCTCCGAGACGTGTCGGGAAGCAGGTCATTACTGTTTATTAGCTAAGGGAGGCTGATTTCCCCTGATGGGCCCTGTAGGAGCCCGCTCAAGTTTGGCTGTTTGGTCATGGAGCTGACTTTACACATAAGTCCATGTTTGATAGTTTTTGTGTTAATGTGTTAAAATGTTGTTGTCATCTATAGCACAAGTGAGAAAGGAAAGGAATAATCCTTTTTTTGTTATATTGTTTTATTTTCAGGGGCATTTTGACAAAGCCACGACTACCGATGTGACTGAGCACAACTATGAGGCCTCATGTGAACCACTGATGGTCATTGTTGGGAGCAAACCTGTAAAGTTTTGGCCTTGAGACCATCACTACTTCTGTGTTCTACCGCAGTACAAACATACAGCTCAGCTTCCTGCCTTTTAACCAATATATGAGATAAGTTACGAGCCCTCCAGAGAATACAGTTATAGCCTATTTATTTCTGTCTGCATCTGGTTTCCCAAAGCAATTTTACAATGTATGTGAGGTTTCAGGCAGTGTCAAATGCTTAGAAATGGACTGGTGTCCTGGTTAAGCAAGTTTACCTAAGAAATAAATGAATGCAGTGTTTTTTCAAGGCTTAGGAACAAAAACTGTATTTTATTGAGGGTTTGGGGGCCGATTAAAAGAAATACACAATTACACATAATTTTAGACGTTATGATAAAGCCTAATGATAAAACTTGCTCAAAAAGTCCAAGGGTACTAACTGCAACCATTAGATCTGTCATTTGGTGTGTTTAGATGCTCTCCACACTGATTTTACATTCATTTAAGGTGCTGCACGCAAGCCTTATAATAACAGGGAAAACACTGGAATCAATATGATAAGTAAGTATATGAGGAAACAATCCGTCTTGTCCTGTCAAGTAATCACCAGTAAGCAGAGTCTAATGTAACAAGCACAATGATATGAGAATACTCCATTCAGCACTCTGAGATAACAGACAAAAAACTCAAATGGAGGCGTCATAGTTGTTGTGATGGATTGTCTTGCTGTGGACGATGTTTTTTTTATACACTACAGGAATGAGCGGCAGCAAACATCTTCCTCCGAATGGCGTAAAGTGAGCCCTGATATGTCAATCAATGCTGATACCGTGCAGACTCGAGCCGTCAGACGCCTGATGTGTATGTTTTCACTGCTCTGGACCAAAATAGACTGTTGTACTGTCTCTGTGTGTTTATCATTGCTCTCACAAATACTGAACACAAGAAGCTTACAATTATTGCTATAATAAGAATATGCTGTATTCAAGTACTCCCTTTGTGATTGCGCCAGTTGTTAATATCATTTCATGTGACATTCAAGTGTTTTTGAATGAAGATACTGATAAAGTGGCCCCCTTTAACCTTGTAGAAACACGGACAATAATTGAGAATTCAGAAACAATGCAATTATAACAGTATAAACCATTATATCAAATGTCAGACTATAAAATGCAAAAATTTAAAGCTTTGTTCCCTAAATGTCACACTTGACTTTCCCTCTCCATTTAGCATTTTGTTTGGGCATTCAGCAACAAATAGATTTAATAACAACACCATTTTAACCCAGAATCAGGAGGGGAGAGTTCCAAGAACAGGATCATTGTTTATCCAAGTGGAATGGCTGTTTTGGTCCCTGGATGGGGTTTTAAAACTGTTATATACATGAGATTTATAAATGTGGGTGTCATCTCGCACTCAGTGATGCTGATGCAAATGCAGTGATGCTGATGAGGCTCAAATTACTTCTTGCGTATCATTTGCATCGGAAAATTAGGAACAATTTGGTGACATTTCATAGCAACACAAGTAGTAGGTCGTTAATATTCAAATGAGCCATTCAGTGTAGCGAGACACAATCAATCGGTCACAGATCACACATTATCCCAACAATGAGACACAATCAATCATGCTTAGCAATTTGCCTAACCCGTAATCACAGTATATGCTGATGCCTGAAGTTTACTTGAATACAAATGAGTATCACCCCCCTCACACACTGTTTTTTTTTGTTTTTTTTACAAATGCACACACCCACTTGATTAATGAAGGTGGTTTTAGACGCTGGCTGTGAGGAATACAGGAGGTCACAGCTTTGTCACTTCCCCTGGCGACACATCCCATAATGAACTGGGTTGAGCTCCTTCATGTACACAACTCCAGTTGACACTTGACACACGGTTATGAACACACATTTACGGACACACACCCACACATATAAACACACAGACATGCCCCGACACCCTCCTGCGTCTGAGGGACCATGATCTCATCATACAAGCCCCCACTTGCCAGCGTATGGTGGGCACCTCCATGCTGAATTATTTAAAGGCCTTTTATATTGGGAGTCTTGATATTGGTGGATGATGCCCCCCCCTCCTTCCGCAATTATGTCACTTTCAATAATAGATGAGTTGGGCGATGGGGAGTGTGGGGCTGGGGGTGTTGGTACCCGTTCACCAGCCTGGGTTGGTTCACCAGGAGGGCTGGCATGGTAACATGATCTGACTGGTGTTCGGGGAGAAAAGGCACTTTTCATGATGGTCGCGCAGAGTGACTGGGGACTGTGTGTGTGTGTGTGTGTGTGTGTGGAGTGTATCTTGAGTGGCTTGAGCTTTGTGTGAGCTTTGTGTGTGCACAAGAGATCCCGGTGGTAATTGCAGCTCTCACCTGTTCTTATGAAGAAGGCAGTGTGGTCAGCCTCCCAGTGACATCTGCCCTGCACACCACACACACACACACACACACACACACACACACACACACACACACACGTATTCACCTGCCTGACCTTCTGTATCTGCATGTGTGTTTCTTCCTGTGTGTGCAGAAAGTGGAACGTGTGCAGATCCTGGTGTGTCTGGTTAGCATCCCCCCCCACCCCTTTTTTTTCATGAAAATCCATCTGTCGACTAGTTTGTCAGACCCTTCTTTCTCTCGTTCTCCCTCTCTCTCTCTCTCTCTCTCTCTCTCTCTCTCTCTCTCTCTCTCCCTCTCTCTCTCTCATACACACACAAACACACACAGAGTCAGTCTCAGGTTGAGGTTCAGCTCTTGTCTCACAGCTGCAGGTGGCTCAGAGGCCTCATGACTGCAGGGCTGGAGGGGAGCACTGACCTGTGAAAACCTCCAGCTCCACACTGCTCACTCTATTCTCTGGCTAATTCAATAAAGGAAGCTCAGATAGACTGCAGCCATGTGTGAGTGCTCAGGCATCATAGTGGCCCCAGTCGGAGCCACCAGGACCACCGTTTATGCTCAGTTTCCTCTTCACTTAAGTTTTAAGCCTGAGCAAGCAGCCGTTTAGTTGCCTGCAAGGCTGCTTTAAGGGATGAATTGTTGTCAGGTGCCACAGTTTCCCTCCTTCTCGTATTCGCATTATGTCTTACTATCCAACTAATGATTAGTTTCATCAACCTGTCATTATTTTTTGATTTATCATTAAACCAATAGGCTACTGTCAGAAAAGTGTGGAAAATGCCAAATCACACGTTCTAAGAGCTTCTCAGAAACTGGAACCAGCAAATGTTTTATACTTTTGCTTGATAATTATCAAATATTTAGCCATCATATATCATTTTACGCAAGTTGGGTAATGGATGTATTGACACATTTTTACAGCCCTACTCACCGTCTAAATATAAAGCTGTATGAATGAAATATAAAATGATTTTCACCACTGAAACTCACACATACAGTGACTTAGCACATTTTATCAATTTTATGAGAAGAAATTCTAAATTACAGAGGGATGTTACTTGAGGGATGTCCTTTATGGCTAATTGACCAGTATATATGGCATATTATCATTCAGCACATACAGAGTTCCAGGGGTAATGTATCTGAGATCAGAAGCATGGTGTTGCTCATCCTCATCTCTTTTCTTTCTGCCATCCATCTGATAAGAGAAAAAATGGCAGAAAGGAAAAAAAAGATGTCTTTGTCTGGGGATGCAGGGAGTGGAGGGGGGTGGGGGTGCAGGGGGCAGGAAAAGGAGAGGAGGAGATGTGTATGTGTGTGTGTCTACGAGGTGACAGGGGGCAGGAGGAGGTATCAAATTACCTCCCTCCCTCTCTGCCCCTTATGCTGTCTCCTGGTTTTATCAGTCCTCTGCACCTCCAAATTAAATTTGTCCTGAGAAGGGGTGAATAGTGGTTGTGGGGGACGGGTTATACGCAGGGAGGCCTGCCTGCTTTGCTCCATCAGAGCAGCTGGGGCCCCAGAGGAGACGAGCTGGCCACTGACGATGACAAGCCAGATGCAATCAGGGATTGGGCTGGGCCTGCGCAAGCCTGTGTGTGTGTATGTGTGTGCAAGCCTGTGTGTGTGTATGCATGTGTAAGGTGGGGGTGAAAGCGAAAGCCAAGATAAATATAGTGTGGCATCAGTGAGGCCCTCAGGCCGGACCGAGTGCACACTTCCTGTCTGCTGTATGTGTCCGCTGACAGAGAATTGATTCATCTTTCCTGTGCAAGCTGACCCATCAATAGGGGCATCTCTGACTATAGTTTCCTGGTTCGGCACAACCTGAAGCATCTGTCAGAGGGACGGATGGACAGCAGATGAAAGCAAAAACATCCTCTCAGGAAACACTGAATGAATGCTCTCATGTCAGAACTGACAGGCTCCCTCAAGAACACAGTAACAGCCAGTGTAATCTACCACACATCTATTTTAAATATGTAGTCAGTGGTTTGCCATTGCAGAGGCTATCTCTTTTGTTTGCCATTATTAAGGCCTCAGCATTTTACAAAAAAACCCCAAAATGAATAAATAAAAACCCTCACACCAGGGGTTGCCGTACAAGTAACCACTAAGCAACCAGATCAAACCCAGCTAGTTGAAAATAGCAAATTTGAAGCCTGCTGCACCTTGTGCAAGAAAATGCTCAACAAATAAATAAATTAATTAGAGTTGCAGGGTCATAAAAATGTAAAGCTGCTGGGAAAAGCACCCGGCAAACACCTGCTGAATTTCCTTATGTCATTTGTACTTTTTCTGCCAGTAAAGCAAAAAAAAACAAAAAAACATCTTAAATTGCATTCATAAAGTGGGCAAGGATACCAGAAAATGCAATTCCTCTTTTACTGCATGAGCAGGGTGAGGAGAGACAGTTACAGTTACAATGATTACTGCTGGAATATAGAGCTATTTAACACTTATTTTAATAAAACATATCACTTGCTACAGCTGCTTTAACTTCTCAAATGTGAATATTTGCTTGTTTCTGTCCTTTATAGTGACTTAAATAACTGGTTAAAAATATGGTTTTGAAGATTCCAGTATGGGTTTTTGGAAATTGTGAGTGATTCTTGACTATTTTGTTACATATTATAGATGAAAAATGATTGACCAATTCATTTACTAAATAGTTGGCAGATTATTTTCTACAATGAAAATAATGTTTAGTTTCAGCCATATAAAATGTAGACTCCCACCAAGGTGACATTATACAGATCCACAAAAGAAAAGGAAAGAATGTGGGAGGTTGAATCAAGGCTGGTCCAGGTCCATTACAACTCCACATAATGCATGTTCATCTGGCTCTGCATTACTTCCTATTCTGCATGGTCCATGGTTTAACAGTTTATTATCTAAATTGAAATAAACAGTGACAATTGTCATGTGGTTATGTTTTTTATCAGGTGATAAACACAGTTACACACTTATGACAGCTTCATGTACACCCTTAATGAATTATGTCTCCAACAACCAAAACCTTGTTAGCTCTGAATCTACAACAGACTGCTTCTCTTACACTAGCAAGGTATTAGAATACTTTTGTAATTCTTACAAGACACACTGATATATTCATGCAAACTTTATTAATATCCAAGCTCAGCTTGTAACACCCTCTCGCTCTCTCCCACCTCGTGTGTAAATGTTATTTCAAGTTGTCTCAGCAAAGGAAATTCCTTACAGACAATAATTGAGCCTGCATGCTTAGCACCGCTTCCCCAAACACATTTAGTTTTTAACGTCCCCTTGTGAAGAGGCTCCGTCAGCTGTAGTGGGCTGCTGACGAGCTCTATTGTTTGCGCTCTTTTGGCACCGTCTCGTCAAGCAATCGCCATGTGAATACTGCGAGTTTAGCTTGCCGTTTTTTTGTTTTGTTTGCTTGCTTTTGTTTATTTACTCAGACATCTCAGTGAAAAGGTCGATTCCCAGGCGGGCCCACTGTGAAAAAAAAATAACCACACTGTTTGAACTCAGCATCTGACAGCTACAAGTACCGCGCCCCCAATTCCTATTGTTGTACATAGTGTAAAAGTAGACAAGAAGCTTTTATGGGATGCGAATCCTTCAGAATAAAGGTTACTCTTAATTGACAAAGCATCTTTGAGGTCTTTGACAGTTTCAAAGCAGTCAGCCTGCTGTCGAGATAAGAGGCAGTGTTACCAGCTTTGAGCTGCGCTGTGTGTTGTTACAAAGAGTTATAATGAGCTTCTGGTATGCAAACACATACAGCCTCCTGCACACATGCAGACACACAGCACCGGCGAAAAATACACACCTACAAAGTGACACACACACACACACACACACACACACACACATACACAGACACACACACACATTTTCCCTGGTTAGCCATCCGTTGGTGCCTGGTGATGAATGGAGCAGGAGGTCTAGAGTGCGAGGCCTGGCCTGGCTGACTGATAGAGCCATTGATTATTATCTCCTTCTCTCTCTCTCTCTCACACTCTCTCTCACACACACAGACACACACTCCTCTCCTATCTACGATGTGACAATGCTTCTTTTCAGACCTCTTAATCGGCCCGACGTTGACTAATTGAATTCATTAACCGCGCGGCCGCCGCCCGCTCATTGTCCTCCTGGTTATTTACAGGTCCATTTAAAAAGCAACAATACAGAGGAAATGTCAGGCTATGGTTTGAATGACATTATGTCAAAGCACTGACTGCGTGTGTCTACATCCGTGTGTGCATTCACATTTAAACACACACGTGTACTGTTTAATAGCCATGAATGATTTAGTGTGCAGCCTAAAAAAAGAATGGAGGAAAGCCCCCATTCGGTCCAATTGACTTTGTTTTATGGGCAGACGATGACAAAGAAAATGAATCATAACCTACTTAACATTTTGTGTGTGTGTGCATGTGTAAGTGTATGTGAGTGTCAGGCAGGGTTAACCAGCCCATAGGAGGAGGTGCACTCTGGGGAGGGCTTTTATTCCAAGCCAAATAAAATCCTACATCAAGCATGCTTTCCAAAGCCATCCCCAAGGCCTACTTAAGAAAATATCAACGCCCCATATTCCAGATCCAGAGAGTTCTCAGTTCTGGGAACGGCTTCCCCTCCCCTCTCTCCTGTTATTCCACAGACTGAGAACTATTTGGACGTGCCATGAAATATGCTTTTCTTACTCTCTCATTAGTTTCCTGTAATTTATTGAATTAATTTCCAGAGTGTAACATGTTGGAATAACACATTTGGGCACTGCTTTGCCGTATTACAGATTTCAAGATGTTTTTGCATTGTGTTATGGTTTTATAATGGCCTCACACAGAGCTTCTTTTAATTGCTGAAAGCAGTGTGGGTGTTTCCTGCTCAAGTCAATCAAACACCAGTGTTGCAGCAGTTTAATTATTTAAGTAAGTTTAATTACAGCGCTGTGATATTTTTATTCATTCAGCTCCTGCTTCAATTTAGTTGTATCATGTTTGCCGAGCACACCGACCTCGTCTGTCTGTCTCTGTCTCTCACTCCTCCAAATACGTCGAGCGTTCGACAGTGTGCCCTGACCGTGTCACAGCCCTATGCTTAATTTAGACTTCCCATGATGCCGCTCTGTTCAGGGCACGTCAAGGGTGTTTGGCAGGGCAGCGCTGAATGGGGCCCAGGTGTGTGAATGAGCTCCATCCACACTCAGTCATTTTTTTTTTTACTGCCAGACACACACACACATAAACACACACACAGACATAGAGTCCTGCCAAGAGAAGGCAAAATAGACTATTCAGCTAATGTCCTCTTATTTTCTTACACATGTTCTAACCAAATTTCCTTGTAGTGGACCACAGGAAGTGCTTAAGTGGGTCAGGGGGTCAAATGGTTAACATGCTGGATGTGATCGCCCCGGGGTCGGGCCATGGAAGGGCTTTCTTGAGAGGTGGGTGCTGGAGTGGAGGATAGGAAATGTGAAACTACCAGGGGATAAAGGAAGAGGACAACTCTTTGCTTCATGGGAAAAGAAAGAGATGAAGTAGCCTCACAGTTGAAGCAGAGAAAGAGAGGGGAAAAAGAGGCAGGTCCGAAGGCACGTACATCTCGTCAGGCCCAATTAACTGCTGGGAATATGAGCCCAGCTTAGGGCCGTGAAAGCTGCCTCTCAAAGCCTCCTTAGAAATGTTCAGAGGAAGCCACGTGCATACTAAAAGGATTTCAGAGGTAAGGTGTTGTAACTGAATAACCTGCCTCTGTGTAGAACATTTGCCTAAAGCAGTAATTTGTCTGATGGAGTTGAGCTGCTCTGGACAGTCCTGACCATCTGTTATTAGGATTACAGGACAGTAGACACCTTAGTGCCAGGTAGGGTTGACTGTGAAAATGATTAGCGGGTTAAAACACACAAAGAGCCTTGTGTCACAGACAAAAAACAAGAGGAGAGACAGTCAAGGAAAAATGCAGACGTATGTTGTTACATTGGAAATTATTTCACTGAGGTATGATATTGCTGTATTATTTTACCGAGAGCGATGGATGTAAAATGTCAAAACGGATGCTCAGATTTCTTAAGGGAAACATTTGATTTTTACTCAATGTTTCAATAGGAAACGGCTGCTTGCAAAGGCAAATGCAGGAACATTTTTAGACAATCTCTGCTCTTTCATTGCAGAGCTTTTGAACACAGGTCTGCACTGACTGTGAAAAGCTTTGACCCTGACGTGATTTGAACACGTAGCCTTCTAAAAGTCAGACGCACTACCATTGTACCACAATACAATAGAACAGTACCGTAAGTACAATGTTCCCATGGGAAGAACAGTTGTGAGGTCTGGGTGTGAATGACAGCAAAAAGAAAGTCAAAAAAGCTTTTCATGCAATGAAAAGCAAGGCACTGAAATGATTCAAAACTGTTGTGGAACCTTTCGTTTTTTTTAAATCTACCACAGTTCGAACAAAAACGCCAACTACTGCATGAGAACTCTTAGCCATTTCCTCAGAACATTAAGCCTCAGAATCTTATAATGAACTTAACAAACACAAAACCCATTTCACTGCCTTCCTGGGTTGAGTATCATGAGGTTAATTGTATTAACTAACCCAACTGTGTTCCAGACCAGCCCTCACTTTACTAGCTCTACCCCAACTGCAATGAAACAAACAAAGCTGTAAATATATTGGGAAAATATGACCAAACATCACAGCGATTTGGAAATTCAATACATCAGTCTGTAATTTCCAGAAGTCAAACTTGCTTGCTCTAAGCTTTTCCTTGCGCTTTCCTTTCCTTTCCTTTCCTTTCCACTTTTCCCTCTCTTCAGTCCGTCCATGGTCCACTGAAATCAGTTGTTTTGGCCTGTGACGATGATTTAAGTCTTTCTCTGTTTCTCCTGCTCGTACTCTCGCTGCTTCTTGTTTCTCTTTTCATCTTGAGTGTTTTTCTCATCATCCTGTAGGACAGTGGAGCACGTCTGCGGCCTGTCATTCCTGAAAACCCTACATTCGCCGTGCCAACTTCCATTTTTGGCTGCTTGCGCACGCACACTAAGTATAATGATGTGTTAAATACCTTCACCAGCTGTTTGACTATTACTACCTACTTGTGTATACTGAGAGTTCAAATGAGGCAGGTCAGATTCAAGCCACGGTTATTGATGGCCATTTGATTGCTACTATAGACTCTTGATGTTGCTTAAAGGCAGCGGATGAGCACATCATTTTAAGATGATTAGTAACACAGATACAGTCTCATGTGCATAAACACACATGCACGCACAAGCATCCACCATACACAGTGTGGCCTTCCACTATGTCCTTATGCAAAGTACCACATTATAGGTAAACAGTCTATTCCAGCAGTAACCTCTCTCCATAACAAATAGCTGGTCGCTGGAGGGGAGCTCATATAAATACCTATTAGACGACCCAATTGTCTTACTGCCAGCTCAGGGAGGGCGCCCCGGCTGGCTAAATTGAGCCCTGACTGGCATTCATCAGCGTCCATTGTCATTCTTCCTTCTGCCTCTCTCACTGGAGGTAATTGACTGGAGAATAATGCCAGCCGATCAGTCCACCTATGGAGAGACGAGCCGCAGATTGATTAGCTCTACGGCAGCCGTGCCGTGAGCCGCACATTGACTGAGATATTGTTATTCTGAGATATGAAACAGCTCTAATGGAGCTGGACAAGGACTGATGATCAGAGGGGATGGGACGGAATAAGAAAAGCACTTGAAATATTACTGCAGCTCGTTTATTTAAGTGGCACATTTTGCACGATGAAAAGGTTGAGCTTCTCAGCGTTGCTTGTCATATTTAGAGAGCAGGGAAGCAATAACTGGGTTTATTAGACTGACAGTGTGCCTGGGTGCATTGTTATTGCTGATGGCACTCTGGTGACACCCTAAACCAAACGTTAAGGCTGCACTCTGTAGTTTTGTACAGTGAGAGCTGAACAATGGCAGCGAGACTGTGTAAAAACTTTATAACTGGTTTCCTGTTAAGGCGAGAGGAATAAGGTCGAATGTTGGTGATTTTATCCTTCTTTGGACTCTTGACAGCAGGTATTTTGTCAGTATGTGTACATGTACCTTCAAAATACAAGTACATGTAATGATAAGTACTGATAAGTTATATCTCTTTGGGCTAGTAGGATTGGTTTATTATATGAAAATCTGGAGATCCACACGAGTCACTCTCACTTTACTGGCTGGATAAACAACTTTAGGAATATGTGTGAATATGTGAGTCTATGTTGGGTCTGTCTGTGTAATGGATTCAGTCCAGTGACTGAGGACTGTGTTTTTCCCTGGAGAGTGCACAGTACTTCTGTGCTGCTCTTCTCATTTAAATCAAATCCCTCCTGTATGAGTTGGTGTGCAATCGAGGTGTGAATCTTCACAGGTGTCACGATTCTATTTGACTACGATTCAGCTGTCAACGATTCGAATGCAAAGCGATTCTCGATGCATCGGTGTACGACATCCTCAGTGCTCTGTATCACTGCACATGGCTACTTTTTCATCATTTAAATTCTCCTTTTATTCAGAACGTCCTTCCAACAATCAGACTGCAGCGGTCTGTAAAATAAAAGCTGCATCTTTTCAATACATAAACATTACAAAAACAAAACATTTATCCATCTGCAGTGCCTTACACGTTTGTTGTTATCTACAATTATTGTTTTCACATGGCAGCTTTAAGATAAGGCATTTGACTCTGCTGCACACACCTCTCTCAGAGTTGGACGGCAAGGTTGACAGCTCCTCCTCGGATCTTGGCTGATTAGCAGTTATTATTTTTGGCTGCAGAGATTAGCTTCAGGTGAAAATGGCCAACGTGATTAGTAATCGTTGTGAGGCAGAAGTCACGCTGAGCATGGGTCTCGTCCAGTTTTTGTGTCCCAGCAAGTTCATAAAATCCGACATGTGCCCCGAGATGTCTGTTTAAAAAAACAGTCGGCCCAGCTGAGGCCTGACAGTCAGCTTAAGCTGCCGACTCTCCATTATGCTCTGTCTCTGCATCAATGCAGAATCTTCCATGTCCGCATCACGACTCATCTTATAATCAAGACATTTCCATACCTCTAGTGAGGCAAGTTTCCAGATCAGTACTGCACCTGTCTGCTCACAAACATGCATTTATGCACGTACATGTAGGTTTAGTACACACAGCCGCATAGGCGCACATACATGCACTTGCAGCACAAGACTTTCTTTTTCAGTCGCTCTGAAAATCACATAAAAGCAGAGGCACTGCGGTATGACAGATGAACTTTTAACCTTCACTCATTAGTACAACCACTTACTTCACTCTCACACAGCTCAGACAGAGCTAGAGTTAGACATCATAAGAAATAAATTCCAGACTCCGAGCTGTTGCTTAACGAGACTTACATGATGTCTCTTTAAGAAGTAGACTTTATTTCAGCAGCAGCACAGAGGTCTCAGCAGCATCTTAGACCAGAGGTGGACTGTTCTAAAGTCCCTATTATTTATGAGTCAGTGGATTACAAGCCATCTTAAGTACCACTTCACAACTGTACACACAAGTTGTAGGATTCATGGCTCACATTTGATTGAGGAAGAATTTTTTAAGATATTAAGGGTAAAATATTTTAACCTTTCCTTTTTTAATTAAATCGTGTAGCTTTTTGAGCTTTTAAGCTACAATTTATTAATTAACTCTGTTTGTCCTATGCGTACATTGCCTATTTCTCCTGGTGTCACACCACTATTCAGCTGCGTGATATGGATTGTTTTGGCTTTATTGTATTGCAGAGTTGGTGTTGGACTGGTGTTGGAAATTACTGCCTCTAAAATATCTTCCATTTTTATCAAAATCTTTGCATTTTTCAAATTTGTAAACACACCTTTGGCATGCTGCAGTTGTGGAGAGGTGCAGTCGAATTCATTGTTTCTAAACAAAAATAATTTGTACACAAATTTTTGTTTTCAAAATATTCATAATAAAACAGTTAAAGTAATCCAGAGTAAATCGAGAAATACATAAACTTTTTTTTTGCCCCCTGTGCTATTCTCCACTTGGTACAGTCTGGTTCTTCCTCTCTCCTGGAGAGCTCAATGGTTTTTCCAAGGCTGCCCTTGAGAGATAGAGAGACAAAGAAAAAGAAAAGAGACAGAGTGAGAGTGAGAGAGTTTCTGCTGATGAAAGTGACAGTGACACTGGGCTTATTGCCTAGTCAAACACACACAGCCACCGCCACACGCAGCCTGACCCAGTAATAGAGGCCAATGAAATCTGCTCATTGGGAGCAGGGGACCCGATCGTTGGTGCGGTAACTCAGCCGAAACAGTCTCATTCTGCTGCTGTCATACACAGAAAATGGGCTGACTTCAGTCACAGCCGCGTTAGGCCCTGTGAGGTTTCTACCACTTCTCTGCTCCAGCTACGACGGCTCTGACACCGGGGATGAGAATTTATGCTTTTACGTTGTGAAACCCAAACGGATGTGACATGCAATTTCACCTGGAATGAACACAAACTGTGTTTTTATAGAGTTGTACTTTTCCCGTCTTGCTTAAAGTCAAAGCCACACTAAGCAGGGAAGGGAGGGTCAGGCTTGAAGTTGACAGATATACAAAGAGACCTGCATCCACCTCAGCCATGGTAGATGGTATTTTCATCCTCTTCCTTTGTTTTCCACCCTGTAATCAGATTGTACTGTAATGAGGCTGTAGGGAAAGAGGAGGACAATTATGTGTTCAAAATGAGCTCAGCTCCTCTGCGGAAAGCTTTTTTTTCTACATGGCTGTGGGAGATGCTGCTTGGAAATGGCCCAGATTGCTCCCCGCAGGGCTTTAACACCACTCTCCACTGATTGCTCATGTGATTGCAGATTGAATCCGGACATGCACATGATTTTGTGTCATTTTGTCAAACATTGCTAAAACAATGGTGTGATGGATTCAAAACACCTCTGTTTGGAGAGGGCTGTCATAAAGATCTAGAGGAGGACCAGGTCAGCTTTCTCTTCCAGTCCTTCCATTATAGAAATACCAAACCCAGTTACCCTGAAAGATACAGAATACCACAGTGCCCCATTCATCCCATTTCACAGTGGTTGTGCATGTCATGGATTACAGTGGGTTTGGAGATGAGCTACTACAGCCCTATCAAATGTCATTATCCAGCTGTCATAAGGGCCATGTCGTGTGTGTGTGAGTGTGTGTGTGTGTGCATGTTGGCGTGCAGGCATCATGATCCCATGCAGAGCACTGCAAAAAGGATTTGCAAGGGTCAAATGGGAACAAATTCATAGCAAATCAAATTGTCCGGCAGGCAGAATATGTTTTTTATTAGCTCACTTTTTATTGTCTGTCTGTCTGTTGAACTGTTGTGTTTATATCCCTAGAAAGGGCTGCGCATCATCAGCTAACTTTATTTGGCATGCTGGGAGTCTCACTTTCACCATTGTGACTGCAGAGAACAAATGAAACTTTATTTATTGGCTGACTAAAGAAGGCAGATGAAAGTAAACACACACCACAACAACAACAATGTTTTTATGTCGGCTTTCTCCCTCCTCCCCCTCCTCCTCCTCCTGCCATCTCTCTGTGTGTCTTGAGGGGTTTGGAGAGCCGAGGAAAACCCTCTTTTCTGGAACCTTATCTATCGTGCAGCTTGCCCTCATGCAAACACCCCGCAGATGCCTCAAGACACACTGACATTAACATAATTTCCAATTTGCTATGTATTTTTTTCAAGTTTTTTTTTTTCTTTTTCAATGTTTACTAGCAGTTCTACATCTGCAGAAATGCACAGTAAGTTACTACTGAGGAGCATTGTGGCTGCTTTTGAAACCAAGTTCAAATTCAAGTCTTGGGATAAAACAGCACTATCCCTATAACCTCATAAATTGTGATAAAATTCTGTTTTGGCGAGTTATTAAATGTACTTTTCTCCCATCTTATTGAGTCGTTTTCTTCTTGAAAATTACAGGATATTTTAGTATGTTCAGTTCATTCACTCAGTCAAACAGGAAGTGTCGATGGCTCAGTTAAAGCAGTGTGTTTATGTTAAGGCATGTCTGAAATAACACACTGAAATAAATGAATGTTATAAAACAGCTATAATCATCGATGAAAAAGAGAAGGTTTTACAATGTTCAAGTGAAGTGCTTTTTTCATTTCCTTCTGTTCCCTCCTAGCCCATCAGCCTTTTTCTATCTGTCACAATTTTATTTTTGAGATGTCACTGCTCGGACCATTTTACGTTTCCCTGTTCACCAGCCATGCATTTATTTTGAGGGAATTGTTTGAGACTTATCTCTTCTTTTTCTCTGCCATCTTCACTACTGTACACAATATATCTCTCTATCTTTCTCTCTTGCCTTTTCTCACATTCAACAGCTCTTACACAAGGTCTCATCTGTATTCTCCATTCCATCACAATGCGGTTTTTCTCTCCTCTCCTCTCCTCTCCTCTCCTCTCGTCATGGGGTAGGCTGGAGGAAAGAGGGAATAGAAGGAGGGAGGATGGAGAGAGGGAGTGAAGGAGGTCAACAACAATCACCACAGGGCTACAAACCCCCTGAAGGCAGACGACTAGAGAAATAATGGGGAGAAGGGGGAAACGGAGGGAGATGGGGAGGCTGTCAGTCCGTCACTCTGTCTTTTACAGTACGATCCCTCATTATTTATCCATTTCCTTGCATTTCTTTGCCTTTGTGTCTAACAGTTGTATATCAAGCAACACTATACATGCCTTTAGAAAATAATATATCATCAGTCATTGGTCAGTATTAGCGTGAATTATTTATTCATTTGTCTTATGTGAATTATTGATAGTGAAGGTAGTGAGGAAATGGAAGTTAATCTACAGGTGAACCTCTGTAGTCACCTCCTGTAACAACACACACACACAAATAGACACACGAAGACACACCCCTGTCTTGCTGCAGATCTTTGCATTGTGCCCCCCCATTCTTCCTTCGTAATAACCAATGCCAGTCACTGTTTCCAAGACAACCACTCCATCAGCCTCTCATGGCTTTGCTGCCAATAGTATTGCTGAAGATGATGATGATGATGATGGTGTGGGTGTGTGTGTGTGTGTGAGATAAATGCTATTGAAAGTGCTCTTTCTGCTCTTTCTTGTGTGACATATTGAAGATCTAGAGTCAGTCAAGATTGAAAATTGATTTCTGATGTACTGTGTCTAGGCTTGGTCCATTCACAGGTGCATCCTAGGATACGTCAGGGGATAAACTCATTAAAACTTTTGAGGTTGACCCACACTGAAATAACACATCATTCACAAAGTATAGAGCTTTGTAACATCACAATGACTTGTATCTGAACAGGGTAAAGCATATTTTTTTCCTTCTATCTGGTTGATAGTTTGATTGGATTTGTTTGAGTTGTTGTTTTTATTTCTATTTACCACTCTCTCACTGGGTGAATCAATTTTCACATATCCTTGATTTTTTTTTTCAGCTGTGACACAGTCAAACCTCACATGGGTTGTGTGTTGATATTGTGCTGCCTCTTTGTGTTCCTTCCCGGTGCCTTGCTGCTGCTGCCTGCCATGTGTGTGTCTGTCTCTGATCCACCAGATAAGCTGTTTTCTGCTCTTTACTCTCAGAAGCCTCTTTCATCAGTATGTTTACACCAAGAGCCAGTCGGTTATGAACATAGAGAGGGCAAGCAACGCAGACCACACACCATACTCAACCCCCATTGATTAAATGCTTCCTTCCTTCTTCTCCATCTTCTCGTGCCCTCCTCTCTGGCACTCACTGTGGAGATGCTGTTTCATCCCTTCCTCCCCTGTGGGAGTCTGTTTTATTATTATGGGATGTTTGCCTGTCCCGCTCCACAATAAAGGGCCCTGCGTGCACTTGTGTGTGTTTGGCATGAGCCAGCGTAGTTGATGAATGGGCTGTCAGGGCTAGATCCAGTTGGAAGCAGGCCTTGTCTAATAGGATTCCGTGAAGACGGAGGTCCCAGTGGGGTGACGAGAGGAGTGCCCGCAATGGCCGAGCGAGGTAGGCCCAGGGTAGAGAGAGAGCAAGTGAGACGGGGAGACAGGAGTGTGTTAAAACGGCTTGGATGAGAGGCAGGAGGCTTAGACCTCACTCAGGTTGACACAAGTGCACACACATTAATACATATTTATATATTTATGTATGATATTCATGTAAAGGCTCTGCATAATTGCATTCACGCAGGCATCATGTGTGATGAGCAAATACACAGACATGTATATGCATACAGATGTGCGCTAAACATACTGAATGCACATAAGGCAAAGAAGCACTCAAACACACACACACATACAAACATCTGTCAAAGGTTTCACATGATTTGATTAACTAACACTGCATACTGCATGCTGGGATGATTGGCCTTTAATATTGTACACTACAGTACATAGGGAAACAAATGAAATGATCTTCTTTTTATATAGGACTTTCAGAACCTTCTCTTTGAATCCAGTTACCAGACTGAACGGAGTGAGTGAAAGCAGTGATTTATGTAGTGATAGCAGGAGACTGCAAGATAGATAAGATCTATTGTCGCACCATACTGTATGTAGCCTTGTCCTCCTTTGGGTTGGAGGGCACAAGGTCTCTAAACACCAAGTAGCTTGATTGATGGAAGACACGTAGGACAGAAGACAGACAATCTGTAAATAGCTACTTACTTGACAGTGATTTTTGGAGCAGGTCTGATTTCAAGCTACAGCATGTTATATACTGGCTATAACAAAGTGATACACATAAACATTAGCATTTATGAAGTGCTTTTGAGGAGATTTAAAAAGAATCAAGATATATATTGTGTAACGTGATGTAGCCTTAAAATATTGAGATAGATTTTTAAGGCCGATAACACCCAGTCTGTATTCAGGTGCATGCACAGTACCAGAACCCTGAAACAGAAACAAAAAAACAGAATTCAGCCATCATTGATGTTATTACTTATGCTGTTTGTGCTTTTTCCACCCTAACATGGCAAAATGCCTCCTGTGATGTTGAAGTATTTTTTATTTTTTTACTTCTTTACTAAAGACTATAAAATGTGCTCTGTGACTATAAAATGTCCTCAACTGCTTCTGTCATCTGACATTTCCTTTCTTCGCCTTTAAGGGACTGTGTCCTCTTCGTGTTATGCAAATTTCCTGTCTGACATGGTGGTTCGTGGCTGATGTGATGTAGTTTAGAAGCCAGTCTTCTCAGTCTCATCTGTTGATAGTAATCAAACTAATACCTTTGTACTAAGATAAGAGTGATCTGTTGATGCTACACTGTTATTAGTCGGACATTTAAGTTAAATGTCGGAGGAAATAAGCCACACAGGCAGCTTGTTTGAACATTCTGGTTATTTACAAGAGGACACATTCGCTGGGAATTTCTCATTTTCTATCTATTTAGCATATCAGGCTGTTTTCCAACATCAGTTTGTATGCTAAGTGGACCTCACACAAGCTGTTGGGGATTCTACTGTTGGCCAGCAGTCAATGGCCACATTAGCGGCTGCATAGTAGTCTGAGGCAGCTTGAGGAACTTGGAGGATTTGAAATATAGTTATATCAGACAAGTGTCATCAACACCACTGCCCACTTCTACACAGCATGATCCAAATAAACACTCCGTTTATGTAAGCAGCTCATGTCAGTCATGGTGATTGATGGAAGTGTTTCCAGCTGAGCAAGTCTGCTGGGTCAGATGTATGTATCAACTGAATTTCATCAGTCCCTACAAAGCCTTGTCATGAAACTGACAGCAAATGCTGATAAATGATGTATTTTAAATCAACACTGATGATTGCATATAGTAAATGTTCTATAATAATGTTATAAATCACTCAATCATAATTGTATTTCTCTTAATTTGCTGTGATATAAAAAAAGGAAACGCTACATAAACACTATCCTTTAGAAAAAAGCCAGCTTTGCCAAAAGTAAAATTTAAAAGAACTGAATGAATGCAGACTTATCAATGTGTCCATTAATCAATCAACCAATGTTTCATTATGTAGTACTTACAGTTAAAAGCAATGCACACAACATAAGAAAAAAAGTAAAAAGAAATCTAATAAGAAACACATATACTGTGTAATCCCTTAAAAGAGGTTACTGGAGAAACTTCTTAAAAAGGACTTTTTAAGTAAATTAGTATAGTCTCTTGAACCAAGTAAAACTTGCTGGCCACAAGTTTAATGCTCCTCATTTCAAAACAATTAAAACAATCAAGACCATGGGGATGCATTCTTTGGGTGAGTAAAATAAAAAAAGATTAAAGGATCTTTATGAGACTACATTTCTTTAGACTTAACTACCTTACTAGCAGTCAAACATCTTGTTTCACAACCTCAAGCTCTTCTTATATTCTAATATGACAGTCTCTCTGGTGTCATTGCTGTAATGATATGCAGGACTGAAAGGTATGATAACACCGGTAAAAAGAATGAAGAAAAGACCAATATAATGTATTCAAAGTATTTCAGTGTCATTGGCACCTCAAGAAGCTGGCAGCAGGGTGAAAGCTGTATCACTTTTCAGTCTAAATGAGAACAGCACCTTGGAGACTGCAATAAAACAAAAAGTAGAAGCCACTTTTGCTTAGCTTAATGCAGCCTGATAAAAGCATCTTTGTCTTTGTTTCACCTTGGTCTGTAGCACAATCTCTGCTGCCTTTGCTGCTCTTTTTCTCTTTTGCCTTTATTTTCCTCTGTTCCTTTCATTTTCTTTGCTTGTCAGTTGTAATGAAACAAACTGAGTGAAACCGTAGTGTTAAACCTCCCAAAGTATTCTCACAGCTTTCTGTAACCCATCTCTGTAACCCCTGTTGTAAGTGAGATGCTCAGAGCTACAGTAACAACAGATCTTATTAATTTTTTGGCTCCCTCTATTCAGGATTGGCCAGTTTGGGGTTACACTGCTTGGGTTCACTCGCTGTTTTTCTACCACACACTCACACACACTGTGTCTTTCTCCACTCCCTCTTCCTCCATCTCATTTTCCTCTAATTGATGGATGCCGTCTCTTACCCCTCATCCAGCCTCTCTGGCAGCTTTTAAGATGCTTTTAATAGGAGCTCAGAGGACGACCAGCGCCATCTTTCTTTCCTTCTTCTCCTTCAAACTAGCAACCATCAATGGGTCTCTTGAAGACCATTGTATATGTGTGTGTGTGTGTGTGTGTGTTTGTGAGAGAAAGAGAGGGAGAGAGGACCAGCTGTGAAGTGCGCTAATAGGCTCGACCAGCCCAATGTCGCAGTCTTGCACGGTCACCGCTTCCATCTCCACCCCGCCGCTCTCCTGCCCGATGGGAACTCAAGCAGCCTCCTCAAAGAGAAATAACACTCTGGCATTGTTAGCTGGAGAAAAAGAGAAACATGAGGAGGCAGAGAGAAAGACAGTGACGAAAGACGCCCTGTGCACCTGGTATTATAACTGTTACATTGCTCTTGTCTAGATCTGAGTTTGCTGGATTACATTTACACCTGGCATTATCACGCTTGGTGTGCATTGATTCCTCCAGTCGTGCACATCGCTCCCTAGTCTATTTGTTGTTGCCTGTTGCCTTTTATTATTGAACTGTTATTCCTATGCTCATATTAAGGTGATATTAAGGTGTCATTTGGGCAGCTCATTACTAAATATGCATTATTCAGAGCTAACCACTAACCAGTGGAGAGTGCAGTATCATCTGTGGAATGAATCTTAACAAGAATATAATAGCAGAGTCAGGGCCATTTGTTTGCTTGCTCTTTGTGTAATGTGGATATGTTTCAACATGTGAACATTTATTTTTATGTTTATAGTTGTTGATTGTGATTCAGATGATCCTCTCTCAGTATCACTTTGTTTTTTTTGTTTTTTTTTATCTGCAGTCATTTTCTCCATGTGCAAAAACACAGTTTTACACTTCAGATCAGTAATGAAGCAGACCACAAAGGAAACAAGGTCAAAGTACAAAGGGAGACTAAGGGAGACTGTATAAAACGCAGTTTTTTTAAAAGCCCTGGTTTGCTGCACCTTTTGTCCGTCCCCACCTGTTAATTGCGTAAAATGTGAAGTGCTTTGTTCGGAGGAGCCTGCAACCCCTTCAGTGAGCTGATCAAAACAGGCACAACCAATAGAGATGAAGTGGTTTATCAGACATACTCCCCTCAGCTTTTCTCACTGTCTCACACACAAAGAAACACTCACACAGCCACTGTGCTGTCACTGTGCTGTTTCTGAATCTCCCTGGGTGGCCTGCCTTAGCACGAGCACAGGCGTCATCTTTCAATTCAACTGTACTCAATTCATTAACTTTATTGGTATGACTGCTCAGAAACAATATTGCCATAGCATGTATGCAGTTCATTAAAAACAAACATTGTATATATTCACATATAATACTGTATTTATTAATTATTTTATCGAATCCTACAATTTATTTGGCCTGTAAATGCAAAAGTATATAATTAAGTATATATGGACTCTGATAACCATTAATTATTTGGTTACACAATCACACAATCACCACGCTCCCCGGGCTGTCTTCATCTCCCATGACACCCCCTTCCCACCACCACCACCACCACCCCCACTCAATATTACAGCACTTACACTGCCACTTCATGTGCAAATATTTGAGTCTGCCGTCAAATCCCTAATCACACCGATCAATCACCCAGATATTACCGTTCAACTGAAGACCTTCGGACAAGCGCATTGATTTTGATGTTTTTCTAGACATGTCCCTTCCCTGCGGATATATCAAATCAAAGCTTTTTTAATATTGAGTAAATATTCCCTTCATCCACTCTCCAGGTGACAAGGGAGGTTTGTCTCATAAAGCAGTTGAAGTTTGATTGCTATCGCACAACAATATCTGGCAACGGTTTTCTCACCTTGCATGGATTCATCACTGCTATTGATGCCTTGTTTTAAGCTCTTTTCACACATAAATGCACCTAAAAAACAAAGAATTTGGATCACCTTCTAATGGTGCCTGAACGAGCATCAAAATAACAAGCCTGAAATGCTTAAAAGGTTGGAAAACAAGGAAATGTCTGTAGCCTGCATATCATCAGGCTAATTAGGCAGAGCCAGACATTCCGAATGCATAGCTAATGAGCGCCTTTTCCATCTCTGCTGGGATCACCCGGCACGTCTAATGGTCACATAAATTCTCATTTATAGGTCATAATCTGTCATTTATGTACATGGGCTCCCCCAATTAGAGTCCTGGGCCCTTCAGAGTGATGCCTCTCTGGGGGATTCACAGCTCTGGTACCCTGGCACTCACAGAGCCCCATTAGCGACAACCCTGACCTGGCGTCCAAGCCGACCCTGGAGGACTGTGGATAACCTGGCTCATTAATGACGCTGGTACTGGGGAATGGTTCCAGGTGCTTGTTGTGAGTGTCCTGTGTGTCTGTTTCTGTGTCTGTCGGCTGAAATGTTGAGAGACTGGCAGGAAACCAGCACTGAACCTGGGACAACGGAAGGAACATGAGTAGCAGGAGCTTGGGCTTCTTGTGCTGCCATTTGTCATTCTACTGGTGCCATTTTGCAGTACAATAAGAACGATTCTTTTATCAATGGCCAAACCTTTATATGGGGCACATGGACTAAATCTGAACTGTAAATATATCATAAACCTGGACCACATTCTGCTTCTCTTTAATTAGAAGAAAGAAGGTAGATTGCCAATGAATGGGGACATTTAACTCTGTACCAGTGGAATCACCTAAAGGCCAAGCAAACACATTCCCATGACCCCTGCAATGTTGTGTGAGTTTGTCCCCACATGCAAGAGACCCAGCTTCCAGCTGTTGGCTGGGGATGTGTTCAGGAAGCTCTTGACAGAAAATCAGAGATGCTAAGTTTTAATTGACTACTCACAGCATATTTTCTCCAAGCACTGATAGGGATACAGAACTTTTGCTATAGCACCCTCTTATATCCGAGAGTCCGGATTACTGGACCTCTGCATGCATATTTGTGTTTTGGCATGTCCTCTTGTCCGTTTTTGTCTGTTAGTGATGCATAAAGCAGTGCAGCACAACTAGTGCTGCAGGGGCTGAAGACAGGCAGTCATTTATCTGTGAACCTGTTTTATTTTTAGAAATTTCTGAAGGCCGAGGATTTAAGTTGCATTGTTTCCTAAATCTGCCTGCGTGTAATTATAGGTGGCCCAAAAACAAAAACAAGGAACATTGCAATTTTGTCAATGCTGTCTAGTATCATTGCGCTGTACATGCACATATTTATTTTTGTAAGTTGGCTCTTCTTGCATCACTCTCGTGCTATTTCTTCACACTGGCACACTGAATTGTAAGACTAAAAAGGAACCAACATCTACAGTGTCACGGTGTCAGACACTGCTAAAGTCAAGTAAGCTTTAATGGAAAAAGAAGGCCAAGCTAAGAAATGAAAGTTGAACTGCCCTCAGTGTGGTGACCCCAGGACGACCCTGACTAGTTAGCCCCTATTGACCCATTCCACATACAGTACGCGCCACTGCTGTTGCTTTTACAGGAAGTCGATTTGGATGCTTTCAGCTTCAGCTTCCTCTGGAGACCCCTCTATTCTCCACGGTATGTCATCACAGTCACATTTTCTCTTTCTCTCACTCCTTTTCTCCCTCCTACTCTTACTCCCTCTTCATCCTGTCTTTCTGTGGTCCTTGGAAAAAGATCTCAAAGAGACCTAAAAGTGCTGTATTATTGAAAAGGAAGGCAGGAGGGCATCCCACTCCTGTCATCTCTGTCAAATGGTCAGTGCACATGGTTTGCTCTGGAATGAAAGCATGTCTGATAGCACAATAGAAAATAGAAAAACGACAGGAAAAGTAGGCCAGGGAACTGATTCAAACCCCTGGCTTGTTATTCAGTAAGACAACAGACTGCATTGTAGTGTGGTGTAATCACAGACTTACAGTAAAAGAGGAATATTTGCATTTCATTGTCATTGTTTCTTGAACCATCACTCACAGAAAGGATGCTAAGTGAGCACAATGGTGCAGTCCAAGTTGTAGTTGTGGGCCAGCCAGCTGTGATGCAACCCAAGCCCCTCATAGTCAAGCCAGAAAGCCAGTACAGGTCAGAGTCAGTGTGTGGGCGTTCAGTAATTTACTTCTTGTGAAGCACTCTCCAGAGAGGTTTTTCTTGGGTTTTGTTACCAGACAAGTAGAAGAGGAGACGGTTGTGTTGTGGTTCACCTCTGAATCTGTGGGAAAAAACTTAAAGAGCACATTATTTGATGCCTCTCTAGGATGTAAGCCAAACATGTTGTAGTCTCTTATTTAAAAGGCAAAGTTGCTGGATCTGTCAACATTTCTGGGATTAAAAGGGCAAAATACTCTGGCTACAGGGTTCAGCAACTTGGTGAAACAACTTAGAGATAAAAGTGGTTAAAGGAATATGAGAAGCTACAGTCAAGGTTAGTGTCAAAACAGGGTAAGAGCAGTTCGGATAAATGTAAGACTTTACTGGCCTTGGGTCATTTACTGACAAATCAAACCTGATAGTTGTTGTATTGCGCTCACCATTCTGCAGTGCTGTGTTTATTCACTGCACTGACAGTGAGTCATTGAGGCTGTGATGTGGCCCTGACTCTGCTATTATATTCTTGTTGAGATTCATTCCACAGATGATACTGCAGTCTCCACTGGTTAGTGGTTAGCTCTGAATAATGCATATTAAGTAATGAGCTGCCCAAATGGATCAGTGGGCAGTCACTTAGGCCATGCATAAAGCAATCAATTATTCGATCAATAGCCCTCATTAGTCCATCATATAGTTAAACTGTATGTATGGGCCTCTGGTTGGAGTAAATAATTCACAGCCCACAGATGTAAATGGGAAGGCTGGCCTAGTTCAATGTCTAATGTTGCCTTCTTGTTGGAAGTTATTAGAATACAGATCAAGGTTTATGCACTGTAGGTCTATATATGAATATTACTAACAATCCAACCAGCTAGCCATTCTGTTTCTCGATACTGTTATGCCCCAGGAATGGTGCTGGGCTATGAAGCATTTGGTGTAGTGATGCACACTGACCCACACTTACATTTTGAAAGTCTAGCTGTATAGTAACTCCCCCCCCCCCATTTTACCATGCTAGCAGCTAACAAGATGTCCGCCAACTTGGCCAGTGGAAGTCTCAAATGCGGCTGCTTATCTGCCCACTGAGTAACTCTTTATAGGAATGAATGGGGCACCATCTTTGAACATGGTATCCAATACTTAAATACATCCATAACTGGAAAAGGGAACCCTCCTCTGCAATGCTTGCTGTTGCCTCGTTTCCACATAGCTCTGTTTGTGTATATGCAAGTCAACCCAAAGTCGCTTCATTCCTAAGGGAACCTCCATGATCTTCGATGTGTTTGTGAAACTCCTTCCTCTTTTTGGGGGGTTACAGAATATGCCTTATTTACATTTAAACAATTCAACTTTTGTTGTAAAGTTAGCAAAAAACAAGTTAACTAAATGATTAATGAATGTAATACAGCCAATTTATAAATTTTTTCAAAGTGAAAAGTTTGACGGGATATTTAGCTATTATTGGTGGCATGCTAGTTGTGTACCATAACATAATAAAACATAACACTGTGCATGCATGACAACAGTGGTTCATACCTTTTAACAAAATATTTAATGCAATATTTAACAAACTAGCTACACACTTATCAGGCCAACCTTCTCACTACAGTATTTGTCGCATTATTGGTCCTGTTGTCCGTTCTGCTCCATGGGCATATTAAAAAAAAAGTGCTTCTCCCATGGCATTTCTATCCATCCCTAAAGAATTGCATGTCCCATAGTTGAATACTAGGGGTGGGCACCCATAATTCTGTCCCCCTTGGGATGGGTTAAATGCAGAGAATCCGTTTCACTACGTTCACGCATGTAAATTTTGTGATTGAATATGAGTAATAAAGATTCTTCTTCTTCTTCTTGTGTAAAAAAATGGGGGTTGGTTGTACGCTGCACAGATTATAGAGCCTCTTTCAAATTGGTGATATGTGATATTGTGCTAAATGATTACAATTTAAAATTTGACTTGTTTTGTGGTGAGGACTCTTCAAGACACATTTCTATCGTGAGTAACAATCATGTGACTTCTTAGTAGCAGGACACTTTCTACCCACTGGATGGCACTACGGCACAGACATCTAAGCTGTTTATATGTGGTAAATTGCTTGAAAAAAGGTGCATTTCCATACATAATGGAATGCTTTTGAGGTAAAAACCTTTGCCGCACATGTTAAAATGCACCTTGCCTTCAAAGCGCTCCGCCAAGAGTCGTGCTGCGTGGCCTACTGTAATATTTCCAGGACACATTTTCAGATCTTGGTCGGTGGTCGTGGTACATACCAGCAGCGGTTTGTCTTTCTGTTGGCGCTAATGAGTGTCGTGACGTGCGCCTAACACGCCGAAGGGGGCATCGCTGGGAACCTGAACATAAGCCAAAACCGCTGGCGCCAGTCCCACATAGCGATAATATGGATGGGGCGGAGCCTTTGGAGATCAGAGCGCAGTGCTGCCTTTGCCGTTTTTCCCATGGGACCCTTTAAAGTGAAGGAAAAAATGACCACAATCCAGCATTCGGGAATACTGTACCTTCATCTATTTTCTTTAAAATTATTTCAGTGCAACTTTATTCACCTAATGTAAGTTTGGGCCAAAGGATTTACCAAATTTAAATCCGGAGAAGGAATTATTCTACATTTGCCCTACCCTCAGTTTTTACTCACAATTACCTGCTACTACATTCTACCTCCCAATCATTAGTCTAACCAACAGTAGCCTCAATTCCCAGCCCAGTGTCTTAAATCCCCTTCCTGCCATAAGTGACCATGTTTCCTTCTCTAATTGCATGCAGCCGTTTGGAATCAGACTTGAATGGTTGTCTAGGTGTTAATTGGTTTGAAGGACTGCTAACAGGAGACAAACGGGAGAAAGGTGAATTAGCACGGTGCATATGGCCCATAAATAGCACGGTGTGGCCTGCATGCTGTCATGTCCTGTTTAGAGGTGTTCTGGCTTATGTTGTCCTTTAGGTGGCCCAGGAGAAAAGACACACACGCACTTATCATTTATCACACAAACACACATGTTCTTGTGTTTTGCTCGGTGCAATGATCTTTTTGACTTCCATTTATAACGAAGGCCTTAATCTCTAGTCTAAATCATTCATTCTTTTAATCAAAAATGATTTTAAACTCTAGCCTGAATCTTTATACATTGAAAGAGAGTATATATTTACAGTTAACCACTTTGTGTTGGACGATATCACCACACAAAGCTCACTTCAAGTAAAGGAAAATCTCTTCCTTGTGCCTTGTGCTTCATTCATCCATGGTCATCATAGTCACCCTCTTCCCAAGGCACACAATTAATTCATAAAGTCTTCTATAAAACATGAGTTAGAGGTGGAAACATGGTCACATGGATCATGGAAAGCTCACATTTGGCCACCTCTGCTTGTATCGCCTGTCTTTTACGGTAAAAGAAAAATCTCCAATGCCTCACTTGCATCCCAACATGACCACTTAAGATATTGGGCCAATGAAATAATGCAGCTTAAATGGCCTGTTTAAGCTGACTGAGGAGACTGTGACATTATGGAGATGCTGTTAGATGTCTGCGAGATTGCAGTACTATGTGAAACGTCTGGGCAGTGATAGCCATTAGATCTTCCAAATAGCACATTATCTTATACACTGAGTCTGGACCCGTGCATACGCCACAGCTTTACAAGTTTGACTCCACGGCTGAGGCTGAAATAAAACCCTCTCTGACAAAGACCTCAGTGTCAAAACATGATTTAAAGATCAAACAAGTTCAGTGCCTCTTCAGAGACTTCTCCAACAAACCTCAATCTAAAAAAACTTCAGTTTGAGTGCGCTTGTCAAAGAGCTCAGTGTCTGAACTCCCAGCAAAAAAAATTGAGCAAAAGCAAACTTTGGCCTTTCTAGTGTCTGTTTAACAGCTTTCCTTTAATGTTGTCAAAAAGATTTCTTTCCCAGAAGTTATTATCTCTGTGGCCAGGTTTTACATGCACTTAGAACTTGTCAGGAATCACTTTCTGAACAAGTGTCACTGCGTGTCAAAGGCTGCTGTTTTCCTGCTGAGAAATCTGCTGATTCTGTTCCTTGAAAGCTGCAGCTTACACGTCTTCTGAAGAGGGAGATTATGCTCTTGGGAGGCTTTCTGTGCACCTCAAGACACTGCTGCCTTACCCTCCTGCCAAGGCCTATTTTCTACGCAGATCAGCTGTCCACCTGCTAGAAGAGCTGACACTTTGGCTCTTGCTGCATGCTCCACTTTCCAAAGGAGCCTTTGAGAACGGCTGAGGGGATTTACAGCTGTGTACAGCGGAGGGGAAGCTGGATCTCCAGCTGGTGTTGGCATGGTGGTGGTACAGAGCAGGATAGTGTTGCTTTGGCCAGAAACACTTCCCTCTGTGTTGTAGAGTGATGGAGTGTGAATGAACATCTTTTTTTGCATCAAGCTCTTTGTATGTATCTTTGTTTTATTCTTTTCCTTAAGTTATCTTTACACTGGGAAAACTCAGCTCCCACAAGAGGTGTCCAAAAGTACTGATTGGAATCTGAGTTCTCAGAATCTCAATCTCAGTTTCAGTTTTATATGATTTAACCTGTGCCCGTACACCAGGAGTTACATCCTCAGGATGCACACAGCCTCTCTTTTAAGCTAACCTCTTCTTAATGCAGGCTTCATCAAAACCCCACTTCTTTATCTTTAATTCAATAATCTCAAAACTTTACAATAGAAAACCTTCACTTACACTGAAGCAGAATTGTTTCTCATAAGCTTATACAAAAGCAGTCTCACACACCTATAATCAGTTCCTTACGCTCCTAGCTCCAGTTCTTACACTGTGTCAGCCTGGATGCCTGCGCCATGTCAGTATAGTAGCGTTGCAAATGAACTGTAAGGCTTCAGTGGAGAAGCTCTTGTATTGCTTCATAATAAGATAATGAACTTTGCTGGACTGGTAGTAAAAAGTCAACCCCCTTGAGATTGGCCAATTGATATACATGATTTGTGCAAAGAGATTTGGATGGGATAACTGAATCTAATGTATATAAGGACTGGTGAAGGTTGAGATATGACTCAGACAAAGAAAGAGTGAAGAAACAGAGACACATATAGAGATATAAATATTGTGTTAAGCAGAGCAGGTAGTGAAAGAAAGCAAAACTAAAACCTTAAAAATAAAACATGAAGAGGTAGAGAGGAAGATTAATTTAAGATAGACAAGAGAATACAAGTGCTGATTCTCAGGTTATGGACTGGAGAGAGGTGCAGAGATTCTCCTCTCCACCCCTGACAGCGGCTGACAGCATGATCCACCTGCTGATTTACATTCATGCCACCATGTGCAGGCCAACACTGAGCTCTCTGCCATCTTGTGAAGTGCAGGTCTTTATTTTACCTCTCCATCTATCTCTCTTTATCTCCCTCTTCATCCCAGGGCTGAAAATCTCTTTGGTGTTGAGTCCTGGGCGAGAATGAACAGTTCTATCTCTGTGCAGTGAGTTCTGCCAAAGTTCTGTGTTGTGTATCACAATGAATTTTGCCTCCAGGCTGCTATTCTCACAACTATTTGACAAGTTATCAACTCACGGCTGAGTCTTGACAGGTAGTACCCATGATGACCTTTCTGACAATATTTGAATGAGTTGGGTAACTTCTTGAAATCATGGTGCCTTTTGATCTGTTCTGCTAACTGACAAGTTAAATGCCACGATGAATTAAGAAAGATCTGAGATGCCAAAATATTAGGAGACATTAACTGCAAAGCAGATGTGGACAGGTGTGAACCCAGGTCAAAACAGGCCTCCAGGCACTGACACATACAAGCACACAAACATTCATACTGTTCTTGCATTGTCACATACTGTAGATACATCTGTGTGTCTGGACATGGTTAGTGCACTGCTTTGACTCGCAGAGAAATGAGGAGACAGCAGTAAACAGTCGCTGTGGTCTGCCCTATGGCCCAGACTTGTCAGCAACCCTGCCAATTAAGCACTGACTAGGAGGCGGAGCTGAATCACTGGCAGCTAACAACTCATTGCCAAGAACCCTCCCTAATCACTCACACCCCAGCCAACACACCTCCACGAACCTCCCTAAAAATCTTAGTCACTGGGAACAATCTATCTATCTCAAGCTCAACTCCTTTAAAATATCCTTGAACAAGACCAGCTTTGTCACATAATCAATATTGTTAAAGCTAAGACAAAGGCAAAAGCATGTGAGTGTAGTAAGATCAATTTTCTATTTTTACTAATGAAGTTTGGAGTTATAGTAATTGAGCATAAGAATAGGGCCTTATGGATTATTTCAACGCAATCCTCCAACTTACAACACACAGAGAGAATCATATATGCTGTACATACAGCAATGAAGCGGCTTAGTTTATTTGTTCAAAGCTTTCCTCAACATATATCTCAGGCTATAGAGTGAGAAACACTTTTTCAACAATCCATTGAATTGATCTCTTGTTATCAACATTTAATCATTCCATTAGTACAAATTCTATAGTATTTGTGTAAAATAGATCTATAATCAGTGGAAAGTACATTTTAAAAAGGTACAGCTTTTTTTAAACTAGCAATTTATGGAATCCACATCTTTAAGCTTCCCAATTTGTTAAATAGTGGCACACTGAGTTTCTCCAGCTGGTCGAATACTGGCGCTTTGCAATTGTATTGGACGAGTTGGGAATGAGCTTTACATTGATCACCTACTAAACTGTCAGGGTTAGATTTAGATTCCTAATATGGTCCGATTCAACTTTTGTACATAGATTGTGACATCATCACTGCATGTGAATCATAATAGCATCGAGATTTTTCTTTTCCTGATGCATTAACATTCTCAGACGTTATTTTGCATTAGAACAAAACAAGTGCAGTTTCTTACAGTTTCTTGGAACAGGTTTACAAGAAGAGAGGTCATGATATTCAACAACAGATTTAGTCTGAAGATATCCTCCTCACTCCAGCAATTCTCACCTCTCCCAACACCTTAATACCCCTCATCTACCTCAGCCTCCTCGAATTAGTGTGCGCTCTGTCAGGCTACGGGCCTCAGATTTGCCCCCTCCAGTGTTTAACCTCCAAACCAGCTCAGCCCAGATCAGTGCTCTGCTCAGCCCATCACAGCTTCTCAAGGTTGGGCCAAGGAGAAACTGCAGAAAGGCAACTCTTGCCATCTGTTTCATTTGGAACCTGACCCATGTCTGACCATGCAGCCAGGTACAGAAGAAGACAGGCCTACATATGACCAGATTTAGACCTAGATGGTATAAGAGAAAGTGAGTTATTCCTCTTTTATCAACTTGAAAGCTATTTTATTGTTTCCTTGTGTTTTCAGCATGTCACTTGTTATCACAGCTGATGGTCTTGGTAAGTGTGAGAAATATTGTGGCTAACTTTGCCTGGCACAGCTATGTGATTTGTTTTTACTGAGGTCAGGTTGGGCACTGATGGATGTTTGAGAACCTCCCCCAAAACCTAAACACCAGTAATAATAGCCCATATCCTCAACCAATTAGTCTTCCCCCCGCATATCTGACAGCCACAGAGTTTTCCTTTCAAACATAAATATTATTCCTCCCTCAGAAGGAGACCCAGTCATGGGAACCCTCTGCCCTCTTTGAAACGTCACCCTCCATCCCCAAGGTCGCCAAAAAACGAACTAACCAGTCCCCTAGCCTCTCGCAAACTAACTATCCTGGATGTGACATCTTCATCTATCACAGCCTTGATAAGGGGTATCTTTGATTACACCCTCTTCTGCTGTGGATCTGTATCTCTTTTCTCTCTCCATCTAACAGACTCCCATCCATCCATTCTTGAAGATCCCTCCCAGGGAAGGCTATAGCATGTCACTGTCCCAATGCTCAGGACTCAGTAAGTCGATCCAACAGGAAATCAATAGCAGGACCTAATGCTGAATAATTGAGGTTACGGGAGTTCAGCAGCACTCCCCAGACATACACCCCCACCCTGTCTTGTAACCTCCCATTATGCACAGGGTGGGGCGTGCTGTGTCCTCATGTCCCTTCTCTCACACTGACTGTACAGATACATTTGTTTGAATTACTGACCAGTTGAGCACTACAGCGCTACTTAACTCTGTTGCCCTAGCAGATATCCAGTCATGGAATTATTGTTCTTTAGCAAGGGGGCTCATCCCCTGAAGCCGAAAGAACATTTTCAAGAGAGACTACAATTTACTGCAATTTGACCATGTAAGACCAATACCAGACCATGTAGAAGTGGTAGGATAGCAGGACAGAGTACAGTTACCGGCAAGGTATTTGTAGTGTGACGTGCACTAGAGGGCACAAGCTGCCTTGCTAAGACACCAACCTCAAGTTGGAAAGAACAGGGAGGGTGAGCTAAGAGGTGGACCTCCATTCAAAAGGGTGCTAGGAGACAGAGTAGAGAAGAATGAGGGACAACCTGAAGGTTTCACCTTCGTGATGAATGGCCAACAAAGTCAAATCCCATTAATCTTGTTTGTGTGTGTATGTATGTGTGTTTGATTCACGATTTTGAACAATGAGTGAGTAGTTTTATCATTTGCAAGACGGCTATACTGTCAATGTGGCTCGCACAGTGCATCAAAACACTGATGCATTGAGATCTGAGTTATTCTTAGCTGTCAGCGTTTTGTCTGATAGAGTATATGTAACAGTCAAAAGCTGTCAATATTAGACATATTTTACAAATAGTCTACTGACCTGTTGGTCTGTCTTTGAAAAGAGCCAAACTGAGAAGTAGAAATAGTATTCACATCTGACACAGAGAAATATACAAAAAGATCAGCTGAAAGAACCAGACCCTCAGCAGCCAGTCTAACTGATAACCTGTGTTTGGTGTGTTCCTAGATGTCCTTGCTCTCTCTACACACCTCCTTAAGTCCCCTTGTAACTTCTGGAAAGCTGCATACATGTCTCTAAACAGCTACTCTTAGACTCCAGAACCAGCCCACACTGCCAGAACCTTAGTGCCATAGAGGTGCTGAGCTCTGGGAATTGTTGGCTTCAGCCCATGGCAGAAAACACACTCAGTATCTCAGTAGCCTCTGTCCTTGTTATCCAGTCAGAAGCTTCACTGCTGAGGTTTTTTTGCTGGCATTTCACTGTACAGACAGCATCATCCTGCTTTGTGCGTGCTTAGATGCCACAGGTGTTAAATATTTGCGCATAGCAGAACCCCTTATATCTCAATCCAAAAAATACAACTGTACACACAAGCTAATATGCTATCAATAAATTGGTTATTATCAAATCAGGCCTATTTACTAAAAACACATAGCACCAGTTAGAGGTGAGGAAAAAAAACTGTCATCATTAACACATCTGTCTAAAGACTTATGCACTATGTGAAAAGCATCCAAACACACACTTCTCACACAGACACACTTGTGATGGCATTTTGTCTGTCAGGTTGTTCAGTTTGAGCACACTGCTGTAATTGCTCCCAGCTAGTCTAACACACTGGTTGTATTCTCTCTCACAAAGTAAAGCCTGTGGCCTCTCATAAACACAAAGTAATTTCTTTGTTGTCTTCCCGTGCGTTTCGGTGTGCTAAGTGTGTCACTTCTCACACTGTGTGTTTACCTCCCCACACAAACACACATAAGGACAAGCATCCCCTCCATGCTTCTCTTCCCTCGTCTTGGTTTCCTCTCCCTCCAGGCTACGGCCACTGAGGCCTGCAGATGGCAGATAATGACAGTGCTGTCCCCACTGGCTACTCGTGTGTGCGTGTGTTTGTGTGTGTGTGTGCACCCGTGTGCAGTGGGTGCTGGTTCTGCCTTCGCTCTGTCTGTGCCAACAGTGGGGTGTTTAGCTCCACTTGGCCACCTCCTTGCTGGCTGACTGGCTGGATCACTGGTTGGCTTACTGTTCTAATGGCTTTTTATTAGCTAATTGTGGTATCGCCTTTTCTCTGTTAGTATAACTCTTTGTTGTTGTTGTTCCTGTTCTTTGGTTTTGTTCTTCAGACTTTCATTGTATTGTAAATGAGAGTTGCCCCTCAATGATCTCTCAAATATTAATAAAAGATGAATGACTGTATAAATGAATGGCTGAGCACTTGATTGGCTGTGTTTAAACAGTAGTTGACACGCTAGCTAAAATATCGACTGACTGCCTGACTAACTGGTCACCTGGCTGACTGACTAGCTCACTGGCTCAGTACAGCTGCAACAATTAGCCGACTAATCGATTAGTCAATTGAAAGAGAGTTAATTGCAGACTATTTTGATAATTGATTAATCATCCCAGTGATTTTTCAAGCAAAAATGTCATAACAGAATAATAATAATAATAATGCATCTTATTTAAAGGCACCTTTCAAAGCACTCAAGGACACCTTACAAGACACACATAACACAACAACAGTACATCAAACAATGTAAATCAGGTAACATTGATGTGGAAGCTAGTGCAATTTTGCAAAGATAAATAGATAAATATGAATGTGATTACGTAGTGCAATAATACAGAAAATACACAAGAATGTGATTACCTAGTTAGTGTGAGTCAGAGTATGCCACTCGGAATAAGTGCGTTTTCAGGCGGGACTTAAAGGTGAGGAAAGTGTCGGAAGTGCGAATGTCTGGTGGGAGAGAGTTGATGAGCATTTTTGACTTTTTCTGACATTTTATAGACTAAATGATTAACTCTGAAAAATAATCTGCTCAATAATCTTTTACTCATTTGCTGACTGGCTGGTTGGCTGATATACATCCTGTCCGATTAGCGGTCCTACTGAGAACAAAAGGCTGTTTGACAAGCTGACTGGCTAAGTGGCTCAACGCTGGCAGCTGCTCAGCTGAAAGACAGGTATGAATGTGGTAACCACATTATGTGTGTGTGTTTTAAGAACCCCAGGTGTTCAAGTACCCTGTTTTACCTGCTTGTATATTACTACTTGGAAGATAAATTGGTATTAGGCTCCACTAGTGGTAGGAAGTACGATTAGTTTGTTGTTTGTTGTTGTTTGTGTTTTGGCTGTGGTGGTGATGAATAATGATCTTCATGTGTAAAATTGGTGGTGTACCCCTTTAACTGATGTTATCTGATTTTAACAATACATTTTTGTTGTCTCCAGTCTGCTCAATGTAGTACACATTTTTGCATATTCCCGTCTCAAATTCTTGATCCATGATAACTAATTTACATGGAAATAATGAATAACTACTTCTGTAAATGCCTGCTTCATATGTTACAGGCTGGCCACACTGCCTGCATGAGCAGTGTGTGTGCCTCAGTCTTGCTTTTTATTCCAATTCCATGTTTGAAGGTTAGAGCAGCCATACTGTCGTTGTGAGTCGCGCTTCTCACACACGTGTCAAGCAAGGCTGCAGTGGTACGTCATCTATGGTAAATGGACTTGCATTTCTATAGTGCTTTTCCAGTCTACTGACCACTCATTCACACACCGATGGCAGAGGCTGCCATGCAAGGTGCCAACTGCTCAATAGGAGCAATTTAGGGTTCAGTATCTTGCTCACTTTGACATGCAGCTGGGGGAGCCAGGGATTTGAACCAGCGACAGATTACTGATTACTTCCGATTACTAAGGCTGCCCCATCTAGAGATTCAGAGTCTTGCCTAGGACATTCTTTTTTCTTTCCTTCTCTCCTGCCCTCTCTTTCCCCCTCCCACTTTCTCGCTCTTTCAATGCACGTAAAGGAAAATCGTGTTATCATATTTATTGATAATTATCAAAGGCAAACTCTATGTAAACAGATATGGCTGCTATAAGCAGTCAATGTGGCCAGCCTGTTAAATGTATCCTACTTGATAAAGAATATGTTGTCATATAAATTAAAACCTATGACCCATCCTTCTATATGCTAGAATTCGAAATACAAAATACTTACAAATATTAATGTATTCTAGGTTTTGAAGTCTATTTTCCAAGTTCAAAGTATTTCTATTTGCATTTTAAATATTCTGTGCACACACACACAGCCTTGCAGGTCAATGGCCCCGGGCTATCAGGCAGCTCACCCGGGGCCATCACATGTGACAGGGCAAAGGCTACTCAAGAGGGAGACCGTCTCCCCAATTTTGCAACAATGCATGGACATCAAAGTCAAAGAATCAATCTCATTCCTTGTATCATATCAGAATTGTGTTTTGATCTACTGCGCCTGTGGGTTGAAATTTCTGCTTGAATCTGACCTGTTTAGAGAGTGTTGTTTGGCAGACACAGCTCAAATACAGCAGTCTCAGCAAATGGTAGGAAGCCCTCGGAACAAAAAACAAATAGGCAAACATAACACACAAAATGAAATGAAAGTAAAAGCCTACACTTTAAAGTAACTATTCTCAATGTACCTTTGGTGTCTAGGTCAGTTTTGGTATTTTAAAGTGTCACTCTTATTATTGTCAACAAGAGTGTCTGTCCAGATATCTATCTCCAATACAGCCAGTGTTTGCAGCTCTCTAAGATATCAGTGTTCTGTGTGAGCTCATGGTATCAGAATCAAAGAGAAAGGGCCTTTCTCTAGACCTTTTCACCAATACCCTGAGACAGATAATGCTTAAGTAATTAGGGCCAGGGTGAATGAGATGACAATCTTAATGCATAAATTCTTCTTGTGAATGATCAGCTCTGGATTTGTAAATGTATGAAATACCTGATTTCCATCTGCCTTGACTACAGAGGATGAATGGCCTTGTCAAGGATACGGCCCTCCCTCTCTGTCTGCTCCATTCCACTTTCTGCTCCTCATTCCCTACATCTCTTTTCACCAGGGAGGCCTGAAATGTTTGAAGCTTTCCCTTTTTTCTTTCGGCCCTCTCTCTCTCTTTCTGTGCCGAGGTCCCTGAATGTGGAGTTTTTAATTACTCTCTCCTGGCTTTGTGCATAACCAATGAAAGATTGAAGGGCACTGCGATCTGAAAGGCACTGTTAGAGTATGAGTTTTTCTAATGCCAGTGCTTTGGGAGAGGAATACTAATACACAAACTGTGACTTTTTGTGCTTTTGTGTGCATCTGCAGTTAAATAGTGTGTGGGTGCACTCATCTACTCACATCCATGTGTGTGTATTGGCGAGTGCAGCCCATAGACAGACTGTCTGTTTGTTGTTTTGCATGTGAATCAGGGCAGGGGAGGAAAGGCATTATTAGATTGGGTGTGCGGAGTGGTGGGGCAGGGTAAGATGAAGACTGGGGGAGCAGGTAGGTTCATTGCATTGATTAGATTTCTTTAAGACCAGTTTGAGGATGCAACACCTCAAGGTGCCCCCAACAACTCTGTTTAGAATATAGGGTGGTATAAAAAATCAATAGAGGATATCATAAACAAATGATTAGACTACACAAAGTATTCTGGGCGCAGTGTGTCTGTGCATTCAACCTTAGAAGTCCTTCAAAGTAACAAAAAGTAAAGTGTATGCAGCTGAAGGATGTTTTCATTTAAGTTCTGACATAAAGTGAATTGAACAAGCCAAACTCTTACAAATGAATTGATTTCTTTATACCTGGATGGAAAAGTATAATTAATATGATTGCATTTAAAAATGTAGACGTGTTGATGGAACAAGATTAGTTCAGCATTATTCCGTGTGTCTGCGCAGTGTTAATTAGTGTCAGGTGATTGACGGTAATTTAGCCCATCGAGGTCACAAAATGCTCATCATGTTTCTGCTTTCTTATGGACACCCACCCTAATTGCTTTCATGAACATGTCATCACTTTCCCCTCCCTCCTCTCCCCACTCACTCTTAAGCTGCGGCCAGCACAGGTCTTCTGTGAGCCTTTAAAAAAAGTGTTATTTATTTCCCTGAGCTGAATAGTGTCGAATTGTACATATGACCACGGGTTATAAGGCATTAATATACATGGCAGAAAGCGATGGGGGCGTTGTAGGAATTTTTCCTTCTGTCAGCACTGCGTAGGTAGCGCTTGCACAGGGCTCCCTAATATGTGTGAATTCATTTCCCCCAACACAGGAGGAAAACTTCAAAGGCAGGGACGAGAACTTGGCCGAGTGGATTTGAAAGGGATGAGTCTCTAATCTGGTTAAACTTTGCTTGCTCTGTATATTTTCTCACTGCCTCTTCACCCATTCTTTCTTTAACACCCCTCCTACCTTGTTTTTTTTTTTTTTTTCTTCCTGCAGTGAATCTACTTCGTGAGCAGCTTTGATTTAAAAGTGAAAGAAATGATGACTTAATGTTTCAGCGAGAACAGCAGCATAAACCAATCTCAGGACTTGCGTTTGCTTGTTTGGGGATTATATTTCTCTAAACCTGTCATCTTCCTGCTCGCCGGCGTAAAAGCTCCTCCTTCCTGCTCCTTCCGGCCCTAACCTTCGCACACCATCGCTGTTATAAACGGGAGGATGTATTCCATGTGTCGCAGCATCTTTACGCATGACATTTGCTTTGTGGCGTGTGTCATCATTTCAGGTCTTAGCAAGCCTTCGGGGCACTCTTCTCTTGCATCAACCCCATGTGACAGCACCTGAAATATGCATATGTTTCTGGAGGCTGCAGGGTGCCATTTGAGGGTTATTTGGAATGCTAGTGATGGCAGGCCAGAGTGCTGCAGACCTATTCTCTGAATATTTGATGGTCTTAATGAGCAGGAAAAATACAGGACTAAGCACTTTGTTGGTTCACTCGACTCTCGGCGTGTGAGGAATAATGGACGGCAGGAAAGGATGAAATATTGAAAACTCTACAGTAAGAGGAAGAAGGTTTCTTCATTGTGATGTTGCCTAAGGTCAATGAAAAAGTTACAAGGAAAGGTCACGTTATCTTAGAGGGAAATGAAAAGACCATGGACCGTCACTGCATTAACGAGTGCATCATATCAGAGCTGTATTGAGTTGATCTATTTGCAGACTAATAGACGATCAAAAATCGTACCCTTTGATGGATGTTTGAAGGGTCAATGACTGATAAATGGCAAGTGTCGAAGGGGGCGAATAGATGGATGGACAGATGGATGGGTGGTGTGTGGATGAAGGATCTTGGCCCTTGGCTATTACTCAACTAAAGTTTACATTTCTTGGAGTTTCTGGTGGAGTGTGGGGCTTTCACACTTTCCGTTTACCGTTACTGTACCTGTAATAACTTTGCGCCCCTGGTGCCCTTGCAATAAAATGATGATAAATGACAGGGAGGGGAGATGAAACCTGGACTGTTTGTGTTTGTGAGGGTCTGTGTGTGTTTGTTTTCTAGCACAGACAGTATAGGTGAAAGATACCTCAGCAATGATGCAGGCATTGCATAGCTTTAACACAATTTATTTAGTATACTGATTAATTCACTGGAGTGTCATTGCTTCCTTCTTTCATCCCAAAAGTAAAATAAGAGACATTTCCACAGAGTCACACACGAATAGAAGTGAAGGAACTGGGGGTAGTAAACTCAATACATTCCGTTTATCCACGCACTCTTTAAGTTATAATCACTGCTTATTAGTAAAACACTGAATTGTCACCTTTGGAGTGGAGGGGGAAAAGAAAAAGCGTGACAGACAAATGAATAAATATTAATCTTGCCTCAGAGGGATGACTTTTTGTGCAGCAATAAATATTCACAGCAGGACGTAGCATGGTTGGACTTTGGATGTTCTCTTTAATTGAACCTGTGGATTGAGTGGACAGGTTTCCCGCGGGTTGACTCGTGTCAGCCATCCCTTCCACTCGGCTGTGAAAAAGCTGTCGTGGCAGATATGGATTAGCGTCAGAGCATCGCAGGGCAGGTATTACATGTCTCTGGTGGCACTGCCAGAGCTGCCCCCTGACTACTAACAACCTCTGTTGTGTCTTCGGAGCGTCGCTAGGCGAATGCTTTGCAACGGCTGTTTTGTTCCAGTGCCAAACCTAATGCCCAGGCTTCCTGGCAGATCAGAGGTTTTGGAGGTGGAGGGGTGTGTTTGGTGGTGGTGGTGGTAGTGAGGGAGGGGGTCGGAGAAAAGAGAAAATAGATGGAGAGAGGTTGTCAAAACAGCTCCTTATCCCCTCCTCAGTTGCTTCCTCTCTGTCTCTTCTTCTACTCCACCCTTGCTGCCAAAAGTCGGAAAGAGATCAAAGGAGGCCGACATGAAAGGCATGCCTGAGATTCTGTTTTTTCGGTGCCCTGTCTCTTTGCTCTCTCCGTTACAGATATGGAAATGCTGAATCTCGAATACAGCCTGTACCGAGGCTGCAGAGAATGCCCGGCCTCATTCGACTTTCTCTTTTCCTCTGCTTCTTCTCCTGTCCTCCCCCTCGTCTCACCCCTTCATCATCGTCTGCCTCCATCCTCTGCTCTTGCCTCTCTCCAGCAGCCCTCAGGCTTCCAGGTAGATAGCGGTTGATTGGCAGCTGCTGTGACAGTCAGTGGAACTGTCTGAGAGTGGATGAGTGTCAGCCTTGCTCCAGGGGCTTAAGGCAGCAGCAGTGTTGTAGCTCCCTGCTGGAGAGAGAGAGGCCCATGAAATAAGACTCAGTCTGTTCCTCTCTTCTCCTCGCTTCTCTCAACTGAAGCAGGTAGGAGCTAAATAGGTTTTTCAAATCGCTCCAGAGTTTATCCCGAGACTGGAAACTGGAACGTATCTTCAACTCACATCCTGTCATGTGCTTTCCTTCTCTCATTCCTCTTTTCCTACCTTTGGTTTTGATATATGTGTGTGCTTTATTGTAGGATGTAGCATCTTGTTATTCATGGGCTCTTAAAAATTCTCTTCCGCTGCCTCCCTTTCTCTGTCCCTCCACTCTGAATCCTCATCCTCAGCTGTTACGCCACTTGACAATTAGCCATGCCGTTCCCGTTTGTGAATTGCTAAAAAACTTTTCCTCCTTTTGAAAAACTTCTGAATACAACTCGACGCCCGCTGCACAGCAGCCACGGGGGAAAGTGTGAGAATAAAAAAAAAAATTAACGTGAAATCGTCTCAGTTCTAAAGTGGCTGTGACTAATTCCCAGACGGGGGAAAAGCGTTTGTGTGATGGCTTTCACTGCGTTGCAGCTTGAGCTCAGTCCCGTCAACAGCAAGAATTGCGTCAGTTTTCCCTCTGGCTAAGAGTGCCCCCTTCTCCGAAGCACAAACAGAGGACAGGATGACGATGGAAAAAAAAGCTCGGAGAGAGGAGAGGAAAGGAGGGGGCTTTATGGGGCTCTTTTCAAAATCTGGCAGCCCATACCTCATCCAAAAATACTCTGCAGATGTGTGTTGATGATAAGTGTGTGAGTCAAACAGGGAGGTTAATGTCCTTTCCAGTTCTTCCTTCCATCCCTGTTTGTGGCGTTTTGGTCACAACTGGCTACAGGCGATGCTGGCAACTCTGGAAATGAAAATTTGGAGTGTCATAACTGGACCTGGTAGATAAGCACACTTTTGAATTCAGAAACTATGAAATGTTTTATTTTGGTTGCAAAGTAGTTATTTTGATTATATAGTTTTGGTTAATGAATTATGCTCACGGTTGACTGATACTAATATGATATGCATCAGTGCTTAGACTGATGAAATGATGGGAGCATGTGCCCATATCTTTCTGATAAGTTTTCAAAGCTGTTTGAAATTAAATGCTATCTTGTTGAAAACTGTCATCGGGGATTAATTGAACCAAAATGTCATGGCAAGTTTAGGTGAACAGATCAAGAACAGACAGAGCCAAGAAGCAAAAAACACACAAATAAAACATGTCCACTGCTTGGAAACTAGAAATCAGCTTTCTGATGGGAACTTTACATGTCTCTTTGGGTTTAGAGGACAAACATGCACTTTCAAGAGCCCATAAATATTGAATGCAGGATAAATGCATTCCCATTTGATTATGAAATGGAGGGTGTGTAGATGAGTTTAGCTGGATATGTCAGATACCCACAGAGTGGTCTGGAGTGTCTGCTGAAAGGATGCAAGGCATAGCAAAGTGGACCTAATTAGAGGGATTTGGAATGTATTTAAAAATGAATCACGCCTCGTCGAGACACCAACAACAGTATTCACCACTTCTCTAAATGGGCAGCTGGCAGGCAGAGGGCTTGTCGGGCTGCTAAATACTCCCAGCAACATATGAATGGGAGGCCTGATTACTTTGTCACTAATGATTCATTGGCTTGTACACGCTCTCGGGCAGTGTAAATACCTCTTGGGACAGCCCTTCACTCTAGTCTGCGTTCACAGCCGCCTCGCCATCATCACATAGCCGTTCCTTTCATCGTTATGCTGACAAAACTTTTTAGCCAAAACATCATCACTTTCATCTTTCTAGCACAATTTTCTTCATTTCCTGAATTCAGTTTGAACATCTTGTAAAGAAACGACATATCAAAGTATAAGATATTAAAAAAGGGGTAGATTATTTATCTTGCCTCAAGGAAACGTCATCAATTTTTATACTCAGATTGCCCATTAACTGTTTGCCCTTAAACACAAAGCAAAGTATCTTTTCATGGCTTAACACGTGGATTTACACATTTACCAATAAGCAAACCTTCAGCAAATCACCTCTTCAAACCGACTGATTGCTAATATTAAGGCCTTCTTATTTTCTAGTACCAGATCTCTCTCCTCTGTGATTGCCTCTCTGGTGCGCTGAGCAAATTTGCGATAAACCCTTACAACCTGAGGAATGTAATTTCAAGATCGGAATGGAACGTGATTAGAGTGAAATGGGTGACGCCTTCAGTGACAGAGTATGTCTTGGAGACGGCATCGTGATGCGAGGAAACATCTCGGGAAAAAAAAAAAATGCAGTCTGCTATAATTGTGCAAAGCCAGCGTGAGAGATGTCGCCGTGAATTACGCCAACACTAAACCACATGGGCATACTCACAGAAAGGCATAAATTCAGACGCAGATACACAAACACATACACACATAAGCGTCGTCCTCTGCATATGAATTGAATCAAAAAGAGGAGCAGGGGCTTCTAAACTTGTTTATATGCAGATTTCCCTGCGTCGGGGTGATGAAAAACAGCAAATACATGGAAAAACACTTGCTGCTATTTTTACCTTCAGACAAATAGGATGCGAGATACACGGAAAGCTGTTTGCTCCCAACGGCGACTAATGCTTTCTTTGTTGGTTGCTCTCTCTACATCCATGGCCCTCCATTACACAGATTTGCAGGAAGCACAAAGACATGAAAAGGAACTCATCTCAAGTCTGTAACATAAATACTATTGTTCTGTATAGCATGGTGTGTATCAGGCTGCAGCTGTATGATTGCTCTGTATGGATGGAATAAGAGGTTAATCTTCTTGTGAGAGGTTTAGCAGGTTATGCAGAAAATAAAAAAAACACTTTGCACTGCTGCCTCCACCTCACCACGACAGGTTGTATGCATTCAGTGCTCCCTCTCTCTCTCTCTCTCTCTCTCTCGCTCCATGTCTCTGTGCAGGAGCCTAAAAATAAGCCTCAACTCGTATGTAGTCAATCAGCATTGGTTGATCAAATTTTCTTTTTCCCGGTGAAAGAGGAAACAGAGTCTAGTGTTTCACTCACACCAAAATCTTGGCTGCTGTCTCTTGTTAGGTGGGCATATTGGCTGTAGTGATGAGCAGTGTGTGGTAGACTCTGATGATTACGGGATGCTGGGGGGGTTCTCCCTATCTGGCCTGGGGAACGTGGCAACGTATCACCTTTGTGGGAATGGAGCAGCTGGTCGTGGTGGGAACCAAACTTGGCAACCCAAAACACCCTGCGCTACATGCAGATGTTGCAAGATTAGACTGTAGAGAGACAGAGACAGAGTGATTTGGGCTGAGGTAGATTATTAGAATTACAAACATACATACAGTATGTGTGTAGAGACACATACAGTGTCTGCACTTCCATAAAAGTTAGACATACAAACCCATATTTACTGTAGATGCTAGCAACATTGCATATCTCCTCATCGCCCAAAGCACACACTAATACACAATCACATGTTTTTCCCTCTCTCTCCAGCTGGTAGCAGTGTATGAAGAGCAGGATCCTCACAATGGAGGCGACGGTACCAGTGCCAGCTCTACAGGTACGCAGAGTCCGGAACCCTTCAACAGTGACATGAGCTCGGCATCGGCCTTCCAGCCCTACCAGACCAACAGTGAGATCGAGGTCACGCCAACCGCTCTGCTATCCAGTGAGTGCCACATTAACATTATCATCAATGTAACATTATCACATCACCACTAATAGTTCACCACTCTGACTTTAACACAGAGCTATTGTTGTTCTAACAATAAATGATAATGGCACAAAGGACATAATTATCCATGAAATTATCCAAACTTAGAATTATAAATAACAAAAAAATAAATTAAAAAATGCTTACAACTTTCTTCATGAGGACATGAGGCTTATCGCTTGAAGTAAATTTCCTACCTTGTAGCAAAAGCAGTGGACATTGTGAGTGGCACAGCATAACAAGCAAAAAGTGGAAGATTAGCATCAGCATGGTTAGCACCTCAAAGCCTGCAATGTGCTTTTTTGAGAATGAGCAGATACTCTATGACACCAGCAGGAATTCAAAATTCAAGGCTTTAAAGGTCAGGCACATGAAAGCTGATACTTAAAATTACAGGAAACTGAGCATAATGAAAGGAACTGGAGGCAAAGCACATTCTGAACATATTCAGGGTTTTTTTGTGTGTTAAAATGGTATGAAGACCAACTTGTAACTGCACAGTGGGAACCTGACTGAAACAACACCAAAATGCATCAAAGTAAACTTTTCTCCTGTGGCCATTGGCTGTTTTACTTGATATGCTTTGGGTGTGTTGTGTGAAGTCGAGTGTCTGTCAAGACTGTACAGTGTGTCCAGGGAATGTCAGCGTACTGACTTAGACAGACAGGAAGAAACTGAGACAACGGAAGGAATTGAGACACAGTTGGATACTCAGTCATGCATGAGCAGGACCACACATGCCAGAGCAAGATGGACATGCACACACTCACAGGCGGCACACACAACCAAACGTCAGTGACTCAGTTGTTGCTCATGTCCACATATTCATGTCCCATGAAGTGTAACCAGTGAGCTGATGCAGGGCTGTCTTAAACTTCAAAGGACATCTAAGACATTTAAACACACACGCACATGAATGAACTGTAGACTTTCCTCCCCATGCTCTAACATTAAAGCACTTCCCTCAACCTGACTGTGGAGATTTATTGAATGGCAATCTGAAAGTCAACCAGTAGCTCAGTGTGAGAGGCAGGTTTGTTTGAAGCTATCTGACTTGCTGTCAACTTGCTTCAAACACACCTTCATTTGAAACATTGACCAGGTTTGAGAAATGTTGGCATCTTTCATTGCTCACAAAGATATGGCCCCTACCTTCACAGCCTGTCCTCTCCGCCTCTGGGTGTGTGTTGGCAAGGCAGGTTCACCTAAGGATGGTCCCAAACCAGTTTGTGCGCTGTGAAAGTGGATGAAAAATCTTCAAACCTGTATCGCTAAGGGGAAGTCATGGTACTTAGTAGGGCCGCACAATAAATCAAAATATTTTCAAAATTGTAATATGGCAATATAAGTGCAATATCCCAATCGCACAAGCTGCAGTTTTTTGATAAAGGTGAAATGTGTAACAAAACATTGTACAACATTTTAACAACACTATAATGAAGTGCTGCAGTGAGGCAGAGATACCTTGGCCTACAAATCTTGTGCAGATCCCAACAAATGTCACATCATCATGATTTTAATAGTCTTTTAGGTGAAAATAAATTGTAAAACTGTAATTACTGCCAAAATAATTGCAATATGATGTTTTTTTATTACTTTTTTAATATCAGCTAGAGGAGATGGTACCATCTAATTTATAGCACATTATTGTCGTGGGTTGTTGTACATTTACTGAAACTACAATCAGTGTTCATGGTGGAGGGTGGCGAGCTCACTTATGGATACGTCCTGTTTCCCTCCACAGCTTAGAATGTGTCTTCATGCTAGGGCTGCACTAATTTTCATTGTGAATTAATATGGCAATTATTTTCTTGATTTTCTCTGTGGTTTGGTTGAAAAAAAATCCTCAATTCACTGAGTAAGATATGAAATACTCCAGTGCTGCATGCCGTTTTCACTTGCTGCTGATGTCGGACTCTCTGTTGCTTCTCTCCTGCTGCGAGCCTCTCCTGTCCACACCTGCCGTGTCTTGTAGTCCCTGAAGGTCACAGTCTTGGTCAGAGCTGCTGTATCGCCTCTGTACTGTATCCCCTGTTGTCAAACTGACCTAAGTCAGTCTTGGAGGTTGTGTTCAGTCCCAGTTCAGTGTCCAGCCATGTTCAGCAGGCTGCCAAATCCAGTTGTGCTGAGCCTGTTGCCTGTAGTGACTCCCCTTGTGATCTGAGGTCCTGGTCCAGTCAAACTCTAGGGCCACTGGCTCTATAGCTAACTGAGCCCTGGGCTAATTACCTAACAGTAGCTACCTACTGCCTAGAATAGCTAGAAAAAAGCAGCAGCTGTCGGTTACTCTGGTGATATACTGCCCCCTGTGTTTTTGGAGCTACCTCAAATTCTGGCCATATTCTACAAATTACACCTTTAAGGAGCTGGGATCAGAAAATGTTAACTTTTTGTCTTAAAACATTACTCAAACTAATTAATTTGTTATCGAAATAGTTAATTATTAAGCAATTAATATAATAGTTGACAACTAATGGATTAATTGTTGGAACTGTACTTCATACAGAGGTTTATAATGAAGGTACTGAGTGGGGATCATCTTAAGGAAACTGATCCAATCGCCAGTTGTGTAGCTGATACTGACTTCTAATCTGGATTCAGGCAAATACCAGCAAGAATTCAAGTAATGAATTAAAAGTGAAATATTTGTTTGATCTTTAGCTCATATTCAGCCTTGAAGTTTTTCATAGTGGCCCTGTCCCACCCACACACACACAAACACACACACAGTTTTGAGCCTGTTCCCTGCATGCTCTGTAAATTGTACGTTTTGCATTCAAGGAATACAATGACGAGATTGCAGCAAAACAGAAGAACTGATTGCTTCCTACACACTGAATCTTTCATAACATATATAAAGCTGTTTTTCAGAGATAATGACAGTGAAGAAGATAGGTAGGAAAGAGAGACGGGGCTGATCAGGCAGGCAGGCAGGTAAGGCCAATGATATGTTTTGTTATGTGCTAGTTTATATAAGTGTGGTATTACCAGCAAGATACAAGTGAGATTGCATTGTTTTTTTCCTTGGAGACTATGTTTAATGCACACAGACTTTTGCCCACTTACAAGTTGAATTTCCACTTCAAAAGTACCTCAAAAGTTGTATACGTGTGTAGTGAAATAGAGTTTAAAGAGGTGGCGAGACAGCCAGACAGAGAGACAGACAGACAGACTGACTGGCAACACGTACACACGGTCAGGCAGATGAACAAGACAGACAGGCGATGGTCCCTCTAGAGATGCAGATGAGCAAATTACTGGCAGCAATATTGCATATCAGACATCAAAGTGTTGCAGCGGCGCCCTTGGCAGCTGTGCTCTGAGGCAGAGAATTATGGCTATTTAAAATCATCATCTTTTAGAGCCATATTGATTGTTTTTTCCCCTCCTACAACTCCCAAAGTCCCTAACTCTCCCTCCCGCTTTCTTTCTGTCCTCCACCGCTCCTTTGCCTCTGTCTTGGGAGCCCATTTTAGATTTTCATGCTAACATGTGCCGTGCAGGTCAAACTGCTAATAATTGGATTGGAGATGAGATGTAAATTACAATAATGAATGTAATTTTCCCGTAATTATACGGACGCCGGAGCTGCCGCTGCCTCTACTCACCACTAAATTCAAGTCTTTCAGAAGTAAGAGAAAATGTCTGAAACTTTAAATTAACACTGGATCTTAATGACGCTTGTCACTACCTTCAAAAATGGATGTTCAGTTGTCTTTTTCTCAAAGAGCAGGGGTCCCTTTATTTGACCCAGAGCTGACTTTATATTACTGGCAGTCAGGTTGCAATTTGTCAAAGTTTTCCTAAGTTCAAAGAGCTTAACAGTCTCCCAAGTATGGACATAGGTGCCTGCATAAAAGAAAAAGTACATGTGTTTTAAGGCCTCTTTAAGGCTTAAATTAATAGAAGTAAAATATGAGAGGTCAGTTGTGACGTGCAGTCCAATAATGATAGCTTTTTATATCTTCTTCCCTCTGTCGATAAAAAGTAAGAAGAAGACTCCATTTTGTATGTGATTATTTAACTCATTTTTGATTGTCCAAGATACCGAGTACAGTACACAGTGTACACGGTGCCGAGGTCACAAGGATACGGTCAGTGTTCAGTGGCTATTGGAGTCGGTGGACAGTGGTTAAGGGTCAGGTTATGCTCGAACAAAACTAGCTTGTACTACTTGTCTCATCCTGTCGGAAATAAAAAAAAAAGTTTCGTCGTTTCAAACGGTCACACTGGAAGGTGAAGGTTAAACGGGGATAATGCTGCTCACAAAGAATGAAAAAGGAGAGCTAGAGAGATAAGCTCAAACCCTGGCTCCCTTTGAACCCCGCACACCTGAACAATTACTGCCTTGTGAAGTGGGTGTAAGTATGGGATTTGGGCGTTTTTTTAGAAAATTACAGAAATATATCGTATACAGGCCCCTAATCCTATCTTGAAAAGGTCCGGGGCGAGGGATTTTTCAGAGCTATTCAACCATCCAACAAGCAGGTTTGACAGGCTATACTGGCAGCTAAAGCCAATTTCCTTTGTGTCCAAAGCATCATTTTATCTACAGCATTGAAGCAAGGCTGTTAAAATGTTAGTGCTATCATATATTTACGGCCCAGAGAACATTCCCAAGAATCAGTGTGAATTACATCACAACACACACTTAAATGTGTGAAAGGGATCACAGAAATCCTGTTTTGGGCATCACCTCTGACATCGGGGTGTCTTCCTGCAACTTACTTTATAGATTGCTACTTTTATGTGATTGCTCCTCTCTGTGGGATTTTTATTCTTAGGTTTTTAGAGGCTCAATAGCAATTGCACACGGTCCACAATCAGGAAATGGTAGCAGCTTAAGTGCTATTGACAGAGGTTAAAAGTAGACTGACATTGATGTGGAGTGGCTTTAAAACACTAACAGAAAATCACAGTGATTGTAATGATACTTTCGTGATTGACCCCCTGCCAATGTACAGATCAAACTAAAATATCTACAGATAACTCAGTCATTTTGCCATTTACACTGTGACCATTTTCACAAATTTCAACCCCTGCCAAGGCAAACTCGCTTCCTGGCGCTTCTACCTCTATAGAAGACCAATGTGGTAACAATGTGTCCCTACCTTCACTGACTTGGTCTTATGGTCTTGGAATCTCTGCCCCCTTGGTCCTTGAAGCTCTGCAGTGACAGGGTTGCTGGGAGGCCATTAGAGAGATTGCTTGTGGGGTGGGGGGAGTGTGGACACCTTCGAAGAGGAAGGCCTTCATTTAATCAATCTGGCTTAGTGGCCTGCCACTGAGGAGGCTCCCTGCCACCAGCCAAGGCCATATAAAAGTCACTACAGAAAAGAAGATGCACAGTCACACTGACAACACACAACACAAGTGTACATAGTGAATTAACTCTTTTGAAAGACAAAATTGCTCAATTAAGACATTAGTTCTCACAGGCACTATTAGTGTATGAAGTATTCTTTCAGCCTGTGTTTTTTTCTTTTTAAGATCTCCATCTGAGATTTCAGGGTTTAAGAAGTGGACTGCCACCCCATCGTGGGCTCTCCCAGTGGGTTTGGGTGACTTCCAAGGCAGTGATTGCCAATTATAGATAAACTACCAGGTTTAGGTTTGAGACCACGTGCAGCTAGGTCTGATAGCAGACACAGATACTTATCATTCTCATCTGCCCTGCCTCTCTCTAACTCGCTCTGGTCCAGAACTACCTCTTCAATCTCTCACTTCAGCAGTAAGCAGGCGATGCAGTACGATCTAGGGGCTTAGATATCAGAAGGATCACAGAGTTGATAATGGTGACAGTGGGGATCTGCTGATTGGTCTTGTCTGATGGTTAACCCATCTCACACTGGCTCTGTCTACCTCCTTCTTCCTTCTAGTTTCAGTACAGTTCTTAGTATCTTGTCAAGCCTATTTATTTAAAGAATTTAGCTTTGACTTTCAGTACAATGAACGAGGCTCATTGTTGTAAAGGTGCCGATTGATGATATGTTGAGCAGTTTGTATACTTACTATGCAGTGGAAACACTGCATAACTGGAGCAAGATTTTCTGAGCGGCAGTCACTTTGTTGTACTCTAGTTAAAACATTATAACGGAATATGCATACAATATTAAATTTGAATTAGTAATAATAAGGTCTTAAGCTGAATGTAGAAAAAAATCAGTGAAGCTCTGTGCTAACAGCGGTTCCTGGTAGGCAACAAGACAGGGTCACAAAATGAAATAATAAGGCAGGACCTAAAGTGACCCTTTTAGGGCCCTTGGAGGCCCGCTGGTAATTCAGCTTTGGGTCCACAGATTTTTGGCTGATGTGCCCGAAAACAAAATAGCAGAGCAGAATGAATGTGAGAAACGCCCTCCATTCCTCACTGAGAATTATCATTACAGGCAGTGGAATTGCTAAGAAGCAGGCTACGATTTGTCAACCGGTGATCTTAAAGTTTCTCGTGTTTCTTTTTCTGTCTCTCTCATATATTTGGCCTCAGCGAGAGGTGATCACATCCTCCTTTTTTTAGGACTCTGTATCTCTTTCCTCCTTTGCAGTGTCATGGCGCTATCGGGCGTCATGACATGCTTATCTTCTCAGGTAACACCTGATTGGACCTGAAGATTTATTTAATTCTGATAATAGAAAGAAAATATATTTAAAAATTACATGTTTGATTTTCACCCATGCATCCCGCTGTGTTATACATGCTGTGTATGCAGAGAACACTGTTGTTCCAGTGTATCTATCAGGATGAATTTACAGGGATAATCACGATGTGTTGCCAGTGTAGCCATATATAAGAGAAGATGGATGTGTTTTTGTCATGATGGCCTTCGTAGACCTACTCATCCCTTCTTCAGCAACGATCCACAACCACTCCAACTGTGCATCACACCTCTCAAAGTAGCGTCTGAGTTGAGTACACACTCAGCAGTGAGGACGTTGGGATAGCAAGCTCATCATTAGTACGCTGAAAGCACTTTTTAAACCCACCAGCCTCTCGTGAGACTGCGAACTGCCTTCCTCTACCTGAGTTAGTGGAGAGGCTATTAGTTATGTCAACTCTAAATCATACTCACGCTTACAGAGTGGGTGTTTAAACTGCTGAGGAGTGGGCGTTCACAGTTGCTTGGAATATTAGTAATAAAAATGCTCATACTGTTATAATACCATCCCAGGGCTTCTTACAGCTAATTATTGCAACGGCCGGCACTGTTAAATGGTGAAGACGGTGTTTTGGTAATGAAGTGTGAAGTGCTTGGAGTAGTAAAAGTCTTCACTCAGCACTGCTGGGAATGTGCTACCAGTTCTGTTCCTATTATTACTTCTGCCAGGATCCCAATAAAGCCATAGCCAGACAGCTGAATCATGTGGAGTTGTGTGTGTGTGTGTGCGTGTGTGTGAGAGAGAAAGAGAGAGAGAGAGTTTGTTGACTGCTTTATTACTTCCTGAGCCGGGCTGAGATCAGTTCTGCAGGTCACTTGTGTCACACTTAAAGCAACAGAGGAGCAGTGAGGTCTTGATTGGGAAACAAAGTCATTAACACTTTCTGACATGCAGAAATAGACTCAAATGGAGGCCGGCCATAACCCTGTGACAGGGAGCATGGGAACAGAGCCAGAGTTTGTTTGCACTGACTCTGGTGTCGTCTCAGAACCAAAGACACTTAGCAGAAAGACATTTAGTAGATTCATGCGTCTGCCTGTCAGCATCTGACATATGGCATCTTCGTCCACTTCAGCTTTCTCAGACAACTCTTAATGTACAGTTTGTTTATTCACTACGTAAATTCTTAAATATTTATGTAGTGTTGAGATAAATTCTATTCACAATGGTACTGCAATGAGTGATAGTCCTGGGGCTGAGACTATGCAGAGACAGGAAGTGTTAGCAGGAAATTTGATTGCAGACTTGACAGAGTCCTCTGACCTTTCCTTGTCTTGCTTTTTCGCAAAGAGTCCTGAGTATCTTTTTTTCAGTCAGTGAACATTAAAAATATAAATATAATCTTATTTTTTCCAAGACACAAACGGAGCCTTCAGATGTTTAAAATTAATTAAATAAACTAAATGAGGGCTTGAGGTCTTCAATAGTCCTCCCTCCTGTCATTAATGAACAAATTGATTTACTCTCTCCCTGTCTCTGTCTGTAAACTCAAAATCATTACACTGATATTATATTTCTCTTCCCTTCTCACTTCCCCAAAGTATTTTGCTTGTAAAAAGTAAATTCTTTTTTTTTATTCACACGGTTGACTGAATGTCAGTACTCCCACTTGTATGTATGGTGAACTTACAAAATATCTCTTTACGAAACCAAAATGGGGAACAGTCAAACAAAAAGTGCAATTATAAAAAAAAGGAGAAAGAGTTTAGGCTATCAAAAAACTCATCACTGAAACAATTACAAAGATTATATCTCAGGATAAAAAAACATAATTACTCGTATTTTCCTGTCTATTCAAGTTAAGGATGAATCATGCATGATTTAACGATAAATGTACAGCGATGATAAACTCAAACCTGGTCTTTATGTTTCCCCTCCTGTCTCATTAGTCACTGAGAACCTGCGTGGTACATTTACATTGTGTGTGACAGGTCAAAAGCAGGTCAGACTAGCCAAGGGCAATGCCTCCTGGTCTCAGCATGTTAAGTCCACACAGGCCCACGGGTGTTTAGCATCCCTTTGTCTCCAGGCTCTTCATCCCAGTGGACCTGCAAACAACCTCACGACTCCTCCGCCCACTTCATTAGCCCCCTATGTAAGAGGCCCCCACCCTCTCTCGCTCCTACACCGACCCGTTTCATTGTCTTCCACAGGGAGGTCACCTGTGAAGTTTGTCTGCTTCAAAGCACATGTGAGGGGAGCACTCAGAGGCATGTGCGGGCACACGAAGGCAGCCACAAACACGCACATGTTCACACACAAAAACTGCAGGCAGACACGTATTTAGTCACGCATGCTAATGCATACAGGCAGACAACAGGGGAACATTGTTGTGTGCCTGCATACAGACAATACGGGTTAATTGTTTTCATTACACAAATGAGCACATACACACTAACACACCACTCATTTCCTAAAATTCTTAAAGGAAAGCTCATTTTGTTGGTTTGTAGGAAGAGATGTATCAGCAACAAATCATTTCCCAAATATCAATAATTTGGGACATTAATGAAAAAAAAGGATTTACACTGGTATCAGTTAAAAACTGTGTACTAGATAAAATAACAAAATTGGATTAATTTTGCTGCACACTAAAACTCTATGAATTACTCACCAAGCGACACACAAAGCGGTAAAAACCCATGGCATTAGGAAGTAAGGCAACACAATTAATATTTGTGAAGTGTTCATGAATAATGATGAAACTGGTCCTAGCTTGCTTATGAGAGGGAAAGAGAGACGCATCATCTTGGCCGCAGCTACAGAAAGTCTGCCTTCCTCTACATCCCCTCCTCCTGTTTTTCATCAGATCCACAAAGATACAATCCACCCCAAAGCACTGTGGAAATCCCAGAACACTCCCCTACCACATTCTCATCTTCCCACAAACATGATCACTTTCAGAGTACTTACTTTGGCTCACAATCACAGCTTTGATCAAAGCAAAACATTTTTGCCTGCTCTGCTTGATTTATTGTTTTTTTTCCTCTCTCATGGAATGGTTTCTGCCAGCCATTTGAGCATTAAGGGCAAATTAATTTGACAATGTGCAGTGACTACCCGGCGGACTTCCTTCACGCTACCCATGCAAATGTTTAGAAACCACATGTTGGCGTATTGGACTGAAGCTCTGAGTCTGGAATGTTTGGATAGGAGGAACAAGCTGCTCCCTATCTTTTGGCATAGATTTGAATGATAAATTATTAATATGTGTTGAAATGTTTTCATGAGCCCACAGGAAGCAGCAGAAACACATGGACAAAAAAAAAAAGGAAACATTGCTAACTCTCGGCACTGCAGCAAACTCCCATATAACAAAATCTTGTGTGAGGAGCCTTTTGCATTTTCTCTGATCAGTTGCAGATTTTTGTTTATGACATGGCATCCCGTTTCTTTATTGATCTCAGTAAGGGAAATATTCTATTTTCGTGCACTTGTCAGCACTTGGTCAGCTACAGGAAAACACACTGGAGCTGGTTTGGGTTTTACTGTCTTATTCTAGCAGAGTAGATGCAGGTTCACAAGAGGGGTTGGATTTCCTGCCAACTTCCAACTGCAAACTTGACTCATAGTATCTCTCAATAGTGAGTCCTGGGAACAGAGTAGCTTAGTGGTAGAGCATTTGACTGCTGGTCAGGATGTCCCCAATTAAAATCTGGGTGCCCCCTCATTTTAGGGCAGGGTGATGACATGATCGATGTTTTAAATGGTGACCGGGTACATGCTGCTTTTGAGCAACTTTTAACAAGCTTGCTTGCTGAGCGGTTCTTGATTCAGACAGCAGTTGCATTGTTTTACCTTAAACCCTGCCGACTGTCTTCTCTGCTCATTGAAGCTGATATCAGAGCTGCCAGTTCCAATTGTGTATGAAATGAGATGAAGCATTTTCTTCTTTTATAAAGCTTTTAGTGAAGATAGGGTGTCCTGCCAGGAAATATATATATAAAATAATATGAATGAGATTTAGTAACATTTTAAAATTAGTTATGGTTGTAAATTTGTTCTGAACTATGGGGCAGCTCAGTTCTGTTTACTTATTTTCTCTCTGTCTCCAAGTCTGTACACAACTAATCTGCAACACCAAATATATTTAGGACCAAACATAACGCTGCAGTGATTACATTTTCTATTAACATCATGAGGAAATGTTGTTAATTAACATATCTGGCAAGTTGCCAGAACGGTCTATACTGAACGGATCCGTAAACTGTTCACTGACAACATTTCATTTGTTTTACCCCAAAATATTTGAACTTGCAATACAGAATCTTATTGTACAACTTCAGCATTAGTAACCTCTGTATTGTTATGTTTAGGCAGTGGCAGAACTTGGTCTTATGGTTAAAAGAGCATGAGACATGATCTATCAATTAACATTTAATCAAATTCACAATCTTTTGTTCACCTTAACCAAAGTGCTTTTCTACTCTGAACCAAACCATGCAAGCTATTGTATGTCAAGGTCTTGGACTTTGTATCCCCACAATCCATGGCGACCACCTGCCTTTGACTTTGGTGTAGCACAACATTTGGCACATCACTTTATTTACTCCTGAGAGGATTTGGGAGAAAAAAAAACATGTTGATTTCTTTCATTTGATCCCTTTCACCTGCTACAGTGCCTGACCAGTCAAACAAGTACTAAGCTTACTGTTAGTTTACATGTGAAGGGATCACTGCTAACCACAGATACACCAATTTACAAACCTGGCCTATGGTCCTCTCTGCGGGGGTTCAAGATCAATAAAAAGCCTTAAGGACTAGAAACTAAATATGTCATGAAATTAAATAGTTGGCTAGCTTCCATCCCTACATGTTGGAACAAGTTAGAGTGAGTCTTATGCATTCTTCAACTTTTGTAAATGGAAATATGTGTGTGTCCAGAGAACTGTAAACTCTGACAAAAAAAAGTTCATGCTTTTTAAGCCCATGATCAGGCTTTAGTACTTCAAGCGCTGTGCAGTTCCTGAAGTGTTACTTGCATATTTCATCATTCTACACCCCTTACTGTGGGGTCATGTTGTGCCATTGCTCTAAGCAATTGCAACTTTGGACCTCGGTTGAGACCTCTAACTGTCTCTATCCACCACTGCAAGAAACTCTGAAAACTGTAGCCATGCTTGCATTGAAAGACCATCACCTTTTTCCTGTTGGGAGATGTGAAGCAATCTCTTTTATGGTGCCATGACACGATCCGGTTGATTCTCTGTGAAATCCGACCTAGTGCCGGATGATGTAAAAAGTAGTGTAGAGTGACTGTAGTAATGATTTATTGATGTTTAAGTGCCACACATATCAACTTCAACCTCTCAGTCACCCTGTGACTCTCTCATAATTCCCATAAAACCACAGTTTCCTCCAACTATCCATGCATTATTTTGGGAGTCATTAACAGCAACTACTGTACCAGTGAGACTGATAATGCTTTCTCCGTACAGACTATGCCACCTTGTTGCCCAATTATACGAGTCATTGCTGTCAAAGGGTGTTTGACACACCTACAGAGAAAAAAAGTTTGATGTTTCTACACCCCTGCTTCCCTCTCATCATCCCCAGCCTTGAATCCTTATGAAAACCTCATGTGCTTTTATAATACTGTGTGACAGATCAGAGTGATGCATATCCAAAACAGGGAGTATGAACATCACGATCCCATCTGTTTCTCAGGATCCTGTATTCACTTCTCAAAACAGTCATAATAAAAGTTCCTCCCATTGTACTGAGCAGAACTGAGTTCTTTTCGTCTGTTTTTGCCTTTGTCGCTCTGCTCTGCATTATAGAAAGAACACCTCTCTGATACGCTTTGACTTGTTGCGTGTAAACTGCTCTGACCTCATATGTGCTGTTGTGTGCGTGCACACGATCAGAAATGGATTTATGTGTGGGTGAGCTGTTTTGAGATTAGCATATGTACTCAGTGGCGGCTCCCAGCAGGAAGCTTTTAACCAGAAATGTCTCCGTCCATTGAACAGCTCGGGCCTCACACCAGCGCCCATATCACTCCTCCAGCAGCACTCCTCTCATCTCACACACCAAATAACTTTCTGTTTTTCTCAATAAATCATCAAAGGGTCCAGCAAAAGTTAGGGAGTCTGGTGGAAGTTTGCATTTGTCATCTTTGCTGAAAAGAGCAGCTGAAGTGAGAATGTTTGTGTTCCGAGCAGAGGAAGACATTCTCGTGGCTGAAATGTTGGCAATATGGATTTTGTGTACGTGCTGTCTGGAAACTGCAGCGGAACGAACTCCATACTTCAGATGCTGTCTGACCTGCCAGAAACTGAAATTCATTCACTCACTCATCAGCCTCCAGTTTCTGCTCACACGTTGGCTGTGACAATTAAATCTGTGACAATTAAGGCTTGTTTAGAGAAATAAGAAGAAAAGTCTTTGTGTCATGAAAGATCCAGCAGTTTTTCTGCAGAGGCACAGTGGCCCACTGTGGAAAATATCTAGTGTAGATGCTTATATAATCTGTTAGTCTTCCCTCTCCATATTACTAGTATAGTAATGTCTGATAATTAATATAATTATTATAAATTCATGTTTAAATGCTACATATTACACCTAAATTGTATGGGATTATGTCAGCCGGAAGACTGATTTTATACGATAAACCCTGTCAGCAACATTGGCTCAGGTGACATCAAGTAAATAAATTGATGTCTTTGAAGACGTAAGATGAACACACTTCCTCATCATCTCTGTTTGAAGCTAGCTGATCATGGCTACATTAGCCACAATTAGCATAACACACTTGAATATACGACTAAATAGTTGATGGTTGAGTTGCATTGTGGGTAGTGTAGAGAAGAATGTGATGACATCTCTGGTTCTGCTGTATTGATGTTAAGTTGATCTTTGAGCAGCATCTCGGCAGCAGGTAGGAGGAGACTTGACAAACTTATCAAGAGGGCCAGCTCCATCCTGGGATGCCCTCTCGACCCAGTGCAGGTGGTGGGAGAGAGCGGGATGATGGATAAACTGTCATCGCTGCTGGTGAAGGAGTCCCACCCCCTGCAGGTCACCATCATTGCAGTGGTCAGCTCATTCAGTGATAGACTGATACACCCCAAGTGTGTGAAGGGTTAGGGTAGGGAGGTATCGCACGTCCTTCCTTCCTGCTGCTGTCAGACTGTACAACCAGCACTGCTCCCAGTAGACCTCACATGTGCACTATGCCATAAAAACTCTACACATATCCCACATATGTACATTTTGGTTTGCACTAACTGGACAATTTTTAATACCCATATTTATTATTTGTAAATAAAAATACACTGCCCACACTGCTTATAATTACACTGTTCATATTGTAAATATAATTACACTGTTCATATTGTAAATATAACTACAGTGTTCATATTGTAAATATGATGTATATACAAGTCTATTCTATTTCTTATCTTCTTATTATATTGTTTATTGTTTATATTTTACTTTTTATTATTGTTTATTGTAATTACTGTCCTTTGGCTGCTATGACAAAGAAATTTGCCCATTTGCGGGACAAATAAAGGAATTCTGATTCTGATTCTGATGTTGATCTTGTGTTAGTGCGTTATACACACACTACAAGATCTAAAAGCAACATGTGTGAAATACACACAGTTTTGTATTTTAGCTGCTGATGGGCAACATGTTGTGCCCGTTGTGTCCAGTTTTAAAGGGTTCGGATAGTGGTCAAAAAAGAATGGAGGCTCACCAATGGAAGCCATATTAATACAATTGTTTAGTGTGGCTCAGCAGCTTTTTAATGCTGTGTGAGCCTGAGCGAGTCTGGTTTCATTGCAGATTTTACAGACTGACACCCTGAAGTTGACTGAAGTAATCTCCCTCACTGAAATTACATTTCAGGGGTGAACAGACAGAAGTCTTTATTTATCTCAGGAGTGTCTGTGTTTTTGACATATATTGTAGAAGTCAAAAATTGTTTGGCCAACCAACCTGATTTCTAAAATGTATTTGGTCGCTTTGGCTCTGCGTCTGTCTTCTACCACTCCTGGCTAGCTCAGGACATTTTCAGAGTGGTGTTTTTAATCATGAGCGACTTGGCCACATATCAGGCTGAGTGAGATTTATGGCCCCTTTTCTCGGAGAGCCTGTACCTCCAGACTGACCGTAATGGAGAAACACACAAAATGGTGTTTACATGGAAGGTGCTGCTGCCTCCTGTTTCTGGGCCGACTGAGAGTTGTTTGGTTTGCTGATTAGCAACTCCCCAGAGGCCTCAGCATAGAGGGCAGTCTCCATGGGTCTGGTCTAAGTCGGGATAGAGTTGGAGTGTTGTATTGCGGCTGATCCCATTTTGTGATAGGATTTTCATTAGATTGATTTATTTTGGGGGAATGGAAAAGGAATTGTGAAGTAGAAAACTAAGAGTAATTTATTGTGCTACGGTTGCAGAAGGCAGTAAATGGGAACATTTGGGAAAAATCAATTTGTATTGTTTGTATATACTGCAGGAAACTCAATCTGAATATCATTCAATTAGCTAAATATTTCCAAAGCTTCTTAGGGAACTTCTTTCGTGGTGAGATCAAACCTGAACATCTGACCCCAAATGTTTATTAACTGTCCAACAGCCAAAAGAAATTGGCACATAAAGGCATAACCATACTCACATGCATGTTTTTGTATATATGTGTGCAAACACATATGCACGCATGCACGCTAGCTGTGTTACTCCCTGGGTTCTCAGTGTGAGTAGAGTCTCGACCTAGATGAGTCAGGTTTGATTTGGGGAGTAAACTCCACTCCTCTCCTCCTCTCGGAGATCGTCGTTGTCTAGGGAAACCGTCGAGGAGCAGCACATACACATCCACACACGCATTTGCGTTATTGTTGTTGAAGTGTCTAGGTGTCTGCTGCTGGAGGCCTCATCTCTGAGGACCTGAGGAAGGCTGACATCCTCTCCTGTCTCTCGCAAGTAAATAGTCTATATTGTCTTTCTGTCAGGTGAAAAGAATCAGTCTCCGTCTCTCTCTATTTCTCGGTCAAAATGAAAACAGGATGGTTGACTCAGCAGCCGTGTGGGAATACAGCTCTCCTGCTTGCGATTGACTCAGAGACTGTGATGGGACATCATACCCAACAACACAAACTGGTATGATTGATATGAGAAGTTTGTCTTTGTAGAGGAGACAAATTCTGAACGAGCAGAACTTCTTAGGTACATGTTTATGTAGTCATTTAACTCTCATGCAACTGATAAAAGGTTAAAAACATTTTTTTTTTTACTCAGATCACATTTAGGACAAACATGTCAAAAACTGCCATCAAAATACTACATATTATATTATTTTAAACATTCACTGCATTACTTTTTTCAACCAACATCAGTCCTGATAATAACTACCAAATATCAATTCATTTTCAGGATTTTAACCCTTTAGTTTGTTTACATGATGCCACAGTTTTTTTTTAAATGAACAAAACAAAACAAAAAAAAACATCTAGTGAAAAATAGTAAAAATTACAAAAACTCATCCAGGACCACAGAATGAGAGCCTGACAACACTGGATGCAGGATTGTTTACAAAATTTTAACACTTAAATTTGAATGGGTTTTAATGGTACATAATATGTATAACAGTTTAGCTGTCAGTGTAGACATGATATGAGCTGAGGTTGAAATTTAAAAGAAAAGCAAACAATTTCCCAAAATGTTTGCAACGCGATTAATACAGCCAAAACGATCCAAAAATTAAAGTTAGAAGAACATAAAATGTTCACTATCAACATGGTAAAAGGATCCATTTAGCATAGGGGAACATGGATTAGATATAAGTAATTAAAAAAAAAAATATATATAATAGATTGGACCACATAATGTCTTTGCGATTGCAAAATCTTTTTACTTCACACTCCATGTCTAATAAGCCGAATATGATTGAAGGGATCACTGTAACTGCAGAGGCTTTGTCCAAAACAATTCATTTTGTAGAGCTGATATATAGTAAAGCTGATATACAGTCTTCGCACAGAGATTTATCAGTCGTCTCAACTATCAAAAGAGGTGGAGATTGTTTCCTGTAGAGGGTACACAGCCAGTCAAGTGATATTTTAGGTCAGTTTGTGAGAGGAGGCTGCTGTGTGAATAACCTAACCTTAGAACCTGTAAACAGAGTGGAGGACAGGCCAGAGTTTGTTATGATTTCTCTACAAACAGGTTGTTTTGTGCATGAACCAGCTGTGTGGTGCACTGGTAAATAGGAAGTTGACAACGTATTTTATACCTTTAACAATGAAAGATGGATTCATTGTATCTTAAGCATTGTATTATGGTTTGCAAATGTGTGCTAAATGACTGATTTGGTCTTTAAGTTTTTGTTTTTATGTCTCTGTCAGAAAAACACTATGTTTACGTCTTTAGAGGATTTGTTCAGAAAAAAAACAGGACATAAATATGTTAAAAATGGATTTGTATGCACATATGTACATGTACATGAAAGGCCAAACATACACAAGTCTGCATTCAAATGTGTACATATGTATAGACATGTAAAGACACACACACAATGTATAGACAGTTGGGCACTTAGCCCTAAAGCCTGGTAGGAGTTTTGTTTTCTTAACTGACCCTTTGCTTTAAAGTGCTTTTCCATCCATCCATCTATTGGATTGTATCTGATACTCTAAAGGTCAACAGTTGACGTTTATTCAAACTTTGTCTCGTCTCTCTCTCTGACAGTACATCAGATTAGAGTTTGCTAAACACTTCACAGAAGCAGTCTGAGTGGCGTTCTCGACCCTGTTTGGCCTTCGAATGACCAACATCCTTTTTAAGTCTTCTACATATTTCATCTGCTTCTCCACAGTGCTGGTTCCCACCACTCCAGAGCTGTATGCTCCCCCCAAATAGGAACTTTTTGTCCCCCTGTGGATGATTCAAGTCAGGGTGTATTCAGTAGAAATCCCCCCTCGCCACACACAAGGGGCATCAATATGTAGTCAGTGGTTGGAGAAGAGAGTTAAAATGGCTCAGTGCCATAATTTATTCAGACAGTGAACTGGCTGTGGCTTGAAGTATTCAAAGTATCCCAGGAAAAAATAGCTTTTAGACATTTCATGAAGGCATGGTCGCATGGCATTTATATTTAAATCAGTTCGATGTGAAAGCATGGACTCGACGTTCGCCAGGGCCAGAGGGCCACAAGGGAAAATACCCTGTTCACAGAGCAGACAGCCTTCATATCTGGTCAGCTGATAGTGCCTATATTCATATATTATATATTTAAATACTAGTAAGGACCGGATTTCAATTATTCCGTAACCTCTAAACCACATCACACTGTACAGGAACATTCCACCTGTATCATTCAGAACACTGCAGGAGTTTTACTAAACCTGCCTCACATATTCTGATTAAAGGCTGAATCCACACACGCAACAAATTTGCTGTTGCTCTGCCCTTTGTGTCAAGCTCTCCATCGTGTTGCACTTATGGCCACACCCCAATTGGTGATGTCATAGCAGGTGTGTTTTTTAAAATGATTTGACAGCTGATGACAAACACCTACTGCAACACCACGTGGAAATTTCAAACCCCAGAGTTTTGAAGGAGCAGTTCCGAGCCCCATGTGACTTTGTTTAGGTTTCCTCATTATTTTGACAACCTCAAGAGAGCAGGCTTCAGTGTGTTCCTTATAGGTGTCAGTGAAATCGGTGATATTCGAGGAAATAGTGCTCCACTTAAGTAAAGTAAGAAGCATGCCAACACTGAATTCTGAATTATTGGGGGGTTTGCATGTGGAAGAAGGATGAAGTACTGTTCGACAGTGTATTTCTCCCTGTACGATAAATGTCAGTAAAAAGTGATCAGTCTAGATAGAAGTTCTCTAAGACCTGATGTTTCTTACACAGTGCTGAAAGTGTTAGTTTCCACCATTCTTGGTTTATTTTTTTGTGTGCTGGACACAGATTTAAGAAAGACAAGAAAGGTCCTAAAAATGTTGAGTAATCACAGCCACAGATTTCACCCTAAGAGGCAGAAATTTGGGATGGAGGTCATTCGCATTTGTGAAGATTTGTGTTTGTGTTCATGCCAATTGGTTAAAAGGGGGTGCATCAGTGGGAGGGGCTTATTGCAAAAAGGTGCATAACTTCCATATAGGTTCGCAGAAGATTTTGTGGAAAGGTTGGTCATGAGCCAAAGGACAGCCGATATATTGTCAGTTGGTATAAGGGGGTTTAGTGGAGGGAATGGCGCATAGTAAGGAGTGGCAGAATGTACTCAGATTTCATCCCTGTTAGGTAATTTGGTCACCATAAGAATATATGCGAGAACAAATACACATACAGACACACAGTCCCTCCTTGTCGTGTCCTCTGTGTAACCTTATCAGTATGCTGGTGGCATTCACTTCATTACCTTGACTTGGCAGCCAGTCAGGGGGACGGGCCACTCCCTCCTCTCCAGGTAGAGTAAGGACCCTTTCTGTTTTACTTCAAGCCATTTCAGTGATTGGAAACTTCCACAGCTAATACATTAGGGTTGACCCCCATCTCTTTCGCCACTAAGTTGGGAGTTGATTTTGCTGCGTTGTTAGAGCAACTTGTGGGAAACGTGGGAAAGTGAAGTGATTTAGTTGTTACTCTACGGAGATGGCTATGTAGAAGTACATACATTTTTAGAGGTGAGTTTTTGTGGTGTGAGTCAAAGGTTTCTGACATTTTGACAACACGCAACTTCTTTTAAATTGCAGGAAATATTGGGACCAGGTTGTTGTGTGTAGATTCATCTCAGGCAAGAAGGTATAAACCCCTCCTCTGGACTCATTGACATTGTCCTGCCCATCCCAGTGACTTCTTCACTTTCAACATCAGGCTCAATTAAAAGTGTATGTTAAGTATGTCACTTGACATCAGCTCAGAGGGGAAATGTCCTTTTTCATTATAACAGTGTCTATATCTAGAAATATGCTAGAGCACAACATAAGAAAACCTCAAAGGCCTCTAAAGTCTGTCTGAGAGGGCGTCCTCAAACATGTCCTCATTGAGATAAAGGAAAAGCATCCTGTCTAGGATAAATATTGGCGTTTCCTAATGTTTTGTTTTTCTCAAGTCACTTGGCTTGAGACAGATGTTATTTGCAGTAGAAGACTATTAGAAAATAGTTATATGGTCATATGAATGAATTTGTTTTCAGAATGGCTGATGCTGGTTCTTTTTGACAGTGAAAAGACGACATGCTGACAGTTAAAATGGAAGCAAGCATTTCTTAGGTTGAACTTGACAACAGATGATTGACATTCATCTCTCACAACAACACAACCCCCCCCATTAGACCAACAAAGCCTTTTCACTGGGCTGTTATTGTTGACATAGGGTCATCTTTTATTCACAGAATTTAGCACCACATTTACATGGTTTGGACACTGCAAAAGCAAAGTAAAGATGGCATTTGGGTGAACAGTGAAACATTCTGAACGTCACAAAAAAAAGTCCAGTATATAAAAATAGTAATAATTTGTGGCTGTTCCCACACTAAAGGTCCAGATTTGCATTGATCTAATTTACAGCGTTTAGATTGTCTAAGATTCTTAAATCTACATTATAAATCTAAACTAAATGACCCTAATATTGGCTTTGGTACTGTGTATACAGGAGTACTTTTATCCATGGTTCATTCAAAAACTAATATATTTCTCCTCCAAACAAGGTGAGTGTGAAAGATAAACAAAGGACGAAGCAATACAAGGTAATAGCCCCTTGAGAGTCTGACCTCTCCCTGCGGTGAATGGTGGTGTGTGTACATCTCTATGACCCTGAGCCCTGGCCATAATCCCTCACTACAGGGGCTGGATTAGGGCCTCGTCTTATTAGCCACCCTCCCTCTACGGTCTCGCTCCCTCTTCAGCCTGGATCGATGGCTGGCTCGGTCTGAAGTGGTGGCGCTGGTTATTAAACGTGGGACCAACCAAACCCTTGGTTGCCTGGATAATCCCATCACAAATTAAGTAGAGGAAAATTGGTCAGGGAGAACAGGGAGGGGGAGACTCTTCATATTGTGACCTTCTAAACAGAGTACACACAAGCGCACACACTCCTTAACAACTCTCTTATTTATCATATGTTATCCTGCATGGATTTGAACCTGTGATGAATCTGCATTTTATTAAAGAGAAGCCTCACTAAATGGGAATTTGCTACTCTTATATGCTACTCTTGTCAATGTTTAGATGCCAGTTGCATCGTAAAACAGCCAGACATTATTAGTTGATGCGTAAGCATGGATTCATAGTGCAAAGAGGGTCGGAGGAGTGTCTCACACAAAGTAAATCCTTTTGATATCTCCCTCATGCATATGTAAATTTGTGAGGTTGTTTAATCTGGAAGGAAAAGCATGATCAGCAACACTGATGAAATCCGAGAAGAGACTGGCCTTGTCTACTGTCTGTAAATGTAGACTTAGATTGCATTTTCTTCTGTATCAACACGTGATGTTATACTTCTAATAATTCTCATGTTCAGCTGCAGGCTTTTCCAACTCTCTTTATTTTAAAGATTTTAATTTTGTTATTTGGTGTTAATGTTGAGTGAGCATGGTTTTTCAAATGGTACAAATAAATGCTTTGTCCCTAACAATGGATATTTTGTTCTGTGAGCATCTGGAAACGATCATGTTGCATGAAGCAAGATCGATGTTGTCATAGTTTCTAAAGATTCGGAGAAACGTCCAGTAAGAGCTGAGCCTTGAGGTATTCTGGGAAATAAACTAAGGCTTTTAATTCACATCAAGTGTCTTGTGTAACTCACTTTCCAAACACACACAGATACACAAAAGGACAAAGCTATATTTAAAAATCTTCAATAAAAAGAGACTCATTCTGATGTAGAAAACACAATGTGGGGATTTGATGTGAAGTTTTCAGATTCATACAATCTCCAAGCATCTGTATTTTATAATCCCTTACTTTGTGCCATTTAATCCTCCTCCTCATACTATCCCTGTCTCTGTGAATCACACTCTCACTCACCCTGTCTTTCTGTATTTGTGTCATGTAGGATAATACTGGACGTTAATTACCCCCGCCGTCTGAGGTGAACGTCATTAGAGCCCTGAACTGGATGTGAACCAGCAGTTACAGAGAGGGGGCAAGGTCTATTAAATGCCATTATTGAATCCTCAACCTAATTTAAGATTAAACGCACAATGACTGGCCATCTGGCTGCTAGCTGTGGTTTCTTTACTCAATTCCAAACATCCTCCAAGGAAGCCTACAGACAACGGTCAAAATAAATGAAACACATTTGTAACAGAGGACAGAATATATTAAAAGCTGCTGGTGAGTTGTGTTGGCATGGCCTGTGTGTGCAGAGTTATTTGGCAAAGAAAGATCTGATTAACAGTGTTGGGAAAGCTACTTTGAAAGTGTGGTTTTTTAACAAGGTACCTGCTACTGCAAGAGAACTTGACTTGCAGCAAAGATTCTCTCATGAGAACCAGAGAGTTTTATTAACTCAAGTTACTTAGAAGAAATAGTTTGAAGCTCCTAACTCGACTTCTTGGCTGTTGAGAAAGTTTCTAGATGTATTTGCATATGAAGTCTCCCTGCCAGAGTTCCCCTGCTCATAGTGGAAGGAGGGCGCTGTGCTGTGGGACTTACTGACAACTGATCTTTTTGACAAAAACACATGATAATGGCACAAAGGTTCTGCATCGGCATCAGCCATACATGGAGCTTGGGAAGTGAGACTGAAACATTGTCAGACCGAGCAGTAAAGTTGGCAACAATACGAAGGGTTTTTATGACACGCACCTTAAAGTTAATGACCAGCAATATCATGCATTTACACGATACATCAAATGTGGTTTAATCACCATTAAACTGCTATAAAATGTAACAAAAGAAATTAAATCACTTTCTCTGATGTAGAAAGCTTCTCTGCTGTAATGTCTATGAGTCAAGTGCTTTCCTGGGCCCAACCCTATCCCAGAGACTGTCCTCTGAAGAACGACAGTGTCATTCAATTGCTTATTAATAATGGTACCTGCAGTGCCAAGAAAAATAGTGTTGTCCTACTGACAGAGGCATCAGCTGGAGGACTAGTTGCTATCACCCGACAAGATTGCCAATATTGAAAACCACAGACCGTGTTAAAGGTTTTTATATCCAAAGCCAACTAAAACACTCTATTCTCCAATGTGAAAGTAAAATATGCTACACGTTCATTGATTATCCTGAGCTCTACACACCAACTTATCATCCTGCTACATATATACCGTAATTCCTGCATGTCCACTGGCACTGGACATAAATTATAAGTTGCTGAATCGTCCAATGTAGACGTGATTTCCAAGCTACTGGGCTGCTCTACCTGAGGCTACATAAGTGTACTAAACAATCATATACATCCACCTTCATTATACTGTAGTTCAGTTCAGTAGAACCTTGACCGTAATCATGAGACCGCAAAATGAGGCAGGAGAGGATGAAATAGCGGGAGTTGATGTTAAATAAGGTAAAGATAGAAGAGGTGTTTTATGATGGTACTGTATAGGTGAAGGACATGGGAGACAAACTGTTGAGTCACTGAGGTCAAGAGAGATGCTTCTTGAAATGATTGGCATTGACAGAATATTGAAAGCAAAGGTGGCATTTTCTGTCTGGAGTATAAAGGCACTGACAAAAGACATGTTGATCTCATATCTACTTTAGTGAATTCAGTCATATAATTATTACCGTCTTCGTGGTTACGCTGCAGGTGGTCACGAGAAACACTCACAGTAGCATTCAAAACTCCCAAGTCTTGTCACAGTATTAAATACGCACGAGTTGCGGCACAGCGTAAGCCGTGATTAGAATGCGTTGCTTTCACCACTAAGAGATGTATCTGGTGTATCAGATGGAAGCTTAGCACAGGCATATGCTCGCTGCAATGATCCACCGATGGATGACAGGTGGTTACTCAACTATTTGCATAATTATGGGTGTAAAACGCAGGCTGCTAGAGCGTCATAAACAAATCCATATGGCCTTTTGGGAAAATCCGGATGATTCACACCACACTTCACTGATATATTTACCGCCTTCCCTGTGTCACAGACATCAGCAGGATTTCTCCCCGAATCTTTTAACTGGAGTGTGAAATGCGGAGCAACTTCATTCTCTCTACTTGTCTTGGCAGCTCTGATCGAGTATGAGAACTTTACACCGAGCTGCAGATCGGTCACTGTGGCAGTTGTAACATGGACCAGTGTTTCCTGTGCACTTTTCTGTATGTTTGTTGGCTGGGGTACACAGCTGAGGCACAGTTTCAATTCTGGGAAACTTTCCAGAATTAGCGTCAGTCGGTAGTGTAGTATTTAAGAATGACCCTTATCGTGAGAGTCAGAACATGATATATGAGCAGTTTTGCTGCAATTATGATTGTAATTGTTATTTTTGGAGTTGCTAGACTGTGTTAAGGGTTGGATAGTTTTTCACATACATATTTTTTTCCCTTATATTAACTTATATAATTACTGGGTAATTTTCCAGCTTAAAGTATATTCAAAGTATATTTCTTTCACTATAGAAGGGCTGAAGCCAAGCCAAACCTCTCATAGTTGAGTTGTACTATGTTTGCTTTTGGGCTCAATAGACCATTTATGAAAACAACACTATAATCACCACTTCCCATGTCTCAGCTGACATGCTGTGTTGTCGAGGAGAGACTGTAGGGGCCACCAGAGAGAACAGTGGCCCCAAAAGTGGTTGAAAGTGATCTGCTCAATATGTAGATAAAGCTATTTTAATGTTGCCTCAATCTGCTGTGCCCCCTATGCTTTCTCATTCCAACACTGTTCTCTTGTCATCCTTTTCTCCAACCTTCACAGACATGCCCCTGCGTGTCCGTCGCAGCAGTGATCCCTCCCTGGCAGACCTTCCTCCGGGAGAAGTCCCGGTGGGCCCAGAGGAACCGTCCAGAAAGAACCCAGCTCGCTGGTCCACAACGGCTGGATTCCAAAAGCACAACCACAAAGCAAACACAAGCAGCGGCACCGGCAGCCTGGAGCGAAAGGTAACATCATCTGTTCAGTGATGCATCTGTGCTTTAAAATGAGCATTAATCTTGAACTTCTGCTATCAAGAGAAATACCTCATATACCATTGATGTCATAAAGGTATGTAAATCTGAAAAACTCAGCAGAACTTAAAAAAATCGACATTGCATTAATTCTGTATTACACCACTTTCAAGTAGTACATCCTGATTCAAACAGCATCTTGCCCAGGAGTTATTTTCTGCAGTGCTGCAGATGTACTGCATCAATTATAATGTCAGAGATATGTGCTCTGAAATCTTCCAACCTCCAGCTTCTCTCTGTTTAACTTCCTCATTGCTTTCTTCCCTCATTTTCATTCATTCTCTCCTCTGCACCCCAAATCAAAGAAATAACCGTTAGATATGAAACCTGTGTTGCCCTGCTTGCAGATATCCAGCAGTGGCACAGATAGTCTTTATCTGAAACTCGTTCCCTCTGATAACAACCCTTCTAGTCTCCCAAAAAGACGAGCAGAGATTGTTAAACACGTTCCCTTTGTTCCAAATTCACCTTTTCTGAGGCTTTTTATGCCTCTGATTATAAATCTTAAGAAAAGCGTATCTCGGGTACATCCTCCCTGCGGCTTTCAAATGAGAAGGGAAGCCAATTAACTTCTCAAAATGGCTGCCCCCACGTGGTGCTGACAGACCTTTACTTCTTGCCGAGAAAGAGATATGTTCCAAATGAAACAGGAGGTTAAAAAAAGGGAGACAATTGAGTACTTGGAACGTGACACAGCAAACCTCCACGTGATTAGTGTGTCTGGGAGCTGTGTCTGATAATCCTATTTAAAGACACTTTAGTTGTCAGAGCCTCAACAATGTAACAGCACAGTCCCCAGCCCGGGGGGCGGAGGAAAACGGTTGAGGTGAAATGGGTGACATTTCATTTTGTCAGAATAACTTCTTTTTTTTCTGGCCCATGGTACTACAAGTATGTTAAATTGTTTGTTTGAATTTGTTAAAAAAATATAAAAATAATAGAAGTGTCATAGGGACATAGGTGGCTTCCACCTTTTTGTGCAAGTTTTTAATATTTGGCTGTTTTTCACTGTGTGTTAAACCGGCAATAAACAAGTTTCATGTTTGGAAAGTAAATGCTGATTGCACAAAGGAAAGTCTATAGAACATTGACCTCATTGACATTTGTATTGGTTCCCTATAAACATTGCTTTCACAGTGCAATTTGTCTTCCACCAGCACAAAATCTACCAGAAAATAAAGTTTACTGACAAATGGTGCCAGGCTGCCAGACTGACTGGCAGTCTAGTCTGCCTGGTAGCCTGGCACCATTTATATCTGCTTTCATGTCTTCATTATAGACTATGAATTAATACAGTCATGTTATGTCCTGCATTATTGGTTGTTGCTACTCTGACAAAAACGGAAAGTGGCAAAGTGGTCTTTGCGACAGCAGCACCAACAATAATAATATAATATAATATAATATAATATAATATAATATATGTATATATATATATATATATATATATATATATAGCTGATAAGGAAGTTGTCTGTTTCCACTTTAAGCTTTAAGTAGGGTTTGGGTTTCAGAATTTACACAACAAATTTACTGGTGTGTTGCAGTGTGTAGGATGTAGTGGCATCTAGTGGCATCCTGCTGTGAGGATGCTAACAATGTGAAAGGCCCCCTCTAGAGTCAGTGTTAACTGTTAGCGGTGCAACATGGTGGACTGGATGAAAGAGGACCTGCTCCCTCTGCAGATATGAAAGATTCATTCTTGATTTCAGGTGATTATACACCAACGAAACAGTATCATTTGAATTATGATTCATATATATCAATATTACATTGCAATTCCTACACACTTGACCTTTAACTGTAAATTATGAGCAAATAATTGCACATCAACACTATAACATATGGCATGTAACAATAAGACCATCGATTCCTTATTTTTAAATGGATTACAAAGGACAGCTTTAGAGACTGCAACATTTTAAACATCTTTGATGATGTTTGGTTGGTATTAGATTGAATGAGACAACATAAATTATCTTCAAATTATGGCTATATATATGGCTATTATGGAAATAAAGCTTGACTGAGTGTAATGTTCAAGTATCGCATTCACTTTTCGACTCCCATCTGTGGCAGGTGTTCTGCATTAGATACATTTAAGTCATCTTCCTGTCACTGGAGACTAGTTTGGAAAAGTAATGAGCTAATAACGGAAGGCTGTCATTTCTTTAGCTTGTCTAGTTTTTGACAGAACCATTAGATTTTTCAATAGAAAGGATGCTTAGTCCTCATAATCCTTAGTATCTCTTTTTCATACATCCAACTGTCATATATTCACCGTCAGTCCAAGATGAAGTCTATTTTTATTTGATCAACAGCAGATGTTGAACGTGTTAGTCAGCATTGACTCTGATGTATTTATATCTTGGAGCAAACACTGATCTCAAAGGGAACCATACATGAGTGATTAACATAGCCAAAAGAGTGTATAGGCTCAAGCCATACACTATAGTGTCTCCCCATTGTCTGGGATAATTTCCTTTACACACTACAGTCAGCCATGCTCTCTTCAATTCCCTGTGAGTCCTTATGGCGAAGTAAGGCTCGGGTCTGCTAAATCTCCACTATATAAGCCAATGGGAGTGCTCAGTCATCAGCTAGTACTGTAAACTCATCACGTCTCTCAATGACTTTACAATACTTCATACTCTGGGTCCTCCACGCTTAGCGCAGTCAACTAAAGGGATTAGGCAATGGATATGACCCCGTTGATTTACTGCTACCTCTCTGGTATCTGGGTTTCTCCACATTTAACGACCTGATGTGTCGTAAAAGTTTGTGGAGAGGGGTCCATTGTCGCGCCATGTTGGCTTGCGAGGACACGGGCCATGATGGCTATCAGGGGCCGTCTCAGTAGAGCCAACGTGTCCGGCTGAGTTTAACAGTCCTGTCTGCAGTGCTTCCTTAGGCCCCGTCACGCCACATTCAGCTGCAATAAAAAACACATGGCTTATTATAGCATGCAGGGGATAGGGATCTCTTCCCTGCTTTTTTTAAAACTCTCTTTTTTTTTTTTTTGCATTATTTTGCTGCCATTTTATCACCAGTTGAACACGACTTGTTTTTCTTTCGCCTTTGTTCACCTTTTCGACTGCCTGACATTCTGTTTCTCGTTCTGCAACGAGCCACCGGGGAATTTTTTCTTTTTTTAAGTTTTGTCTGTGCTCTTTTGTTGTGTGATGTCTCATTAAAGGAAACAACAAACTTATGCGTCTTTCTGTCTTGCTCTTCAGCAGACGTTTTTCAGTTCATCAGACATTAAATCATTCTCATTGTGTTTGTCTGTCTTTGTGAATCATCGTCTCCGCTGTGATTTTTAATAGAAATTGGCTTTCATTTTTATTTAGATAGCTTCAGCCACCATGACCTTCAGTGGCTGGGATTACAATGCCAAGGCTAGCATGTCTGGAATGTAATCTTGCGTGCTTGTGTGTGTTTTTGTGCTTGTGTCAATTATAATAAGTCTGCTGGTGTTTGACATTACCTTGGCAGGAGTATTTTGGAAGGTGCTTTTTGAGTAATGGAGGAGCTCAGCTGTGGCTGTCTTATTATTATCTTATTCTTATTAGCGCCTCGAGTTTAGCTGTGGGGAAGGGTTAGGGGTGAGGGTGGAATGGAGTGAGACTTGAATGAACAACACTGTATGGGTGTGTGGCACAAGTACAAGATAGACTAACCAACTGTCATCCAGCGTCCATTGATAGCACCGACCCACACAATTACCTGTTTAAAGGCCTTTAAGTCATAGATCAGTCTTGATTTTGCTCCTTGTCACTTCTTTGTGGAAGCAATGGTATGATCAATGTACTGTACCTAAACCTTCTGATCTTTTGATAACAGTTTCTGTGCAACAGTCATGCAGTGTTTTTAATCTCTCCACATCCTTCTGTTCCTTTGCAGGGTAGAGGAGCCCATGCCTACCGGAGTCTTCCTCGTGATGCAAGTGGCTGGACCACTCAGTTCCAGAGAGAGATGACACGCTCTTCCCTCAGTGCCAACCACCCAATGGTGGACCGATGGCTTGACCGACAGGAACAGGTAAGGAAGGGGCTTATAGATGCAGAAGAAATAATACAGCCATTCTTGAATTTTAAACCGGCAGTGCAGAACTTTTATCTTCCCTTATGGCAGGGTGGCTATGATGCTACATGCTCTGCCTATTGCTTTTTGCTGTAGCCTACTCAGTCACTGCAGTTTCTCCCTCTCTCAGCTCTGGCAAACCAATCTTTGCTGGTTGACATAACACTACACATTCCAATTTACTGACTCTGGGATACTGTGAAATACAGAGAGATTTATTTGGTGGTCATAGGCTTAATCAGCATCGTGTGAACTCGTTTAACAAGGGCTTCTAATGTAACAGATCTACATTTATGTGTAAAAGTCCTTTGGTGCAGGTTTAATGACTCAAAGACACTATTTATTTGAAAACATAAGCATTGCAAATAAACCAAAGAAAAAGGCTACACTGGATACGTAGGGATGCTCAGCCTTAATAAGATTGGAAATTGGTGTTTTTGTCAATACTGACCTAATTAAGACAACTAAGTGAGTATTTTAAATAGGAAGAGAACACTGGTATTGTTTTGGTACATGGGTAAAGGGACATATAGTGAGTTGGGGTCTTATACATACTGTATGCCACACTATTTCTGGCAAGAGTTATTATCTGCATACTAGAATAGTTCCCATACCCACTTGGCAGCTCTGTTGGTCTAATAATATATCCCACTGAGTGGCAGTAACATGTAACATATGCTATTTGGTAGAGACATCATTCCAGAGCAGCTTAAAGTAGCATTAATACAGCTTGTACCTCTGTCTATATGGAGAAAGTACATGTCTGTATGTCACACACACCATGCTCAGCTGTGTCATAACGCATCCTATCCCGTCATAGCGTCACATCAATGGTAAGCAGAGCAGTGACAGATAACAGTGTAGTGATTACAGCTACACCGTCTGCTCTCTGCTCAGGCTAACTTGAAACAAGACGGTGCCTGACATCAGACTTCATAACTGTAGCAATACAAAGCAATACGTTTCATATTAGCAGCGTACAACACTGTTCACCATTACAGGTTCGCCTCCTCACTTCACACCTCTTTGCTCTGTCGGCACTTTTTGATTGTCTCACTCTGCAACTTGTCACCACTTCTCCTCAGTCCATCAGAGTGTGGGTATGAGAGAGAAAAAATCAGTTATTAAAAGTGACAGAGGCTCTCTGCAGGGATAGCAGGAATGACCTTGGGAGGTGTCGGACGCACTGAGCTCCCTGCGAAGAGGATTTTTCCCAGTTTGTCTGTCAGTCTCTGCCCATCACTGCTTTGACCTATGTAGGAGGTGTTTAATCGATCCCTCCCTCACGTTATGAAATGGAAAAAATAGCAAAGAAAGGGTGTGAAACTTTGAGACATGGGAAGAAGAGTAAAGTGAATCTATAAATAATTGAAGAAATAGTGAAAGAAAATAATAAAATGAAAAAGAGTTGATTGACAAGCATGAGGCTGTGGTTTGTAGCTTACTTCACCATCAGCTGTCCTGTGTTGCAATCCATTCAGCTTGCCAGGAGTCTCACCTGAAAGTCTGGACTACCACGTTGTGGGTTTGTTGGAGGTCTGTCTGCCTTTCTCTTTTAGTCTCATTGAAAACCAACCCGGAGACGGTTGTTTGCCATAGTTATTAAGGCTATACTTCTTTGAATCCTTCTATTTTAATGTTCTCTTTCAGCGTTTTGTCTCCGGCTAGACAGTCCGTCAGGACAACACAATCCAATGAAAAAGAAGCTATTTTAGTTCAGAGTGTGTTTTGTGCATCTGAAGCGATTGCAGTAATGCTCAAAAAGGATATCCATGCTTGGGGTTGTCTGACATGTCCTACCTTTCAAACACACTTGATATTAATGCATGGTCTCTATCTGGTTACATTATCTGGATAATGACATCTGGGCCATAGGCCTTTGCACTTATATCTGAACTTAATGTAGATCTATGAATATAGACAGTTGCCCAGTCCACTGTGATGTCCTCTAATGTTGTGTTTTATCTTGTTTAGAATGTTTGACATGTTTTATAGGATTTTAGAATATTTCAATTATAATCATTTAATATGGTACATTTATCAGTTCAACACTACAAAAGAGGCCATTTTTACTTAATGAGTACTTTTGATGCTAATTTAGAATATAAACAAATTAGGTATTTTTTACTGTTAATACTGATATACCCTAACTTATGTTACATTTTGAATGCAGGTCTTTTATTATTACAGTGTGGCATTGCTACTTTTACTCTTTGACCACTGCAAAGTAGTCCGGCAGGGCTGGAGAGCTTGTCAACAAACATGCTGCATCCCTTGCCACTGGAAGCATGTGCAGGCATCGTTCATGTTTAAGAGAATACTGGCTAGCTGTTGTCCTGCTACTATTCACAGCTTAGAGGTTGAGTTTAATAACCTGACAAGCTGTGGTGAGAAGTTTTTTCTTAAGAATGTGCTCATTCTTAAGAATGAATGTGAGAATGGCATTTACACCTAGCTGCGATCCAATCACCATTTGATGTGGTCTGGCACTCTGTCGTTACCTGATAAAGTAGTAGCTGAAATCATACAAGGATAAAAAAAATATGTTGCTTTTTAGTTGTAAAACCTCCAAAAGATTTTATGTTTTTTTAATGTGATAATTATACACAACTCAGTTTATCTTGCCAGCTTTTGAAAATATTGAAGTAGTTAGTTGGGTTTTGTAAACCAGACCTCCTATTCACTACTTTTTTTTTGTCGCAGTAATAGTTTTATAAAAACAGTTATATTAATACTATTTAAGTAACTAACTGCAGTGGAAAAATTTAAGTAGCTTAAAGATGACACAAACAGTGCAGCATAGAAATTTGTTCAAAATTTAAAAAAAAAAAAAAAACCTTTGCCAAATCCACGATTACTGTAAGGTTTCCAGGTTAATCCTGAAACGAATACCTCATGAAATTTGAGATTATTATTTGAGAGCAGGAGTCATATGAACATAAGTATGTAAACATTTCATGAACAACAGCAGCAGTGCCACAGAGCATCTGGGGGCTAATTCTCGGTGCTACCTGAGTCTTTGTAATCTGACAGCTGTATGACTAAGATGACTCGCACAACACAAATCCCCTCATTAGAGGTGACACAGTGTGGGTGTCAAAGAGGCACCTTGCCGCCCAGTTGTTTCTTTCCTTGACTCACTGTATCTCCGAATTGATCGCTGCCTTTACCTCCCACACACGACTGTTTGATATGTTGTCTTCTTTGTCTGTTTGATGGGCGTGCAGCACAGCAGAATTGCATTATGAGATAAAAATGCATTGCGTGGGTTAATTAAAAAGAATTGTGATCGGTGCTTAAGCGCTAGTGGAGATAATGAGTACACACACATACACACACACACACACACACACACACACACACACACACACACACACACACACATATACATACACAAACACACCCACATATACATACAAGCAAAGGTTTTAGGAAAATCACACTAATTAGCAGTTGTGTGTTTATCATGGATTATTTATCTCCTATACTTTATTGTTCTGCTTTATGAGTGAAGATAAAAGCAAAAACAAAGAAAAGTGAGAAAGGGCATCGCACTCATTTGTGTCTGTTCACTGAAACATCTGACGCACTCTTTACTTTGTATATTTATACGTGTGTGGGTGTCCGCGTCACGCTCCTGCAGCATCTTTTCTTAACTTCGTGCATACACTCCTCCCTGAATCACACTGTACCTTAAACACTTCTTCTAACATCAAATCTTTTCCCTTAATGGCTGATGTAGGTGAAGCAGCTCCACCGTACCCCCGCACCATTTGGTACGCTCTTAAAGTGCTTTACTTCAGCATTTATATTTAAGCAGGCCTTCCCACCCCCTGCCATAAATTAGGAATGTGAAGTCGGGTCGGGAAAAAAAAGACACACTTGACTTCTATGCTTAAAATACCGAAGAGATTCAGAGGAAGCTGGATGACGACTCCCTTATCCGTACAATCTGTGAGTCTGTCGTCACCATGAGAAGCGGATGTAATAAACTTAAAATCAGAGAAGGGTTTGAAGCTCAGCTGCAGTGAAGCAAATGTAGATGCAGGAGTGGTGCTGTCAGATTTTTATTTTAGATTGTACAACTTGAAAACCATCAAATCAGGGAGTTTCATGGTTGATTAAATAAAGCCTGGAATCTAGGATGAATCTGATAACAAGTAAATGTAATGGATTTGATCGTAGCGGAGTGTGGTGTGTTTTTAAAATGCTGTGATTTTTGTTTTTGTGCTTCTGACTGCTTTTCTTTTGTGCAAATGCTCAGCACTGATCACAAGGCTGTCTCGCTTTTCTGGTTATATCTGCTGGCCTTGTCTTATGTTTATCTAACCAGTCAATAAATAAACTTTAGTGTCAAGCGCTTCCATCTAAGACTCCAGTCCTCCAATCCCTCGCCACCCTTACACCCTTGCACACATACCCTGCCAAATGTGGCATGGAGAAAAGCATGCTTTATCAGCTCATATACGCCAGGGCTTTATGAGTTATTCTTTATATAAACAGCTGACATTAACACTGGCCTATTATCCTACTGATGAATGCTAATGGGCCTTCCCGCTCAGCAACACACACGCACACACACAAACACACGATTACACACGCGCATACACATTTGGATCTGGCTGAGTGCCTCTTCACTGTATTATTTTGTGGCCTTGATGAGGCACCGGAGGCCATTATCATGAGCTGTTCCAGCGGCAGGGCTGACAACAGCTGTCAATCATCGAGAGATTTAAACCAATCAGAATGGCTTGCATGAAGGGACACGGATACATATGCAGCGTTAAGGTTTTCAGAGACAGTGTTAGGTTGAGAGACATTTTGTCATAAGTACTGATTATCTTCAACATGTTTAGACCTTTTTCAAAACAAAGAACTATCTTAAACTAATCTGAATTCAGAGATGTGGTGCTTGTTGCTGAACAATATACTGCTGTTTGTTGCAAAGGCTGTTTCCAACTGTGTGCCCAGAGCAAATTGTCAGAGGGAGAGAGAGATTTAGAGAAACATAAAGAAAACTGAAGTGTTACATAACACGCGAAACAGCGGAAACAGCTCTGATTAGAAATCTTTGATCAAGCCTCCAACTGTCGGAGTGCCTCCCTCGCTTTGTTGTCTAAATGAGACACCTTGTCTGGCGAGTTTTAAAGGAAAACAAAGTGGCGAGGTGCCCGGCTACATCGCCGAGCCAGCGCGTTGAAAGGAGATGAGTCCGTTCAACTTCAAGCCGGAAGAAGAGCGAGAGGAGCAGTGCGAACACACTTGTTTCCTTTTCTATTCTCACATTAAAGATTTTTCACCAAACATACACACATGGGCAGATCTGTGAACTGATTTGTCAACAAAATGTTATTCTTTTCTTATTCAACAGTTTTGTTTTTACTGGGTTTACACATGCAGCCCATCTTTATTTTTGCACCATTAAAAGGTAAAGCCCAGTCCTTTGGAGAGATGTGACTTGCTTGCCTCAAACATCATTATTGCCAGAAAAATCATAACACCTATATCAAGGCTGAGCAATATGGCCTTGAAATAATATCATTATATTTTTAAGCTATATCGCAGTGCACAATATATATTTAAACAATATATATATATTTTGAAACCTCCTCAAAAGCAATTCATTAACTCCAAGACAAGGTTACAAGATGAAGGGGCAGCCCTGGCAGGTCCAATGCCCACCAGAAAGGTATTCGACATTGTGCCAAGTATATGGACACAGCTCTCACATACAGGGACTGAATAGGTTGTAACAACAGCCCCAGTACCCCATACTCCCACAGTACTCCCCACAGTACTCGCGCGGGGACACAGTCATAGGTGTTCTTCAAGTCCACAAAACACATGAAGACTGGATGGGCAAACTCCCATGAAACCTTCCTTGAAGCTGACCGAAAGTCCATTTCTCCAACCAGGAAAGGACAACATATCATGATACAATGATATATGTAATCTAAGATGATATATACTGTAGTCTAGACGATGTGTCATACTGCACACATTATGGTCTCAATAATAATGTAGATATGTTTCCCAGCCCTAACTCAGATTAACAAAACAAGAACCCTTTAAATAAACAGTAAATATACTGTCAAACTATGGTTTCAAATTCCCTTGTTTCATTAAACCTACAATGAATGTAGAAGCTGACAGAATCACGCTATGTTCTGGAGTGTAAAAATAAATATTAAATAAAATATGACACTAAAACCCTTGGGCGAGTCAATTCTGCACCAAGGTTAACATTTAATTCTTGTTGGTGGGGGAACTTAGTCTACTCTCCTGACTAGCATGTTGGTAAAGCCCACACAGTCTGCGGACCCCGAGGCGAGCTGCAGGCAATGTTAGAGCAGTTGAGCATGGAGAGAAAACACAACAATAACCCCCAAACCCTACCTGACTAACACATTCTCTCTTTCTTTGTGTCTCTCTCTTTCTGTCTGTACTCTCTCACTGACTTAGAAACAGGTGAGCTCCCCCCTCTAACCTCACCCATCCCCTGTTTTTGTCTCTTCTCTTCAGTGCTATCTGCTGGATTCTTCTTTGTGTGTGTGTGTTTGTGCATTCAGTTTAGATAAATCTGGCCAATGTTTGATACAGAGCTGGTCGGAGGTTCGCTGTGTGCAGGAGAGTGCACAGAAAACAGCAGCCCACATTCCAGAGCAGTGCAGTCAGTCTCACCGTGGTGTCCTGTGTCTGCAGAGAGGACCTTGCACTCATCCAGGACTTCCCTCTTAATTCTCTCTGAAGCACACACAGGGAGGTCAGCCAGCCACGGAAAGATTGCAGGATTAGTGCATGTTTAGTCTATAGAAGAACAATTCAATCTACACATGTATATAAGATGTACTTTCTAATTGCTGCCTATTGGCCCTGACCAACAGGTGCTGCTCTGTATGCAACATTGACTCCAGTCACACAGCAGTACAAAACAGACACGTTGTTTTCTCTTATCATTATGTTCTCTACTGAGTATTATCTGTTTTTCCAGTTCCATTTATGTTTTTCTTTCCTGCTCCGCCTTTAAAAATTGCAGCTTGAACAATTCATTTAATCGCCTACCTGGTGTGTTTAATGTTCTCACAAAAGAGCAAAACAATCTGTGATGGGATTACATTTATTTCAAACTTTCTAATACCAGTCACAAATGTCTTTCTTTTTTCCTTTGACAGAGTTATTTGAATTATCTAACCTCCATGAATTAACTACCTCAAGAAAAGATTGAATTTAATTGTAAATTACATAACCTGTACACAGTGGGCCTGTTGTTCCCCTACTCTGTGAGGTCTGTAAATGGTGGTTCACCAGAGACACTCCGGTCCAGCCTGGGAGTGTGAACCGTTGAGCCCTGAGTGCCACAATGGTCTCTCTTCTCCTAATTAGCCATTGCCACTGAACCCCTGTCGGAATGTCATGACCCCTGACAGACCAGACCAGAGCAGCTTTTATTTTCTGCCTTTTCTCTCAAGGCCTGAACTGATGTTTAAGCCTCATTTAGCATTGGTCACCTCCTCATTTTACCTTTAAGTGGGCTTAGTTAGCTTCAGCATTGTGCCTACTTGTAGTGCTTGTTGATCGACTCAACCACTTTGCACGCTACTCTCTAGTTTTTGTTTGTTTTTTTCATTTTGTGTTCAGCCTTAGTCTGTCATTTCTGTCCCTCCCTTAGTACGTTTGTCTATTTTTCAAGCTGTTCGGACTGTACTACAAAGTTGAGGTATTTGTACTTAAATATTTCCCTTAATGCTACTTCGTTCTTCTACTTGTGTCTAGGGAAGTTTTACCTCTTCCCTCAGCTACATTATCTGACAGCTTTAATCACTAGTTAGTTCAGAAATTAAGATTTTACATGAATCATAAAATTAGTTTAGATTTAGGATGAGCTCCACCTCAACTAGATGCAATTGTAATGCAGTGGTGCAACAAATGCCTCCTACACGTCAATACATGCATATTCCAGTGATTCCAGTATATACAAGAGTGAATCTCTTCGGGCCGATTTTCTACATTAAGTACTTTAATTTAAGTACATTTTGATAAGGCTACTGATGTGCATTTCCTTTAATAACATTTCAAAGACAAGACTTAACTTATAATTTAGCATCTTTGTGGTTTTTGGTATGGCTATTTTCATTTAACCAACTTAACTAATGGATCTGAATATTACCTCCACAACTGTGCTTCAACACTTTTTAAAGGATACTATAGGACTCAATATTTGTCGTTGTTTTCATTATTATGTCGATTTTTGATTTTTATTGTTTTTACTAGGACCATGACTTCTAACCTTCCTGTACTGGAACCAAAAGAGTCGACCTGCTCAAAGTTTTGTCATTGAGCACATTTTTATAGCATAATCTTTTATTGAAAAGTCTTAATTAAATAACTTTGCTGATTTAAGTCTCTCATCAGAATGTTTCAGCCACCAGCTGTGTATAGATTCCTGCACACAGCCTGCAGCAAAATGCATTACAGATTAAGTGTAATTCTGTCGTTAAGTGCATGTGTTGAGAGGATGAGAGCAGGTAACACAAACGCACACAGTTGGAAGTGTCATTCAGTTGATTCCTTCAACAGCAGGGAAACAGATTGCAAATGTATAAATGAGCAATTATAAAAATAATGCTTTTTAACATCTCATTATTAACTTAAAATGTGTTAGAAATATACAGCAGTGATAATAACTGTTTGTGTGTGTGCGTGCGTGTGGGTTTGTGTGATTTATATAGACACCAAGGCAGTTAATCGTCCACCAGCTTTTCTACCCATAAGCTCCCCTCACTCAGCTCTATTAGCATTCAGAATGGCTCCCCCTCTCACCTTTACACACACACACACACACACACACACACACACACACACACACACACACACAACATCGACTCACAGGGACAGACTGAGAATGAGAATGATAGAAATAAGTGCTTAACAATTCAGAACAACTTTCACAACTTAATCCCAAGCACATAACACAGCAGACAAATGTAGTTCCCAAGGACAGTGTGTGAAGAGGCTGTCAGCAGGGGACCACGAGAGAGACAAAGCAGAAAATGTTGCTCTACTCAGAATTGGGAATCAGCCTCTTTGCAAAGAAGATGAACAAAATAATCTGTCATTCACTGTTGTTCCACGACAAAGTTTCATGCCGCATTGGCCTTTTCTTTCCCCTCTACACAAGATATCTGTTGTTTGTTCTCGCCGGTATTCATTTTCTTGCCTTTCGAGTTTAATTAAGAAATGCAAAAATCATGTCTCTCCTGTTATCTCTACTGAACAGGGTAGGGGGTGGCAGACAGTGGCAGACATTTGTTGGAAGTTGCCAACACTGTTCTCTATCTGCAGTGCTGTAACCTGAAAATGTTTAACCTGACTTGCTCCGCGGGCTGTGTGTGGATGTGCATGTGACCAGATAGTTCAGATTAGAGTTTAAATAATTCAGGCTTTAGAAGCCGATAGCTGAAGCATTTTGTGCCGTGTTTTGGTTTTGACTACTTATATGCAAAAACCTGCCCCCTGAGATTTAAAAGTTACATTTGCCTTCAGAATTTTGTTGTTGTAAGACTGAAAAAAGCCTGTAAAAAAGCATCAGGGTGATAAAAATAGACAACAAAAAAGAGGGGGAGGAATGTGATCAAGACGACATGACATACAATACATTACCATTCCATCACACAAAAACCGGCAACAAGCAAACCAGACAGGACATTCATCATCACTAATGTTGTGAAATGATCGCAGTTTGGTTAGGCTTAACTTTAGAAAAAGGTCATGGTCTGAGTTCAAAATAAGTAACCCACTTTAAGACGTAAAAGATACGTTGGGTACATAACAGTTAAATATGTTAAACTCACTGATGAGTTTTGGTTTCACACAGAACACAAACTGTCGTCTCCTGAGTGAAAGTCTGTGCTAATTCATCTCAAACGTCAACCACATCCTCCTCCTCGTGCAGCGTTGTTGCGCTTATATGTCACCTGATTTCCTCCTTTGCTTCGCTTATAATTACCATGGCCACTAGAGGTCCTCGCCTAACAATATACGTAAATATAGGTTGTACCAAGCTGCTTGTACAGACGACCTATACAGCTCTTTTTCTGGTGCGGACGGGCTGCATCACGATGTTGCAATGGAATTACTGAAGTACAGCTTTGATGCATCATGTATTTCAGTAGTTAATAAAACACTAGTATCGTTTTGATGTGTTTGCACAGAGTGACATATCTTCTTTCAAAAACACAAAGCTACTTGTCAGTGTCCTTCCTTGTCAAACTGAAGTTGTCTTTCTCTGTCCTTCTCTTTTCCTCCTGTCAGGTCATTAGTAGTCACTGAGCTCGGGGTGCTCTTCATCTCTCCTCATCTCTCTAAAGTTTGTGCTTGTCTTCTCTACTCCCTCCTCTCTCTGCTCCCTCTCTCCGTGGCTAATTACTGCTCAGATGTCTTTCTAGTTTGCACATTCACCCCATCACTGCAAACAGCCCTTCAGCAAGGCTGTCCGTTCTTTCAGTTGTAAACACATCACCTTTTTGACAAGTTTTCTTCAATTTCTTTTCTCTCACTTTAAAACGCCTTAGATGAGTGGATGAAGTTTTCCAGGGAAATGCGAAAAATCTGGTTGCTTCAGCGACTATCGGTGCTCTGCCCTCTTTACCCCTTTTCCTACCACACCTACGCCATCTCTACACTATCGGGGTGGCTATCCCTCTCCGCACTGCTGGTTGTGAACGTGTTAATTCTTGATTAGAGTTCACGCTTTCGACTCCTCCGATTTGCTCTGTGGAGTGAGAAATCACTTTCTCAATGAGAATAATTGAACACGGGCAGGGGGGTGCCAGCTCATTACCCACAAATCACAGGGAGCAGGGGCACCTTAGCCGAAGACAATAATGACTTCAGGGAATAAAACAGGGTCCGCCAGCGTGGAGCCGAAGCAGCGTGGGCAGCAGAGAGCAAAGCTTGGAGAGGAAGATGCACACTCGTAACACTTTCTTTAGGTGAAAAAATGTTTGTGCTTATCTGCTGACATTTTTAGATGATTTAATTTATTTTTCACAAAGGGGGCAGTGTCTAGTCTTTAGAGGGACGTGCTGGGTCACTGAAGGAGGCGCTTGGACAATACTCAGGGAAGGTGTTACTGTTGTGAAGTTAATTACACCAGGGGCCAAAAGTATGTCTTCCTTAGATGATCATTCATTAACCATCGTCACCAAAACTTGACTTCAACAAAAAGGAGAAGAGAGAAACAAACATATACAGGTAAATTAAAGTACACTCTGTAGCAGCTAAGGCTAAATAGCTAAGCTCTTTTGATTCCAGACACTGAGGCACTAGATGGACTTTGGTGACTGACAGTGGCGGGTTTCCCACAGTGCAAAGTCATTCACTCCTATTTATTTGATTTCTTTCTACTTTCTCACCCTCTCTTTCCCTCACTACTATTTTTTTAATATGCCACACATTTCCACTCTCCACAGAGTGCCAAATGAGTCCACTCTGACACAATGAGGCCCATTGTCACATTAGGCTTTTCTCACTGTTTTATAGGTCCCATTAGGAGGCCAATGCTTTTAAGTTGCTGAAGGAATGCAATAAGGCCCCGGTCGACAGTAAACATCCACATCTTGGGGCCACAGAGAAACATGAGACGGTGCTGCTGCACAATCTCGGCCGGAGAGACCCGTTTCTTTTGCATCGGCCAGAGAACAAAAGCGGTCACAGTCGGATGCGAATGGAGAGGAATGAGGCAGTGTCATTTCAGAGCCAAGGAGAGGGAGGAATAGAAAGCCTCTTAAGAGAGAGGCTGAGGAGGAGAGGGTTCTTAGTTGGCCAATCAGAGCATTTCTGTTCCTCTTATACAGATGTAGTCATGGTAGCCACCCACTTTCATTCAGATGTTACCCTGTTCTTGATTGTGCACCATTTCTATCCAGTTTTCTATCAATGTTGGATATACAGTAGAAAAGCAACTTAAAAAGGATATATACAGAGACATATGTGGCAACATAATTTAATTTAACGGTCTTGCAGCCACATCATAATCAAGACGTTACCTAAAACTTTAGCTTTACTAACAATTACTGCAAAACTACTATGTATCCACCAACTGTTAATTGTTCTGTCATAATGTCCTTGAACGTCATCTACCTCGTCATTTAGTGCTCATCCCTTTGGAAAAGAGATTCCTGTAAGTTAAGGTGACTTCACCTGAATGAAGCACTGACACATGGTGGTTTTCACTTCATGTCAGTATGACGATGAACTTACTACGACTTTAAATTTGCTTTAGATACAGTAGATAATCAGTCAAAGCAAACATAGTCACCTTTATTCTCCCCAAAGGTTATGCTGTTCTTATCTTGCAAGGTGAAAGTACAAAAATATAGTTGGAAATGTCTTCTGATAAGAAGCTGGTACATCCCAGACTCTCCTGGGAGACAAATTATATCACGCTTGATTGCAGTAGCTGACTATATACACATGCAGTAACTTTCATAAAGACACCATTATGTTACCAGTGATAGATTACCTATCTCAAGCTAGTTTTAATCCTCATATTTCAACAAAATGAATGGACACCAGTGGCTGCCTCGAATGTCTGAAAACATAAAAAAATCAGACTTTGGCATACTTTTAAAATTCTTCTGCAGTAAAACATGCAAACTTACTATTATAATCCTCTGAGCGCCTCATGGCTGGATGCCCACATTGCATTTGGAACATCCCAGATGGAGGTAATGGTTTCATTCCAGCAAGGAGCACCTCTGTAATGGGCCACACTTCTCCCTGCAGAGAAGTTCCCCATTGGAATTTTCTCTTCTTTATGGCTTAGGTATACAGCCCATGGGAGCTGTTGTGTAGAATAGGACCCCCGCTGAGCTCCATCACAACATACTCCAGTGTTCCCGCATGCATCCATGATTTCAACCAGAACCACGCTGACAGTCTTTTCCATTTATAAACAGTGTAGTGGCTTTGCTTCTTGGGATGTGTGGCAGAAGGTGAACCTGCTGATGGTGTTTTATGATACACGATTGGCGGAAATATGAACAGATACCTTAATATGCGAGCTACAGTAATGGTACCCTGTGTGTGCTCTGTTTGTGTGTTATAGGTGCACATGTACAGTGTTTAAATGCTGCAAATTGACTATCCACGCTGCGATCTGTCTTGTATGTTGTGAGACTTGATGATTTACCCATGCTCTTATCTTATCACTGATTGTAATCACTTGTTGAATTTAGCCAGTACATTATCTTAACCAGCACACTCCTTTGATCAATTGATACTTTGTCTAATCTTGCACTCAGAGCCACAATGCATGCAAAAAAAAACACTTATTTATAAAAGATAATTACAAGAATGTTCCAATTTGATCTGTTCTTTGTCTCCTCCTTCCTCCACCCTTCTCCACTAAAACACACAGCCCTGCCACCCACCCACACCCCATAACACCTTCCTGGGGCCCACTAGATTGCCGTGGCTGTGCCTGGAGTCTTTAGGGACCTCTCTTCATTACTGGCCCTCCACAGGCCCCTCATCTCCACACGGCCCTCTTCATTTAGCCCTGGCTGAGAGCAAGGACTCAGCTAAATGGCTTTCTGTCTGCGCCTTATCCAAGAATTCCAGCTTCCAATTAAAACGAAATGGAAAGCACCCCCCTCCCTTACTCACCCCACACTGCTCCCATGACGCCACGGATGAATCCCCACTAACCACCCACCTGCTCAAACAAGACAGCAAACAACAGCTCATCTGTGGAATAGGCCGCTCAACCTCTGTAATAACTCAACGCAATGTGTACCAAGGCTTTACTTGCTTTACCACTTAATTATTCATAGTTCAACATCATTCACCCTCATTCCTTCTTTCTTGTTCATGTTCAGTGCATTTAGAATTTGAGGTCACAGCGTGTTAAAACACCCTATAGACCCTGGAGGAGACTCTTGTGTGAATAGCCCTTCCCCATTGCTGCCATTATTACCTGCTGTTATGACATTTGCATCACAGTAACTGTTGTATTAAATAGTGAGGATGACAATTTGGCCATGCAGGCAGTGTAGTTTATTGGCAGCCACCGTGCTACTCAATAAGTCAGTGTGATTCTGACTCGCATAATTGCAGGAGCCGCTCCTGAAAATAATAATAATAAAATAAAGAAAACATATTTAATTACAATCCAGATCCAAACCACGGGTGCTCTCATTGAAATTCAAACACCCTCAATTATTTCAACGGGGGTAACATTCACTCACTGACCTTCACAGTTTGAAAGATGGATTAAACGTTCTGAACAGTGGAAAGCAGTCTGTCCTCCCACTCAATAACCTCAAAATGATGATTAATCTGTGAAAAGCACCACAGAGCTCTTTTTAATGCATGGGTAAAGACCCAGGATTCAGCTGGGACCCTCCGCTCAGCGGGGCTGCACACTCAACCCCCAGGATTATCTGTTCAGAATCACCCCCCTTCACCTAAACCAGGTGTCTGGAAAGTCATAATTTCCTTTTGAACCATTTCTTTATGCACCAGAAACCCCAAATCTGCTTTTAACACCCCTTTGAAGCGCCATTCTAATGCAAAATGCCATGCACATATGAACTCTTTGAAACACTTCTACAGCTTTCAAACAACATTATTCACAGAGCTTGTAAGAATAAGAAGTGCTCTGGACAAAAGCCGGTGACGATAACTCAATTGGCAGTAATTCCTACCCGTTTGAACCTCCGGCTCTCTGGTACAGGAGTGGTCTGCTCCGTTGCGGCCGTTATTGATGAGGTTTGGAAAAAGTCTCGGGCCTCTCCGTCCGCTTTGGTCCTTTGTTATTGACCTGGTGATTGATTTAAGCCCTCATAATTAGCAGGCCTAATTTAATTAAAGTGCAATTTAACGATACAGTGGGCAAAGGCAAAGGCAGCTGTGTCATTGATAGATCAGCCCGGGCCTGATATGAAACAGGCGCTGGCAGATGATGTATTCCACACACAGCAGGTCTATCACTGACAGAGGCAGAGACAAAAGAAGAGACAAAGATGGTCGCGGAGAGACAAAGAAGGAGAGTGAGTGGCGCGATGAGAGAGACAGGCCTTTGTTTTTCTAAATATCAGCTCCACAAACAGCACTGTCCGTCTCTCACCCCCACCCCTCCACATCTCGCTGCTCTCCGTCCTGATGTGGACAAATGCAGCCTCACATCTCTGATCTAATTTGCTTAACAGCATTAGGAACCTGTCTGTCCCTATAATTCGCCTCAAGTAAATCCACGTCAGAGCCTGAACTTCTTCGGGCCAGAAGCCATGTCTGTTCCAAAACAAAACAGAGACAGATTTAAGGGCTAGGGATCTTTGTTGATTAAAAAGATGTATTGTGATAGTGAAGTTATATTAAACTTGACCAATTGTGTCTCTAGCAGGAAAATATGTAGATATCATCATTATTGGGATTCAGTGTTGGGTTCTCACCTAATTCAAAGACAAATTTATTATATAAAAGGGTAATTTTTTAAAAGGTCAGTTAAATACAAAAAAATCAAAGTTTTTTATGTCTTCCACAAGATAAATGTTTCCTGTTTTACACAATATATTGCTAGTATTAGCTAATTATGAGGCCTTATGGCTATGAAAATGGCATAAAAGATGCTGCATTCTTAAGTCATGCTGCAGAATATTCTGTCATTCCATACAAACTTCCTTGATTTCACAGTGATTAAATGTTTATCACTGCTGTCGTGTCGTGTATACATACATTGGCACATGCATACAGACGATATAAACATACCCACAAGAGAGTAGGGTACAGTAAGTCCAGACTTTGCTGCCAGTAGCGAAACGTTCTTTCCAATTTTCCACGTTTCTCAAAAATGTAGCAATGATTCCAATTCAGAACAGGTTCTTGATACCCAACCCCACTCCCCACTGTCCTAACCTAGCACAACAACACATATTTGACTCCCTCTCCTCATTATCAAAAGGAATAGTACATCTAATCTGGAATGCAAGTGCCCTCCTTTGAACAAGGCTGGAGCCCATGGGTGCGGGGTGTGAAATATGAAAGACAACACATGTCCTCATCAGAGGACAGGCATCGCCTCGGCTTCTCCCGTTGGCACACAAACATAGGACTGTAGAATGGTAACCTCCCTCACTCTTTCTCTCCCCCTCACACATACAAAGCAAGAGATAGCAGACGCCGAGGTCACACGGCTTTGATTTCCTTCCAGATCTGCCATTTCCTGTCCAACAGGGAGCTAATAGTTTGCCAAACAAATTAAAAACATTCACAGAAAGAGGGCCTAATATAGTACGCACTACGCTGTATATTCTGTGTACAGCTCCCTTTACATCAACGCAATAAATCCTAATTGCTGTGTATCGAAATCACCATGAGCTTATATCACTGTGATCCTTAAGATCGTAACAATGTAAAGAAGATAAGAAAGTCTGCCTAAACTGTTTGCCTCTCTGCTGACACCCATTAAGTGCCATTCAGGGAACTTGTGGTTTGAACGAAGGGGGTCATTATGACCCTCTCATCATCCACTAACCAGTTTAACTCTCCGTCCAGCCTTTTATAATGTTCCCTTATCTCCAACATAAATGTGCGTAAGTGTCTCATAATCTTAGTCCTTGTGACGTATTGGTTGTTTTAATGGCATTGGAGTTTGATGGGCGTGGGTTTTTGGAATAAAGCGTTAAGGAAGGTGGAAAGGGTGCGGTCCTTTGGTGCAACAGTCATGTCCAGTTTATTCAGAGGCCATTTTGGTGCATAATTTAGCCCTAATGGCAGTTTCCTCTGAGGGAATGGATACAACGGATAAAAGACCTTCTGTAACATGAAGAATACCCCATGTGTGATGAATTCTGTCAGGTACCGTCATCCTACACACTGCATATACATCCATTGGCAGTTGGTGAAGGCTGTTGCTCTATTTTGAAGTACACAAGCTCGGATCATCTGTTACTCGAATGTAGGTGTCCAAGGCCATAAAGCCTCTTTTAACTGCTAATTGAAAAAAATGAGATTCTGGCTCCAGTTAAGATGGAAAAATATTGGTAATTGCTTGGTGAGGTCAAAGGAACTTTAATAGGACTATTAAGAGTTATTACTGGCAACTTGTCTGTGTATGTCAGTGCCATTGTGCAATGCAGCGGTACTGTGAAGTCCTGTTTGGTCCTGTCTGTTGTACAATGTTTAGTTGAACTGCATTTACTGGAGGTAATGAGGGTACAATTATGGCTCCTTAACCTTTTGTGGAGCCTCGCCTGCTTTTTTTTATCCTGCTTGCTGAAAACAGATTATTTTCACATGTTGCCATCATTTGTTACCTTTGGCTGCTTTAATGTTTTCACAAGGGGCGTATGTCACCTTGCACAATTATTTTTCCATATGTTTAGCTGGCCAGATCAGGAGGGGGAGAGCCGTCTCTGTAAATATTTCAACAGTCATTTTGCTAAATGCTCTGCTCAAATTGCTTGTTTCCTTTATTGTTCATACAGCGAACGCAGCACCTCGATCATTTTGAAACATTTCTATATCCTGTTCTTTGGCCTCCATTGTTCTGCTGGGCCTATCGTAAGTGCATGTGTGACATCATCTGACAGGGAGTCCTGTTCTACTCATGGAGCTGTCACACAGATGTGGACCTCAGCCCTAAAGGAGGGGTGGTGGCCAGAAACACACCATTCCCTGCAACCTTTGGTCCTGTCCTTGTTAAGCCCTTGGCGGCAAAGATCAGCTCAGGAGGGAGTCCTCACCCTCTTCCCTCCTTTCCCTTAACAACTACATGTTGTACTTGCCCATAGCAAATGGCATGACACATACACACATGCTTACAGTAGGTGTCCTTTAGGACAGTGGCTGATGGAGGATGACAGCTCCTCAACACACACCCTTTGCCCCAACCCTCCAGCATTGGCCTTCAGTTTGTGTGTGTGTGTGTGTACAGCTTTTCCCTCCTGAGCAGACAGCTGCTACCTCCCGCCCATCCTCCCACTTTATTCCTTGCTCCTCTTACGGTTCTAACCTGCTTGTCCATTTGAAGGTAACAAGACTCTGCACTTTGCTCTCTCTCTCCCTCTCTCTCTTTCTCGCTCCCTCTTCTTATATGAGTCTCAATAATCTAATGCTGCAGCTGTCCGATGGCCAAGCCTCTAACACTTGCTTCCCTTCTTTGTTAAGGGGGATGGTGGATTTTTGGCCACAGATCAGGGATCTGAGCCCTCACCACTGCAGGGGAGGAAGGGAGAGAGGTTGGGTAGGGAATGAGGAAAGGAGGGAGGGAGGGGAGGGAGGGAAGGGAGGGAAGTAGAGAGAGAGAGAAAGAGAGAGAGCAAGCTAGAAATGAGTGCCATGGTGAGTTGAAAAGCCTTGTTGCTTCCCCACTCCACTGGTTACCAAGGGATCAACGGGGTGCTAAAAGCACTCAGGGGAGGAAGAAGTGGTGGGTTTTTAGAGAGGAGGAAAGAGGAGATTCAGAATGACGGAGAGACAAAGAAAAAGAGAACAGAGGGTGAGTGGAGGGGCAGAGAAAGATGGATGTATATTTAGCCTGTGTCTCTCCTCTGCTGTCACTCAGTGCTTGGCTCTGCCACTGACACGAGGACAGACAATAAGTGGACTGGCAGTGAATATAAAGGGCGATGGCTTCCTCTGCTGCCCCTGGTCACAAGGAGACACTGACCCCTGTAATACTCTTGCAACACTGAGTCAGGCCATAGCCACGGAGTTAACATTCGGGAGGACCAAATATTCTGCCCCAGAAAAAATTAACACATAAATGGAACTTTTAATTTATTAACCAGCTAATGTACTGAATGTTAGCTAGGTAACCGACAATAACTGGGACAATAACCATTCATGTAATTACTAAAACGAGAATGCATCAGGCATAAAGCACTCTGTGTGACTGTAGCACCGCCCCAGGCAAAATACCAAGTTTGTAGTGAGTCATTATTCCCATTATTACCTTAGAGCCATTATTACCGCAATACTGGAACCAGTAGTCAAAATAATGGCAATGTGTTAAGTTAATTTTATGATTTATGATTCTGATCACATTTGTTAATAATTATTTCAGACTGTGGTGCATGGTTGCCTGTTGTAGCATAGCAAATTGTTTTTTATTTATATTTTTTAGATAATTATATTTGGGGGGGACAATTTGAGCATAATTGAAAATTGGACAGACGTGTCCCCCATAATTATAATTATGGCCCTGCATTAAAGGAAGAAGTGGACTTCATCGCAATAAATGTCAATCTCAACAAGTAATTATTTATTGGAAGTGCTTTGTATTTGTGTGGTTAAAACACAGACTCTGTCCAGTCTCACATTTTGAAGAGGCTATATCCTTGCTGGTTGATATCCCCGGTCTTAACTCTAATGAACCACAGTGGCCACTTAAGCACTGTCTCGTGAATCAAATGCCAAGTGTCATTCATTTCTTTGGAAACAGACGTGTTGTGCATTGAATTATGAGAATAAAAACACCCGCAATGGCTGCGAAAATGTGCTCTTATATCAAAACACTGGAACAAACAGAACCAGTGGTGTAAGACAGAACTATTATCTGTGTCAGCTACACAATGACATTGTATTTCAGGTTTAAATGTGCTAAACATTAGTACGGTGTTCATTAAACATATTACAGAGACAAAACACTGAAATAGTCCCACTTTGATAAATAGTTTACAGATGTCAGTATCTGGATCAGGAGGGTGTGAGGCTGATCACTGCACTTACATCAATGAGAAAACACTTAAGAAAGTTCTTGAAACAAGTGAAAATCTCAACATGTTTGTAGATTCTTCCTCTTTGAACAAATCATTATCTTCTCTGTCCCATTACTCTCATTCACATCTCATTTTCTCTCCTCTTTTCTCCATTGCCTCCTCACTCGGGTTTGTTCACTCATGAAATTTCCTCCTTTTTCATCACCAAGTTCTTCTTTCCTTTCGTGCCGTTTTCACACTTTTCACATTTTTCACACTGGAGTATACCTGAATAGAAATATCACCTTTCTCTGGAGCTGCTCTGATATCTACCTGTGCCATTTTATGGTGATTTCACCTGTCAAATTCACACATTCAACCTGCTTACACTGTCCTTTTGGCCTGGTGAAAATGAAAGATGCCTTCCCCTTGATGCTCTGACCATAAAACTCACAGATAGTGTCTGTCCTTATTCTTTATTGCATCAGGTCATATCTGTAGTCTTTCTTGCATTTAAACAGATGCACGCCACAACCGATTGCAACCTACAGGAGCAAACTAAAAGACAGGAGGTTGTTGCTGAGAGCTGCTGTGACTGAAGTTAATTACATGTCACTTTGTGTGATGATACACTGTGAATCAGCTCGCCTCTCATATCATTTTGCTGTCTAATGAGACAAAGGCATCGAGCACCATCGTTGCATGTAAAAATAGCCTTTTTAAAGTCAACATTATTGTGGCTTTCATAACTGTTTCTGCATTCCAGGCTTATATAATATACCTATATGGCCTTGTATTAATCGTCTTCTTATGGATTTCCACAGGTGGCCAAGTACTGTTTATTGTGCACAGCATATATGTGCATGAAAAAAATCCAACCAACCCACTTGGGAGGTTTTCATAAAAGGCTTTGTACAGGCCTTGTGAGGCATCTACTGTATGACCTCAGCTGACATGTAATTAAAGGCGTGGGTGACTGGTTGACTGACTCATTTTCATATTGGACGGTTAGAGAGGGGAAACAGACAGGTAGGGTGAGTTGAGGTCTCCTAAGGTAGGCTGCTGATGAAATTTTCATGCCCCCCATCCCACCCCACCCCCGACTCTAATAAATAAATTGGGGACAGAGTCTCCCTGCGCAACGCCTGAGTGTCGTCAAAGATATCCTGGCCTCTGAAAAGGGTTGAATCAATTTCCATAAAGTAACCAGGGAGGCACAAAACCTATTTGGATGTGCTTGACATTTTAGTAAAATAGAAAGAAAAAGCAAGGTGAGGGGTGAGGGCGGGGAAATAGCAGCGGCTAACAAAGCATTTCAGCAGACTCTCCAAAGGAGGCAAAGTGCTTTCTGGGTTCCAACAAGCTTATACACACAGAGAAAAACACACACAGTCTGCCGCTTTGGTCAGCAGTTACTAACAGGTCTGGAAGCAAAATCTGAAATGACCCTCTCCTTTTAAAATGAAGGAATGTTGATGTTCAGTGTGCTTGTCACTTGTTGATGAAGCTTCTCCTGTAACTAACCTTCAGCAGATGATCATTTGATATTGGACCCTGTGTTATTAAATATGTCTCCCTCCTATTCTACATGCAGCGTGTCATCACTGCGTGTAAGTGCCCTGCTCAATCTGCACCATCTCCATAAAGAGAGCTCAGATAAAGATTTTATTCCCCATTAAGGAGAGCACGAAGCTGCTCTGTCTGGTCCCAGAGCCTAGTTAAGACCTCAGACGTCTGACTCGCCTGTAAAAGCCGCCGCCTCCCGGCCCTGCTGCCTAATGGCCCTGAAGGAAGATGAGTAAATGAAATGAAGAGAGTGAGAGAAACAAATGACAGCGGCCGCGACCACTTTCCTTCACTCTAGACCTGATCGCATCACCGCAAAAATCCGGCGGCGGTGCCATGCCCCAGGCCAGACCTGATTGATTGAGCAGGATCAATCGATCAGGGCCACTTTGTCACTATAGTCACTGAAGAGTTTGGCTGGGGAGGGATGTTTCTACAGCATCATCAGCGCTCCCATACTGAAAGTCTCTTTTGATTTAGAATAGAGGCCGTTACTTGTTCCTGCAGGTAATTGGATTAAAAGCCAGAAAGAAGATATAGGCAGGAGAGGAGGAGATGCAAGCACAGCCAAATAGACATAATGACAGAGAGAGGATGAGTTTTCTTTTACTTTGCTGCAACAGTCTTTAATGATTTATCTTTTTTTTTTTTCTTTTTAGGAGGAGGAGGAAGAAGAGCGAAGGAAACAAGAAAGGAGGATCGAGCGGATAGAGCCAGTCGGGAGGGCTGATTCCTCATTGGAACATTCACCTGTGTTAAACCTAGAGTGAGTCATCCCCAACAAACATGTTGGATGGATTGCCTTGACATTTGGTACACATTCATGTTCCCTATAGAATTGTAACAACTTTGGGGATCCCTCAACTTTTCATATAGCTCCATCATCAGTTAAGAGCTAGGGCCACAGCTTTTCTGTGTTTAGTTCTCATTTGGAAATGTCAGCATGCTAACACGCTAAACTAAAATGCTAAACGTGTAAAATATCATTCCTGCCACCACTGCATCCTTATTGTGCATTGGTATTGTGACCCTCTTAGCATGCTAATGTCACACATTTAATTCCATTTCATATGGGATTGCTGCTTGAATCACAAAACCTGGACAAATACAATAAAAAAAAAATATACATGCATTTGTAGATACTGCTAGAATCATGGTGAGCTTCGCTTTAATTCATCACAGAAAGGTTAATCATCACCAGAGCATCATCACTAAACACCTAAACGCATATTATCACATGACAGTGACACAGAGTGTACATAAGGACCACGCCTTCTTCCATCAACATCAGAACACACATCTGCATCAACGGCTGCTTGTGTTCATTTGTCTTCACGTCTTTATCCACACAAATTAACCTTCTCCTCCCTCTCCTCGCTTCCTCACACGTTTTTCAATTAATTTGTTCTCTTTTAGCACAACAATCTGATCTTAATCACTTAATTGGAGTCTCCATTTGGGTCCCTAATCGACCCTGAGGTCCACCAGCCTGACTTAGTAATGGATGACTTTATATAGGCACAAACACAATGCAGCCTCCGCCAGTAAGGCCACACCGACCCCCATCCCATACATCCCATCAGCGTCTTGTCATGTTTGACTGTTGTCTTTTACAGCCTGCTTTTCTACATTTTCTTGTCATTCCTATTATTTGTTATTCATGCATGTCTCCCCCTTCCTCCTCCTTCTTCTCGTCCTCTCGGCCTCATCCATCATCGTCCTGTAGAGGCATGCTCAAGCCGGTCGAGGTGTCCAATGAAGGAGGGCCCCTGGGGATCCACATAGTGCCTTTGAGTTCACAGGATGTCAGGTAAAAAAGAATAAAATAAAATCTGAGAATCAATGCAGCTTAATGTGCAACAATAGCTAGTTAGTTGCACCATCCTATTTGTCTCCTGCATCCTTTGGTATGAAGCCCTGCGGATGTTGCTTTCTTTTAACTTTTACTCATCCTTTCACTCATATTTTCCCCCACTTTTTCTAACTCTCAGCTCTCTGTTCTCCCTTATTCGACTCTTCTAATATGTTACTCCAGGCTGCCTTTTTCACTGACTTTGAGTCTTCCGGCCATCTTATCATCTTATTTTTGTGAGTCTCGCTGCTGAGACACCACGCCCATACCCAGCACCGCTCTTTTCCCACAGCTCTAAAACCCCCAGTGGCAAGGAGAGCAGATGAAAGTAGTTTTGCTCTTGACTGCGCAGTTTTTTCAAGTTGAGTTACACTTTTATTTCATTCTAACCTATGTGAGTCACAACAGTGTCCGCTCTGCCTTGAAGGTGATTCAGACTGCTTCCATTTGCCTTTTTTTTTAACTGATAAGGCATATTGATGACAGGGGACAAGAGGAGGAATGAATGCATCCCAGTTTATAGTTATTCCAGAAAAAATAAAGGACAGAGGAAGTAGCCAGATGTAATCAAGCTAAAAGCTTGTGTAGAACACGGATCCCTGCTGCATGCTAAGGGACTGGCACATCACCAAGGGGAATGTGACTACTCAGCGCTGAGGAGAGGGAGGCAGGGGGATGAGGTGAAAAGACAGAGTGAAGAGATGAAATGGGATGACATTTGAGGGAGAGAGGGAGGACGGCTGTCATTGAGGATTGCCACGTATCATTTCTTTGGGACACTAATCCTATCGCTGTTTATAAGCAGGTGTCAGGAAACTATATTTAGCTTTGACATCGTGTGATTGACTCTCTCAGAAGCTGTGGCACTTTGAGTTACCCTGAGTCAGAGACGGAAAATAATGACTCACAATGACTCGCACCAAGTGATATTGCTCAAATAAAGTTCAAATCCAACAGTTTATTAGACATGCTTTTATCCTTAAGCTCCTCTGTATTCCCACTAAATCAGACTGCATCTTGTAAGATATAGCAGTAATGCTGCATGGCCAGTAAATTTCTTCTCCATCAGCTAAGGTCGGCACTAATAGCTATCAGAGCCTTCAATTAACTTGAGACATGATAAGACTTAGCGTCTGGTCAGTGGGTTGATGCTAATGGCCTGGCCCAGCTCTTTCCTGTGAGCTGTGAGCTAGGACAGGAGGCATTAGCCTCAGCGGGCTGTCATTAGTGTCTAGACCAGGGCCATGGGGGTCAGACAGCCAGCGAAACCAGACAGCAAACAAGGAACTGCAGGCACTCCAGCGCCGGCTGCCCGCATTCTGCTCCACTGTACTGACATCAAGTCAGATCCAAGCACGAGGGGGAGACAGCTACAGGAGAGAGCTTTGAGTCTCTGAAAGACTGGAGACTTATAGTTCCAGTAGACACTGTCTCTGTCTATCTCTTTCTCTCTCACACACACACACACTAAGAAACCTGAAAATGAACTCAGCTTGTGAAGTTTGTCAACAGTACGGACTTATCTTGGGATATGTGCTCCCACACAGGCTCTGACACACTTGCACACAGTGCAATCACGCAGAGCTGATCTCTTGGAATTCTGTGCAGACATAAATATGCTGTACATCTGCACACACAGACGCACATGCACCCCACGCAGATGCATTCTTTGCTTAATGAACTTCTCATTCCATGACCAGTTTCAATTGTAAACAAACTGTGGACATAATTGCCGTGCATAAACAGATCCTGATTGGATTATTATTTGATTAAAGGCAGTAGATGAGCGCAGGTGGCCATGCTCAAATCATTTCTCAGCACTGCTGCCCAGCCACAAGATGGAGTAAAGCCTTACAGTACGATCATTTTTGTGTTCAAGGGAAAGTGGGACTGATGTTTTTCTCCAGAGTCTTTGGACTACAAACTCCTTGTGCTGATATTTGGCAACTAATACATTCACTGACTTGTGAAAATGCCATTTAGATTTTTCTTTAGCTCTCCTGCTCTCCCCACCTAACTGTTTTGTATCCAAAAAACCTATTAGTGTGAGATGGGGAGGAATTGAGATGGTGGCAGTACATTACAGTCATCACAATAATAGTGCTTTTACAAAATCATCTTCTTCAAATCTCTGAAAGATGCAGCTTTATCCCCGATCCTCCCTGCTGCTGCTTTGAATACTGATCAGGGATCAACCAAAACTCCTTTATCTACTGTCTCTTGTCTGCTACCAGATCAGAAGTCATTAGAGTGTGTCCACGGTGTAATCTCCATGCGTAATACTTTGTTTTCAAGCTGCCAACACTTATGGAGATAAAGCACAATCATGTCCACTTCCACAACACCCGCAATTACTCTCTGTTCAACACACTTAAGCCGACCTGGCAACGCCAGATCACACACCGAGAAAGGGGGAAGGGCCTTTTGTGATCTTTAATTTCAACTTAATGCTGAACCATTTACCCCGTTGAGGAGCTGAGATGAGTCTGCGGTGTGAGCGTGTTCATCCACATTATGCAGCCAATTAGAGCAATGTCCTGAAAGTGGCCCTGTTTGGCTGAAATGCTAAAGAGCTCTGCAGATGTGCCCTTGACGTCTGCGGTAAACAGGGTCACAATTTAAATGCGCTGCTGTTTATGCGTCCATTGAAACGATGGGGAGTAACCGAGGATTATGAAAAGCACGCAGCTTATGTCCTTGCTGCTGATGAGCTGTCGATTGCAGTACAATTTACTATATCTTATAAATCTTACACTGGCTTCGGAATAGTTCTGGCTCTGATATATTTCATCATTATTTTTAATTTCCCAAAAGTAAGCCTCCAAACTTTTTGTCAGTTTATGCAAGGACACGAGACGTTTGCACTCAGTCTACCTGCTACCTCAGGCATCTGGCGCCTTAGAGACGGATGGAGTTTGTAGTTCTGCTGTGCGAGCGCACATCAGATCTCTTTGCATGCGGTTATCCTCAGGGCCTAACTAAAGCCCCAAAGGAGCTCACTGATGTATTTATTTAGAGGAGGGAGCGAGGGGGTGTATTTGAAGGTAAAGGTTGCCTTTTTTTGAGGAGTGCTGAGATGGCACTGCCGTGGAACTGTTTGGGTATTTATTACAGCACTGCCGGCGCTCGTCTTAAGCTCCAGTGAAGGCAACTGCAGCGTTTCCTCTGAAGCCCTAAGATGATCTCTTAGCTGTTGGTGTGGATTACCTCAGACAACCCGCCCTGTCATTCTCTCAAACCTGCCCACAGAAAGGCAGACAGAGTCAGGGACAGAGGCATGGACAGAGGCTTAAAATTTAGTTAGTAATGCAGTGCTTCTTCAGGCCCCCAGGAAAGTGCAGGTCTTTATCCAAGCTTAAAGTTTGGAAACTTTACTTTTAGTGACAGCAGCGTGCAAATGTACAGAACATGACAGTAGGTATAAAGTTTGTAAACTTAATGACTTTCCCCAACTTTAAAAGTATTATGACAGTTAAACTGAGTAGTTAACTAACTAAAAAACCCAGAAAACTCTACTTGTTTATTTCCCTTCTCATTTACTTCATTCTTTGGATAATGTCAATCACGTAGCTTTCTTTAATATTCACCTCTTTTCCCTCCTCCATGTCTTCTTCTTCTAGACGTCTGTGGCTTGTCATTACCTTTTATGGATGCAGGGGACAAGGCTTGCAACTTCCCTGCTGTTTATTTTTTTATTTTCATATGTGACTGTGTGTGTTGTGATTGCTGCAGTATGTGTCAAAATGTTCTATATGTGAGATGTTGCATGATCATTTTCCAGGACTCAGGGCTTGCTTGTGAAGCGCCTGGAACGCGGGGGCAAAGCGGAGCAGGAGCGTCTCTTCAAGGAGAACGACTGTATCGTCAAAATTAATCAGGCAGACATTCGCCACCTGCGCTTCGAACAGTAAGCTCAAAAGTTTGCGGCCTATTAATGATTATATATGAAGTATCCTCTTGTCTCTGAAAGAAAAATGTCCTCTCTCAGTTACTCTTGAAATAATTCCAGGAGGTCCTCTTCTTGTCAGATGCACCCTGCTGATTTACATTTATTTCACTACATCCCAGAGCTGGGACACATACTGTATTGATCAGGTGATACTGTTTGCTCAGTGATACAGTTCACACTGAGAGCACTGTGTTGGACGTTAAGTGCAGTGAAAGTAAATCGTGTTGCTGTTGATAAGTGGAGCCTAAACTGCAGTTTGACACGACGCCCACACAGCTTCACAATAAAAAAGAAATATTACTGTCTGTGTTGGTCATCCTTTAATAGGTCTCGGTGACCTGCATTCCTTCAGCACAGCTTCACCCTCTGATCCAAAACTGCTGACACTCTTTTCTTGATTCATTTCTATCGATTCATCGCTACCCTTCATTTCCTAAAGTGGAATGAAGATATAAACCTGGGACTATCCAACCGTTTACCCAAAGCCACCCTTCTCCCTCTCACACACACAGGCTGCATGCATGCTCGTGCACATACTCGCACATGCCCTGACACACACGCACTGCTACACTGAGCTATGAAGTGTTATCTACACCTGTATGTGTGTGTGTGTGCAGGTGTGTGTGTCAGGCTGAGAAATAGATTACTTTTGGAGTCAGTGTGTGGAGGTCTGCTTGGCTCTTTCCCTTATCATCTACTGCTCCACAGGAAGATATCGCCCAGATTCCTGCCAACAAAGGCCCAGCCTACAGTCAGACTGGGCTGGACACCGTCATCTAAAACGACTGGGCTTAAAGCCACCCTGCTGGATGATTGGCAGAAACTGAAACCAAGTTTTGGCACCCCTCTGCATTCAGAAGTAGAGTTGGAGACTATTTTTTCATTTTTTTCTTTAACAACTCTATCACTGTGAAAATATATATTTTTTTTAAGCAAGACATGCTTAGATTTTTGTAACTGACTTTGGAAAAGAGAAGAAAGTCTCTCCATCGGCATGTAAAACTCCTGACGATCACGGTTACCTTACCACATTATGTTAATGTGTTCGCCCGACTGTGTACAAAGCCACTAAGGTTTTAGGATCCTTCTTTTTTTCTTTTCAAAACGATGCCATTGTCATTAGTAAACATCCCAGTTTCCTTCCAAGCCTTTTCTAGTGTGAAAGAGGCTTACAAACCAAATCCACAAGGGAGTGATGTTTTGTAGCGTTCCGCAGTTACCCTCCCCTGCCAAACGCACACTCCTCGCCGGCATCCAAATGCATATGATGTTTGTGATTCTGCATGGAAATTAGGTGAAGGAGCTAAACTTTCTTCGCCCGTCTTCACCCCCCACTCCCCCGCCCCCCCGCCCCCACTTGATTGTGTGCTGCACAGAGCGACAATTTAAAGTGATAGTCTAATCTCCTTGGATTGTTTTGCATGGGTAAATATTTTGAGGCGCTTAATCTAACTGAATGTAATGATGCATTGATGGGGTGATTTATTATTCAATCAGACCCGCGTGGAGGCTGATTGCTGGAGTGATGGCACTTTATATGTGCAGGTGGGAGCGTACACACACACACACACACACACAGACTCCCTCAGTCATCATCCCTCAATGTGCACATGTGAGTGATTTTTCTAAATTACCATAGGAATAAAGATGGGAAGGACCAAATCCTGCAGAAGTGGCTTGGTACGGCGTGCGCGCCTTGCCTCTGTGACACAGCTTGAATGAAGTGCTGTCTGTTGTGGCGGGAGCAGCTTAGCGGCTGTCATTTGAATCAGCATGGTATTACTGGTGCTGTAATGGGGGTCTGGAAACAGGAGGTGGGATTGTTGGAATCCAGACATCCACCGTGCCTCCGGCCCCTAATGCTGAAGCGTGGCTCGCTCCTGGCCAGTCTATCTATATGCTAAGTGCCACCAGCAAATCCAGACTAAACAATTCTTGCGTCTGGGAATGATGTCGAGCTCTTGTCTTGGCTTATTTGGCCCCAAAACTTGCATGAGACTCAGTGTGTGTTTTGGCTTTTTTTCCATTATATTGTGTGTTAGAAATGAAGTGTGTGTCTGCTTTCTTTGGAATCGTATTGTCTGGAAAGCTTCCTTGATGCATGATTCATCGCCTCTGTTATGATTGTCGTGTCCACTCATCTCTAACCACACACAGACTACTACACTATAGGGGGACTTAGATACTTCTCATACAGTAGGTTTCACTGGGATAATATATAATACACAATATATGATGTTCAATCACTGAGTCACAATGCTTATCTCTTTCCTTCCTTGATGCTGGTAATTATAGATAATGTAATTTCTGTCCTCTGCTGCTATGTTTCTGAGCCACCCTGCAATTGGACATGTTAACCTCAACTCTCCCTATCACATCTCAAACATACAGTGTAACATGGCCTTCCTTATCCTTCTCTATCAGTCAGGCTATGATAGTACATTACTGTACTTGTATCTCTTATCATGTTGAAGCTAATTCATTTCCGTCTGCATGACCTTCCTTCTCTGTCTGTATTACGTCCAGAGCCCAGAACATTTTCAGGCAGGCCATGCGTTGCCCGGTCATCCTCTTCCACGTGGTCCCCGCAGCCATGACGAGGCAGTACGAGCTGCTCTCAGCCCAAAGTGAGCTCAGCTCTCCCCAGTCCCACAGAGTCCGCTTTAGCCAAGACTCTCAGCAGTCGGGGGACAGGTCCAGTCTGGTGTCCAGGTCTGGACCACAACCAGGCCTCAACCACAAGTAAGTTTGACAGCCTTTTCGTTTTTTGTAATTTGAAGAGGGTTACCTTGTGTTTCCCTGTGCAGCAAACATGCTGCAGTTGAATAGCTTTTTTGGAATAGCTGACAACCAGCACTGAATTTGAAAACCAGATAAAAACAAGACACACAGAACCATTAATTGAAAGTTGCCTTTCTGTCCAACTGGTTGATTGGAAAAATAACAAAAGTTCTTGTTTGTGCACATGATTAGGCGAAGCAGTCTCAGGCTGCAACATTTCAAATGAATGCAATTCTGTTTTAATTACACCAGTCAATGACTTTTTCTTAATATGTTCCCTGTGAATCTGTCAAAGTTTAAAAGCTGCACAATAAAAGGCGAGAGAGCAGTTTAATACTAATTTGTACCTGAGATCTCCACATCTGCATCGCTGATCATCTTGTTAAAAGCCCATTTCATCTACCTGCCATTACTGTTCATTTCTGTAATGTCTTTGGCCTAATTCCAGAAAGCTCAACATGTGGGTCCTTGTCTCCAGGTTTATGGTATTAATTTCACTGATATAAAAATCATCTATTCACGCTCTGTGTCTCTGTGAGACATTAGTCAGTATTCTCCATAGACATAATCACTTGATGCTGAAAGAACGTTTTTGTGCATCTTACTTTACATAATAGCAGCCTGACAGATGATGGCTATATAAGTAGAGCCCTTGATATTAGCTCAAAGTAAAGAGAAAACAAACAGATCACTGTACATTGACAAGAGACAGACGCAGCGCAGTTAAATCAAATTGGCAGCACAATATCAGGACTTTCACAAACTAACAACCCTAACCCCACAAGCAATTTGCCAACCAATAAATTATTGACTGGACAAGAGCATTTTCATAAACCGACTGATCCATGGAGAGGGCAAGGTCCGGCCTTCACGTCCTAAGCTGCTATTACCATCATTGTTGTCAATAGTGGCCAACTATAATATCATTATGAATTTATTTGTTCTTCCTGATGTTGGTTGTTGTTGAAATTGATGCTCATGATTAGTTGTAGAAGGCTGATATACCAATTGTTAACTGAAAAAAATACAGTAAATACCAAAGATACCAAAGCAGCATGCTGGAAATGTCGAAGGAGCTGAGCTCCTGCTTTCTACCTCTCCACACGGTCTATTTATGTCGGTGAAAACAAATCAAACTTTGGTCTTTGTCTTGCTCTGTAGCCAGCAGGGACCCCTGGCAGGAAGCACTCCGGAGCCGAGCCGACGGTACGCCGCGTTACCCCACACCTTGGTCTCCAGAAGCTCATCAGCCCCCTCCCCCTCCCTGCAGCGCAGGATAAGCACAAACCCGTCCACCAGCTCCTACCTGAAGAACAAAGGCCGCAGATTCAGCATCCAGCTGAGGAAAGGTAAGAACCAGCACGCACCTGAAGGCATGCTTGCATCTTTCAGTGTTTTCGTGAGAAAAGTACGATGGAAACGTAAAAACTTCTGCAGAAGGAAGGAATCGTCACACACTATTTTCGTGGAGGCACAAGCACTTGATCTTAAGATTTGCTTTTGCCCGTCTGTGGGGTATTTTTGTGGGAGGATGGCACAAACAGGAGGGATATTCATTCAAGTGAGGCAGCACAAAGCAAGAGACTTTGCACTCAGAATAATCTTTTCTGAATCAGTCTGTTTTTGACTCAGTGTCACTCAGCTGCCACTTTGGTGGCTGATTGGACGTACAATCAAAACGTACAGAAATAACATAACAATGCCTAAAATGTAAATGAAGTATTTTATTTACATGTTGTAGAATAAAAGTCAAGCAGGAATGTCTGTAAATCAGTCTGCAGCTATCAATAAGTGAATACAAATGACTCTAACAGTCTCTATTGTTCAAAGCTGCTTTATACTCGATTCAAATCTTCTCCTTCAGCAGCCAACTTAAGCCATTAGGAAAGATACAGTATGTTGATAAATCTGAATCCCAGAGGCATTATCCAGAACAATCCAGTGTGTTAACTTTTTATTAAATCTCATGCAAATGACAGCAGGCTGCAACACACACCCACACACATCAGATGGGTCCATTGTAACTTGGTATTCTGGTCATTTAAAGGGACATCATATTACCAGAGTTGTCCTGTGTCACATCCTCCTTTACAAGTTTTAAAGAAACTTTCCGTTGCCCATGTTTTATAATTGGAATGCATTATGAAGCAAACGCAGCTTGTGACATTTTAAGATATGATGTAACCATTTGCAATATGAGATACCGTGGATTTGACTGAATTATCATCGGTTTGATGCGATCATATACAGCTCCACTATCTTTTATAATTTATTCTATCATCACGGTAGCAATTAAAGGTTGAAAAATAGACTTTAAGAGAGTCCCTGCACCCAAAACCTACTGCTTTGTGCTGAGAGTACGTTTTTAAAAAAGGGCCCAGAAAGATTGACAGTGGTTTGACTTTGCTTGCAGCTGTGCAAAAATAAGAATGTCTTTTTTTGAAACAGATTAGAACTGCTTCAACATTTCTGTCAATCCCTTCATTGACAAATTACTTCCGCTCTTACCAGCAGAGAGTTAAAGAAGAACTCTGTGTAACTGATATCACAGCATCAAAGTGCACATGTTCTGTTTCTGTACGGGACCATATTTTATACAAGCCTGAATCAGATGCATTCTACATTTAACTGCACTTAAAGCTCACTTAAAGACACAAACATACAGTTGCACTAATTCGTTCATCAATCAGCTGATGTGACAACCATAAAGTAGTTCATCCCCTAAGTGACAGCAGATACACATAACACCTGTCTCTCTTTCTATTTCTATCCCTGCCTCCATCGCCCATGTTCCGCTCTGTCACTCCTCCTCACTCCTCACTGAGACAAAGGAGACAAAGGGCCACATCATCATCTGTATGCATTTATTTTCTCCTCAGTAAAGAATAGGCGGAGGAAGACGACCTTAAACCTTAAGGAATTATTTAAAAATCTCTGCTTGCCTTTAGGCTTTGTTTAAAAAATGAGTAGGCTTAAAGCAGACGCAGATATCTGCTTCTTGTGGTTTGATGCACTTTGGCTACATCGCCGTGGTCTTGTGGTTGTAATATTAAGATTCAGCAATCAGTCTGTTACCAGCTGAGGTCGGGTTGTTTGCGGACTTGGACAGGCCTTTGATACCAGAGCAGTTGTATCTTAGCCAACCATTGTGGTGGGTTTACCGCCAGACTCCATCTCATTTCCGTCACTCCTCTATCTTCATATGCATTGACGAGCAGTTGGTTGTGAAATGAACCAGTGCTGAGGTGACTTGCCTGCTCTCTCTCTCTCTCTCCTCTTTGCTCCTTTTTTTATCTGTCAGTGGGAGCAGATGTTTCGATGAAAGCTGGCACCGAGGCTGTAACAGCGAGCTTCAGGGAATAGTGCGGCAAGTGAGGGCAGCAGCGCAGGCTAAATGCAACGCACTCTGGGGAAATGCAGTCACAAGCTGCTCTAATATGTTTGGCGAAGGTCCCCGAGCACTGCGAGCATAGTTTCAGAAGCCTCAGACAGTTTGGTGCTGCAGTGCAAAGTTAAATATTTTTGTTTATAATGATAAAATTCCTCTCTTTTTTTTTTTCCGCACACAAGCCTCTCATTTAAGCGAAACCAAGCTGCGGAGATGTTGGTGCTGCTCCAGCCACAAGACTTGATGCCAGTACTTTAGTTTGTTTTCCCTAGCCACATTACTTCATGGTCTAATTGAACACCAGTCATAACTCTCAAAAGTCTGCTCTGGCCCAAGTGACAGAAATGGTTTCTCAGATTATTGCTCATGATTTAAATGGGGCTTACCAGATTGGATGTGCCTCACTTGTAAACTTCAAGACGCACAATCTAAATGGAGAAGAATTATTGTCCAAATGTTGTTGACATGGAAATTTAACTGAGCACTAAAATAAGACAGAGTCGAGGGAAATGTGCATCAGAAACCCATTTTGACAGTTGCATTTGATTACCATCCGATTTTATCACTACTAATGTACTTTCAGAAAGGCTTCAGCAGTTTTGTTGTTGACTCTGTCTAAGTGGCTCCGAGTTCCGAGTGGTGGGAGCAGATCTTGCCTGGCAAATTAACAAGAGTGCCTTAATCAAATAGTGCAGTCGAAAAGGACATAGGCACCCCATTAAGTCATTGTAATGTGCTTCAGCCTCTCCTCATGTTTGCTGTTTAATTGGCTTATTGGAGCCAAGATTTCAACTAATCCAGAAAGGGATACAATTACTTTTATCCTGGTCTTCTATTACCCAAAATAAAGATGTCAGTGGTTAATTACTGCAGGCCTATTAGAGATGCATTCTCCTAATTGCCTGATTGGAGACCATTAACGACAAGATCTTTCAATGGGCCAGAGTTTGATTCTTCTCTTTATGCAGCGTTCAGGTCAGGGGAGAGGAGTGGACCTGCCATGCGAGGGGGGTCACAGTGGAAAAGGGAAAAAAAGATGATAATTTTGTTTATATGCACAACAATGTGTTGATGAAAGTGCACAGCAATATTCCATTATTTTTCTGAATATGACAATATTCCGAAATTGAGACATTTTCCATTTGGATATTCTGTATTCGGCCTTATTCCTAATACAGCGTTTTCACATTAAAGAATGAGTTCACCTAAAAATGAGAATGCGGTCTTTATATCATCATCCCTATGCTAATGAAAAGTCAGGTGAAGTTTTCTAGTCCACAGAACATTTCTTGAGTGTCACAGTATGACAGCGTTGCAGCATTCGCCTAAAGAACTGAAGTAGATGGGGACTTTAAAATGTAAAAAAACAAAAAGACAAACTGAAAATGGCTCCATACAGGTCACCTGGTGTCTTCTGATAACATCTTTTAAAATCATTTTTCTGGATGGAGCCATTTTGTTGCTGTTAACATGATGAATTGGGTATCAACAGATGTTTGGATATGCACACATATCGCAACGACAACCTTAGCAAAAGGGTGATTGAACAATTGAAGGAGGGAGGCTGTGATTGTATGTGGTATGCACAGGTGCATGGAAACTGGAATACAAATTAAATAATCATCGGTCGTGTAAACAGAAAGTGTCTTTTTTGGAATAAGGGCAACAATGTTTAATATTTTGTGCATTTTAACATGGTCAGTGATGTTGAGGATGTAAAAGATGGCCCGTAATGTGCAATCTATCCAGAACTGAAACTGTAGGACACAGGTACAGTCAGATATGATTGATCATGCAGTAATAATAGACACATGTGTTTTTGAGTCAGAATCCACCACTGCATCTATGTGACCTTGTGTTAAAAGTTTGGCATTCATGAAGAAAACTCTGTATATTTAACACCCGACATGAACGATGGAAGCTATTTCTGTCCACTTCGTTATCATGCTGCACTGGAGGAGAGATCATAGCACATCATTATCCTCAACAGCTCAACTTTTTGACTTCATAAGCAACCTCTTCATCACCTTTGCCGCAAGTTTGTTTGTGTGCCGAAGCCAGGGGAAAGTTAGGATCCGAGCTTCTCCCTCTTTGTGTTTCTTGTTCATCAACAGCATCACTGTCAGCGAGACATTTCGACAGGCTGGGGAAAAGTAGGTCATGATGAACCATCAGAGGTGCTGACAGCTCTGTGAAATGAGCAGCTACTTTGACTTGAATACTGATCAATGTTGTTACCATCAGAAAACCCTCCACTGAAACCACATGACGCGACTTTTCTACTTGACTGCTTGAGACACAGACAGCTAGGTTATACACGGTGGAGTCTGCCTCTCTGAACACTGCTCTTATTGACTCATCTAATAGCATTATGGAGCAGGGCTATTGAATTTTTGAATATTCTGTCAAAGAATAACCCAACAAACACAATTTGTTTGTTTTACCTCATTCCCTAGCTGACATTTGAAACGATCTTTTGCTTTTATTTGACAAATTTGGGTCTGGTCAATGGAAAAGGTCAGGCCTGAGGTGCTCTTATTTATACGTTATTGTATTTGCCTACTTCCTCTACACAAGCAATTCATATTCATCTGATGAACCTTAAAGGTCAGTCTAAAGCAACCCTAAAGCGAATGGCTTAGCACAGCTGATATCTGAAATACTTTGTCAGATTCAGCTGTTGAATGTAGTCTTAGCACTCACTGCATTTCCAAAAGGCACACAGCTTTTGCTCAATAACAGTAGGAAGCAACTTTGTATGACCACATAATGACAATGATTTCTACATTATGCAAACTTCAAACTGTCTATAAATAGTAGTAGGCTGGCTTGACCCAGACATGATTTGAGCACAGCTCAGTGACCTGCCTTTTTACAGCAAAGTCTGAAGGGTTCTTTGGTCAAAACGTCTGGCACACAACACGGTACAGGGATGATTTAGAAAACAGCAATTTTGCTATTTAGGTGTAGTGCATTACATTGTAAGCGGATATTGAAATGCATTTTCATGCATTCTGCAATCCATAATCATTCACTTCTCTCTGCGTATTCTGGTCCATAACCGCTCTTTAATCCAGCCGTAACTCGCAAGCGTGGCTTTGCAGTCCACATGCATTTATCATAAACACTCAATTTTGGTTCATAGCTTTGACACTATATTTAGAGAGTTGGGGACATATATTCATTTTTACTTCCTAAAAAATCTGAGCGAGACACACCCTGATGGCAAACCAATGAGGATGGAAGTAAGTATGTTTGTATTAACTACAGGAGGTTCAGAACATGGTGGAAAACCATAATTTGATCCCTGCATAGTGGTTACTCTTGTTACAGCTGCATATGATGAAAAGGATCTTTCAGAAACACTCTGGCCTCTTTCTCAGAGTTAAAGTAAAAGCTCTGATAGATTGGCATGGCACTTTTTGGTTCTTCTAACAAAATAACAAAATATTCCTTCTTAAATGCATTTATAGAGACAAAAAAACTATGTTTTGCTATCATAGGCACAGTGTGGCAGCGTACTGCATTTTGATTTTCTGTTAGTCATGTAACTTTGCAAGAAAATGGATGTCACTGTGTTTACCTTGAGAAACAAATCTTTTGTTGTTGACATTTATGAACTCATATGGAGGTGTTGGAACACTTTACTAAACATAAACACATGCACATTATTTACTTCTCCACCTTCAGAACGATAAAGCTTCCACAGGGCTGTAAATCAGTAATGTTACTGTTGTATTTCTGCGCTAGCACAGTGTGAGAGCATGTAGGCTGGCAATCGTTCACTTTAACTGCCTAGGTTCATGCACCCTCGCTGGCAGACCTTGCCAAATGAAGTGACTTTGAGCAAGACACTGAAATGTCAAGGATTGATGCTGTGATCTGTAAACAATGAGTCTGCATGAGAAAAACAAATAGGGAAATGTCACGTTACATTTCTAACTACATTATTTTCTTTTCCATATTTCCTAGGTCCAGAGGGTCTTGGGTTCAGTATCACATCCAGAGACGTCCCAATTGGTGGCAGTGCCCCCATTTATGTCAAAAACATCCTTCCTCGAGGGGCCGCCATCCAAGATGGCCGATTAAAAGCGGGAGACCGACTGCTGGAGGTGGGGCAGCACTTGCTATTTCTTACCATTATATAGCGTTCAACGACTGTGTTCTGTGAGATTGTATGTTATCTCAGACACTAATTACTCTTTTGCTGATATGGTTTTGTTCCAAAATTCAATCTTACAGAGCTTTTGTTGAAATGAGTCAAACACACTGTGTTCCCTATGGCTATAACAATTCAGCTCCAGCTTTGAATTGCTGAGCAAAAGTGATTAGATGGAACAATATTTTGATTATACTTCAATCAGACTGACATGAAAATCGGCTAGTGCTCGCTTTAGGGGGAAATAACCCATGTTTAATTCCAGCTCAGAGGGTAATCTGCATAAAGGTTATGTGGAGGCCAATGATTCCTCTTCTTTAAATTCAGAGAGTTCCTATTTGATGATTTTAGTTTTGCCGCTGAGTGTGTGTATCTGTGTGTGCATATATATCTGCCTCTACGTGTTCTGTGAGTAACTTTAATTTTTTTTGTGTGCTTTTGTGTGTGTGTGTGTGTGTGTGTGTGTGTGTGTGTGTGTGTGTACAGGTTAGTGGAGTGGACCTGAATGGTAAGAGCCAGGAAGAAGTGGTGGCACTGCTCCGAGCCACGCCCATGGGTGGGATTGTGAACCTGTTGGTGATTCGCCAAGAGGACTCGCTGCCTCGAGAAGTGGTCAGTGCCCAGCCAGCTCCTTACCGTATAACCTATTTTTACTCGTGTTTATCCACTAAGAAAAAGATAATATCACTTCTTAATCCCTTAAAAACTTAACATTTATTTTAGTAAAACATTAATGCAAAATGACAGCAGTTTTTCCCTGACCTTTGGTAATTTCTTCAGTTATTTAATTGAAATAAAATTTATTATTTTAATTATTTTAATTGTTAATTAATATACATAGGAGACTGACTTATACAGTATGGCTGTTTTTCAGGAGTATATTACAAATATTTCTGTTTACTGGGAACAAAACTCTATTCTGATATGATGGATATTCTGGATCAGAACATTCAATTTGATATTGCATATCACAGCTGACTCAATGAACTCACTTCAGGAATATGGTAAAGGGCACTAAATGTGTAACAGTCAGTGCAGCTGGGATATAGATTTGTCATGGTAGCTGTGCTGATGTCCTTTTAACTGTACCTTCGACCCATCAACTTCTCTTTCAATCATTTTCTCTGCACTTCCAATTTTTACATTCTTTTGTCTATTGTGTAATCATATCATTGTTGTATTCCTTAATTCCTGAACGGGCTGCTCCCCTCTGAAGGATTTATGGTTAAAATTCCAACAAAATGTTATAATTTTAGGTCTGCCTGAAAGCTCCAGCAGTGGCTTTGAAGTCTGAATGCACCTTCATGTTCATTGGCTACTGCCACTTTAGCCCCAAACGAATAACAACTGAGAACCACATGAACACACATGGTTCTCCAAGTGTTAGGGTGGATACTTTTAATTAAACAGCCAACCCTACACACACAAACACACACTGATGAATAAGCACACGGCTAACTCAGATACAGCTATGAAGCACACACACTTACTAAGGAGTTGACGCATACACCCTCAGAGATGCGTAAGATGTGTATGAGCAGACACAAATACTGTACAACTTTGGACACACAAACACATTCTCACACTCAGACACACAACCTACATACAGGGTGACTTTGGCTGTCGTGCAACAGATGGTGAGGCTATTGCCCTCGTCCAGGCTGCGCTCAGTTGCTCTGACAGCAGGCTCGGGTGTCACAGCACCTTGGCAGTCCAGGGGCCTCTGGTGCCAGCCACACTCCTACCGTTAATACTCAGCCTGGCAGTCGGGCTGTTAACCCCGCCATAGGAGCTGTTCAACCTGTAGAGTAATGGCCCTGTGAGACACATTTTACTCTGCTAATGTGCTGTTTCTCCACTTAGAAACACACCACCCCTAGACTTTGCTCCACTTTAATTGGTCTACAGCTTCACTTTAATTTTAACATTCATAAATTGGCTCATTTTTTACCCCTACTTTTATTAAAGGAGTCACAAGATCGGAAATTAGGAAGCTTGCACAACCTCAAAACATGTCATCGATGTTAAAATTGTGAAGACAGCATAATGTGGCTGTGCATGATCTTGTTGGCCGCTGCCGCCATCAAACCACTGACCTTCAGGTTCAGTTTGTATAGCCACTGACTGCACCGAAACTGATGCGTACCTCTTTCAGCAGCCATGACAGCAGCTGTACGGTGCTGCAGGAGTGTTAAAAAATGCAGGGCGCCCCTGTGCTGTCAACTCATGAGCAGTGTGGTGTGAGAGTTTGATGGCTATGCTCTCTCAGGCATGACACGATTAGAAAAAGCCCATCATGCAAACACTGTCTAATAATCTCTCTCTGTTTTCATTTTTTTTTCTCTCTCTTTTGACCAACTTCTACACGCTGCGAGAGGCGGCTAGTTAATATTTCATCACTTTTCCACGCTGGATTAGCATTTTGCTACTCTCTCCCTCACTGCCCCTTTTTTCCTCGTTCTCTCACACACGTTCACATTTCCCAGCAGTGCTTTCACAAATCTCAATAATCCTCACAAGTATGTTCATAAAAATCAGATAAGGAGGCCGAGGCTCTGCCGATGACAGTTATTGCGAATAAAGCATGGAGCAAAAGCGTGGTTGGTAATTGCCTCCTCTCACACATTCTGGATGGGAGTGTGTGTGTGTGTGCATGCGTGCATATACTGTATATACTCCACACATTGCCAAGACCCACATAAACACACATGTATGTACACATGAGGAGCATTAGGGTACTGTCATTCATGTCATTCCTGCAGTGACAATGTGATGATGTTTTAAATTGTAGCATGAGTGACATGCCAGAAAACCACAGGCATCTGTCAAAAGAGTATAGCCTCACACGCGCGCGCGCACACACACACACACACACACACACACATACATAGACAGATTAAAATATAAAAAGAGACAGTTTTTTTGTCTAGTTGACATTTGCCTGCTGATGTTTAATGTCAGCTCTGAAAATCCCTCCTCATCCCCTTTTGTTTAGATGTTTTATTGTATGCCAGGCACACTGCACGCGCCCCCAGAGGAATTAATTTACCCTCCCAGCATGTTTGTGTTGGGTCTTTAATTACCACGGTCGGGGTGTATTTTGACATGCTTTCAGTAGCAATAGCAGTAGCTCTCTATAGCTTTCAATAAATATGTACTTGCCGGGAAGAGAAAAGGTTAAATGGCAATAGAGCAGAGTGGGGTGTTGCCTCTGTGATTTCCCCTTGTCTCTGTCTGTCTGCATGCTTGCCTCTCCCTTTCCACTCTCAGGACATCAATGGACATTTTCAGACAGATACATTATGTTGTATGAGAGAAGTAGAGCAGCTTCAACCTTTACCGAACACTGGACTCATCACTAATAAGCCTGCCCTTTCATGCCTCTTTTTTTCCTCTCTTTAACCCTCAACATCCATAATAACACAGTGTTGTTTAATATTCCTCACAGAGGGGCTTTTACCTCTTTGGTTCTCTGTTGTGTTTTACATGGTGGGTTCTATGGGATGAACCCTGTGACCTTCGGATTATAACACATGTTCATTATTAGACGAGGCGAGAGGCAAGCCGAGACATACAGACAGAGTTCTCCCTTAAAGCTCAGCTCAGACGAGACTCAGTAGAAGGCTGATCAACGGATATGTGAACAAAGTCACTTTATGCCGTGCTGTTCCTTATACTTGACAGCTCTGGGAGTTGGAATCAGTGATATGAACAGACTAAAGGGAGGACGTGAGAAGGATTGCTGCCCCCTATGGGTTTGGATGTTAATTCATTGCTTATATCATCAGAGGACGTAGAAAGACTTGTGTGAGACATACCTTGTTGCATGAATATGAATGAATAGTGACTCAGGTCGTTGTGGTCTTTTGATAACTTTACAAAAGATATGAGTGCTTGTGTCTTCATTACCTTTGTTATGACTCTTATTGAATCTGTAAGTAATTAAATGGCCTAAATGTAATTAGACCATAAGCACAGCATTGTCACAACATACAAAAAATGGAATATAGAGAAACATAAAGTTTCAACATTTATGTGTTTTGCATAAAACGTACATTAGCAACATTTATTCTGGCATGGTTTGCTCCGTCACTTAGTCTGACAGCAAGCACCATACTCTCCCCTCTCCCTTCACATTATTCATGGTATTCATTACTTCAGATGCAATTACCTGCCTGGTAACACTGGCCACAGCGAGGCTTGACAGTAAAGTTGTACTACGAATCAACCCAGGACAAACTTATATACATACACACCACTGAAATTCCCTCACACAAGCAAGACAGGCACACTTAAGCATATTTGAACACACACATACACTACACACGTCCCACGCATAGCCAGTGGATGTTATTTATTGTTGCCATTTATCTCTCAGCGAGCAGCACTGTTTGTGTTTACAGCTGCGAGCGCCGCTGAGCCTCCAGTCCACATCGCCCAGCTTTGTAGAGTGGAGATTGTGTTTCCAGCTCCCTTTTTTCCTGTAATAACCAAGTCAAATGTCACGCTTCACTGCGCAATAAGCAATGGCAACAGTCAAGGAGGTATTGCTGCCTCCTCATAAAGATGTCCATCTGTGCCCTGAACACCTGTTGTGGCCATTTAGTTTAGAGCAGACACAGCAAAACAAAGGCAGAGAAATATAATCTGGGGCTACCAGTTTATTACGTAAACAGTGAGTTGTAGGAAATACAGTGTAGGCCTGCAATGGCAAACCATTTTAATTCATTCTAAACCCCTTGCTACAGTGTAAGTGAATCAGTAATACTTTGTCAGCATGACTACTGTGATCTCAACCCATCTTACAGATGCACATACATGCACACTCAATCATGCCCATTTTTTAACAACACACACAAAAAAACACTCCATGCAAAACCTGACACACTGTATGGGCTTGATGAGTCACATATGCTCAATTGCCATAATAGCGTTGTACATTCTTGCCCTTACATCACTACATGACCCTGGATGAACAGTATATTTTACGTCCAGTAGACCTACGGACTGTGACGAACAAATGGGCTCGTGAAGCCTCTGTTGTAACACTGCGGACCACATAAGAGCAATTAAACAGTACATTAAAACCCTCTCTTTATGATCATATCACACTTGTCACTGATCCATTAGTAGCTATATCTGCCAAGCAATGAGAATCTTAATTGCACAATTAATTACAGCCTCTGATTGATGTGACCGCCGAATTTATGGCTCGTGCAAATGCTGGGGACACAGCAGACAAATGCGTGACAGCATTGCTGACAGTTATAGCAGACTAATGGCCTGTTTCATAAGTGCCAACCCCGGTGGCCTGGTTTTAAATCCTCGCTGCCATGTTTTTTTTTTTTACCACCGGACTGTAATTGAGGCATTCGGGACTGCTCCACCAATTTGACATAGTTTCAGCTGAAATAATTGTATTTGCGTAAGTTTCTGGAATCATTTTACACAGCAGAAATAAAAGCACTGGTTCATTGAAACGGATCAGGTATTCAAACAAGCTCACCATTGTTCTTTCGCTCCCAAATCAAGGCAATCATCATCAGTGGTGCACTGCCTTGCATAATTATCCACAGCAGATGATATCTTTGTTGCCTTGCCTTATTCATTCCTCCAATGGTGTTACACAGCTGGCTTTTGTTGCCCCGCAGTAAAGTGAGGTTGAAGTTGGAAGACAAGAACGGAGTTATGAAGCTGCATTGATTTCCCTGCCGCAGAGATCCATTTACCGAGTCGCTAGAGGGAGAAATGAATTGATACAACGCAAACATACCACGATCCCCTGTCTTTGGAGGTAACTAAATGACGCACAGATCTGTCAAGTTAGAGCCAAGTTCACTCCTCCTCATTCTTATGTTTAACCCTCATGACGGAATTTGACCTTGTCGTCCCTACAGTCCCTACAAAAAACACAGTAGAAAAACAGAGGATATCTGGCAATGGTTGTACTTCTGGGATACATAAGTCGTTCCTCCGTTTGTTTGTTTTTTACAAATTAAAAGCTATAAAGAGTTGATCTGGCATCAATTAACTGTGATTTTGTGTGAATAACCAGACATCATGTAACTCAGATACAAATCATGTGTACAACATTCAGACTTCCCTTTTAACTTTCATCTGTATCTTGGCTTACATCTCCTTCTAATCCTTCGACTTATAAACACAAAGCAGTTACATTAACCTCCGAATGCTCTCACAGTGCAGCATTTAGAAGATAATAAACCATTTGGGTTATTCCACTGAAGTGGTGATAAAACAGTGCTATCTTAAGCTATGTGGTATCTACAGCCATGCCAAAAAAATTTCATCTTTGGTGTTAATATAATTAGATGTCTGACAGAGTAATGCTTTTCCGCCTCACTGTGAGGATGATGTAATTTGTTGTAACTTCTGTTATTAAAGTACTGAAGACAGAATGGTTCTTGTCTGTCTTTAAAGGAGTTTATTTATATAGCAGCACGTTTGTGTGCCAGAAATTTACCTTAGTAAAACTTGGCAAACAACTCGAGGAGATGAGTCATTTCTTACTGGTAGAGCTGATAATTTCAGGTCCTGTAACCTTTTTGCGGGTATTCACACTTCTTTCGTAATTAGTTCCCAGTTGTACTCAATGATAAATCTTTAAAACAGACCAGCTGCTTCAATATAATTGAGTATAATCAGCAAATTGCTCCGCTGTAGCAAATGTGTAGACCCCTACTATAGCTGACCCCTACTCTGTAGATTTGTTCTGAGTTGGAACTCAGGTGAAGTCAAATTACAGGAATTGCTCTAAAGGCCTTTGGAAGGAGTAGTGGAGAGCTGCGGTTTGGCAACCTACAATCAGTGAGAGCATCCGTGACTTTACAGGGCTCTTTAGAACAGTTTGACAGCAGTAGATGCATCTTAGAGGTCACTTTCTCTTCCACTTTATGCCTAAAAATGTCTCTGAAATGACAGGGCACAGTGATCTGGTAGGTAAGGACCCCAATGTGTTACCATGGCACCAAAAATCTCTTCCCCATCTCCAAAAAGCTTTCTCTTCTGGGAACACTTTATCCAAATTGTCCGCTGAAAGCTTCATAAAATTCATATTTTTCTCCTAGTCCCTGAAGTTTAGCAGAAAAAAATCACTCCTATTGCACTTTTGCGCCACTTTTTTCCTCTTCCTTTTCTCTCCTTGTTTTCCTTTTGTTGAGCGCTGACACCTTCTATTCCAAGAATGCTGATGAGTCCTCACTACATTATTAATTTGGCTCCTATAGAAAGGTTTCCCGATAAAAGTGCAGAGTTCAGAAACATGCTCTGTCGTAATTAAAGCTAATGCTGCCAAGCGTGGTTGAAGACAATGCCAGGCTGGTTAACGATTTCCGAGCGTGTCTAGTCGACGCCACCTGTTTTCGTTTAGCACTTTTCAGCAGCTGTTCCCATAATTATGCTTGCTGTCAGTGCGGAGAACGGGAGGGTGCACCGCAGCATTGTGCTATGCCGATAAACAAGGTAGTTAAAGGCCACTTATGGCGACACAGTCACTCTCCCAAAGGGGATTCAGCGTCTGTTTCTAGAACACATAAAGGGTTGAAGTGTACATATACAGCTGGACATAGCGGAGCTTGAAATGAGAGGCATCTGCTTCTTGATGTGCGTCTATACTTTGGTTCCACTGAAACGCCTTTGCAAACATTCCCAGTTGCTAAGCACACTTAGAAAGTCACCTTTTATGTTTTGATGTCCTCTTTGATTAGATGTAATCGCTTCCTAAATCACCAATAGAAACATCCAGTGTCGAGCCAACCCTGTATATGTTTTTTTTTTTTTTTTTGGTTGATCACGGTGAAATGCACTCAGTGCCTTCATTGAGAGCCAGTAGCCTTCATGCATTTGTAAGGATGTAGCCAGATCTGGCCTCAGATGCACCCGTAGAAACAGACTTTGTTGTGCTAATGAGCCAAATGAGCTTTCTCGTTAGAAAATCCCCAAAGGGTAACAGTCCATGTTTGTCAGTGCTGAGTCAAAATGTGTTGGATTACCCAGTGAAGAACATGGTAGTTCACAAACACTTAAAACCTGCCACTGCCAGCAGTGTGCTTCATGCCCTTTAGTGTTGTGTAAAAGCTCTCAGGCCCTCTTTGTACCTGGAAAAGGCTGGATTTGTTTTTAGGCTTAGACGTATTTAATATTCGGCCCCTTTTGTCACAAAATGTTGCGAGTAGAAACACAGCCAAAGGAAATTTGTGGTACAATACTTATCACACGTGCACCACTTTTGCAATTACACCCATGGCTGACTTCTTTTAGCCCTTTTAAATTCATTTCCAATGACCTTTATGTCACCAAATTGGGCCAAGTGTGGAAAGAAGTTTCCAGCAGTGTTAATTATTTTAGGCAGTGATGTGCGGAGAACTCAGAGTTATGTGTGAATAGAAGTAATTGTGATTCATTTGCACTCTCTATTTCTCTCTCTCTCTCTTTTTTCTCTCTTGCATCTCACTCTTTCTCTTTTGTTGCTCTGTTTCTCTGATTCACACTTGCACACATCCAGCACACCTTTCCTATTAGCACGTGACAAGTTAAGCGAGCTAGAAGCAAAACAAAAGGGCCCATTAAGCAGGCTGGGCTCTATTACTAGACTGATGAGCAACGCTTTCCTCTCTCTGCCCTCCTCTGTTCACCTGTTTATGTCTCTGCTCAAATGCTACCTCTTTCGCCCTCCCCTGCCAGGACAATAGACTGTAATAAATGGTCCCTACCCCATCACAGTGTTAATTAATGAAGGACTTAATCGTATAATAGACTGTGACTGCACGGCTGTGTCAGGGAGCAAAAAGAACACGACGTGGGCTTCTGTGACAAGCTGGCCAAGTGGCTAGCCACTTAAGCTATTGGGATAATGATGGTAATGATATTACAACAAGTATTAAGTTTGAGGGCTGCACCACTGCATCAATGCGCACTTGCAAATGTTGGTATTTGTTGTGACTGACAACATGTGATGCAACATGCAGCTACATACTCTATAGACCTCTTCTGTCCAAAACAGAGAACATACAGTCGTGGTCAAAAGTTTACATACACTTGTAAAGAAAATTTATATCATGGCAGTCTTCACTTCCAATGATTTCTACAGCTCTCATTTTTCTGTGATGGAATGAGTGGAACACATACTACTACTACTAAAAAAAATATTCATGAAGTTTGCCTCAAATCTGAATTTATTATGGGTCTTCTGAAAATGTGACCAAATCTGCAAAAGTTCCTGAGAAAGTTTTTCCTCTGATAAAAATTTCCACAATGGTTGTTGTGTGTTCTGAGTCTTCTGACCTCGCTTCACATTCAGTATCACAACCAATAGTCCAACAGAGGAATGCAGGACACGTGGGCTAGCCATCATGTGCATGCAGATATGCACTTAAGCAGATATGCCAGCACTCTAAGGAAGTCAACTTCCTCAATGTTATCTTAAAATAAAGTTTTTTTTTGTAAATGTGCAAGGCCAATTATATTCTCAGTCAGGTAGACTTCATTCCTGGCTTTAGCGACTAGTGGGGATAGAGGTGTGAACACATTCAGCCATCATTAGTGTAGAGTGCAGTTTTGGATTTGTCACTTCATGGCAGGAGAAGGTTTCAAGCCATTGATCATACCCTGGAAACACATTTGATTTAAATAAACATGTTGAACCCACAATGCAGCAGTGAATTATCTTGAGTTTTTCTGATAACAGACAGATTATGCATAAAAACTTTTTCCCGTTTGCTTTTTCATTTAAACAAGAAGCCTTGCAGTGTTTTTACATCAGTTCATCTATTGTAAGTACTTTTGCGCTGTCTGTCCCAGGTGCATACACAGGGCTGAGCTTGGAACAATCAGCAGACTTTCTTTCTTCTCCTGCTCAGAGGTATTTCAATCCAGCTCTGCCTGAGCTGAATCGGTGCAACGAGGTCTGTCAAGCAGCCTGACAAACTCATTCTTGGCTAGCGGCGCTTGTTCCTGTCTGATGAAAATGTTACACTGCTCTCTCATTCTCTGCCTCGGCCCGCTATTCCCGGAACACAGCTCTGAGTGGGTGGTTATTCTGTCATCATTTTGGAAGAGAGCGCATACGCACAGACACTCACTCACACACATATAGACACACACGGGCTCAGACAGGGTCCATCCAAAGTAATTTTTGCATCCAATGTATTACTATCGTCAACTGCTGGGCTAAAAGCCTCTCCAGGGACATAACTCACCACCACTATTTATTTATTTTATTTTGATAAAACATCTTCATTAAAGATAAAGACTGACCCTGCCAATGACGCACAAGGCCATTCATCCGCGAGCATGCTTTTCAGAGTGGAAATTGTATGTTTGTGCCTCGTTGCTATGGGCCTGCAATGGAAACCAACTCAACACAATGCACGAGTTGAGTTAAAGTTCGATATAGCAGCTGTCAGAGCTGAAAGAAATTCTTACATTATGTCTTTACAAGCTCTAAACAATAATGGGAAGTCAAACATTGTTTTGTGATGTGTTACATCTACCCCCGCATTAGATAAATTGTTTTTCAATTGTTTTGTTTCCTGCTCCCTACCCGCTTCACTCAGACGTCTGAGGGGAAGCAGAGGGTCAGTTCCTGACAAGTGCCGGTGATTTCAGTAATGGAAACAGAGGTGTTGAAATGCAGCTCGCCTATATGGATTCCAGCCGTCTGAATTTACTTAGGGTCCAGTCATGGACAAAGCCCAGTTGGCAGGTTGCACAGACAGGTGTACAGTCATTTTGAAAGCAGAAGAAGAAAAGCAGAGAGAAAGAAAAGGGGGCAGATAGGACGGCTGTCTGGAGAATAGGGGCTCAGTCAGAGGGTGTTGAAAAGAGCCTCCACCTGAACGCACCGCTGCATCCTAATAACTCCTCAGCCTCAGACAAGGCAAAAAAAAGACACCTTATGCTCTATCTTTCCCCTCTTTCCTCTGCTTCACTCTTTATCCGAGCAGCTGTGAAGGGCACACACCTGGCTGCCATCCATCTGGCTCTGTGTGTGTGCACGCATGTGTATTGATGTGAGTCTATTTAAAGAGGTTTTGGGGTGGGTTTCTGGGGTTGATTGCTCTCACTGCCAGTATTGTTCATGTGGATTTGGCTGCCATGGCAATAACGATGCATGTACTGTACAATCTGGCCAATCACAGTATTACAGCACTGCTCTCAAGCTTCCTGTGGCGCGGGCTCGTGATCGGACAGTTGTCAGCGCTCGTCTGCTGAACATGAAGGTGCAGGGGGAAAAGTGGCTCGGCAAACATTTTCTCAACAACTGCTGCTGAGGTGCCCTTGAGCAAGGTATCTAACTCTCAAGAACTCAAGTGGAGCAGTTCAATGTAGAGGAAGACTTGTTACATTCTCTATGAGATGTACAGAGGAAGAAGCCTTGTTTCATTTTCAAACCGTTGGGGTAGAACAACTGTGGAGTGAGCTCAAAGCTTATTGTTACGCTGCTTATTCTCTTTATCTTGGCTATAGCCCAGAAACCTTTTATAAACAAATGAATGCAAATGATTTTTAAACATTCTTACACCTTTACCAGGTTTTCTGGTCATCAACACAGAAGAGAAACTGCCAGCTCTTTGATGCCTCTGGTGTTTTCTCTACACCATCAGCTTTCGCTCACACCTCATTCGCCCTTCTGTTTGGCTGCGAGCGAGAAGCAAAACACACAAATGCTTCTCCTTTGGTTATCTTTTTTACAGATGGTCTTTGTTAGACACCTGTGGAAATTGTCAGAAAAGAGACTGGAGTGGTTGTTTGATGGACTATTTTCCAGCTGAATTGATCGCGCTGGGTGTTAGACACTCAACAGTAGCTCTCTCACACCTCTCTGGCAGCTGAAATGAACCATTTTTTAGTGTACCATGCATGAGGATCGGCACCACTGGCCACATCAACAAAACACCACTATGGTAATTTTCAACAAAAGGCCCACAGTTCGCACAAGGAAGAAGGGTCAGGTTCTTAACATGTCACAATTATCCTTCAAAGGGGTGTTGTTCAAAGGAAGCCGCTGTTGTTTGAGCGCCAAATTGCTACCTGGCGTTTTCAAAGTTCCCCGCTGTCCCCACTGTTCCTACACTGAACTCATGACGGTGGAAAGGAATTAGCAGCGCTTGGCTAGACAGTGCGGCCAATTGACAATGACAGCCTTGAGATATGTGACATGCTTGCCATCCATTCGCTTTCTTCTCCTGCTCCCCTCATCTTTCTCCTCTTTATCTTGTCTCCCGCCTGCTTTCCATTTTCTTGTCATTCACCATCCCTCTTCTTTCAATTTTTGTTCCACTAGTGTCTATTATCTTTTTTTTTTTTTTGCTCTTTGTTTTTCTGTCTCTTCACCAAAGTTAAGTTACACTTCACACAGCCCTCTGAATATAACAATGACATTGTAGTTGGCCGCAACAACAGTTTGCCAACTTTAGGTGGGAAGATGAGTCATCAGCTCAAAATACTCAGAGCTGTGTGCCAATGTTTGTACCCTGCCTTTTTCACTTTTAAAAAAAAAAGGGTATTAGCACGTTATTAGTGCCAGAGCCATGACAAATATGTGAGAGCCAACTCATGTAAAACAAAATCAAAGAGACATCTCTTTCTTTTTTTCATACCCACAGCCTGAGGAAAACGACATGGTGTTAACCCCTGATGGTACACAAGAGTTCATGACCTTTGAGATCCCACTGAATGACTCGGGCTCAGCAGGCCTGGGAGTGAGCGTCAAGGGCAATCGGTCCAAGGAAAACCACACCGACTTGGGCATCTTTGTGAAATCCATTATCAATGGAGGTGCTGCTAGCAAGGCAAGTAACTACTCCCACCCACTTATGCTCTGACCATTATCTCAAACAAGAACCTTCAGGCATGTACAACGGTGTATGTGGACCACTATACAGCATGGAATCACAGTCCTTGGCATTACAATTGTGAAGTGGTCACTTGACGTTAATGCTGTTCAAGTCGCATGACATCCAAGTTGTGATTTTTTTTTCCTTTGCACAATAATGTTCTTTCTTTATTTTTTTTATTCCCTTGAACTTTTTAATTTAAGTGTTCATAAATACTGGTGGTTTGGGTCAGGCTGAGAGTGTAACAATGTCATTAAAATGTGTTCCAGAGAAGAGGAAAACAAGATTATGATCATGCCCTGGTATTTAATGGGATTTTCTTGGAGAGAGGTTACATGTGATTTTTAAAATCCTGCCACAAGAGCAGCTGCAGAATGCTCATGTTGTTCCTGCTCAAGTCTAATGATGACGGTAACCATAAAACTTGGATGCAAGTATTTTCAAAGTCGTATCTAACCTTTTGCTGATGGGGTTTGTCTGCAGGATGGGCGTCTACGTGTCAATGACCAACTCATTGCAGTAAATGGGGAGTCGTTGCATGGGATGACCAACCAGGATGCCATGGAGACACTGCGAGAATCCATGTCTGTAGAGGGCAACAAGCGAGGGATGATTCAGCTAATTGTGGCCCGGCTGGTGTCCAAAAACAGCGAGGTAGGCTAACTGTCGGGGAGGAGTCACACGGATGTACTAGGGACTGATCACAAGGAGCAGGATTGAAATGGTCCGCCTTTGTTTATTTCTTTAATCAGATATTGTTATTAGTATTCTAATCGGGAGCTAACAGAACTCCAAGATGGACTGTGCATTTCACTCCCCCCATGTTTACACACATAGCATACGACAGAAAATGTATACACAGACAAAAGAAATGCACATGCATTTACTAATTCAAATCCTGTCTGTGGTCAAGTGGAAGACATGTTGAATGAAGAAGAGGGATAGCTGCATTTTAAGTGCACTGAATGATAAATGAGAGTGGCTTTCCTCTACCTTGCCGCTGGCGCTAATCTATCCCATATAGGTTTTTGTTGCTTTGAGATAGCTAAAGGAGGACATTTATGAAGCGACCGCACCACCATGCAAATCTTCAAACAGTCCCATTTCCTGTGTGAGATGGGTGATACCGTCTCGCCCCCCCTTCCTGGACTGTATGATATTCTTTGCCGACGGTGGGCCTTGATATGATATCTAAGAAGCACTTCACTGACTTGTGATTGACAGGCCTGCGGAATAGCGCTGTAGGACAGGCAGATAAAAGAATATGTATTGCTATCAGGTGGATATTTGTCATTAGACGACAGTCAAGAATATTGAAAGTGAGGGGATTTTTGCCTTCATGAAATACCCTTTGTGTTTCTGAGCTAATCCCAGCCTACCTCTCCCCCAGATAAACTCTGTTAAACTGTTCGTTCACATACTGAAGCATAAACCAAGATGAATGCAAACATGATTTAGCAAGTTGTGAAATGCTAAACACAGTGTGACTGTGTTTCAGGATTGTGGATGTGTGTGTGTGTGAATACAAACACATCAATAACCCTAAATACGCACACATCCACACACTCACACACGTTCACTGAGCCTGCAGCCAGAGGTTGTAGATCAGGTTTGATTAGTGTTGCTCTGACTCTAATTGGAGCCTGTGTCCCGTGGCTGTGTGTCAGTTTGGAGTACCACGCTGAGCCCCAGTCCCTCTCTCTGCCCTTCACCCTCCCTGTTGGCCTCTTCCTCTCAGCGCTTTGTCTCTCTCTCCTCTCACCCCACATCATCGGCCTGACGCCCTGTGCATTTCTTTTTCTTCTTGTTTTAATGTCAATTTTCAACACCCATTTTCCCCCCAACTTGTGGCACGACATAGTTTAACAGGTAGAACATTTGATAAATACAGCCAGGGACTGGAGTTGAACTCAGGTGACAAATATTTCCATACCTTACCGTTATCCAATTAGCGGTAGTTTTTCATTGGGGTCCTGCAATACTGTATACATCTGCTTGGTTGCTTAGGGCACAAAACAGCAACTAATTTAATTTAGCAAACACTACAAAATCCTGCTTAAAACTCAATAGATAAATAATATTACTATTACAATTATTTAACTATTATAACTATTTGTCTCTAACAAAAAGGAGCAGGCTTAACAGGAAATGTACAAAACATTCCACAGAACCACTTTACAATGCACGAAAAAAAAAAAAAAATTAAAAAAACAATATGTTCACTCAGTTAAGCCCTCTGTCTGTGTAGTAGTAAAATTGGTGCTACATGACAGAGAAGAAGGGCAGTGTGTTATTCACATTCGCAGACAACCAGAATGCACTGCGCCGCACCAGACCAAGAAACACTCCTGCTGATGGGTGACATATTGCAAGTTGGGCGTGCTTGGTTTTGACTCGTCATCTGTTTTGAAACAGGAAACAGTTTGGCAGCCGGCTGCTAACAAGTGATATCATATTACCACTAAACAGTGAACTAAAATATACTTTTGAAAACATTTTAGATGGGAAATGGGCAGTGTAGTAACAGAATCTCCATAGTTTATCAGCACTGCCCAGTTTTGGCAGTTTGTTGAGAGTTTGGTGAGATGCCCCTCACTTGATCCAAGAGAGAGGGAGAGAGTGTGGGGCGCCTTTGTAATAGAATTTAAATGTGTTTGGTCTACACCCATTCTCTTTTCCTCGAGCCTTCATCCCTCCTCTATCCCCATCCCCACCCCTCTCCGCTCTACAGGAGAGGACACATGTCCCTTTGGGGAAAGCCCGGCCCCAAGGTTCAGTGAGTTCTATCACTTCGGTCCAGTCACTCTCCTGTCCTCTTTAATCCCTCACCAGCGGGCAGACAGGTAGACAGACTGACACTGAACAGACAGTTAAGGTCACAGACAAGCACAGTCTGAGACAGCTAAAATCCTTTTTTTTTAAATATTATTTAACTATCACCCTGTCGTTGAAAGGATGACAGATGATGTTTATTACATTTTTGATCCATTTAGAGCACAATTTAGAGAGACATTTTGACAAGTTTCATATATAATTTGACATTTATTTCAACATCAGTTGCTATAAGACATCTTGCAGAGAAAGGTATAAAGAGTGTATGACACAAAAGGAGAAGGAAATGTAACAGTGCATTTTAGATTCCATCCATTAAACTCCCATTACAGGCGATCATGTACTGCTGAAGATGTAGTGTTTTCAGGAAGCTTAGTGGTTTAAAAAGGTGACATAAAATCACTAGAGGGATTTTTAATATACAGTGTAAAAAGGAGATACGACTCTAAATGAGGAATTTAAGGTCAGTTGCAAACCTCAAATAAGAAAAGCCGAAGTTAAATGTCGACGAAGGCCCCCAGCAGTTACAACCACCTCCCCTTCTCCCCTGCTCTGCTGTGTTGGCCAGGCAGTTATGTGGGGAGCCAGCGCCAGTTTGCCACTGTCACCCAGCCGAATGGGAGTGAGCACTGGAGGCCACCATTGAAATGAATCAGATCCATCACTGTCTGCAGGGGAGAGGAGCCGAGCAGCACAGCCTAATGCATTGGCGGGGGGGGGTGCTCGATGGGTGCAGCGTATCCAGGCCACCTTACTCCATGAAAACTGCATTGATTTCATCATTGCTTGGTCCTGTCGGCCGAAGTACCATCAACTTTGTCAGAGGAGAGCAGTGCAATGTTTTTAGTCGTTTAAGCGGCTTGGTTTGGTAGGTGTTTGCAAAACCAAAGACATTTACCATTCTGAACTAGTATCCATTTTTTTCTACGCAATGTAACTTGAAATGTTCTAACAGCATAGTATTCTGTAACACATGGATGATTCATCTTGTGATCACTTACTAGCCTTTTCACAGGCATGCGCACACAAATATATAATCCCCACAAAAACACACCCACACACACATTTTGCCCAAGGTCTGCCAGAGGCCCACTGGGGTTAGATCCATCCAGGCAGATCCTCTCAGTGGCAAAGACAAGTGTTTCAATAGGCTGGTTCATACTACTGAGGGCCAATGATTAAGCCCATGTCCGATGTGGAGTACCTGGTCTATTTATGCTGCCATTAAAGCAGTGCCGATGAGTGGCCTCTGCCTTGGGTTAAAATGAGAAATTTTGCCGACCTCGGAATAAAGAAAAAAAAAACGTCAGCATGATTAAGGATGTATTCAAGTCTAACAAAGCAGCCACGCAGCATGGGGACTATTTTTAATGGAGCACAAGCCCGGAAGGTCCCCATGAACCTGATTTAAAATCTGAAGAGTGTGGACCCTTACTGCTCTTATCTAAGCTTAAATCAAATCAGTTTTATTTATATAGCCCAAAATCACAATTACATTGCCTCATTTGGCATATTTGTGTGTGGCTGAGGCATTGCCAAGTGGTGCCTGGGCCACACGACCTCCTCTCCACCATGGTGACCTGGAAAACTTAAAAATCTTCAAAGCTTAAAAATACAAGTCTCAGTTTGACTGTTAGTAAACTGAGTCACAGGATAGCAGTAGCAGTTCCATCCACCCGTACACAACTATAAAATCCGAGTTTGTTTTTGAGATACAGGTCGGTTGCCATGAGACTTTTACAGAAGATTGCGCAACAAGATGACACAATTAAATCAGCGGCAGGCACAAAAAAAAAATGTGTAAAAAAACAATGTAGAAAATACTTTGGAAATATGGTACTTCAGTTCGTTTCATGTATTAATTTTTTCAGTTAAGTCACATGCTTCATACGTCATAATTTATTCACTGAGTCTGTTTCAATCGCAATTCAGCAAAGGTAAAAAAAAATTTTGGCAAAAAAATTCAAGAATTTTTGCATTTACAATATTTTTTTTTATGTGCAGCTTGAAATTGCTCATAGAAACTGACTGATGGAGCCCCACCTAGTGGGTTGAAGAAGCAGTAAGACAAAAGCAACAAGAACTAAGTCAGAGGAGCAGATTAAGCCTCTTTAAATTTGTTTTGGCCAGTCCTATTACCAACACCTTATATTGTATTTGATATGCAATCAAATACAATATAAGGTATGACAAAGGTAGGCAGAAAAAGTGTCATTTATCATATAATATTCTTAGTAAACACACAAACACAGAAACCCATGCACACACACTCTATGCCCATGCACGCTGTCCCAGAATAATACATTCTTCCTCTGTTCTGGTTCCACAGATAGCCCTTGTTTGAAAAAGTACCAGTGTGCCCCAGATAGTCAATGATATGATTGGTCACTGCCAATTTGTTTCAAGCATTGTAATTGCATTGCTGCTTCAGAGACTTCATAATTTCCCCTTCTATATTTGAGTTCTATTAATATATCATCACATGCGTTAGGCAATTACATTTATTTTCATTTCAATTCATTTTTTTTCTTTGGCCCACACTTCCGGAATGTGCTCCATCTATGTTACTCGCATTAACATAGAGCATCTGCATTGCAGAGATAGGTCCTCAAGTCACAAAGTCATGTGATTGAATTAAATGATGATCTGTTACAGTGGTTTGGCTGTTGAAAGTCAGTATTAGATTTGTTCAGGGGTGGGTACTGTTACTTTTCATAAACACTCAAGTAGAGGTAAAAGTCATAATCAAAATAACCACTTGAGTATGAGTACTAATTCAAAAACTCACTTGAGTAGTGAGTAACTTTAAAAAAAAAAAAGAAGAAGAAAAACACTGGGACACTTATGTATTATTTGTTGTTGAGCTAACTAGAATTATTTCAACCACAGATGGTCTTCATCAAGTAAAGAAGTAAACAGACACCTGTATTTATTTGTGCCACAATAACAAATCATCATCTCCTGATTAGATAATTGGCCGCATTAACCTCAGGGCAATATTCCCATTCTGTGTCTCTCAGTATGATCGCAAAATATTAGATTATGATACATTATTATGAATACAGTTTATTGTATAATAGTCAAAAAGTAAATATAAAGATTGTCCACATTACACATTTCCAGTACACATGTCTCAGTTGCCCTCATGATCAGGTGTGAGCCCCCCATATCCAGGTCAGTCCAATCACATGAAGACAAAAAGACTACAGAAGGTGAATAAGAGATAATGCTGTGCAGATGCTTGATCATGGTATATTAAATGCAGGTGTGTTCGTCTTTACTTAGACCTGAACAAGACCACCTGTATTTAAAACATTGTATCACTCATGTCCACATTTGTGTGCAAAATTTAGGCTATATTTTTCTTTTTTATTAGGTAGTTACTAGTTTCTTTGCACATTGAGATTATTCAGTGTTTATAGTTGTTTCAGTGTTTTATATTAACTGTGACGTGTTACCAATCATATATTGTTGTCGGCAGGACATTGTGTGAGAGGATGCTACATTAGAGCCAAAGCAGCACATCTTTAAATTAGTTTATGTTATTGGCAATCCGACAGATAAATCACAGATGCCGATAATTGGAAAAATGCTGAATATCAGCCCGGATATTTGGCCAGGCCGGTAATCAGTCTACCTCTACTACTGACATCATACGACTGTAGCCCGCTGTGCTGCGCGCTGTTAATTCATCCATAAATACTAGCCAGTAAGCTCAACCCCACTACTGCACTCTGGATTTGTTTCTGCCCTCCACTACTGCTGGCTTCTTAAAAATGTACATGCATTTATTTAATTAACCAACATTAATACCTCAGTGCTTTCGTACCGAGGTATGAGTACGAAAGATGACTAATGATCATCATCGTTTTCAAAATTTGAAAGCATAATCCATAATGTGTATTTTCTTTGGAAGCATGGCATTTGTTTTCAAACATAGGAATCTCAATGATACAGTTTTATTCCATTAGATGGAAGAACCTGCAGCAATAGCAATTTTTTTTTTTAACCTGCTTGAGTAGTAAAGTAGTTTCCTTGTAAATGGGAAATGCTGAGCGAAGTGTAGCACAAATGTAAAAATCTTTCCGAAGCTGAGATGAGGGTTGCTGGATAGACTGCAGAACAAAGGGATGATCACTTTACTGTGTCTCGCAGTGACATATAGCCCTCATTAATGAGCACTTTATTTGAATGTGATCTTGAGATTTGTAGCTGCCCTACTTTCTGCTGTGGCTAAAACTTACAAACTGGACATATGATTATGATATCATTACAATGAGGATTGTTAAAACTAAGATAGTAACAAATGTGTAGAGATTGAGGGTTATATTATGCCTATAAAAATACGATGAATTTTATGTCTGAGCTAAACCCCCCTCATCCTGTTTATGAACTTTCGCTCAGTGGTGGATGTTTGTTTCTGTCTGTTGCAACAGCTACAGCAGTTCGTGACATCACTAAGATATTTATCACACTAGAATCTAAAAGCAGACAGACTGATGATAACTATACTTGTGGCTGGGTTTCATTGCTCTGATTTAAAATTCATCACAGGATGTGCGCACACGCCTCTGTGCATTTGTGATGTTATTTATGACGGAGATCTCCTGCAGACATCAACTATTTTTGACAGACTGGTTGTCGTGTGTTTTTTTTTTTTGCCGTCCTTCTTGAAAGCGCTACAGCTTCTTGCCAATGAAGCGCTGAATTTATAACAAGTAACAAAAACATACTTCACCCAAGATGCTTCACCCCAAAACCTCTCTCATCTTTCCCGTCTGTTTGCTTTGCTCATTCGACACGTCTACAGATTGAGTTGAATTTCATATTATTAGTTTTGCATCGTGGTAGAGTTCTCATGATAACTCATGAGACAGAGCCTCTGCCCAAGGATGGCAGTGCTATCACTTCAGTCTTTTGCTTCGAATATTTGCAACTTTCACTTTATACATAAGCGTTTATGTAAAGCATTCCCCATCTTTTGACCACTTGAAAGATTTTCCAGTCCTGCAAACCGCAATTATGTAAATACCATGTGGTAAGAGAAACCACCGCAAAGTGGCCAAGTGCGTTTAGTCAGCTGAGAAAACGTGTTTCTGGTTTCCTGTTTTCTCATTTCCTTAAACCACTGACACAGTACCACATTCACAGAAATGTCCAGCCTTGTCGGCTGTGCCTCATCAAATGCACAACTAGTGATGTCGACATTTACGACACTGCTGAGGTTTTGATATACATGACAGCTAATTAATGTCAATGCTTGAAATTGAAGGAACGTGACAGTGTGATGTAAGAATGACAGGGCAATATGAAGAGTGAGGTGAGGGGGTCAACCCGCATTAAAAGGCAAAAATGACCGTTTCTAAAAACAGTTCATTGTTCTATCTAAGGCCATTTGCTTTGTACTGACGGCCAACAAAGGATCATCATTTACCTAGCTTCTATCTTGCAGCTAACCATTAGGGATCATGGTCAGGTAATGGGCAGGCTGGAACACTGATTTATTATTGATGCACAGCAGCATGGGGTACAGGAATAAGATCAAAGCCTGCAGAGACTTTGCTCCCTGTGTTCACAACTAGCATTGTTGCATCATAGAGCTTACAGACAGTAGCTTAGTTAACTCTGTGAAGAGAGTAGATGTAACAGCTTAGTCTGTATATAAAAGAGCAGCAAAGTAGTCTCCTCAGCATGCCAATTGGCCTGTTTGTAATCCAGTCCAAAAGCATTGCTGTTAGTCACTACAAGAACGTTTATGCAAAGAGACAAGAGGGAAGGAAGTGGCTGGCCCTAACAAAAGATGCTCACTTGGATGAGAGAGGACTGATCGATAGAGCCTTGAGAGAGCTATCAATCAGAACCCCAGCCTAGTAAATTATGGTTTTATTAGTATTGAGCTGGCCACTGCTGGGAGAGACCTTAAAACATTGAGACGCTGGCCCACATCAGAAGCCAGTGAAGGGAGGGAAATGTTACACCCCCCAGTCCCCCACCCCCCCACCCCCAAACTTAATATGGAGTGATAGAAGTCTAATTACTGTGGGTCATGACATGTAGGAACGATTGCTCCCCTGTTTTCATAGCAAATAACAGAGATTCATAGAAAGAGGATAGAGCGAGGGCACCGAGCAGTGCACTCTGGGAAATGCAGTTTGCAATGAAGCAGTGACTAAATTGAAGAAAGTAGCTCACAGAGCAGCAGAAATGCAATTCCGGGGCTGCTGGGCCCTCATTCCCAGCCGGCTCTCTGAGGACTAACTCATTTAGGAGCGGCAAGGGAAACTCAATAGGACCAATTGAGAAAATAATATATTGAATCTGGTGGTTGAGTGGGCTGCTTGGGCATGGTGGACGACTGCAGAGGTGAAGTGTGTGCTTTAGTGTCTGAAGACCCAAGTGTTGTTACGCAACATACAGGCTTGTATGTGAATACATTTACACACGTTCCTTTCACTTAGCAGCACTGTACATGTGGTGTTCAGTTGTTGGCTGTATACAGTATGATACTATTGCACTGTGCTCGAGATTGAACAATCAACTCTAGATGAATTGCAACCAGAAATATGGATCCTGAATGAAGAGTGGAAAAGAAGATGGAATACTATTTGTCTGATGTAAGTGACTGTGAGAGAAGGATAGGGTTGGGGATAAATGGCCACATTTAATGTGTTTTATATTTCTCTTCAGTTATAGTAAAATTGACAATGTTAAAAGCCTTGTTGAGAGAAAATGTTTAAAATGGCTTTTTCTAAACATTAGCTATGACTGCTCTCTGTTAGCGGAGACAGAACATGTATAAAGTCACATCACATTTTGGGCTGTCACAGGAAATCTGAGCCAGGTCCTTCACAAAACTCCACAGTCCAGGAGCATTAATCAATTCAAACAAACTGTCCACAGGCTTGTATAGGCGACCGAGAGAGACAGGAAGGTCTCATTTTTCACATCAAGTTACAATCTGTTCACATACGCCAGTAAAAAAGTGATTAAGACATGCAATTTGCTACAAATTGTGAAGAAGAGCCCTTTTACAGGTAGCTTATTTAAAATGGCCTCATTACAGACATCTTAGCGTATGTTTTAACATTGCTACATTATTCTCTGTAGCGCACAATCACAAAAGAAGAAGGTGTTCGATATGTAGTATTAGCTTTCAAACTAGCTAAGGCAGTGAACCTGCTAACCAACAGTGAGGTAAATGCCCAAATATCATTTAGTCATAAGGGAGTTGTTTATTTCCTCTTGTGCAGTTTGTTTTCTGCTGTTTTTGAAATGTGCTACGTGCTGGAAGTGATCCTCATTCCACTAGTGGAGCAAAGTAGTCAACAGCTCCTGAGCTTCTGCTTCTATTGGGCTTGAAATAAGGCTTCAGCTAAGTTGTCATTGTGTTCACAGGTCAGAGTACATTTGCGTTAAGTTGAGCTTTTCTCCTCTTCCTGTAGTGCCGCTGGATGCCTTTTAAATCTCTGTAGCTTAGCTGGTGGCGCCAGGCTGCGGGCTGCATTCACAATCAATAGCAGCCTGTCACTGTCCCATGTTTTGAGTTGTGTGTGTAAGCATATGTAATGTCTGCTCATGGTTTGTTTTACTATAGATGGAGTTGATGGTTAACCCTCTTGTCTGGTGTAAGCCTAGATCATCCTAATTTGCCATCTCAAAAGTACATACACAAAGAAAATACAGTTATTGTCTTCAGTTGAAGAAACGGCAGTGGTGGAGGAGTTAAACCTGACCAGGAGACATTCACACAGACCATGCTGGATCCTGCTTTTTTTCCCATCTGAAAGAGGTTGTTGTGAAATGGAAGTTTTGCAAAGAACTCTGAAAAGACCTGGGCAACCACTTTGGGAAGCACTGGCATTAGATGAGGCTCTAGGTGGATATGAGAAGCTAATGAAAGTGTGGTATCAAGCCAGCAGAGAGGTGAGTTGTGCCCAGGGCAGGATGCAGCAGCTTAAGGATTGTAATTACGGCATTATGGTGGAGGTTGACTGGATTAGGGCCATGGCAACAGGCTGAGACCAGGATAGAAGGCCAAAAAATGGCCATGGACTAGACATTATTAGCCTTAGTTGACAGCTCAAGAGCAGCCGTGTCAACACACTGCTTCTTCTCATTCACTACTCTCAGAACTCAAGGTCAGACAAATGCTGGTGCACAGGCAAAAACCCTTTTGTCCATGAGTCTGCATTTATACAAAGACAAGCCCCATTCACACTGCCCTTTCAGTGCGGGAATCATGCGCTGATACTCCGCCTCGCTGTCAGTGTGAAAGTTACAGATGCTAGTGCAGATGCTTGGTTCAGTGTGAACGAACAAAGGCGGCGTAAAGGCGAGCCTTCATTGCAGCGATAATGCTCTGTAATGTGTGAGGGAAGCATCAGAGTGTGTGAGTGCATACATGCATCCATGTGCATGTGTGTCTGTATTTATGTAGCCCTTTTCACGCAGAGACTCGGCATTATCACCGCAACAAAGGCTCGCCTTTACGCCGCCTTTGTTCGTTCACACTGAACCACGCAGGGGCTTAAAGCCAGTCCAGTGTGTTTTTTTAACGTGTTTCCACTGGTTCATCTAACCATGTATCTGCCGACTGTTTATAATCCTGACCCACCATGCATCATGGAAAGTGACAAAGTTATGTTTTTTGCTCTGAATTACATAATTACATAATCGCCATCAGTAGATAGAGGACCCTAGAGGACCAGGGACAGTAACTACAACAACACAATAGTGGAAAGTGACAAAGACATGGTGAGTTAAAGTTTTTTTTGCTCCAAATCACATCACATAATCACCAGCATTCAACTGCGGGAGCCACCTGGCTCTGATGCCATCCATGTAGGGATTCTATATTTTTTTCCTCATATAAGCTGCCAAAGACACTACCAGTTAGCACATTACTGTTGTTTGGTCCTGTAACGTTGCTCTGTGGGTTGAAGTGTGGGACATTTCTCTTTTATTTGATGAGTGAAGGATCTGTTAAGCCATCAGACCGACACACCCCTGTTCCGCGCCTCCGGCTTTTCCATTCACACAGACGCCGTCTCGCCTCTGTCGCAGCGCTGATGCTACCTCCGACAGGCGGATCAGAGCCGCAGGGAAACTGTCCCCCCTCTCCGATCTGTTAGTTTCACACCGACGGTGAAGCGGAGTATCGTCGCACGATTCCCGCACTGAAATGGCATTGTGAATGGGGCTATAGACAAACAAAAGCATTACCTTGAACACACAAACACACAAGTATGCTTAGTGAGTCCAGCGGGAGCTGAGTAGCAGATGATCTTGACTGGGCTCAGTGTAAGTCACAGTGCTCTGCCCTCTCCCTCAGTCAACAGGATAATCCACTCTGAAAATGACTAGATTAAGACAGATTAAACACATGATGAGGTGATGAGAACCGCTAGTAAGAAAGCACAAAAACCCCAACAAAGACACTGAAAATCTGAAAGATACACATCCGGTGTTGGACACATAAGAGCCTTGACCAACGCGCTGCTGCTCTTGTTGAGTTTGAACACTGTGACAAAGATTTTAATTTTTATTATGCCTATGACCTGATGACGGCTGCAGGTGGCATTATGTTTTTCCGGTTGTCCCTCCGTTCATCCCATGCGATATCTCCAGGACACTGAAAGGAATTTCTTCAAATTTTTCACAAACTGTCACTTGGTCTCAGGGATGAGCTAATTAGAATTCGGTGGTCAAAGGTCAAGGTCACTTTGACCTCACAAAACAAGTTTTTGGCCATTACTTGGGAATTCACATGCTTATTATGACAACATGTTCACACTAATGTGTAATAAGATGAACTGATGAATTGATGACAGTTTATATCCAAAAGATCAAAAGTCAACTTCACTGTGACATCATAATGTTCAGCAAAAACACTTTTCCAGCCATTAGTCAACACCATAACTCAGGAACCGTAAGGGAGATTGTGACAATATTTCACATTCGGGCGAATACTGAATTGGTGACAATAATCTTGACTGCTCACCTTGAAACTGTGATGATTGATTAGATCTCCTGTGCTTCCAAGTTGAACATCTGTGTGAAGCCTCCACATTTTACAATTCGCAGCAACGTCTATATTTGCAGCGCTGCAGTCACTGGTTTGATATCTTATACTGACATTGAGCTTCTGGTGATTGTCATTCCCCCATTTGACAAAGCTCTCTATCAGTCCTCTGTACTCCTCTGTAAAAACAGTCTTTAAATGAAGACAACATAGGATATATGAACTGCTTGGTGGAGGCTTACAACTGTGAGGCGGTAATTCTAGTTTGTTGATGGTTTTTTTTTTTTTTCTGGTTGGCACATTTCTTTTTGCAATTGTGATGATTGATACTCATGTTAACTCTACACTTTGCTTATTTTATCAACCTGCTGCCTCTGCCGTAAAATGCCTCTGTTCCGGTTCATCACAAGATGTTTCTTACAACTACTACTACTACTACTACTACTACTAATTATTATAATAATTGTAATAATAATATGAGGTGACAGCAGATTATGCAGATTTTACATGGAAATGACCCAGCTTGTCGTTCAGTAGTCAGTAAACCTTCACAAGTCAGTAAACATGCATAGTGTGCCGAAGCATTAGCATGCAGGGAAGCAAACTTAATTAATACTGGATACACAAAAATTAAATTGCTACCATTTTGCCTCTGTGTCAAGTTGATTCCAAAGTCTATTTGCCATAGAAGCCAATGAATACTTTTAAAATGAGCCCGTTCAGCTCTGAGAGATATATAGAGACAGTGACATTGTTGTCTTTCTGAGATCCATTCCTCTTGACACATTCTATACATACTTTTGATATCGTTTGGTTCTCAGCTGCTTGCTCTCTTGTTTCACCGTGTCCACTCATTTCCCTACCTCTTCCCTAAAACCCTCCATCTTACTTCTTCTCAGCTCATGACAACTGACAAGTCTCCAGATCTGAACCAGATTAAATTGTGCAGAGAGGGGTTGAGTAAAAGAGAGAGAAGCGAGTAAAATAAATCTTCATTTCAACAATTTGAACCTTATTGAGTCTGAATCATCCGGGGACATGCTTTTTATTATAAGGCTCGCAGTGGCCTTGGCTGTGATTGTAATTGTGTTGACCTAGCCCCCAATTTCACACACACACACACACTCTCACACACACACTGCTTCTTCCTCTCTGCACAACCCGCTCTTATCAATTCCCTGCGATAAAGTCCTGCACTCTCAACCTCATTAAACCTCTCATTTATATTAAATAGCCGATAAGTCCCTCTGCCCTGGTATGCATCTCCCAGGGCACGCTACTCCCACAAGAAGGCGACTTGGCAGCACCCGCAATCTCCCTTTTTTCTTGTTATTCCTTCCATTTATTTACCAAATACTCCCCACCACCTCCTCCTCATCTTCTCTCCTCCTCTTCCTTCTGCTCCCCTGTCCTTCTGCTGCAGTTGTTGTCTGATCTTTTACTCTTGGCCGGGAGCCAGCAGAGTGTTGTGAGACATCAATATTAGCCAGGGCCTTCTGGTTTAAAGCATGCTTGAGGTACAGAGTTGAACTGTGCAGACTATCTAGCTGTAAGGGAGCTATCTGTAATAGGTCCTGTACAGGGAGTTCAGTGCATTCCTGCGGCAGCCCACAGGCTGCTATGAAGCATTGTGGGAAATAAGGCCACTCTCTGCACGTGGATGTGAGATTTTTCTCCACTTCCTGACTCTAACTGCGGTAGCTTCATTGTCTAAAAATACCACATTTGAAAGACTATTGGCTGTTGAAGACTGGACACAGTATCTGGGCTCAGTGGTCCCAGACCCAAAGCCTAACTGCTAACTGTGTCCCCTGTCAAGACTGACACATGCACTGAGTGTACAGTGGGCTCAATAACCAGCAGTGCGGCATATCGACCACATGGCAAATGTCACTGGTCCATTTACTGGGGATCATTGTTAGAGGCAGCTGTCTATTGGCCTATGAGAAATCCATGGAGCTGTATCCAGCTCCGACTACTACAGGAGCCGTTTCACACTGCTGAGCCAGAAAATACCGATGTAAGCCGAGATCGACGTTGAAGCCCCGGTTCCATGTTTCTGGAGTATTGACGGCGTCACATTAGGGGCCATTTTCTGCAGGCCCATTTCTTCATTTGTGGGTACATTTTTGTTGTTATTATTTTTGCCGTATCTGTGGTTGTTACTTAACAAAAGGATGTCATAATACGCTCACTTAAGATTATTGATTATTTTATGACATGAACAATAAATGATCCAAATGTAATCCAACAAGTAGATCAAAAGTAATGGCGTAAATCTTCTATCAGTCTGAATTGGGGTTAGGGTTATTAATGAATTTATATATTGTTAATTAACTTAATAATGTCTGTACTTTAACATAATGCCGTAAAATGTTAATGTAACTGGTAGTAGTAGAAGGTAGCAAAATATCAATTTAGAATAGATTTTCATTTAATGACATTAGAGTAGTCTGTACCAGTATGAGAATTGGTGCATCCATCACTGACACAGCACTGTGGATATATGCAAAGTTGAGAAACAGCTGTTTTTTTTGTTTTTTTGTTTTTTTTATTCAAACCTTTCAGTTAAAAACATGACTGTAACTTAAATGTTTGTGGGGGAAAAAACTCATATTGGCCATTTAAGGGAAATAATGAATATACAATTTATCAGACTAAATGGAAAATTGAATTGGCACTGTACCTATTTGTAAGCCCCATGCCTATCCCTAATCTCTTTCCCGGTCTCTGTAGGCCCCTGGCAGCCCTCCGGTATTAGACCATCCTGTGAACTCTCTGCTGGACAACCATGAGCGCCGGATTTCCCACTCCCTATATGAATCCATTGAAGGCTTGGACAACAGCTCCACATTGCTGCCTAATATGACCGGACGCATTGGTGAGTCATATATCGGTTAGGCTCTTTTACCCTCCCTTTCAGCACCCTTTGTCTCTTTCTTAGACAAAATGACACCACAAATTGGATTTCTTTTGGCCGGTCACTCCCCATTCACATTGATGGGAAGTGTGGTTGACCTGCTAACCTCATGCTCATTGGATATATTTTTCCCTTGAATTGCTGCTGTCTGCATATTGACATTCCCTGATCAATTTTAACATCCACCCCACCCCTTTCTGAAGTGTCTCCTCATCACCTTCAAAGCCTCATCCCCCCTCATCGCCCTGCATCCCAAGGTACGCCACGACACTATTCAAACCTCTCAGGGATTAACGTCACCCGCAATCCTCCCTGCCTTCACTCCACTCCTGACTGGCTTCACTCGGGTCAATTCCCATTCTACCTAGCTGACATCAGTGGGCTAAGATCTCATCTCTTCAGGTGTATTAGAATTGGCAATTCAATCTTTTGCCAGTTGCTGCTGTCATCTCAGCATCGACAGACCCTTCACATATGCATACAGACAGAAGGCGAAGGTGATTGCACCAGTGTAGGGAGGGCGTGTTTGTGGGGGAATGCAGTGCAGTCACATGTATCCACACACACAGTAGGTTTTTGTTCATTCTCTGATCTTCTTTACCATCCCCATCCCACAGTTTTCTCTCCATCCTTTCTTCTTTTGTCGTACGTATCCAATTTCTCTTTTTCTTTCCCTAGTTTTCCCCGTTGTGTTTCTCCTTTCACCTCGTTTTTCTCTCCACTGATAAACCCTCTCCTCGTCGTTCACTCTTTCGGCTCCCGCCCCATCACCCTTCCATCCTCCTCTACTCAGATGGAGTGAATTTGTAATCTGTCAACGATCTACAGTTTCTCCCTCTCTGCCCTTCTCCCCATTCGTTCTCCTGTTTCTCTCCTATTCCCTCCCCACCATCTCCCCCTGAGCGGTGCCACTCTGCCACTGATCACAGAAGATCAGAGGCTGTGTCAGAGGCATCTGATGGTTAATTAAGCCTCCAGATCAATAGGGCTTGCCCCTGACACTCTCTCTCCCCTTCTGTCTTCTCTCTCTCCCCTTCTCATTTTCAGTCTTGCATCGTGTCTTTCTCCTCCACCCCAAATAAAAATGTTCTGAAAATGGTTGGGTTTTCCTCTCACTTTGGCTTATTTATTCAACTGGCTTCTCCGATGCAGGCATTTCAGAACGCTGCTGTGATCATAAGCGGCAACTGTGGGCGCACTGATGGAAAAGTTTCTTGCCATTGAAACTTCAAGGGCACCCAGCACTCATCTCATCCTGCGGAGTGGGAGTCAAATGAGCCAAGTGGAAAAGTTTTAGGGGGTGGGGGTGGAGTGGGTGCTAAAGCAGTAACTTATCACAGCCGAAGCTCGGCGGAGTCCCAGAGTCTCAGATCTTTGACTCGGCTTGTCTCGCAGCAAGAAAATGTCAGTTCCTTTTCTTCCCTGTCTCGAGGCTGTCTCTTACTCGTGCCCTCATTAACCCATGCCTACATTCTGTGACAGGTCTTCAACTTTTTAAACTGACACAGTTCTGTTTAAATTTCTGATGCAGTCAGAGTCAAGTTTATATTTATGAGGTAAAAAGCAGCACCTGCGGAGCAGAAGAAGGAAATTGATCGGTCAAATTTGTTGTTTCTGCAATTTCTGCACATCCTCCTTTTTTCCCTTTGAGTCTTCAATTTACTGATGCAGCGGATGTATTTTGTTTTGTCCTTTGGAATTGGAAAGAAGAAAATTTTGTCTCTCTGTCCTCCATGTGTCCACAAGCAAGTGGCAGTGACCTTGCATCTCACAGACAACACAGAACTGAGATCTGGTTAACCTTGATCAAATGTCACAAAATTGACTTTGAAAGCAAACAGCATCAGTATTCATGATATTCATCTCACATGTGCATTGTTGTTTTTTTTCTTTCCATTTCTGAATTTAACCAAAACGTCAGTGTATTGCATTTACCCACTTCAGTTTGGGATAAGGCAATAAATAAGCAGAAATGGACACATTATAAGAATACAACAGAATAGTCTCATACTGTCTCATCACTTAGTAAGACACCAAAATGCATTTTTCTGTGTGGATAGTAAATATCTGCAGGCCACACAGACAATAGCTGTTTCCACTCTCTGTCTTCTTCTATATGTTCTTTCAGATGGGCTCAGACTTATTGCCTGGTGTGTGAAATGTGACAGTTGTGGTTAGAGGACAGATGCTGCGATCGGCTCGGCAAGGTCAGGAAGCACACAGCCGCCAGGGCTTGACTGACAGCTCGATGTGGAGTGTATCTAGACTTGCTAAATTACTGAATCATGAAGGCCAGGCATGTGGAGTTTTGGGTATGGCAGACTACATTCACATATCATAGATGCATGCACACACACAGACAGTAGCACACTCACGTTCAACCCCTCCATCAGGTTAAGCTCAGTTTCCACTGATGTGAGCCATACATTTTTCGTCAGAGTAAATAGTGATTACTGACAAAACTCTGAGGCATTTTACATCTTAAGAGCCAACAGAGGAACTCTCTAACCGAATCAGTTCCTCTCCTCTGCTCCTCTGCGCCATTATACTGCCTGTGCTGCTGTAAGTGGACCACGACACAGAAGTAAATGGGACGGGATGGTCTTGCTACACAAGAATTAAGATCTGACTTTGATTGTGAGTCATTGCAGATGGCAGCAAGTCAATACAGTGAAATTGTAGACTCCATATTTCTGCCAACCTATGATTGTTATTGCTACGCTCTCTTTTTTAGCAGCTAGCTGCCATGTGCTATGGATGCCTTATCTTACCTCACCCAGGTATCGATCATAAACTGGACGGTCTCTTCTACTTCCAGCAGTCACAGGTAGCTAGCTGCCTTTCTTCTGAAACAGTAGTTATAGGTCTTGGTTCTCCATGGGGAAAGGCTCTATAGAAAGACATATAGGAATTATAATTGGCATTGCTACAGCAAAAAGCACAAAATGACACAGGAGACAGGTGCTGTTAAGATGGTATGTGCCATCATATTGATTGTAAGGGCTCTTTACTTCTATCTCCCCTGTATTGTTTCAGGCTGTCATTCAGAACTGTCTGCTGTATGCTGTGTGTTTTTGTGTGTGTGTGTGTGTGTGCTAATCAATAGTCAGAGATAATCCTATTCCCTATTTGCCTCAGTAATGCTCAGATGCTGTGATACTGTCAGATTTAGCTTCACACATGCACACACCGTATGCATTGAGCCTCATGGCCAGAGGCTGAATCCACAGCTAGCAGGTGGTGAAAGTACAATACGTTCTGCTTGACTCCCTGCACACATAAAATGAGTTCCTGGCACTTTTCTTTTTCTTCTACTGATTTCCTTCCATCCCCACCTTCCTTTTGTCCTTCAGGGGTGAAAGGATCAAGAATTGGCAGAGTTGAATTCCCAAAGATGGAAAAACAGAAAGAAATAAAAGATGGAAAGGTGAATTAAATAGAAGAAAATATGGAACAGAGTAAAATCTCCTGCATGCGCACAGTGTGACAGTGACAGTCATTGTTTGACACAAAGGTCGTTAGGATCACGCCCGGCTTCACCTTCCGGTCTGTCTAATTGAAAAGTGCCGCTCGGTGCGCGTCCACACGCTGGGGTGAAAATTGAGGCCCGCGGACCAACGCTTTCTGTGTGTCAGGCTGTTTGGCAGAGTGCCTCAGTCAGAATGCACATGCAGCACAGGCACAGGAGCGATAGAGGGGTGGGGTTGGGCCGGAGGTGGGAACCAGGCAAGCGGACTCAAGCTGTTATCACACAGGAAAGTAGGTGTTCACAGGATGTAATGTGTGCAGTGCAGGTGACAGTGCAAAATACTGTAGACACACATTGAGCACAATCCAAAATTAGTCACTGAAAGAAGTGTGGAACAGCAAAGTTTTGTCACTTTGGATGATTTTTCTATCATAACAAGGACATTTATTCATTAAAAGGTTGAAAGTACAAGCACACACACACACACACACACACAGACTAACATGAACACACCAATCTCTTGAGTATTCCCAGACACAATAGTTTTTCTTAATGGTGTTAAAGTGGGATAGTCTTCTCAAACTTGACCGCGCTGTCCCCTCAACATCTAGCATTTCACAGTCTGCTGACTCACCCTTTCTGTATGCTCAACCATCGCTGCAGGAGATGAGGCAGAGTGACCCCTTAATTTGGTGTTCAGACTTTAGAGTGCTATTAGCATGCCTCAGTGAGAAAATGACAGAGACAGAAATGGTGTTAGCCAGGAACTTTCCTTTTTCCTGTGCTGGACTGTACTGCACTTAATCACTGTGGTCATCTGACCAAAAAGAGTTTGCCACACACATTTTTTCACATATTGTTTTGAAACTTTTGAAGTACTTGTAATCTTCAATAACAACTATTTAAATTGCACCAACAATTTGACATTTTCACTCATCATATATGAAAAGCAGATGTGTTACTAATGACATTAATGATGACTAAAACTGAATCGTTAATTTGATTTCATATTTGTTTAATCAAGATCAATATGTTGATGATAAATATTTTCCAAGTGAGAGGCATGGAAAATTAAATATAAAAAAACTATATCAATAAGATTCAAGTATATATTCCATTAGCACTTGGCATCAGGGTATAATGCAGTTATAATAATAAGATATAGTTATGTAAGAACATCATTTCTATTTCGAGCCTCATGGTTCAACCACACAGGTGTGCCTTCCTAATTAGACCTCTTCCTAGACTGTGTAGGTGTGCACAGACTGTGCTTGATTTTTATCTGTCTGACCTGCTAGGCTGAGAAAACTCTCCATCATTCTTATTGGCCCATGAAGTTTGGTGACCTCGCATAATCCAAGTACTGTATAACTCGGCACTACTCCAACCTGAGCAGACGTCTAATTAACCAAAGTAAGTGAAAACACCTGCGTGGGTGTGCAGGTCAGCAACGCTGCATATAAATTGAATTCATGTAATATTGCGATGTCATAAATTTGTGTTTGTTTCTAGAAGAAACACATAGCAGATAGAACAAAAAAAGTGGGATTTGTCTGGTGTGAATGAGGTTTACCACATAAAACATCAGGCATATGGTTTAAAGTTTTCCAGACCTTCATGTTGCTTTGACATACTGTATAGCACAACCGCTTCCATTAGTATAATTATACCCCATAGAGTTACAATAGCACACTAAAATTAGTTTTTTTGTACTGATGTACATTGTATAATTGAGGAGAACAATATGACGTAATAACAGTCAGTGGAAACCAAACTCCCGACAATGTCTGGGCATGCTCCTGATGGGTCGGTGGTGATGGTGTACTGGGGGATCTCCTCCCAGACCTGGATTGGGGCATCAGTGGGCTCCTGGACAGTCTGTGGCGATACTTGACAATGTCGGGTGCATCAATACAATAGTCCCATAGGGGTTCAATTGGATTTCGGTCAGGGGAACAAGAGGGCCAGTCAACGGCATCAATGCCTTTGTCACGCAGTTTGTCACTCAGGAACTGCCTGTACACTCTGGCCACATGAGGCCAGGCATTGCCTTGCACCAGGAAGAACCCAGGGCCCACTGTACCAGCGCATGGTCTGACAATCGCTCTGAGGGTTTCATCCTGTTACCTAACAGCAGTCAGGGTACCATTGGCTATGACATGGAGGTCTGTGTGACCATCTAAGTATATGCCTCCCCGGACCATCACTGACCCGTCGCCAAACCGGTCATGCTGGATGATGTTATAAACAGCAAATCATTCACAAAGGTGTCTCCTAATGATGATGTCGATGCCCCTCTACGGCCCTGTCCAGCTCGCCTTGTGTATCAGCCAATCTCCTAGTGTCTCCTCCACGCCCTTGAGACTGTGCTGGGAAACACAGCAAACCTTCTTGTGACTACACACATGGATGTGCCATTCCATATTTCTTTTTTTTTCAGGTTATGTCATTGAAATGACATAACCTGAAATAGCATTACAATAGATGGGCTGGATGGGATGGTGGGTCTTCCTTCAACATTGTTTATAGGTTTACCTCTGAAATAGGAACATCTTTTCTCTCAAAATCTCATTAAAGTAATATATGTCAGTTCAGTTGACGCTGTATGGAACCAACTTGCCCAGAACTCCAAAAGTGAACTCTGGACACTGAGTGCTCAGTTCTTGGGTCCATGGAAATCACTGACTGACTCCACAAGTCTCCGTAAGTCTCAGAGGTTTGTGTCCCCATTCCTGGCCTAGACATCTGAATCCTAACATCGCATTCCTCTACAAGGAAGTAAGACACTGTCATCAAGGCAAACATCTCAATGTTCAGATCAGTTGAATTGATGAGGGAATCCCTGTTAGGATGCAATTAGGGCTGGGCCAATGAACAATGCCATTGTCCATCGCTGGTGGCTGACAGCCATCGACTACTAATCCCTGACCATCATAACATTGTGATTTAAAAGGCTCCCCACCAGAGAGCACAATTAAGTGGTGTGTCCCCTGAGAGTTGCCTTAGGGCAAGAGTTGTTGTTTGTGATATGTGGGGAGAGGAGATGAAAATAAGTATGTTGCAGCTCAGTGCACTTACATTACGTCTCCATGTCCTCATTTATTATTTTCTTATTAAACCAGCTCAGTTTGGCGAACCCAAGACACTTGGTTAAATTTATGGCAGTGGTGTTTCTTTTCCTGCGGGCTGTAGTTTCTCTGTCATGCCATTTTTATACACAGTTTTCTTAGCTTAGTTTCCTTTGCTAGTTGGCCGACGTTGTTTCATGCATATGGCGCTGAATAAAGCTAAGTTGTGGACATGTGATGCCGACACTCAGGGGACACGCTGCCTCAAATTCGTAAACAACATCGTCGTCCATCACAATGTTTCACTGTAGACATCGTCATATGCCAGTTCGGCAGACATCACCCGACCCTAGATGCTATCACACCTCAGCTGTTAAGTACGGTTAAAATGAACTCCATTTAGTTCAGTTAATTTGCGCTTGTGTGAAAGCCCAAACAAATGGGTCGAGACCACTTGAAAGGCAGGTTTGTTAGTAGTGTGAAAGCAGCCAGACCAACCGTATTATATGATAGGAGATATGTGATTATAGCATGATTTAAAAAGCTAAAGTCTCAAGAAAAAACACCTACTGGTTGTGAACTGTTCAGGAAGCAATATTAGTGTCTTGTTGTGCTTGTATCTTCTGTGTATCCTATCCCTTCAAAAGTGTGTGACATAGTGATCCCACATTGATACCCTCTGTAATAATACTGATCCTCTCTTCGTTGTCGTGTCTACTTGTTTGTCATTATTACTATCACGCAATCTAATAATGTTCATAGTTATTTCTATGTGAGCTTTTTGTGACACCAGAGAATGTAATTTTATACATTTCAGGCATTGTATTGCTGCATGACCTGCTCTCAGTCACCACTGGATTTCCCCACATGAACATGAGCCAGAACTGAAATGCAACATTGTTTCTCTTGGTCTGGACAAAATGAACTGAACTACAGGTGTGGTAGCACTCTTAGAAAATGTCTACAGTGTCCCCTGGTGAGCATAAGTCTTTGGTTTTTACCACCATGTACTTAGAATGATTACCGGCTGCAATCCATGCATGGGCCTGATAGCCGTGGCAGCGCGGATCAGCAAATGATCTCTCCTGCAGTCAGATCAATAGGCCAAAGTGCCACTGAAGGAGGGGAGGAAGAGAGAGGAAAGGAAAGTGTATGAGTGCGCGATGGACAGAGATGGAGGAAATCTCGCAGTAGAAAGAAGATGAAGTGGGGCTATTAGCGTGACCTCTCACCTTACAGCTCAATGTTTCAACGGGCAAGGCTTGGTCAGAGGGCAGAGAAAGAGGAGAGTGAGGCTCTGATCCGTTTGGATGGATGCAGCTAGGTGGCCTTTTGAGCCAGAGAGCTAATCTGTCTCTGTCTTCACTCTTTGCCAGAGGCAGGAAGAACATCTCTGCTTCAATATCATGGAATAGCTTCCACACGCTGGCGAGAGGGCTGCGAATGCCTCAGTACAGTTATGAAAACATCTGACTTTCACTGATTCTACTATTTGATAGAATTTCCATGACTATAATGTGTATGTGTGTAAAGCTCAGTTCATTCATGCGCAAAAATATTTCCCCCCCATTTTTCAGCCTTGAAAATATTTTGTTTATGGACTACACTGTCAGTAAAATTTTATGTTCTAACATTAAAATTAATAGCCACTTTAATCACTTTGACTTCAATATGTTTCAGCTGTTAACTGTGATTGTGTTTAGCCGTCACATTACAGTATTATTACTATATAAACCCCACCCAACAACTCGTGTTTGTGTTTAGCAGGATGTTGAGTGTAATGGTGGCTGCCAAGGTGGTGGGAAGTGTGTGTCTGCTTTCGCCCGCATAACTCATGAGAGGTTATTTTTAATTACAGTGTGATAAAGGCCACAGTGGCACAATCATGTTGCCAGTGAACTCTTTGCTCAGCTGAACAGAACTGGGAAGTTCTGAACAAATACCAAATAGTCCCTTTTTGAAAGACCAGCGTCTGTGAACCATCGTCATAATTTGAGTATTATCTATCCCCATGTGACCTCATGTACATGTCTCGAAGATATGTGCATGACTGCTGATTCATGTGTGATGCCTTCCTGATACTCTTTTTTTTTTCTTTTCTTTTGCTTTTATTCCACAAACTGAGTGCATGAAAGGCCCCAGTGTTTTGAGGGTTGCCGGGGTCATCAAGGGCTGAATAACAGCTTTTTTGATTCTGGCCAGGATAGCAGTTCTGGGGTTTGGTGAAAACAGTAATTGCATTCATAGTGCTCAGGTTTAGATGCCTGTGGTTGTTTTGCTGTGGTGCCATTAGGCAGAGCAACGACTAAGAAGTGTTTCAAACTCAGATGACCTTCCCTGAGTGAAGTGATAAAAATAGACAAATAAAAAACAGCGGCGAGAATGCGTTCCCTCACTTTCTCATCAGCACTTGTTTACATTTACAACCATCTCTCCATGATAAATGACCTTGACTTTCATCTGCCTTAGTCATCGGCGAGTTTGAGCTCAGCCACTGTCTGTCAATCTGGCTGGGAGAGAAGTGTCTCTGATGGTTCAGTCACCTGCCCCCTTTTTCCCCTCGTCACCAACTGTGTGGAGCTGGTGAAAGCAAAGTGTGTTAAAACAGTGAGTGAGCAGCTCCATCTGCACGTCACTGTGCCAGAAACACCACTGAGGTGCTGAAATGTCCTCTCTCCTCTCCAGATCTAGCTTGTTTCACCACTCTCCCTTTTGTGTTTCACCTTTTTCTCTCCAGTTTTATGAACTGAAAAGCCGTAAACATACTCTTCCCAAGTGTCATTTCAATTTGGTCTTTTCAAGTCTGCTGTACTTTTGTCTGCTTCATTGTCCCTGTTTAGCTGTTCGGTCATTATCGGAGTTGCCTCATGAAACAATAAGTACTGGCGGTGAGTGGGTGATTTCCCACTATACTGCTGACAGTTTGGGAAAAGCAAGTGCTGCAGTTTCTCTAATTATTTTCGCCTTTCAAATCATCAGCGTGGCCTGGACTATACCTGTCCTCTAGCCATTTATTGTGTAAGTATGTGTGTACTTTAGCTACTTAGCAAAGAGATAAGTGGAATGACTTTAACAGCTCTTCATCTGCAGAACTGGCCACTTGTGTCAAGAGGTCCTGACTGGAGATCTTTCATAAAGCTAGGAGAGGGAAATGTGCAGAGTTTCAAATTAAAACTGTGTCCTCTGTCAGTAATAATGGTCTGCTGACATGAGTGAATGGAAGGTGACTGTGAGTCATGTGTTGTTTTTACGAGTGCATATTGTGTTTTGTCCATGCGATGTGTATTTGAAATGCACACCAAAGCTTTTACAAAGCTTCTTTAGAGGAAACTTCCCATTAAACAACCACCACACTGTGTGTCCTTTCCAGGTGACTACTGTAGTGAAATTCTCAGTGTTGCTGATGCAACCGGGAGGTAACTCTACCTACTAGCTGAGGGAAAGTAAAAGAGGGTTGCTGCACAATATAAATGTGCATATGTGACTATCTATTCGCGCAAACTTACACACTGTCCTTCAGCAAGGTCTGGCTCAGATAGTGGCAGTGGCTGCTATCAGTGGCACTTCCTCTGGCACCCTCAGATGCCATGGTATGGCCACTGCCGGTGAGATACATGGATGTATAATACAGCCTCGATTTAATTAGCTGCCAGTGGTTGTGCTGCTGTTCCAACAGATGCCAGGCAGTTATGAAGGATACTATAATAAAATGCCATATGCCATATTTCCAATGCCCATAGACCTTTTGCTCGACAGACTCAGGCTCACTCACTGACAAGACTTTCTGGGACACTTAATAGAACAGAGCCATTGTTAACGTTGTTGGTCACACCTGTGGTTTTCCTGCTTTGACAAGGCAAAATGTCTGCCGTGAAAAGGGTCTATTTTTAATTGCATCAGCAGCTGCCGGAGACATGCCAACACACTGGCTGCTGTTTTTAAACTGAAGCATAGGGACAGACAGGAAAAATATACGTATGTCGGTTATTAAATGTATTCCCCAGTCTAGCAGCTCTATTGATTATTTTGCACAGCACCACTGTTTACTTTGTTTAACCCTGAAGTAGACCTATAGAGACACCTGTTTGTTTTAAATGAATACATTGTAGAAACAACACAGCAGACACGCCTGTAAAGCAGGTTGACACTCTGTCCTCTTGTTCTGTTGCTATTTCAGTTGCTTTTGGACTTTTAGAAGTGAAAAAATACAATCTTGTCTGTTACCAATAAATCTCACCCCAAGTTAACCTGACCCTGAACCTACACTTTGACCTCAGGTGATGACATTGTTGCATCAGAACGGGGGAATATTTTTTTAGATAGCCCATCAGTTATTGCAATATACTGTAAACAATTTACACTGTGTTTAACACTTGTCAATAGGGGACGCTGCAGGATGGCCCCTGCGGAAAAACAATTGCACGGCACCTCTTATTGATACTACCACTCATTGCTAAATTGACTGTAAAACAGAGACATTGACAACAGAGGAGGGAAGTCATTTTGGAAGTACGTGAGAACTTCCTTAGGAGTTGTGCAAGGGCTCTGAGGACAAACTTGAACTACTGTATAGATCATAAGGTACACTTAACAGCATAGTACACAGAATGTAGTTGGTCCCAAATGCAGGGGACGGCTGGGAGGCAGATCAATAGCAGAACTTCTAAACAAAATAAAATCCGGAGCAGGTAAACAGAACAGACAACTCAACAAAGACTGAACTTAAAACTGGACTTACATACAAACTAAACTGACAAGGGCATGAGGTGCAGGTGCAGAGATAGGTGGAGAAGCACAGGTGAATGTGGCTGACATGTGGCCATGCTATGGCCTGCTTCTGGCTCAGATCTGGCAAACAAGTGCCATCATTCCACGTGTGTGGGCCGGATGAGGATGTCTGGTACAGTTTTGATATCTAGGATTATTAAATGTCTTTTTTTCCCATATGCATTTGAACCCATCAAGTGTTGTCATTAAAGTTGAGAATAAAAAAAAAAAAAATGTTCACAATAACTAGACAAACTAACAATAACTCATTAAACCTGTTGAGGCATGGGAACTACAGTATATTGTTTCGCTGGCATCTATTGCATTGGATGAACTGGAAGTCAAATTAGAACATACCTGTACAAAAATGTGAATATCACAAATAATAATATCAAAAAAAAAATTTAAGATAAAAATGAATATTGACACACATCTATATTTTCACTTTCAACTACTTGGTCTGCCTGCTATGAAGGTGATAGGTCTAACTTCATCCAACTTCCTAGAGTTTTGTCCTGTCATTACTGCCGGTTTGCTGATTTACAGTACAGGGTGAATTCAATTACCCATGGTTCTCTGTCAAACTGCCCAAGTGAGAAATGGCCTTCATTTCACCTGTACAGTGTTGGCAGCCATCTTAACTGGTTTAGATGAGCAGTCCATAGACGAATGGATGAGGCTTCTAAAAGAGTCAATTAACAGATGTGTAGTACAGAGGCAGGTGTTTGGGGAAGTTTTCCAGCCAGGTTATAAAGCAACTTGTCCTATACTAAATTAAGGTTTGGATTTGGTATAAAATAATAGAAAATCAGGCTTGTAAGCTAAAAAAGATATTGCAAAATAAACTAGCACATTGTGATAGTATTGGTAGTTGCTTCACTGCATTTGAAGCCTTTGGTTTGGAGTATGTATTCACATGTGGAGTAATACATCTCTTTTGTCACATGCCATTGATAAGACTCCAGGCACATATGAAACACTATACACATTTATACACTATATCTGAATCCGCTTGGTTTTCTGTTTGTTTTATGAGTTCATTGGGCAGGGCTTTTCTAAGCCCACCTTGTTTTCTGTTCTCCCCTACACAGCTGTTTTGTGTCTTTGTTTTTCTTTATCTTTTATTTTTTTTCTATGCAAACAACTAAACTATACACCTCATTGCCGCGTTGATTGCTGCTCAGATTTACTTCCACACTATGCATTTATCATTCGTCGGGCCCCAGTTAAATTAAATGCCTCTCAGATTCATGTTGGGATCTTGCCAGGGTAAATATTGTTGTCTGCTGTTAGTGATTACACACAATTGTTCCTAAGCTATTAGATTTGCAAAGCAGCCCTCCGATAATGGAAACAAAAGCAAAGACCAGGAAGTCCGGCATTTCTGTAAACCTTTGTCTAATAGTAAGCAGGTGTGTGATTAAAGTCTGATCCCGTCATTCGTCTTCACTTTGATTACCTTTTCCTATGCGTCTACCTCTGTACTCAAGTCATGCACTTGCATGAGTGAATCTTGCACCTCTGTATTGTAATGCCACTTCTCATGCCGCTGAACAACCCTTCTTCTGCCCTTGGAGCTGAGTGCCGGCAACGGCAGCACATTCCCCATTGACTTTGACTCCTGAGGAGCAGCAAAGGAGCGATTCAAAAAAGTCCTCAGCGGGGATGGTCAGCCAGGACAGAATACAGATCAGGGCTCTTCTTCTGCTCATATTTGTCCTTGGAGAAGAGCGAAGGGGAATGGATAAAACTAGTCAGGTGTACAACTTTTTGATTGTGACACTGAGAGAATAGTTTATAAAAGACTATCATTTTGTGTGTCTGGATTGTTACTTTGTGCAGTCATTTTCTGTCCATGTGGCCGTCTAGTTTTGTGTATTTTCCTGAGGCGTTCAGAGACTGCTACAGTTTAGCGAATATTGTCTGGTCATGAAATGTATTTGTATGCGAGGAGCATTGCAAAATTATACCTGATAAGCACTGTTATTTACCCATTTTGAGAATTGTTGGGTGTCCTTCAGACATGCCCTGATGTGAAAATCAAGTGCAATTATCTCAGCCAAAGTTATCTCTGTATACAGTATTATCTTGTTAATTACTAAATGAAGATAAAATTATTGTGTTCACACAGGAGTGTGTGTGCGTGTGTGTGTGTGTGTGTGTGCGCGCACGCACGTGTGTGTTGACTTGGCTTCAGCATGTGGACATTTTTTTCTCAATCAGATTTTTCTCACTTGTTATCAGACCTCACTAATTGGATGTATAAACAACCTTGGGTATTGATGCCATATTGGCATTGTATTAACTCGTACAAATAAATGTAGTCATATGTCTAATCTCTATTTCAGGTAACTACCAGCTCTCTCCGACTGTGAACATGCCGCAGGATGACATAGTGATGATCGAAGACGATAGGCCGCCCCTGCTTCCTGCCCACCTTTCCGACCAATCGTCCTCCAGTTCCCACGATGACATGGGCTTCGTGGGAGACCACCCGGTGCCCTGGATCCATGAGCTGCCCAGTCAGAATGAATGGTGAGCAGCATGTTTTTCTTTGTGGTAGAGTGGGCTGAATTATTTATAACTTGATGAACTTCAGACAGGCCCTGTGTGGAGGGAAGCAGGATGTTTTTTTTTTATATATATATATTATGAGTAACCCAACCTATATCTCCTGCACACTGGATCTATGTGAGGGTTCATGCTGTTCATTAAATGTCTGGACTGTCACTGTGTAGTGAGAATAGTGTTTTTCCAAACCGATCGAGAAAACCAGAAAATCAGATGTCTAGTTTAATATTCTGCAGAAATTGGTGGAAAATAATCCAGGTATGTGATTTTACTGGAAGATACAGTATACAAATTAATTTTCAGTTATTGCAAATTATTGGCCACATATGTGACATCGTGTGATGACTTTTCTCGGTGGAGTAAAGCAGATAGCTGCCTTAACAAACCAGGAAATAATATATTTTTTAAGTCTGTTATGGAAAAGTAATGCATTTTGCATCAGTGCTACATTTAGAATGCCAAAATGTGGGCAGCTTTTGGGTAAATATGCAGTTGTGTAAGACCATCTGGGTGTGATTGTATGTGTGTGTGTTAAATAATGGATGACCCAGGAGCAGGCAGACTGTGAGTAAAAAAAACTCCCAGGGTCTCATACAGTACCTCTACATCTCCAACCCCAACCACCCATGGGATTTCAACTCTGTCCCAACTGAAGCACCCTCGTAATAAAATATGAAGCCAGGACTCATCAACCTTTTGGCAGAGAACTAAGTCTCTTTAGAGACTCGACAGAGAAACCTCCACAGACCAGGGGAGATTTGTGCTGCTGTGCTGATGTTTTAAAATGCGATAGTCTTTTTTCCTTCCTCACTTTTAAAGGCTTCCTTTTAGCACAGGATGTTAAAGCTATAATCACGCACTCTGAAATTACCTATGGCATTTATTTTATGATTGCAGAGTTCAGGTACAGAAAATGTAAAGACAAGACGTCCAATCATGTCCTTGTTCTCCTCAGAACACTGCTGCTTCACTGAATGGAGGTTGTTTCTAACTCTTAGATTACCTTTTTCTATTCATAACTGAGTGGTTTTGTCAATTTATAAGGATTGTTATTCTTTCTTTTGATTGGCTGGTTGAGGTCACATGTATAATGGCGGGCTACAATATATTTTTTTTCTCTCTCTCTTTTTCAAGGTGAAATGCTGGTTGCCAAGTATAGAGATGCATGATTTATTTCTTTTTTTAGTATTTTTATATTTTTTTCCCTGGAGACACTCTTCTCCCCCCCTCCTCCCCTCTCTCTCCCACTCATTTATTATGAATGAGTAGATTTGCTCAGCATGCCTGTTGTTCATGTGATGTCAGAGGTTTGTCATAGTGGATTAGGTCCACAGCATATGGTTGAATAGCACTCAGACTACCTCACTGCATTTACACACACGCAGCCACATACACGTGCATGACGTGTGCACACAAGGCAGAAGTGTGCTATATACCACTGCCTAGGGTTATTGTGAATAATTCATGTCCTCATAGTCACACACACACACACACACACACACACACACACACACAGGCACACGTTCTCTTTCACTCAAATGCTAACAGCTGCTTAAATGCACCAAGTGTGTATACCCTTTTCTGACTGACTTTAACTGTTTCTCATTTCCCTTTTCAAGTGCCCCAACATCCTTCAACACACACACACGCACACACACACACACACACACAGGCACACACACACGCACACAGCGTAACAGGCGTACTGAGCCAGCAGGGGATGCGGGTCAGCCAGACTCCAATGTATTGGAACTGTAACTTTTTAATTTAGCTCTTGCAACAGCGCAGCCAGGGCCCTGTACGTATTGAATATGTATTGTGCAGAGCTGTGAAAGTCTCATCTCTGGCCTCCAGTATTATTCAGCCTTTTCTTCGTCACGAGGGCGGGGCCTCACCAAGGCCACAGCCATACACGTACTGTACGGTGCATACACAATGCACAGAAGTGGCTGGTTAGCTTGCAAAAAACGTTGTAATTCAGGCTCTTTCTCTTCCTTTCCCTTTTTCTCACCCACTGGAATTTAACAACCTCTTATTTCCTCTTTCTCTTCTGTTATAATTACCTTTTATTAATTTATTTCTTCTGGATGTGACTTTGTTCACACACGTAATAGCGAGCCAGTTGCTTGTGAAATTAATTTAATCTCGGCTTACTTCACTCTATTAATGCAGGGGTAATCAGAAGGTCATTTAGGCATCTGGTAGTGGTTATTATAAGGTAAGTAATGACTGATGTAAACAAAAATCAATTAAAAGCACCCTCCCTGTTTATAATACGTTCACCCCTCTTTTTTCTTCTTCATTTTACCTCTTGCAGAATTTTGTGGACATGTATTCTCATCTCTCCCCCGGTTTCGGTCTTCTCACCAGATTTCCACTGAATGGTACCCCCCATGTTAGTATGTGACCGTGTGTAGACCCCCAGTATAAATGGTTGTTTCAGAGGCAGAAATCCCATCTCACACAGGACACACAAATTGACCTACTTTTTTTTCTTGACATCCCCAGTCAATATCTAACGGGTGTGTGTTCTGTGAGTGTGTGCATGTGTGCTACGTGAAGAAATAGGCCTGTTTTGCTTTCTCTCTCAGGTTCTTAGAGCTGTCCCGTTGTTACGAATCTTTGTTGCACCACATCAGCTTTACAGGCCTGAAATGAACATAAAACGGGCTATAAATATTACAACCCCGTGCTTTTAGATCTCTATTAAAATGGTAATGGACAGATATCTGAGCTTTTATTTGTTGCTGCTGTATTACAGACTGTTTTATTAGTATTATTAATACTTGCACCAGCTCAGAGGTGGTAGTTTTGAGCTTAGTGATAGTAGCTTGAATTGAAGTTAGTTCAAATCTTTAGAGCAGGTAGTAAAGTTAATCCAGCCAGCTGTAGAAGGCTGTGTTTGCACTGGTTAAATCCAGGATGTGTATAGGGTTAAGGGGTGTGTGAGTGTGACTCGGGGAGGTGATGGAAACCAGCATATGTCTTCTGTCAGGTTTCACAGGATAAATAAAGGTTGTAAATTATTACTTTGCATATCTCCACCAAGTTCATCCGAGCATTGGGTCCTGACCTGCCACATAATTCCCTTTGCGGTGTCTGCGTCCTCCTTCATTAGTCTGAATCCAAAGCCAAACAGGAAGGGCCACGTCTAAATGATTTACAGTAAAACAGATAACAAGCACTGGTTCATACGAGCTTTGCAGAATAATCTGGATAAATAAGAAGATGAAAGGGTTTTCCCTCAGGACTGGAATGTGGAGCGGTGTCAGAAACACAAATCAGCGTACGATCGTGGCATCTCCTAATACGAGCAGATTCATCTGAGGTGCAGAAGGAATGTTTCTGGTCTCCAGCTGGTTTTCATCCCACCAGTTGATAAAGTGCACTTCAGGGTGTGTCTATTACCAGTGTCCACGTCTTTCCTTTTTTACATGGTTAGTGTGCACAAAATAAACCTGTTGTCCTTCACAAGCAGTTGAAAATAAAGATGTCAAAAATTAGAGATCATATAATTGAAAGATGCTCTGTGATAAGGAGTCAAATCAGCTTTCCTACAGCTGCTTTAAGCCTACATTCTCAAGCGCTTCACTGCACCAGCACACACACCTGTATAAATATTTCCCTTTCATAATAATGCCCCCCTTTGGTAGTTGATCTAATCCTCACCGAGATGTCACCAACTTTGTCTTTCAGAAGCAAAAATAACAGCTTTCAAAAGTATGTGCAAGCTTGCCTTACAATGTAACATCTGAACGAGACAAAACACAAAGTCCCTTGCTCAGGAGAAGTTTGTAAGAGCACCACAGGGAGTGTAAACCCCTTACCTACAGAGTGCTGAAGCAAAGCAACTTGACTTTGAAGTCTCCTCCCGACAGCTCTGCTTACTTGTGCTATTTTACTCTGAACCCACAGTATTTTTCTCCTCATTTAGCGCGTTCGCCCAGGATACGTGCACATCCGCAACTACTTTTGTGCAGGCGTGTATTAATGTCTATTAAAACAACTGACAACTGCACGCATTCTATAGTTAATGTGAAATTTGCATGGAAATAATATTAAAGCTACCACAAGAAACTTTAATTTGTGTTGATTCTGGTGGCCCCTTGTAGTATGTTTAAAGCAGAATAAACAAGATTATCATTGGAGGATATTTAAACTTGCAACAAGCTCAGTTCCCTTTGTTCCATATAGCCTATTTGGTTGGTTTTAGACTATTTAGAGTGAAGAAATATGTTATTTCATATTACTTGTGCCGTTCAGCTGGTTATGAGGTGGAGGCAGGCCATTGTGTCAGGCTAGATAGAAAAACAAGATATGTTTTTATCTTCAAATGTACCGTTTTTCTTAATTAGTTGGACAACAACAGACTAATGCAATTGCGAGCACTTGAAAGGAAAAAAAGGAAAGTTATTTATCAAATTATTTAAACAGCCCTAGAGGACCCCCTCCCTGGGCTAATTGAGCTAAGCCAGTTTTTGCCTTAAACACACCTTGTCTTTGCGCTCCAGCATTTGAACACTCAGTCTCCTAATTTATGCGAGAGTAGGTGGTGAGAGTGTAGTGTATTCTAAGTTGCTACTGAAGTGCAGGAAAAAGCTCAGGGGTGTCTGCAGCACGCTCATCAGTCTGAAGTTTAGGAAGCATTGTGCAACCACATCACTGAGAGCCAGGAACTAACTCCTACCAGCTAGCCTGTGGCGCACAGGCTGCTATTACCATTCCAACTACTGTTATCATAACTGGCCTGCATACCACCTGCATTCAATTTTACCACTAGCAGGAGGAAAGGAGGCATGTGGAGTTAAAATCAGCTAATGGCCACTTGTGATATGATGAATATAGTGTAATTTGTGCAATTACATATTATTTTTATGATTGATTTGATTATGACAGGGTTTTTGAATATAACAATGATTAATCATTTTTTGGATTTTTGGCATTGCACTCATTGTCAAAGTCCCTTTACTCCACTAATGTTGAAAACTTCTTGCAGTAAAATATATTCAAAATCTACTTCTGGCCTCATGAAGTGTGATGGACTAAAGAAACCTCCTTAAAAAAGAAAACTCACTCCCTCACTTAGACCACCAGGGGCACTATCACAACCCTGAAATAACTACACTCCTACTGTCCCCATGGTTTGGCCCTCGACTGGATAAACCTGACAGAATAGAGGATAAGTGTCAATTCTCATTAAGGTGAGAGGGAGAAGAAATGGACAGCAAGAGACACGAACGGGAGAGAACTAGACTGTGTCCTTCTCTGTCTTTGTGAGATGTCACAGGTGGGAACATCATTTCCCAGGCAGCTCTGACACAGTCTGTCAACCAGCAGAGATGGAAAAGGACTCCAGACAAACATACACACTCATCCACTCACACAAACACAAACACACACACACACACACACACACCGCTGCACAGACGCGCTCAGTCTCATGAGTGTTTTAGATACACATTGGCTGGTAAACAATTTCACAAATTAACATATAAAGTGGAAAAGGTCCGCAAAGACATGAACAAACAAACTTCGGAGCTAACATTGCAGGCAGACTGCCTACTTCAGTTGACTCTCTTATAGTCTCTATCATCAGTAATGTAACTAAGAATTGCAAGTGCTCTACTAAGCACATGTGTTTTGTTTTTTGTTTTTTTTCCCCATAAGGCATCAGCATAACTACAGATAAATGCAAACAGCACCCGCATGCAGACACAAACTCTTCTAATAATCTCAAATGCCCACTTAAATTGGCATTGACTTTAACACCAGGTAGCACACACACACACACACACACACGCACACACACACACACACACACACACACACACACACACACACACACACATTAATTGGAGGCATTGTCTCCTTAAATGCTAATAGTCCCCTCTGGCTTTATGAATATTTACCATGTCTGAGGGGCGTCCCATAGCTACAAGCATGTCATACATGCTTTCATTTTTGTGCTCACCTTGATTGTGTTCATCTACGGCTTCCCGTGTCGTGCACTATGTCTGCGTGCCCCCTACACACTGCATCACTGTGACAGGGATGCAGGTGAATCTCAGCATGGGCCATGCCAAAGTGACCTGCACATACACAGACACAGACACACACATACACAGACACACACACACACACACACACACAGACACATACACACTCTTGCCACACAAACCAAAGTATCCTCTTCTGCCTGGTCCTTGTCAGTCGCCCTCTCATTCAGCAGACTGGAGAAGTCAGTGTGGCAAAACTCAATTAAAGCATCCATTCACTGGGCAGAGAATGAATGAGGAGGTCTAACGCAGGAGTCAGCTGATGGACAAAGAGGTCTTAATTGATCCTGTTCTCTCGCTCTCTGTCTCTCTCTGCAACTTCATCACAATTAAAAGGAGATTACAGCAAATCACAGGTGCAGCTGCTGCTTTGCGTGGCACTGAATGAACCATTTTATTTCAGTCTTTATACCCAAATGTTTTATGGGTGCAATTAAGAGAGTGCAATGGAAGTGGTAATCTGAGACACATTTTTTTTTTCACCACACATTCATGTTTAAGAAATTGTTACAAAGATTGAAGGTAATGCCTCCTGTTCACCTTTTATCCTCTGAAATGTAGAAATTATTTCAGCTATCTGGTGTCCACTAGTGCACATGCCAGCAGTTCAGCATCGACTTCTCCTGCAGGGCTTTATGCAATGATTGAAGACAGCTCCAAGCTCCCTGGCCCAGCTATGCATCCATGCGGTCAGCTGAATCGGCCTCCTCCAAACCTCAGAAGAGCTATTTCAGAAGCACCTTACTGGGCATCGCTCTCCACCTCTCGGCCCCTCTCTGAGGCAGTGAAACTAATGCACAGAACCACTAGCTAGTCGATCAAACCAAGCTGCACTCTTCTAAGAAGTAGGACCAGACCTATCTCTTTGGGGTTGTTTTCAAATGAGGGTAAGAAGTGTTGGGAGTGGGGAAAAGGGAGGAAAATAAGTTTAAAAATGACGTAAGTCATCAGGGTAAAATGCGAGTACGGAGGACTTTTAGCAGTCACCACTTAGCAAGCAGGCTGATGTGAGGTTTGACACATTTAACTTCCTGCGAGGGAGACAGAGACAGGAACAAGTTGATGTAATATGCAAGTTAAAGCTGTGGATTTGCCTGTGAGCAATCCTCAGCGCTAGTTAATTTTAGATGATGGGACGACTTTGAACGGGCAGGAAAGCATCTGCTCAGTACGGTGAAAATTGCTTTAAACACTGCTTTAAGAAGGAGAGATGAGGGAATATATTATCCAAATGGATTGGGCCCACTCTTAAAGATAGGCCAGAGGCCTGAGGTCTGAGGAGGAAATTGTCTGGGAGGCAGTCACATGTTCAAGACATTTCTTATTTCCATCTATCCAATACATTTTCATTGAGTATGTGACCAAAGTTAGTAATTCAGTGGTCATCCAAGTCCAGTATGGGTCTCCCCTTCGTAGACTCAACCAGTTAAGATCCTTTCCATCAGTTTTTCTTCCCACCAGTTGACTGAATATGAGCTTAAGCAGCATCTGGATCAGAGCAAAGAGACTTTCAAAGCAGTATCTCATTACAACAAGCATTCCTATGGGAAAATTAATAGCCAGTAGAAAGTGAATATGAGATCTGTAATTGAGTGCTGTACTTCTATTAATGGACTGTAGTAGCTGTGAATCTTTGTGTGTCAGCTTTAAGTAGACTAGCAGATTAATTCCAGCCTTGCCTTTTGTACAATAAGTAGCACATTTTCAGCTGTTCATAAATTTGAAAAAAACTGAACAGTGTACTATTTAATTCAATTGGAACAACCTGTGACGAAGGCTTTCAGCTAGGAATCGCTTGACTATAATGTGACACAAGTCAGAGAGTGGGAGCCAGTAGTGCACAGTTAATAGTCACTGCCACCTCTTCAAATAGTTATGGACACTGCCCTACACTCACAAATGAAAGTGCTGGGAACCCTCAGTCCTTGAGGGACCATTTTTTTGACAAAAAGGTTCTTCCATGATTCTTTTTTCAAAAAAGGGTTTTTCAGAAGCAAATGGTTCTGGGTAGATCCTTAGCCCTTCAGGGAGAACCCATTTGGAACCCAGCACAATTGGCTATATCTCTTCAGATCCCCATCCTGGGCTTTTAGTCATCGCTCTGCATGAACCAAAGGAAAGCAGAGGCAGTGTTAAAATGGGCAGTCGCTTAAACCAACAGATTTGAAGTCCTACTGAGTGAATTTACACCACCACTGGGCTGTCCTTCTGAACTTACTGCCCACAAATTTCTCACAAACAGTCACACACTCTCTGTACCTGTGTGACAAGGCAGAGCATGATCCCACCTGCTGCCCTCTTACTTTGTCCATGTTCTTTGTGCGTTCATTTGGCCCCCAAAACAAAAACAATACCGGCAAGAGTGAGGGAAATCTAAATTCAGGCTGAAAATGCCTCCTTTCTCTCCCGCACTGTCTCAGTCACGCTCCGACAGATGACATTTGCGGAGACAGAAAAAGCGAGGGCAGGCTGGTTTTTGTGGGCTTGGAGTGATGAGAGGAGAATAGCGAGGGATGATGAATAAATGAATTATACATCTGTGCTGTCATTCCTCTCTTCCTGCTCCACCTCCCTCTCTTCCTGTGTCAGCCGGAGTTGGTCCTGTGAGGCGGTCTGATCTTAGTTGGGATTGTCAGGTACGGTCGACAGCAAAGTGACATGTTGACGCCAGCCCCTCGGTGACACATGAAGCAGCTCTTTTGTTAAATGGGGCTGACAACCCAAATAAGAATTGTTTACATGCAAACAAGTGCCAGCATGTCTGCAGTTGCTGTTAAGTGATATTACAAATATTGAAAGGTGCTTGAAGGAGCATCTGCTCCAAGATGATACATTAACAAAAAAAAACAGCTTTCCTCCCTGCTACTCCACTTTCAAACATATAATCATAATGTCCAACTCAGGACAAAAGCTTTCCATTTGCAAGTGCAGGACACATCAGATCATTTGATGAAATTTCAGTGTCCTAAAGGATCTCGAAAGGTAAAAATATAAACAACCTTTCATGGTCACGACGTATGATCATCAACAGAACAAAAGAACCAGTGACAGTGCCCTCTCATGCATGTAACATTCATTAGACTCCATCGGCACTGCATCTCCTCCCTCCTGTCTCCCCTCAAATAGCGAGATGTTCTCACCTTAATTGTAAATGCACTCTTCTGCATGCAAATACCAGTGCACCCCCCCCCATCTCCCAACCACCTTTCCCCACTCCCCTCCGATTTTCAATTAAGATTCAGACAGAGATAGAGGATCTCAAAGGGAGCAGGCTATGGTGGGCCGGGCTCTGCCACTGCTCCAGACATAGGGAGTGGGGGGGGGGGTTATTGAGTGGCCATGACCCCAGAGCACCCTCACCTCACTGGGGTATCGCACATCTTCGCCAGGCCTCATCTTCCCCATGGTAGCCTGTCCTGATCCCTCCCAACAGAGGTGGAGGTGTCCTTGATTAGAATAGTCATTGAAATGAAGGATTGAAACTGACTGTGTGTGTTTTGTGGGTGAGTACTGAATGTCGATGGTCATTATCTGATAGTAACGGAGTGTTTTGGGGCTGAGGTTTGGGGATGTATGAATATTTATAGGTAGATTTTATCTACCAGTCCTATTATAAGGATTTCCTCCAGCAATATATCTGCATTGTGATGTAGATGATTACAAAATATATATTTAATTGGATAATCAGAAGATTAAAGGCTATGCTGTTGGAGTGGCCCTGTATGTATAATACCTTTGTACCTTTGTTATTTCTTTCCTTTCTTCCTCATGAAGCACGCTCAGTCCAGACACAGACCCTGACGGCTCCTTCCAGAGGGAGGGCTTTGGCCGCCAGAGTATGTCAGAGAAACGCACCAAACAGTACGAGAATGCTTCTCAGCTGGAGATCGTCAAGTCACGCAAGTCCAAGAGCATGGATCTAGGTAAATACACACATCACACATGGATGACGTCAGCAGTGGGTGATTTAAGGAAAAAGTCTGACCTTTAGGGAAATGCTTATTTGCTTTCGTACTACACAAATGCTGTTTTGCTGATGGTGATATAGTGGACTGTTTATTAGCCAGGACCAGCATCTTAGTGGAATCTAAGAATTTCAATAAGAAGAATTAACTTAGTCCATGACATCTGTAAAATGACCAGTGTTTTTACACTTGAGTTCTGGTGTGGATTAAACAAACAAGATACATTAGTGAGCTTTAGAGGTGCGGGTAGGCAGATTCCTTACATTTGTACAGGACCAGGCAACCTTGCCCCACTGTTTCTATTCTTTGTGTTAAGCTAAGTTAAAGCAAAACGCAAACAGGCAAAGCTGATTTTCCAAATGTCTAAATAAAAAGATGTTACTTGATGGGAAAACCAACTGTATGTGCAATGGAAAAGTTTGTAATATGTTCTCATTGCTCAGGAAAAGTGTGTTCACGCACAAGTATGGCAAGTACACAAAGTCAAAGTTGCATAAGGAAGTCTGGCTGTACAGATGTGATGGATGTTTATGAAACCCTGTGGCTTAGTTTACAGTGAAACTTGACCATTCTTGTTCTTTTCCATGTTGGACAGTGCTGATGGACTAGATCTCACTGTAACCTGTGACTCTTCAAGCACTTAATGTCACTCACCTTATCAGGCTGTCTCAGTAATGGCGCAATTCCCCCCCAGTCACCCGCACACACATACAACAGCTCTCTCAGTCCTGTCCAGCCACCACCGCTCCTCTTTAGGCCTCCATCTCCCGTGGCCCCATGTCCAGTGGAGCATGAGTAAAGATCAGGAAGCAAGAGCACAATGGCGTCTTTAGTGATGGGAAGGGTGGTGAGACGCATGCATGTGCACACGCACACATGCATAAGCACACTCTCAAAAACACACACACTGTATCTAGGGAAGAAGATGGTGTGAGTTCAGAGCCTCTCCCACTGAGGCTGAAGCAGACGCTGCCTTCTCTCGGATCACTGGCTAATCATAACAGATAACAGCAAACTCTATTCCTCATGGAGCTCAGAGACCTGTAGAAATCCTTGACTCTCCCGCAGACTTGTGAAGGTCCGGGCCACTGCACTCAGCTCTATGGGGCCCACCTTCCCTGCAGTCCCCTATGTCCAGCCTCAAAACTTTGCTACAAAGTGAACCAAGACAACACCAACTTTAAGGGGAAAGTGCTGCTTAGCAGAAAGATGATAGTTTGTTATTGGATAGGTTTCACTGAGCAATTAGTTGAGCATGAAAATATTTTCCATTATGTTCTTAGTGTCGAATAAAACATAATTGGATATAACTGAGGACAGGAAGTGAGTAGAATGGACAGGATGCTGAGATAGCTTCTTGATGGCGTTCTCGTCATTGCAAATGCATATTTTATCAAGGAGTTTAATCAAAAAAGCTTCTTAATTGTTCCGAAGAGGCATCAGCATTTATTTGTGAATTTGATTAGCTCTAGAAAACAGCAGTTTGTTTTTACAAAGAGACTAGTTCATCTGTTCACAAGATGAGGCCGCACTCTTTGGCACTCCTGGGTGTTATCGATGATTCACAAATCTCCATTATTGCTCTATCGTTTTCATAGTTCTCAAGATCAGTGTATGTTTTATTAGATGCAATTCAAACTCACATGCCCTCCCACCACTTGCTACTTGAGTTTCTGAAATGTCTTGCTGACAGAAATCCTTGCCAGTACAAAATCCATCAGTGAGGATATCACGGTGATGAGACGGTGCAGGGAAATAACTAACTTGCTCCTCTCATATAATAACTCTAGTAACTGACATGAGTTCCCGGAGGAGAAATGTTTCAGTCAATAAACGAGCTGGAGTCAAAATGAAACATATTGTGATTTGGTACGTATCTAATGTCACACGAGTTCCATTTATCTCAAAGGCGCACACTGCTGTAGCATGTTGATTATTTTAATGGAATTATTACATCAAAGCCACACAATGAAAAATGGCCTATGGGTAATGTATAATGGAGCTGAGAATGAAATGAGCCAAAGAACATAGTGCCAGCATTCATTCTTACGCCTTGTCATCTGCACGCTGTTGGACACTGAAGTTTGATTTGTGCAAGCATACCTCTTTTCTCTCCATTAACACATTAATAAAGCAGCTCTGTGCTTTTCCCAGCTGCCCTGACTAAATGGTTAACATGCTCAACAATGCTATCCTCTACAGACTCTCATTTTATTCTGTCACTTGGTATTTTTGTCCTTCCTTTTAATCGTGTTCCAGGTACTCCCAAATCACATCAGCAGATGGATTTCATGACTTTGAAGCCCATCATTGTTGAAATATGCTAAAGTGGTCAGACATCCCGCAGTTCAATCCCATTTAGATGGGGAACGTGATTGAGTGAAGGAAGAAAAGGGAAGAAAGAGACGTGAGGTGCCACGGCTGGCAGTAATACATTAGCACATTCCTGCTACTTTACCTTGTAAGGCTTGTGATTGACAGGCTCTTGTAGTGTAATATCTGTTCAACTAACATCGCTTTCCTAAAACTGGTCAGGATCCGCCCTGCACTTTCTGCTTCTGTCACTTTCTGCTTTGCATGTGCTCAATCACCTGTTACAGAAGGCATTAACCACTCACACTTTGTTTATGCTCTTTAACAGTAGGAGGTGTGATTAACTGCAGCACCAGAACCAGTGGAGGTAAGCAGCCACGCCTGGACCAACTCCATACACTGTCACCATTATCACAATGGTCCAATGTGATTGTTCAGCACGGTCCATGGGTCAGAAATAGAAATTGGAAAATCAGTCACACACTTTCTCCATAACCAGCTCATAACCGACCATTATTGGCTTTGTGATCTTGGCACCTTTAGATGCATATGGAGGAGAGAGTTGTTTGAGGTAATTGCAGCATGATCAAAAGAGGTTTTTCATATTGCTGAGAGGGAGTTGCATGGTGTTGAATAGAGACTTGGCAACTAATGTGGGAACCTGTGCCATTGTGCTCGTTCTGCAGTGCAAATGACTGAAGAAAACACTCATTACTGCAGGAGCTGTGGAGGGCTGGAGCGAACGAGGCGACGGAGTGGCATTTGCAATAGAGAGACAATGAGAGAGACACTGCCAGTTGGCCTCTTCAGCCTGCTGCAATTGATCCATCATAGTCAGGCTGTTTGGAGCTCTGGTTGGAGCATGTTAGAGTGCATTCACTCCATTAAATTAACACAGAATGAGCTCATGACTGGGTCACAAGGGGATATTTTTGAGTGATTTCTAGGAGCACTAATTTGAAAATAATATACCTCTTGCATGTTGCGTTCAGTGGTAGTTGGAAAACAAAATTATGTGGCACATCATACCATATGTGATTTTACATTTATGCAAATATCTAACTTTTTGTATGCCTCAAGGGCTCCTAAACATTCTCCAGGAAGCAGGGAAGAGTTAAAAACACATATTAAAAGACTAGTGGAGCCTAGTTTCTGATAGGCCAGCTGTGGTAAATGAGAGACAGACACTTGAAGCTCACTGTAATTGTGAATTTCTATTCCAGCCAAGTCAGTTGCTGATCCAGTGGGTTGCCAGGCTTGGCATGGACGTTGTCAGCCTCTGCATATTAATAGCTTAGCTAGTTGAGTGAGTAGGCTGACTTGGAGAGAGATAAACAAGTATAAAAATAACATTCCAGTGGGTTGATAAAAGCGCACAGTCACAGAATAATATCTAGCATCCCTGATTGAGATAATAATCAGTCCGGGTAATGATGATTCCTATGTGACACATGTTCGGTGTAAGGAGGACGTCCTCTGTCCAGCTAATGGTCCACAACTGTCAGAGACATAGGAGCCCAGCCGACCCAGAGACGCCTCACTTCCACTGGGTTACCTGGACGTGGCCTTCCCTCGACCACCTTGGAGGCTATTTTTAACATAATTACCCTTTTACCGGCCTGCTTAAAGCCCCGGCTTTCTGAATAAATTATGTGTAATGGAGCCCCTGTCTGTACACAGATCTTTACATGCAAGGGCCCGTGGTGAATAATGGCTGGGGAGCATAGTTTTAGCTGCTCTAATTATGCTATTGGCTCCTGTTCCTGTAATAACCACTGCTGATTTATTCATGGAGTTTGCCATACCTCCCCTTTACCGTTTAATGGCAATGGATCTTCTCCAATTAACTGTCCTTGCCCTTAATCTGGCAAAGGAACACAGCACTTCGGCCATTTCTGTCTTTGCCGATGATAGAATTCCAGGTGCACTTTTCCCCCTGTTTGGTTTGATTGTCTTTCTATTTGCACATTTCATTTTGATGATTTTCATTTCTCCTCCGGACGTGTGGGGAGTGACAAACTCATGTCTGTATGCAATGGGGGAATATGTATTTTCATCTCTGTGAATAAGAGGGAGATGAGGAGCAGAGCACTGAGGCTTCTGTTGTGTGATAGGAATCACATAATAGACTGGCATACAGAGAGCTGTCCGTCAAACTCTCCCAGGAGAGCCGCGGCTGCTTCTGAAGAAAACAAAGGCAGGTTGGAGGCAGCTGGGGTCTGTGGGCAAACTCCCTCTCTTTGCCTCGCTCTCCCGTTCTCTTTGTCTCTCCGCTTCTCTCAGTCATTCACAACGCTGACTAGAAACAATGGCAAAGGGGATCGTGGTGCGGAATACTGAGCGGGAGGATTATTCCCTGTTTCCGAGTACAGCAGATGTCATTTGTGTTCCCTTGAACTGTTGCATCCTGCGCGGCTCTAACTTGAAATCCCATTGTGTCAAACATACACCCTGGCTTCTGCGTGTCTGCTGTTGGCAGGCTTTAAGCACAAGCTTGGAAAAAAATTACATGGTATTTGTTCTGGGTTGACTGAGTTTTATCCACAAAGTATGAAAAATTACACCATTTTCCTGCTACGCTCCGTCTGCGCTTGTGTTTCCTTATGATGTATTTTTTTTCTTAAGAGTGCACTTCCCATGATGAGATTACTCCTTCCGAACAAATTAATTACATGATTTTTACTTGCATTCTCTTTGTCGCGGAAGGTAGTTCCTGTTTTCCCAGCGTTAACATTTGTCATAGTAAGCAGAAATGGCCTACCTCTACTGAGGAGCTAAGCAGTAAAATGAGTCTTCTCTTCCAGCAACTGGAGAGCTCTTGACCTCCTAGACATTTGTAGCACACAGTAAAGTTTCATTTTACTGTCCAATGCAGCCTGAAGGCACACATACTATATGAGCTCTTCTTACTAAATGGGATGCAGCATTATAGGATTGGTGTTCATTTATTTCGAGAGGTACTTTGAGGATTGAGTCCAGCTTCTCTCGGGATTTGATACTTTTATTAACATTGACAAAAACGGAAGGGAAAGCGGAGCGTTGAAGACGTAGCAGTTGGTTTACCACTCTGGAAATCCAACACCACTGGCTAACAGCTGACCTTTTAGCCTATCTGACTTCTTTGACACCAGATCTATAGCCGCCACGGATGATAGAAAAGCACTCACACTCTCTGTTAGGGTACATTTGTATCAGATGTGACGGAAAGCGGGACACCTTTGTGACCCTAAGGATCCTAAAAGAAAACTTTCATGAAAATTACAAGATTATTGAAATTGGAATTCAATCACTGTTTCTTTTTCCCATCCTCTGCATAGTAGCTGTCTCATCGGTGTGTTTGAACTGTGAAACTCAGATAGCCGGCTAATCACTGGTGCGCTGCTGCAGGTTTGCTTAGTTAGAGGATCAAGACGGGAAGCGCAAACAAAAGAGACAAGCTGCCAACTGGTAAAATTATGATAACAGTAGCATATGTGCATTTCTGCACATTGCTGCCAGTTAACCCTATTTTTTTTTCTTAAGCTTATTCATACACTGCTTTCACAACCTTTGTTTTTTCACATCACTCTATGTTCCTTCTCTTCCTGCCTCCAACTGTCATACACTGAAACAAATGCATTTCAGAGGGAGCCCTCCATGCAGCGGTCGCAAACTGTTTTCCTTCGGTGATGGGGGTTTATTTTCTTTGCTTAATCTGTGTTTGGCTGTGCAGCCCTCCGTCTAAAGATCCAGTGTGTCGCCCAGCAGCAGCGGCTCATGCCTCATTTAGGCCACTTTAAACATGTCGAGGATCTTGTTGATTGTAGCCGCCATAGAAGTGTGTGTGTGTCTGTCATGACTTTGTGTTATTGTGCCTTTTTGGGGAGTCCCTGCATGGGGCGCACACATACAAACATAATATATCAACGTTTGCATGTGTGTGTTCTTAGACCTTATAGCAACATTTGCTATTGAAAACCAACAGAAAGAGCTGTAGGTGACGTTTGTTTACACCACTTGAAGCCACAGAGGAAACAGCAGCACACACTTGCTACATGTGGAGGGTCTATATGGTCTACAGGGAGTCGTAAAGACACAATGCCGCTCTGTCCAGACTCCATCGACATGTGCTTTACCCTCAGAGAGTCAGTGAGGCTGCTAAAGTAATTGAATCAACGGTTTATCCATTATTACTGATAGTTTCCTCTGCAGAAGTTTACATCTAACAAGGCCTCACTTGCGCATATTCCGAAATCCATCTTGTTACGTTTGACAGCATCTTGCTGCTCTCCGAACTGAGGTAGAATAAGGGGGACAGAAAATCAACCAGGCTGCTTGTTTACCAACTGGCAGCTAAGGTAAGAGCTCCGGGGAACCGACGGGCGCGGCTTGACAAAATGAAATACCAATACCTGTGTCACGCTCCGCTTACATACCCTAAACAAACCCCTGGCAAGCATTGGATAAATAATTACAGCTGTCCATAGTCTGGTTCCAGTGTTGAAGAGGCTGACTGTTCAAAAATCACTTTGCTTTCGACGCAGATGGTCCTCCGGCCTGTCGCTCAGTGTCTCCTTGTAAGGAGATACTTAATCTAACAAGTATGATGTATATGAGTTAGATTTCAAGTCCTAACAGCCCTTCATTTGTGTCATGTGCACAATTTATATGTTAATTGTATTTACTTTGCATAATGGTTATGCTTTGTGCAGCATTTATCAGTGAATTAAATAAAGTGGGTGGCTCTGGTCTTGTCAAGTAGACATACTGCTGTGCTATCATGAAGGGGGATTGTGTTGCACTGTGCAGTATGATGACAATGTATTGGAAAGGTTCCAAGTGCTAGTTTTGATCTGCAGGTGTTCTGTGTGGACAATCAGGCTAATCAACACACGACCGATAACAGAGCAGTTTGTTTTTCTGATGGTTCTGCCTCATGTTCTATTCTATTACCTGACGCCTAACTTCTATTTATGTGCAACAAATGCCCACTCCCAACTCAAATAGGCCTTAAGCCTCAAATTGTGACACTCTACCTACCACCATAGCATTTGTTTTGCATGTGAAGGCCTCCGCAGTCAAATTAGCTATAATACTGTAGATATGCAACATCCGGTTCGACTTTCAAAATAAAGCTTGCTGACAAACATTTGACTTGACAGTTGACAGGACACAAAAACTAGTCTCCAGGGAGAAAGATCCAGCATGGGACCCGTCCAACCATCCTGACTACCCCCTAGCTCAGACTTTTCTTGCTCTTTATACTACTGCTCCAGAAGGGCGCTTCAAGACCTGACGCAGGTACTGTACCTACTACCTGCAGCTTCAAAATCAGGATTATGGCCGCTGAGCAGGCTGCTGTATTTAACAAGTTGGGAGTGAAATTGGGATGTCATGATTAGGCCTTAGAAATATAGCAAAATATTACATCTGTGAGATGTTTGTACTAAGCTAGTGAATACAAGAGCATGGTGTTGGAAATGAATGGACTTTGGGACTTTGTTTAGTCTGTCTGCTGTCTTTTTTTCTGTTTTAACCAGCCTCTGAGAGAAACTGAGAAACTCAGTAAAAAAGGTTTACAGTCAATCTGAGTATTTTGAAATGTATTCTATTCTAGTAGAACACCATAATCGCACTGGTACTGTGGTACATTGTTGTCTTTGATAGTGGCCCATTTATATGCATTATGTTTCGGCCACATAATTTAACCGTGCAGACACAAGGACAAAGGTTGAATCATAATTCCCAAAAGGAAACTGTCTCAGTGAAGATATAATACTCTGTTCTCATTTCACACACTCCATTGGCCAGGCAATGGCATCATTTGTTTTTCATGTTAATTGCCAGACTCACACCTTCTCTTTGCTTGCCAAGTGCGGCACATAACATCATCCTATACAAAACTAGCAAAACGTAAATGAGTCATTGACACGCAGTGAGCTGCGTGATGAAAGGTTTGAGACAGCCTTTGTGGGGGACTAAAAGTAACACCCCATTAGTTTCCTGGCCTCAGTGACACTATTTCCTCTTTCCATAGGCTCTGCAGAACAAGTGGTCGGACCCTCCCTCGGTCTAAAAAAGTCCAGCTCCCTTGAAAGCCTGCAGACCGCTGTTGCAGAGGCAACACTGAACGGTGAGATCAACGTGAACAGGCCACGCTCGCGGATCATCAGGAGCCGTGGCTGCAATGAGAGCTTCCGAGCCGCAATCGACAAATCGTACGAGAGACCTGGTGCCACACCGCCAGAAGAAGAAAACAGCATGGAGACATGTGAGTGTTTTAGTACGAGTATTGAACCAGAATACCGTGCCCAAAAGTGTGTCATCATACAATGTTCAATAGAAGATTACTACAAAGACATTCAGTCGTTGTAATGTAGGCCACCACAATACTTCCCATGAGTCTCTTCTGAAAGGCAGGATACACCCCCGAATAAACTAGGTTAGGGTTCCCCACTTGCTAGAGAGACGTGTGCCACAAAGCACATCTGCATTAGGCGTCTAGGTTACACACTCATTAATATTCACACAGTTCATGTTGAGTGGAATTGTTAGAGACTGTGGCAACATGTTTTCCCAGGAGCTTACAAACTCTTAAAGTGCATTGCCATGTTTTTCAACAGAGTGCATGTGAGGAAAAATGTCTGCTGTTTACCCACACACGTTATGGTCCTATTGCATCCATTTTGCACGTAACGTATATACGTGTAATTGCATTCACTGTGATTATAAGTGAAATACTCTTTGCTTTGGTCTGCGCCAGTTGGTTTTGGCACATAACAACATGCTACTTTGCCAGGTTTCCTAGCATTTGTTTACATGCCTACCTGACTGGGACTGAATCCATAATTACCTTATTTTATTCTAAACCAGGAGCAGGGAATTTGTAGGGAAAGGCATGCCACCTTCTCTTTGAGTGAATATATCCACCCGTACTTGGTGTTTGATGACAAAAAGACATGCGTCGGATGTAGAGAGACAGCAGTCTTACGTTTTCCGACAGGTAATAACCCTGCAACACCACAAGAATAATCACCAGATATAAATTTCCATTCACCATTAAAGCGCTGGGAGACATTTGAAAAAGAGGGAATTATTTGCCTGAAACGCTTTGTTCTCATAAGCTCTGTCGGCAAGCCACTAAATACAGTCTTATCTCGGCAAAGAAAAATGGGGAAAGCAACCGATTTCCCCTGCCGCGGTATATTGCATTCTCCCCCATGATATTCAAATAACTCTGTTTTTCAATTTAGATAAAAGCAGCCAGTCTGTGCTCGTCACTGAGGTTAATAGTCAAAGTTGACAGATAAGCGGCTGCCTTCCTCTGCTCCCAGACTTTTATTTACATAAAATAAGAATGTGGCATCACCCAAAGAAAATGTGTCCCCACAAGATATCCTGCTGGGCGAAATGCACTTCCCCTTGTGCTACTTTGTGTTGCATCGTTTGAGGAAATAAAAGAGAAAAAGAAAAATCTGCTCTGCTGGGCAAAAATCCCTTCTTTTATGTGCTGGAATATGACTGGCAATTTCACTTGTCATAACCTTCACTGACAGGCCAGCTTAAATGTCCTTGATGATTAAAGAAGGAAAGTTTAATGGGAGAGTTTCACTAAATGACAAAGTGTTTCCTGTGGTTGTCTGTCTCCACAAATTATCTTTCATACTTTCATCAATGCTTCCACTGTCATTTGAGATTGTCAGCCAAGTCTTTTTCCTTTCAGTTCCATTAAATTGCTGCGGATGGCCTCACCTTTTTGATGCTTTTGTGTGTTTGTTGTTAGGAGACGTAGCTTGTTTTTCTCATATCTTACTTTATTTTGAAATCTCCACTTTTTGTTTGGCCTTGCCGCTAACTCAACATAATGGCCTTTATTAGAATACATGTGAAGAATATGGCCGCAAACAAATGCACGCCCGTGTGCGTGCACACACAAAGTACACATGGCAACTGCCCTCTGGGAGGCTCTGGATTACAATGTTTAGTATGTTATCGGCAGCTTGGCATCATTAAGCAGTAGCGACATTAGCACTCCTGCTAATCTCAGTCATTTGAATAGCCAGATACAGCTCACAGCTGCTATTCGCTGCTGTTGCTCTTAAGTGGATGATAAGCAGGCAGCAGATTGAGTGATAAAAATGATACCCATCCAGAACCTGTTCCCAAATTTGTGGAGGTGGTGAAAGCAAAGGGAGGGGCTGTGTGAGGCAATGAATTGCGTAATTGAGCAGGTTTAAGCCACTGGTTTGCTCTCTATTCCTACCATACAGAGCCTCACGTTGAGATTCCATTTCAGTAATTTCCTCCGAGATGGCAGCTGAAAAGAAATGATAGCTCCACAGCTCACAAGAAAAAACAAACCCTGCAGTTCCTTGAAATGTGAATCCAGCCGCTCCACCCTTCCTTAGTCTGTCTCGTCCCGTACGCCACAAATCCATCATGGTCTCCCCTCCCTCTTCTTTCTTCACGATAAGCGCTTTTCTCTCCTCCATCAAAGGCAGAACTTAAAGGACGACACGCAAGACTGTAATAAGTTGTAATCTGAAGGACATCTACCTCACGCCTCCGAGCCAGAGATAGAACATAGACAGGAGCAATGCCGATTGCGAAGTGTGCCGCATTTGCAATTAAGATCCCTGTGAGGCTTTTCCAAGATTATTTAAATGTATAATTACTGACAGATTAATTACATTTTGCATATCATTTCTGATTAGATGTGATGGAAACTTTGAATTTAATCAACCCTACATCACCTAAGGAGTTTGGTTTCAATTTGAGGTCTGGGTTGAAATTAGTTCAGACTTAAATTAAGCATTAAATTCGTATGACTTTCTTTACAGCTTCCACTTTTTGGTAACATCATTTTTATACAGAAAGTCGGAGAAAAGGGTGAAAAAAAACAATGGTTCTCCTGTGAGCTGTGTAAAATGTACACATTTGAAATAACTTCAGGCTTTCAGCTAAGTGAAAATATGTTCAACAGAATACTATTCTCAAAGGGTGTACAATGTAAATATATTCTGCTCTAATGAGGCGGATGAATTCAGTGTGTTTTGTTCAAAGCTGTCGTACCTTATGGGACCCTGCTTTTCTTTTAATGGTTTATCTGATGTTTCCACAAGAAAGAAGTGAGGCTTTGTACTGCAACTTTGTGTGATCCGCAGGGAGTCAAGTGGAAGTTAAAGTTTTTCTCTGCCTTTTTTCTGACTTCCATTTTATTTTTATTTTTTCTATCCTCGTGTTTGTGTGAATGTGCTAATCTCTTCCTCTCTCCACATCTATATTTAATACTCTCTCTTTTGCTCTAATTTCTTCTCTCCAGTGGATGAGGACACAGAAGGAAGTTCCAGATCAGGTCGGGAGTCGATGTCCACCAGTGGAGACCTCATTGTGGGCCTGGGGCTGAACGGCAGCCTCTCCAAAGATGACAGACAGAAAGATCGGGACAAGATTGGAGGGAACGAAAAGAAACCTGAAAGGGATAAAGACAGGGATAAAGACAAGGACAAGAACAAAGCCAAGAAAGGTGTGCTGAAGGGCCTGGGCGAGATGTTCAGGTAGGAATGAGACGGAGCTCAGCTCCAAATCCTAAACAACCTCCCCCCATTTTGCCTTAAGCACCAATCGCTATCTGCTTTATTTAATTCCACTCAACACGTTCACCACTGGATCATACAGAATATGAATGCATTCTCTGGATGTTGCCAGTGCTAATCAGGGACCCCTCTCCTTGAACCCTGTGAGTTGGAGGGTGTGGATGGAGGGGAGGGGGAGTTATCGACCTCAAGGGCCTCTGGCACTTTTGAGCCAGATTATTTTTAATAAGGGCAACATGTTTTATTCATAATCCCATGTGCGTGCTCCTCCTATCCAAACACGCTCCGCATTTGTTAACTAGCAGACAATGTTCAGGGCCAATACGGCTGCTAATGTTGTAGCTGTGATTTGGGTTTTGGGGTTGGAAGACCTTTGGAGATGATAAAATCGTGTGCAGGTTGGAATTGTTGCCTGTGGCTGGTGTTCTCAGTCACTGTCTCGTCACGTGGTTACAAGATTTTCGATACAGACAACCTTGGGAGACAATGAGAGGTGGCATGATCCTGCTCCGAACATCCTTCAGATATTCATATTCACAAGCAAAATATTTAATGTCGCTGATTTAATTCAGCAGTCATCTCACCTGCTGTAGGTCTTCTACATTGTGATATCACCTCATTTTCCACAGGAAGTTGCAGGAGGCTGGCAAATTCGAACCAGACACCTCTGCTGGCACATTTTATGGGTGTTAGGTTTGTCGTCTAGCCTGTGAACTAATTTCACTGCCTCTGAGGTATAATAGGCAAAGTTTCCTTACCCTGAGTGTAGTAACTTTAGACCATACAATTGTGTACACTGGGACAATCGTGTAAGAAATGTGCAAAGAGACAGTGGATGAAAATAAACATCCTGCGGGTATCCATTCAGTATCTCTGCCACAAGGAAAATTAGTGGGGGAGTCACATTAATTATTTCAATTCCATGCACATTTGAATATGGCATAAATTAACGGTGGAGGCGGTGCGGGCCGTTATCGTGCTGAAGTTGTTTTCATGTGGATTAGTTTAATGGGATTAGTTAGCGTATCGCGGTGCACGGCTCGGTAATGAACAATAAAGACGACAAGTGTGTTTCGAGGTCATGACGGAGGAATGCGGGGAGCTCGCTTATCTTCCATTATTTTCACTCTCGTGATTTGTTCTGTTTTTTAATTCAACTGTCTTCGCGTCCTGTCGAGCAAACGCATAATGACTCGCACAGGCTCACATTCTGTCACACACCAGGCGTGAGCACATATGTGGAGAGGCGCACATGTTGACAGGAGTGCACACAGAGAAGTGAGCTGGATTAGTAAATGAAAGTGGAAATTTGGGTTTGACACTCTGTGACATGCAATCAGCGCCGTTGGCAAACCTTTTTGAGCGGATGTGTGCTCAGCCCAAGAGGTGGCTGCCGGGTAATTTTAGCTGTGCATGTGAGCCCTCGGCGTGCCCTCCTCGGCCTCATCATCATTCTTCATTATCTTTGAGTGCCACCACCACTTAAGAGTTGGCACACGGTAGGCCTCGCTGACACCCCCCACCCTCGACCTCCATGTATTTAACGCCAGGCCCTGTGCCTCCTGAATGCAAAGAGGCAGCCCCCTAAACCAGTGTGTCTCTCTGGCTCTCAGGCTTTGTCTTTACTTCATTCTGCTACTCCTACTCTGTGTTGATACCTCAAACAATCCTCTACTTAATATGATGACAGCTCTCACACCCACACGTCTACGCTGTCCCTCTCTGTTCCCTCCCAGTCCTCTCACAATCCACCTAAAAGGCTTATAACGTCAGAGATGGCAAGGAACTGAGGTGAAAATAAATGTGTCCCACTGGATACAATAACAAACATTTTTTGGTTGTTTTAAAGAACAAATCACAGTGATATGAAATGCCTAGCGGTCAAAAAGGGAGACGAGGGGGAAGAAAGATCTGTTGTGTGTCTCACTTGTAGCAATTCTCGCAAAAGTTTTGACAGTGATTTCAGAACAGGGAAGTTTTACTGTGCATGACAAAAGGTGAGGCTGACAGTAGCGCAACACTCTCAGGCTTACGAATCACAGATAGAATTTGCTTGAGCAAATTTCACATGTGTCTCACCATTGCATCAAAACATCAAAAAGGCATCCTGATTGGGTTAATCCTTTGTAATGCTTGTCTCCGTTGCTCTCATTAGCATAAAGTGGACAGGCAGGCGCTCACTTTTCCCTGCATTTCTCACACATGTCTTACACTCACGTTCTCCCTCTAAGGAGATTTCAAGGAGTTTGCACTGCACTGCAATTTGAGCTCATTTGCATGCAGGCCTTTGGACGGCCTGATGAACGTGTAGTGCACATCTTGCTTAATGGACAGCCTGATTGGGAGTGCATTAACATCAGAGCCAGGGGAGAGGAGGATGGTCTAATACAGGCAGAGAGGGAGGATAGAGGGAAAGACTGTGAGATAAATACTGTGAGTGCAAGAATGACTGTAAGTGTGCGAGTCCGTGATGGAAAGAAAATTGACTGCCTAAAGCCCAAAGCAAAGAAGCTGCAGTGCAGAGCCGCGGCATCCCTGCCTCTCTGGTTTCATACTGTACTGCCTATAGGATGGCAGACTGCCTGGTATACAGTCCTGTACCATCCAGTAATGAATAGCTTATCATCCTGTGAATGGATAACAATGTGCATGCATGCAAAGGATAAAAACCAGCCCCAGGCAGCTCGACATCATTGTTATTTCAAGGATGTCTGTTGCATGCATCTATCACTGTGTCCATGTCTGCATCCAGTGGGATGTAGGGGAGCCGAGGATGATGCATTATCCACGAAACCATTATATGTGATTATTCATGTCATTTCAAGTAGATAACATGTGATCATTACTTTCTGATCCTATCGGGTCTGTTTGGATGTTGGAAGCTTTGCCCAGGGCTCTGTTAGCATGCTAGCAGACAACGATGTCTTGGCCGGGCCTGCAAGACCCCCTTCAACATGCCTAATGAGGTGTTGTTTATCTGCTCTGTGACTGACTGACCTCCTCCATCCCCATCTCCATCCCGTAATGTGTCTTTGTGTGTGCACACATACCAACAAAAAAAAAAAAAATAACCATCCTGAGTAATTTATTATAGGGTTGAGTGTTCAATTGTTGAACCAAATGAAAATTCATATTTCAGTGGCTCTTAGATTGGCATTTTTCTAGTGTGTGTGTGTGTGTGTGTGTGCATAAATGTGTTTTTGACAAGAACGACAGAAATGCAACCTACTGAGTACAGTAGCATGAAGCAAGAGAAGGGTGGAAAAAACGAAGGCGGGGTTGTGACGGGGGAGAATGGGGCCAGAGAGGTGGGGGTTGGGGGCTGGATTGGGTGAGGGTGGAAGGAGAGAGGGAGCGTGTGCACTGGAGTGAACTGGGGCACCAAGGGAGAGTGAGAAAGGAGGATGAAAAGGAAAGGGAGATGGGGAATGAGAGAAGAAGGGAGCTTTTCACAGCGGCAGTCACGGCATCGTGCTGCTGTCTGCCTGGAGGGAGGATTGAGGATCTCTGGCAATTTTTGTACATTTTCTGTGTGTGTGTGTGTGTGTGTGTGTGTGTGTGTGTGTGTGTGTGAGAGAGAGAGAGAGAGAGAGAGAGAGTGGTTTCAAGGCGTGTGTAAATTTGCATGTGCGTGCATGTGTAATGCATGTTTGCTTCTGTGTGTGTGTATAGATGAAAAGACTGTGTTAATGGGCTCTGGCACCACCATCACCCTTTCTCCCTGGTGCTTCCTCACCCACATGCACACTTGCCCTCACCCCCATCCCCCACACTCCCCCCCCCACCACCACCAATCTGATAAGTGGCATGCCGAGCCATCCGTCGACACTGAAGCTCAGTGTGACAGCCGTGCACACCCCATCCCCTCACCCTTCCATCCTCCATCACCCCAGGGACGTCATCGCCTTCCTCCTCCTCCCTTCAGATGCAGCCCCACTCACGGCTACAGGGAGAGATGCACGAGAGACGGGTGTGGAGTGGAAAGGGAAGCAGTGAAAGTGGAGGGATGCTTCTATCCGTCAATCTTTATTATTCTTAGGCAGTGTGGAAGCACACTGTGAATTCTGGTGTGTGTGGGGGTTTGCGTGAGTGTGTGTTTGCATGCATGCGTGACTATGCCTAGAATATGGATACCATGCCACGAAAGCATGATTGCCTTATGTGCAGCACGGGAGTGGGTAGTTAGCGTGTTCCTGCGTTGCTCCGTGCCTTCGTTTCATACGATTGTTTCTGCTCGTGTGGGTGTGAGCAGCTGATGGCGGGTAAGCCAGTTTGATCATTAGCACACCAACATGATACACGCATTAGCCTGGCTTTTATACGCGCACACGGCTGAGAGCGTGCCTGATGGATCAACACACAAACTTGTTCTGTATGACGCACCTCTCGTCCCCTCCACCTTCCCCAGCATACACACAAATGCTCACATATGCTTGTAGTATTATGCCACAGTTGATTTGGAGACAGCAATTAGCCGCCTCCACATGTGGGCCCTGACATCTGCTCAATGTAATCTGAGAGAAAACGATAATTGTTCTTCTTTTGCTCTGCCTCACCCATCATAATATCTATGCTGAGGTAGTAAAGGCAAGTACAGGGCACAGCGTCACGCCAGAACTTGTACGTGAGAATGACTGGCAGCCGGAGCGACGTGGAGAATATGAGTAATGCAGGAAAGGATAATTACATGAAAACACGCCATAGATGGTGGTGTCAGAAAGAACATCCGCTCAGCAGGGTGGTCAATGATTGTGGAAGTTCCTTTTTTTTTTTTTTTAGTCTCCAAGTGGGAAAGGATTCACTCCTTTGAAGTGTCTGTGAACAACAAAATGACTCCCTGTCAGCTGACTGTGACATTGACCTCCCTGTGAAGCATGCTAAAGCAAAGTGAGCCACAGATTTATTCTGTCATCGATAAATATTTCAGAAGCAACTTAGTACTGGACTTCGACAGCTTTTGGCAGATTTGCCAAGTGCAAAGTCATACCTCAATATCACCTTCAAATGCCTGCACAGCTAAAAGAAATATGTCACCGAGGGCACCACACAGAGAGGGTCAGCTATTTCAACTTCTTGGGAAATACATCTTTTCAGAAGAACTCTCCCCTGCGTTTTTTCAAAGCCGGCGCAAGATCCCAGGACTTTAAAGAGGTCAGTTTTGCAGGCTGAACTCCAAACTCTCCCACAAAAAAATGTCTTCTGAGTGTGACATCCCATTGCTCTCTTGCCAATCATGTACCAAAGATGCCCAGCAGGGGCCAAACAACAAACAACACAGTCCCCCACTGAGAAGATTAGTGCCACTGTGACAGAGTGCAGCGACGGGAGATGAAAACAGTAAAACAACAAACTCCTCTGTACGCCAGGTTAAGGCAAGCGTAGCTTTGTGTCTGGTGTCAAAAAATTGGATGTCACTGTAAATTTGTGGCAGGGTGAAGCAGTTAGACATAGGGAGAGGCGGAGGGATAGGATTAAGGGGGGGGAGGGGAGGACGGCCTGCAACTTTCGCCTTCGTGCAAGAGTGAGAGATGGTTGTTTAAGGCGTGGGGATCCGGACTGTGGGGGGGGAGGGGGGCTGGTCTAGCTGTCCGGCAGCACTTCCTCTGCTTTTGGCCACTCGATGCAAATGTAATTGGGCAGCACTGGGCCTCCATCAGACAGCCCTGAAGTAATTAGGTTTAGAATGATCACGCAGTGCTCCGAGATAGACCTTGAAGCATGGGGAGAAGTGTGTGTGTGTGTGTGTGTGTGTGTGTGTGTGTGTGTGTGTAGAGGTGGTGTTGCACGATGGAGTTAATTGAATCTGAAATCTTGTCGGCCTGAAATGAGATCCACCGATGTCTCTCACACTGGGTCTCAGGCAGAGGGCTGCAAACATGACTGAATTCATAAAGTGTTTTATTAAAGAGCTGAAATTAAGTGTAGCAGTGCAGCCCTGCATACTCTACCAGGCCTGTGACTACTAACGATCCAACCCCAGTGGAATCACACCCAGACCTACCGAAACCCAAGACGTCTTCTCTTCTCTTCTCTTCTCTTCTCTTCTCTTCTCTTCTCTTCTCTTCTTTTCTCTTCTCTTCTCTTCTCTTCTCTTCTCTTCTCCTCTTCTCTTCTCTTCTCTTCTCTTCTCTTCTCTTCTCTTCTCTTCTCTCCTCTTCTCTTCTCTTCTCTTCTCTTCCTTCCTTTATCTCTTTGAAAATGTTTCCCCCGTCTCATTTTTCCTCAGCTGTCCTCCCTACTTTACACCACCTCTCACCCCCCTCCATCTCTCCTTTCATCAACCTTGATGTTCCAAACAGAAACCGCCCGATGTTTCTTAACTTCCTCCCTCTCTGTTTGATATTTGTTTTTCACACTTTGAGACACTTTGATTCCACTTTGATGTTATTTCTTCGCTTTGGCCCAGATCGCTTTGATCAATCAGAGAAAGGCTGTTCCGATGCGAGTCGACTCTCAGAGGACGTGCGGATTTGAAAATAATGAGAAAACATTAACAACGCGTTCAAGGATCTGAGAACGGCACAATGCCATTTTGTTTTTCTAAATAGTACAAATGGATCGCTCATGCCACCCCTAATAAACCATATGAAATGTATGTTTTGGTCTAAGGATGGAAAAAAAAATATAATGTGAATTAGAGATGCAAAGCATGCTTGATATTACAGAGACAGAGGTGAGAAATGCACATGGGAGAAGCTATTTATTTCCCCCTATGTGCTATGCAAATGAAGCGAGCAGCTTGCTACAGTAGGACTCATTGCTAGTCTGCTCAGCCATCCACCAGGCTTAGCATGTAATGAAATAGAGGCCGTTGGCTGAAATGACCTTTCCCATCTAGTGAGTTCCCACCTGCTGATGTGTGCACACACCCTAACATGTGAACGAGAAGATGTGTAGTGGGAGAGAAACAACCATCGTAAAGGCAGGGAAGACAAAAAGGCAGGGAAATTGCTTTTGAATTACAAAAGGTAATATCAATCGATGTTGAATTACACTTCTGATTTCCATCAAAGGCAACCAATTAAAGCCAGGAACCGTATTCCTCTTGTTCTGTCAGCGTCTCGACATGTGTTTGGCATGTAAAGTGAAACTGTCTATTTTTTTCCGCCTCTCTCTCTCTCTCTCTCTCTTGCTTGCTCGTTCGCTCCCACTCTGATGTTTTTCTCTGTCTTTGGTGAGAGTGTCAGAGAAATGGAGATTTCGTTTCACGGCAAGATATGGATTTCATTCCTCTCCATGTTTGTCATGAAGGAATCTTAATTGGGCTCTCACTGCCGTACCAAGACGCGCGAGCTGAGTGTGTGATGACGGACTGACGAGTCAGCAGGTAAAGCTCAAAGCTTGATGTTCCAGTTGCAGATGCATATCAAGTCTGCTTCAGCCCTTTATGAGTTAATTGTGTATCCACAATTGTATAACCAGCAAGGTATTTAAACACTTCTGGACCTTCTAATTTAATGTAAGGTGTGGAGCTTTGGGTGATAAGATGGTGGTGTTAAACAATAGACTTTTATACAGGTATCCCAACACTTAGTACCTGTAATGAATGTTTTCCTTTTGATTCACCATGAATAAAATCCTTACTTTTAAACTCACAGTATGCATTTTCTGCCACTAGGAGTCTCAATAAACAACAATGAAAACAAAAAAAAATCAAATGCAGTTTGATGATTTCCTGAAGTAGCTTGGGATCATTGGAGATATTGTCTTTGTTATTAAAAAGAACAACCATTGCAGATGACTCAGGCAGAAATGTTCTTGAACACAGTAATGTATGAAACTTTTATTTTTTTATGTCTCATTTGCTGACTTACCTCTGACATAGCATATGTCTTTTACCCGAGAGTTATAGCAACAGGCGAACAAATACACGCACCGTTACCCCACCCAAAGATTGAGTTTGAATGAAACGCCCACGATTGACATCCTTGATTGGTGATAAGGTTGGTTTATAACTTAACCATAGTAAAATCCATTGTTGATTTGTAGTCTTTATCTCTTACAAGTGATATTGTTATACTGCATTCCTATAAAACCAACTGTTCCCCGGAGGATATTTCCTAATTGATCAAAACGTTTTCTGTTTGCCTTTACCTTTGTCTCTCTATAAAACAAGTTTTGTTTTGCTGTAAATCAGTAGGGCAGATAACCCACACCTCAAAATGTGATATGGAGGTGCTAAGAGGCTAAAAATGATCTCATTCATGTTACTGTCGCATTAGTTTGTAGCATTTTTGCTGAGGTTTTTAAAAGATTTCTTGACTTGAAAAACTCTCCATGCTGCATGTTTAATTTTACAAACTTATGGTTCCAATTTTTGTAGTTTTTAAATGTATTTTGCTTTGGAGAACCAGGAGTTTGATCCAACTGCAGAAGGTCAGTGGACAGAGGAGGAGTGTCCAGGGTTATTTATTCAACCCAACCATGCTTGTGATGTACAGTCACCATCCCGGAGATTCCCCCTCTCTCATCCTCACTTTACTTACAATTACTGTCACTCCCTCCCCCTTTCTTTCCATATATCCTCCTGTATCCCCCCTCCTTCCCAGCATGCCCTGGAGATTCATTGTGGCATTGACAGAAAGACCTCTCCCGTCTCCCTCTGAATGCTGGGAGGGGTGTATATCACGGATCAGTGATTCCGCTGTCTCCTTTCTCCAATGGACTCAAATACAATGCTTGTGCTAGTGCGTGTCCAGGCCTGTATTTCAAAGTCTGACGTTTACGAGCCAGAAAACCTGCCTTACTTCTCCCCTCGCCTGTCCTTTAGATGAGCATCTTGGAAATCAGGCATTTGAGTGTGGCAATACACATCTGTCTCCAGGCTCATCAGCATGTAAATTAGTTTGGAAATAATTGTGAGAAGCCAAGATAATCAAAACAGAGAAGACAGGAAAAGAGGCCTGGCAAACAAACTAAATTTATGAGGTACTCTTGTATCATGACAATTATCATACACTATTTCCTCTCATCTAGTACACATCCAAAAGGGATTAAGTTGTGCTAGGTGAAAGCTGCTGTAAATACATCACCAAAGCACACGAGTGGTGTTTTGTAAAGCTACTCCAAAATTCAGGTTGTCTTTTTTTTCCCCCGCTGTGGTGCTTCCACATCCACGCTTGCGGTTGCCATCATTAAAAGAGTTGAGCAGACTCGGGATGCTGTGTTTGCTGAATGCTGAGTTTTTGTGTTTGAGGCATGCAGCAGCAGCAGCCTAGCTGAAGATACAGAGAGTGGCAGCGATCAAAATGGCCCATTAGGAATGCAGTGTGCCATACTGTATCTAGGTCACAGCCTGAGCCACCTACTGTAGCTCTTCACTGAGAAGCCATCCTCACTCATCATCTTCTACACGTGTGAGCGTGTGGGCTGGGTTGGCTAAGCATTGCCAAAACATGAGTGTGGTTGTGTATATGTGTGTGATTGTCTGCTTATGCATGGGTTGTGGCTAGCATTGGCATTGGGAAACTGATCAATTGTTTGTGTATAAAGTGGGAGAAACAAAGTGTGCAGGACGATTATGAGTTGTTAAAAAAAGTCAGCAGCAACACAACACGGCTTTTCCTAATCAGAATGCACACGCACACACACACACACACACACACACACACACACACGCACCTTCAGCTTAACCTGAACTTCGCTCTGAGTTGCTCAAGTGTTTCTATGTAAATTGTCCTTCAGAAACTCCCTCTTCACTGCGCTCATACACTTTAACAAATGGATGTCTGAATGCGTTTGGACTGTTTATTTGTGTTGTAATGAGAGGCTTTAATCAGGGGTGTCAGGGATTTGAAATGTTCCTCTGAGCGTGTGCAGAAACAGCCCTCCCCTCCTCACACGCACACACTCACACATGCAGACGTACACACACAACTCAGTGATTTATGTGAAACATTAAAGGCAATCATGTTGGGCTGAGCCTCGTCCTTTGTATTGCACAGGCTGTTTGAAATATGGAAAAGCCAAGCTGTCCCTTGATATACAGGCACGCACATACAGATAAAACACACACCAGCACAGACGCTTGTGTGTGCCTTAAATATTGCTTAAGTATGAATAATTGGCACACTGAGCAAAAAGACGAATGCTGTTTTTTTTTGTTTTTTTTTCTTATCTTGCAAACACACAAACCCACACATGCAAAAACTTTTGGTTGTCGATAGACATTCAGACCCCCAGCCCAACCCCACACCACCCACCACCCACACCCCATACACATCCACACTTATTCAGTTCAACAGCTGCTTTGATACTGATAGTTGTTAGTTTAAAAGCAGAGAACATCTTCGGCCATTCACTGTGCTGCAGCTGTGTCTGTGTTCAGTCTGGTCTCTGTGGCTACAAAGAACATTTCTCGAGAAGAGCAGATTAACTATGTTGCTGGAATTTTGAAAGTCTACCATGCCCTCCTCCACACACACACACACACACACACACATACATTTGCATGAAATGGCCGAATCATAGCCCCGTAGCTCACTGTGACTGACCATTCTTCACGTGTTCATTTTTCTTGTCTTACTCCTCCTCTTCGTTAGGGCTGGAATGAGAAGCTCTGACAACGCTCTGTTTTCTTTTGCTATCTACATCTCCTAACAGCTAGACTAGCGGTCGAATGTAGATGTTGATCAGGCCTTTAGATACACATACAGAGTTTGATAAGGGAAAATAAAATGCTTGAAAGAAAAGAAAAATGACTAGAATGATCAATTCTGAAAGAGAAGTGTGAAGAGAGGAACAAACAGACGGAAGAGTACCGGACTGACAGAGAGTTGTAGAAATAACAGGAAATACTGACTGACACGGCGAGAAACTAGATAAATGTAAGGCTGAAAACAATTCTCCGAAAGGACGGTATAGCATCAATTTCCATGCACATGTATTGCCAGAAAATCGTCATTTCCATACAATAACCCCTTTATGGTAAACAGGTGGGGACAGTGATATTGGTTGCGAAAAAGACTGTGATTTAAATACAATGATCTGAGATGGCATACAATTCATACACCTGTAAATTGTTTTTCTTTTTCATTATTTTGTTGTGGTGAAAGACCACGTAGAGCGTCACTGCAACTGAGTGTCCTCCTATGTGACGGTGTCTTCTGTCTGCTCAGCTGGGAGACCTAAGAGGCGTACAAGTTTCTGGCAAGAATCGTTTCTCCGTTCTGCCCATGGTGCTGTCCCCCTACTGGTGCTCGGCCTGATGTCATGAATAAATGCATGTCATGCCTCCGTGGTGCGGGACACGCCGCTTTCTCACCCGGCATGAACCATTTCGACTCCCACCCTCCCTCCCTCCTGTACCCTCTCCCCACTGTTTTCACACCGTCGCTGAAAGAATTAGGCTTAGATCTCCTCCAGAGCTGCAGCCAATCAACAGCAGCCCCCATTCGCACTTTTTCTTCAGGAGAAAATCAATTGTGTCTGTGTGTGCAAGCCCCTGCCCAATGAGGTGAAAGCGCCGAGATGTCATATCTTGCTGTGACCTGGAAGGGGCAGACTCTCCGTTAAAGGCAGGGGAATGTGAAGCTGCATTAACGGTTGTGTTATTTTAAATGCACATGCCACATCACGACCCCCAAGATGGTGTGAACTCACAGAGGTGCTGCCTTATCTCTCACATTCACTCAGGAATCTGAGGTTGCAGTCTTTCTCCTTAAACTCCTTAAAAAGATGCTGCTCTGAGGATGCATCAGATGTTAGATTCTGGTTTAAAAGGCTGAGCAGGGAAAGCGCTGACTGACATTACAGGTTGCGGATAATGAGTTCCGCCGGGAGGGAGATTATCGGCTGGAGGATAGAGGAACGACCGGAGAACATCCTCCCATACCTCTCTAGGGTTGGTGTCCCTGGAAACCAGCAGTGGCGACATTACGCTGAGGCCACTCAGTGAGAACGGATGCCCCTTTAATGTCTGTTAATGATAGTGTGCAAATCCCAGGGAAGAACAAAAAAAAAAAAACTCTCTCTTTCTCTTTTTCTGACTGTCTTTTGGATTTTTTTTACAAGGCTCACCCCAGGTAGAGAGCGTTTACTTGCCACAACTGCACCAACATTTAGCTACCGAAGAGGACAGACAAATTGGACAGCCTCGCCTTCCTAACGAGGCTCTATTAAAATTACATGCCACTGTCAGGATGTTGCCCTAGGTGCAGTACAGTGTAGAAATCATGCACTGTTTCATATTGACATGCCCTTGCATTGGACAGGGAGAAGAGAGGAAGAAAAAGTGGTGTGTGCGTGTGCTGGTTTGTGTGTATGTGTGGCAGTCTTAACTTTCTGCTGTGTACTTTCTGCCATCAATAAAATGATAATAACGTCTCTTGATTTTTCTCGGAGAAAAAAAAACTGTATTTTTTATGGTGCTTTATAGATTATCAACATGAAACGCAGTGGGTGGAGGCATAGTTATTTATTTTCTTCCTGACTGCGACAAATGCAGTTTCGGGGGATGGGGGCTCAGACACCACATCAGACGTCTGTGGGGGACTTCGCCCCGGGAGATCTGGATTAACTTTCAGGTTGGCCGAGCAGAAACCATAATGATTCTCTCTGTCTGCCCTTGAAATTATCTTCTCATCACTTACTCAAATTGATAGATGCAGTCACTTTTTCTTTCTGGCTCACCTGTTCCATTTGCAGGTTTGAATGATGCCAAAAAGATTTAACACCTCATATGATGAGGGCGTCATGTGAGGGTAAACCAGGTAGTCCATCACATCCCTGCATTCACTTTCAAAACCCACAAATTTTAGGAGAATAAATAAGCGGCTCTCTCCCTACTGTAAGTCGGAACTTCCTGTGAGCAAAACCACAAATTCCCCACAGAAGATGTCAAAACAGATTAGCTTCTGTCAAATCTACTCCCCAGATTAAATGATTGTAACAATCAAACTGGCTTTGAGGCTTTGCATAATTTACTTTTTTCTCCCTCTTTGGAAATTCTGCCTTTGACTTTTTCCTCCTCTGTTGTGCTGCAGCCTTGAAGTATTATTACCCTGTAAATCGATGAGGATGATGTATGAGGCATCTACTGCTAGTGGTATAAACCCTTCTGTTTTCTATGATATATGAGGATGTATCATATTGAATGGAGTACCTATTTACTGACTTCTACGAAAAGCAGCCACATACAGCATATGCCTAATGTGCAACAGCATTTGAAAACATTTTGTTTTATGAGATGCTGTCAGCAGATGTCAAATTCAGGACACTTTGATCAATGTTGCACTGCATCAGTGGCCATCATAACATTATTAAAGCATACTGCATATATGACTGACACATGTTAGATTACATACTCCTCAAATGAGGTTTGATGGCGAATCAAATATGAGTGTGACCAAACAATTGATGAATAGGACAGGGCGGCTCAAGCTTCGAAAGCAACCTCAGGGTGCAGACACACCACACCGACATCAAAGAAGTAGCGATGAGGACCGCCTCATGTCGCCTGTGTCTCAGCCAAGGGCTGCATTTGAACACATCACAAAGACTATTGAGTGTTGTAGTTTGTAGTCCCAAAACCAGGGAAACAGTTAGCATTTATGAACATCTGGTTCTCTCATCTCAAAGTCTACGAGTTTTTTAAATTGTTTTTTGGTTAAATGCTTGAAATAAGGTCTGGAGCTACCACAGGCTTTAGATGTTTACACGTTTTGTTCTACGACATAAAATCATCATTAAATAATTAAATATTCCATAATTTAATTATAAAGCGCTTACGTGTCTTTAAAACTGTGTTTGCTAACAAGTGGCTATATGAGACTAGAAGAAGTTGTCATGGACCAAGAATCAAGAGTGATTTGTTTTTAACATAACTAACATGACATTAATAATGTACTTATGTCACTTACATTACGTGATGATGTACGTCACTTCTGTTACCGTTAAGTTATGAGAGTGAAAGTAGTTGTTATAACCAGAAGTGTGATCTTTTCCTAAACCTAACCGAACCTAAAATTGTTTATCAGCAATCTTTACTTTGAAAATCTAACCGGATGTTGCAAATTACATATTGTTGCTAACTTGACCAAGGATCCCTTCCTGTGAAAAACTGACGTTAAAGGGATAGGTTGAGCGTCATATTTTGAAGCTTAAGGCCACTGACCAAGCTGTTGTATTTGATGAGTCGGGAGTGTGGACATACAAACCGTTGTCATGATAAAGCAGCGTTTTTCTTTCATTTTCACACCACTCAATCTAATATAGCCACTTCTAATTGAGAATATGTCCGGTGGTGTTGTCGGCCCTTGGTCTTTTGTTCCAGAGATCATGAATACCACAGTGACAGGCTCATGGGTCTTTCCCTGTCTTTTTCCATTTCTATTCTTGTGCTTAGCTGAACAGCCAATCAGAATGTGATTGTGAGCCAATGATTTCTTACACCAACCAGCTCCGCCAAAAAGCTGCCAACATGGGCCAACTAGTGCCAACAGTGTGGCACCACAAAAACCAGGGCCACAAATTATGTCAGCTTGGTGTTTTCAGGGCCCTAAAGGTCATAAATATTCCCTATACCCATGGAGTTTTGCGATGTATATCTCTCTTCACCATTGTTCTGTTCTTTGTCTTTTGATTGAACCTCTGCATTTGTGTATTCATCACTATTATGTGCCACATAGAGATAGACGCTTAGGAACGGATCATTAAACAGAGCTTCGGTCTAGTGGACTGAAGCAGAAAAATAGGATCAGAGCTTTATGAGGAAGTAAATGGCATATCATTGTTTACCTGGCTTTAATGGAGGTTTGAGGCTCAGCTATTGCTCAAATGGTGACCTTGACAGTCATTTTAAATAGCTATTTAACAAAATCATCTTAATTCAAAAGACCGCTTACATTTTTTGTGGGGTTTTTTTGTTTATTTTTTGGGGGAGGGGGGCAAAATCAATAAATAGGAGGTCTGAGTAAAGATTATTCTGTTTGGGCCCTAAAGAGTTCTCTTTCCCAAACTGCAAGGTAAAGTGTTCATTTTCAGTCTACCCGAGTTTCAGGTGCCAATCAATATCTTATTATTAAGCCTCATCAACCTCAGTCTCAATACAGCTGTCCTGATGCCAGCCCAGATTAATGCCAAGGTGCCAATACTGGCTCAAGAGTTTTACAGAAAAGGCTGAAGTTTCTTCTTCCCTCCTGACACTGATTAACTCCAAATCATTACCCTTTTTATTGGATTCACTATGTTTCACAAATGAGACACTTATCTTCCAGAGACATGTATTAAAAGTCAATACAGTTTGCAGTTTTTATATGTACACTGGTACAAAACATTTCTGTATTTCCCTGCTGAGAAAATGTTACGTGCAGAAATATAACATGGGGGTTTGTGTGTCAGTGGAGGTTTGATGGCTAATCCTGTGTTCCACTGCGGTCCCCACTGGCACAGACCCGGCTGTTCAAATGAAGGGCAGAGCCGGGTTGTCACTGAACCAGCAAGTGTCCCAATAGCCTTCTAATAGCTCTGGTAATATCGGTTCTTTCCTCCGCCTCCGCTTTGATGTCGGCCCTCCTTCTTAGGCCACCAACGATGGGGGAATAGCCTTTCATACAGGAGCTACTGCATGCTCAGGGTCCTGCTCAGTCTGATATGTTTCATGATGACAAATCCCTCTCTGTATTGATGTTGATCCAGAAAAACAAAAACAAAAGTTGAAGGCAGAAGTTTGTCTCCTCCAAAGTTATTTTATTTTATGTTTCTTATTTATTTTTTTTATTAGAGAGGGGGTCAGAGTAAGAAGAGACTGAGAAAAAAAAAATGTAAGAGAAAAAGAGGAAGGTGAATTTTCCTCGGGAAGTTAATGAAAGTCCTTGAAGTGAGGCGAGGGAAGCTGTCACCTGCCCTGGTGATAGATAGCAGGCTCACTATTATTAGCATTCCCAGCCCCAGCCGAGAGTTTTATGCCTTACTAGAGCCATTTGTTGATTAATTAATCAGGTAATGTATGCTATCTGTGCTACAAAAGAACCCAGATATCGCTCCCTTGGCCTCGCCCGGGCTCTTTGTACAACCACAAACCAAGACCTCCTACCAGGCCACGGCACATTTCAAAGATTATAATTCCAAAGCAGCCACTACCAAAGAGAAGCCATTTGCACAAAGGCACTGGCTGCTTTTTAATGTAAAATATAATAATAAACATTCGTGAGGGGAAACAGTCTCCCATTTCATGAATATATTCACTTCCACAAGCCCAAAGTCAACCTTGTCTGATGTAATTTTTTTCAGCTTTCACAGAAAGTTTGCAAACTGTCAAATAAAAAAGCTCTGCTATGAGGAAGGTAAAAATAAACTGGGAGTGAAGCACAGTGAGTCTGGGAGACTGCAGAGCTCAATGCTTTCTCCTGTTCCGCTGTCTGAGATTGAATGGGACTGCTCAAAAAAGCTCATGTGAAACATCGAATTAATCAATGTCTTTGTGAACAATGCAAGAACATTGAGTCACGTTATGTAATATAAACAGTCAATAAAAATCCAGTTATTTTCTGTGATTCTATTATGTGATTTATTGAATTTCTTCTCACTTGCGGCCACATGCCCCATAAAATTTCTGTTATCGGCTTGTTTTTACAATCTTCAAATATGTTTATGTAAGTGGCCTGGTTTCCACCAACCTGACAGTCATTTAAAGGTTTTTGCAGTTTTCACATTTAAAATCAGTGACGTATGACAGCAGTCTGCAATGACAACGAATGATTACAATAGGGTTGTCAGAAGTGTGTAGACAGTCTCATTTCTCATAATTGAACATTCAAACTTTTAGGTTTCCTGTTCAGCAGTTCAATTCACGTGATGTGGTTCACTTTGTTCAGCTCCTCAAAGATTATTTTACCCAGATATCTGTCCCTGTCTTATGTTAGCCCTTCACATTTCCAGGATATAATAATTGTATTTTTATAATACAATTATTATGTTTTCATTCGTTTATAATCATCTGAAACAAATGGTTGTTGTTTTTGTGTTACCTTGAGTAACTTGAATGAGCCTTTTATATCTACAGTGGGTCCATCATGTTGCACTGTCATGTTTTTACAGACAAACCAAACAAAGAGGGCCTTTCACGTTTTCAAGTATTTTGCTTTTATTATTATTATTTATTATTATTTTGCAACTACTATTGGTCAGGGTTAAACGAGGGATGGTCATCTGGGTGCAATCTGCAATGACACCACTAGATACCACTAAATCCTACACACTGGTCCTTTAATTTTTGTATAGCCTTGGCATGATTCGCCTCCAGGTCACCACATATCCTTCAACAAAGCAGTCTTCTTCTCCTTCCATCAGGGCTCTTTTCAGACCTGTCAGTTAGAGATTTGTTACAGACATTTTGCACCATCCTTACTCTGAGATTTATTATATTGAGAATATTTGAGCATATGGAATATTTAGCTCTGACTCCCATTTGATTTCACTGTATCTGCTGTATATGGTGTACAGATGTGCCTTTATCTGCATGTGCAAGAAGACCATCATGTACTTCCTGCATATCTGTCTGTAATATTTCCTTTTTCTGTATCCTGCCATTTTTGCACTTCCTCCACAGCTGGCACCGTTTTGGAACAGCAGGAAATGACATCATACTTTTTAATGATATTGCCTTTCCTGTTCTGTCTGACCAGAGATAAATTCTGTTCTCGTGCATCTGATCTTAGTGTTATCCACATGTGCACTGTTGTGAGTAATAAAGTCTCAGCCAGGGGAGTCAGATAATAGAGTTGTCCATATATTGTGTTTGTGAGTATGCAGCCCTGTAAATTTACTGTACTCCCCGTCAACTGCATGCCTGTTTTCTATTTTCCATTCCTCATCATTTCCTCACACCCCTCAGTCAGCAAGAGTCTCCAGTCATTTATTTGCCCAGCACCGAGCTCGGGCCGACTAGAGGAATTTATGATCATCGGCCCGGCTCGTTCTCACCTCGCTGTAAAGCTGTAATGGATTTACTGCCGCCGTTGTATCACTCCCATCATTAAAATGTAAAGGTTTGTGACGCTAACTAAAAAGTCACAAACGATGCCAGCGAGCTCATCCGTTTCCTCCACTTACATTTCGCCTGGTTGCAGGTAGTTTGCTCAATCCTCACTCCAAACTAAATCATGCGCTCCCATCACTCCCTGTCACCGCTCCCATCACTCTAAGTAATCTCTACAGCTCAGGGAGAAAACTGGAGCTCATTCTCTTTTAAAACGAGAGAGTGTTGCCATTTTTCTACTTTTCAGGCTCACTACTAACACTGCACGCTAAATCTTCTCTGCTGTCCTGGATGGAGACTTTGCAAGGAGGGAATTCACTATGTCGAGTTATCTTTTGATATGGTTTGATGCATTTTGATTGCATTTATATGAAAATTGCCAAGTTATTCTTTCAATAACGAATGAGTACCTGGGGAGAGGCCTCCTGCGCTGTCTCCCCAGTACAAACCCGACCTGAAGATTTTGACAGTTTGACACTTTAATTTCCTTCTGAGTATTTCACCTGAATTTTCGGAACAAAGGCAGAGACATGCTGCTGCAGAAAAAAAAAGTCCATATCGGCTTGGAAAATATTAAGCCTGTGTTGCAATTAAATCGTCTCTTCCCTTCACTTTTGCTCAGGTTCGGAAAACACCGGAGGGATGAGCGGCCAGGAGACAGGATGGAGAGGAAGGGCTCCAGTAAATCTAAAGCTGAGGACATGCAGGCGTCTGAAGAGGAAACCCTGCGGATGAGGCTGGAACAAGAGAGGTGAGTGCTCAGACAGAGCATTGGCTCGCTAAAAGCCTAAACAATTAAGTCCCAGGCGAACAAAGGGAAAAAAAAAAACACTACTGACCGGAAAATTAGCAAACAACCTAATTAGCAAAATGGTGGAGCAAGGTTGGGAAATTCTGGGAAAGCACTCAGATGTCAATTTGTGAAATGTCCCTTTCTTTTATATCAGTACATTAAAAAGATCATTTATGGATTGTTGTTGCCTGTGCCATTCAGAGGCGCTGACCTCCTAATGGTGCTCGTAGGCCCCTGTGGATTTGACATGATTGAATGGTGCTCATTATAATAGTGAAATCGATGTAACTCTGCATTTGTCTTCTCCTGCTGCTCGCCCGGGTTGTTAATCGCTCAAGAATACGCTGTTCCTCTTTATCCTCCCCTCTTGGCTCCATGTCCTCTGGTGTTTGTGGACATTAGGACGTCCAGAAGAATAAGGCAAGGCATCGGTTTTGCCGTGCGCGCCTCATCCCTCACAGGCAAGCCCCATTTAATTCTCTCCAACAGGGAAGACAATATTGGTGGCAGGGTGAATGAAAAGACAGCTTGCTGCCTCCATTGTTCTCCACCAACCAAATGAACTCGGTAATCAAACTGCTGTTGGTAATGACAGCTAATTGAATAGAAACAATAGGGCTTGATACCGCTCCCTCTGACGGCGAAGGGAAAGAAGGATGGATGGCTGTCGAAAATGCATGGTACCACAAACAAGTGTGCGCATAAAACAAAAAAAGCTCACAAAGGCCCTCTTCCTTGCTGAATGGAACATCTGGAGGCCTTGCTCAAAACACTGTAGCATGTTTCTTTTTTGGTATCCAACTACGACTTGCAGTGAAGGCCCTCTGCACTGAGGATGTAAACCCCCTCTGGACAAGGGCCCAACACATTTCCCTCAGTTCACCCTGGAGACCGGTGGGCCTGGCTCTCCATCCGGATCTGTCCCCCTTTGAGAAGCTCCCAACTGACTGTCACGCTAAGCAGTAGAATCAACACAGGCATGCAGTGGGCATGAGATATGTACAGTACATGCCCTCACAACCCTTCCCTCCCCGCACACACATACAAAGTGTTTAAGTCCTGTTCCTACTTCTTTTCTTTCCCCGCCATCGCCCTGCTTCTTTGTGTGCTTCGTTTTCTTGCAGCACGTTCTCATTCCCTGTCTTGTTTGTGTCCGTTCTGCATGTGTGAGCTCCGGTCTCAGTTCCCTGTGCAAGAGGGCAACGTTATTCCTTCCTTTTTTTACCTGTTCCCAAATCCCATCACTCAGCCAGGCTGGGATTGTCCCTCAGTTAATAGAAAGGGAATCCTGAGGGAAATTGTGGTGGGTAATAATAAACCAACCTGCCATGAAGACAAGTCGATATTCAAAGCATTAGGGTTCAGCAGGACGACAGCTCAGAAATCCATTACTTCTTGTATTTTTTGGTTGCGCTACTGTATTTGATTGTCGTACCTCTCTGCTTAAGGCACACGCTCTGATTGATTACATCGCCGCCACGGAGACAGGACCATTTAAGAGTGCGTTTTATAAAATTATGGATCGAAACCGTAGCAGGTTTCCGAAGCCGGCGATCATCAGCCGGCGCTGTGTGTCAGCACGACCCGGGATGGGCCGCAGCCAAACTCCCGGCTCGGCTGACATTAGCGATCATTAATTCAAGCAGACGGTTTTGACAGGGGCTTTTAGTGATTCAAAATAGGAGTCAGCGAAGAGGTGAGATGGATTAATTCATAAAACCTGCCCTTTTTACTCTGCAATAAGGAAGCTACGGCTATATATTTAAAACTCTGACCTTGGTTTGATCCATGCAATTTATGGTTTGGCCTGCGATCCTTGCAGACACAGCTCGTTTATTTAGATTGAAAATTATTCTCCGTTGATATCTTGTCAGCCAGCTTATGGACTGAAGATGATGGAGAAAAAAGTACATAAAAGTTTGATTTCATTTCTTGAGCACAGTGCAGTGCATCCACTTGATGAAGAGTGGTTATCAGCAGCATTTGTGCTGCTAGAATTTGGCTCATTTTGTACGGCTCCTGTGATTGACTGTTTCATGTCTCATCAAGGCAGCATTAGAACCCGCAGTTAGGCTGATCTAAATCTTTGTTCAGCCCATCAGGGGCGGCCATTACTCTGATTTCTTTATGCCTGTGGACAGCACCCAAGACACCCCTATCTTATTGGCTCACGTTGAGACAACTGTAGATACAACAAGCCCCCTGATTGGACCTCGGGTGGGTTGGAGAGCAGCCGTGTCTGCGGCTGTGGCCCTCATTCATGCAAGGCCATGGGGGAGAAAGAAAGAAACACATGGCGGGTGGTGTTGGTGGAGCTTCTATCAGTCTCTCACTTATCTCTGCACATGCTAGCCCTAACCTATATTTTCCCAGCCAAAGCGGGGAGCACACAAAGGCAACCTGACAATGTTGCTTTTTCATTTTCTGCCTGAACTGAACTCCTTTCTCTTTTTCTTTCTCTGTGGTAGCTGATTATGATGTCCATTCTCTCTTATCTGCTCGGCTCTGGTTGGCTTCTAATCAGCGGCCAGCACTCCACTGCCACTCTACTTGTTCCCGCTCCCCAGACCACAGCAGAGCACATCACTGCTTTTTTTTTTTTTCCTCGACAGTGGCCTGCTTCCTCTCGTTTGTTGTTAGACTTCCTGCTGACTCTAGACAAACAAAACCTGGCCGGTGTTTCTGGAGTGGGTCAGTCAGCAAAATTCACTTTCAGCAAACCTGGATTTGGCATGTTTCATTTGACACAAGAGACATTCTTCTCTTATACCATGTTCAGGGTACAAACCCTCAGCGGCACTGATACAAAAATAAATAAATAAAACAATTTGTTGTAAGGCAGATCCTTTTCTGTTTTTTCATCACAGTGATTGTGGACACAACGTTATCATTCCACTTTATCAAACCATCTCGTTATTTCAGTTTCCTATTTGAGTCTCATTTGCATAGCGAGTTCAAAGGAAGCTCCGACTGGCTGATTGGGAAAAGTGATTACATTTGTAATTATATTGATACCTACAGCAAGTTAATGTGATTGTTACACTGTGAATTAACACCGCGAAACTTGGACAATTATCTCTGTGATTGCATTATGCTGTTATGGGCCAAGTGTCAACACAAAAGATGGGCTATCGGAGGCTTTACGATTCGGCACAGACAGCTGCACGCGGAGTCATTTACGGCACTTTGATTAGATTCAGACACATTCTGCCCTCCATCTGCACTTCAGAACAATAGAACATGTTTGGTGAGGAGTTATTAAAAAGAAAAAAATCTATTCAAGGCAGCTGGATGAGAAAAGTAAGAGAGCAAATACATTCTGTTTCATCCACCACGGTAACAATGCATATTGAAGAGGCAGGCTTTCAAGCTTCTAAGTGTGTTGACTTCAAAATGAGTGTCTGCGAGTACAGACAAAACCTGCCTTCCACTTCTCCCCCCCCCCCCCCCCCCAGTCCTCCCATGGGTATATTACACATTGACAAACATATGGAGAAGGAGTCTGCTGGCTTTGTTGGTCCCAAAAAACAACCCTGTTGGATGAATAGTTTGACTTATTCATTTGTGGAGAGGAAGGACGTGAGGTGAGCTGACATGCTGCTACCAGCTCACACCAGGCCTTTCAATCTAAAAGTCTGTAGAAATGACGGTAACGGTCTACTCTGACACTTAATTTGCGATATGAAAACTAAACATAGCTGGAAAAAATACATTATTCGATGAAAGTAAAGTAATTAACAAAGACATAACTTTATTTTTACTGACATTGTCGTATGCTAGAAACATAATGAGTTGATTTTCCATGCTGTAATTTTTTCTTCGTTATAATACAACTGGATAGAAAAAACAAAGGCAGTGTGCCCATTTAATGTGTTAGTGTAATGTAGAAATAGTTCTTGACGTGAGTCATTTGCTTTCACATTTATGGGCTGAAATGAAGATTGAGCCACAGTTTAATTAAAAATTCTGTTTTCTGTTGACATGGTTTTCAGACTCAATTTAGTGACGACTAAAGAGAAGAAAAACAACAACAGGGAGAACAGAAAAAGTTGAAAGGGAGAAACGTTAATGGAAAATAATGTCATATGGCTGACACATATTCTTCGTAAAGACATGGTCAGTCAGCGGATTAGGGGTTGAACTTTAACTGCCCTGAAAGCCTCAGCATTAGACTGTCTAGACTGTCTGTTAGCCAGGAGGAAATGCCTTTCCACTGCACTGTTATGAAAAACAAGTAAGTAACCATTAAAGCTACATATGAGGTCAATTGTACTTCTAAGAACACGGAGTAAAACACAGATAACATAGAGACACAATAGAAACCGATCAATGACTGATGTTACACTGGAATTATCTTCTTTTCTGTCAGCAGTGTAATTAGCATTACAATTAAAATCCACAATGTGGCTGCGGTGAAGCACTACAGCTCAACTGTCCCCTTTTTTTAAATAAAACCTCTCCGGGCTTGTTGCATTAAAAACTACAGTGTCCTCTCTTCTCAGACGTACTATCTGGTAAGAGGAGAAGAGAGGAGAAGGGCTGGTAATTGGGGCTGTACAGTAATAATGTGTTTAGCGTGTGCAGCACTTTCCTCAGTGTTAACATGCTGGGCCATTAATTGGCTAATGGAGTATATATGGTACAGTGCGGGGGTGGTCTCTCAGGAGAAAGTGGGGGAAGGAGAGGAGTTGGAAGTGGAGCAGCAGCTGCAGGTTGCCCAGGAAGAACGCAGTTTGCAGGTGTGGATGAACAGTAAGGTGTGAAGCTAAGGAGCAGGTCACTGAGCAGAAAATGGCTACCAAATGGCAACCCTGTTTCCTACAAAGTGCATTGACACACTTAAGATCATGATTTTGTAAAAATAAAAAAAAAAGGTCAAACAATCATTTCTCACCTTAAGTCAGATTTGACTTCCACAATTTTCTACTTACATTAAATTGTAGTTAGTGTGGGTGAAATAAGTGATATATGCTTTTAATTTTCAAGGAGACATCTAGAAGAAACTATGCACTTTGGAATGTAGCGTTCAAATCAAGCTTGCCATGTAGAGACCCACTGCCAACTAGCCAAAGGTGGAAACTTAACATCGTGTGGTTGACCCAGCTTTTCTTTCAGAAAGCCAGAACAAGTTGGTATAGGTTTCACACTTTAGACTGACAGGTTTGGATTGTGGAGATGTTTTCTCACACTCAGTACGTTTACATAATGTTAGAAAGAGTCGGACTGTTGTTTCCGACTGAAATCGCACTAAATTGAGTTTCTCAAAGACGGACTAACACACCCAGATAAAGTGGCTGGAAGTCTATTTACTTTTTCATGTATAAGCCGCAGTTGGACCTGAACTGGCCTCAGTGTTCTGCGCATGCACCACAGTCCCTCCACCGGGCATTGACGTGGAAGTTATCTATCACATAAATCCGTAGCAGGAAGCAGGGAAAAACAAAAGAAGAACACAACAAAGAAGGTATTAATACAATATATTATCTAATGCACAGCGCCGAAAAGTCATTCATGTTTTCACCGTTCATTGTGCAGCCCATTCCTCGCTTCTTAAGGTCCATGAAGGATGAAGGTCCAGTAGCAACTAGCTGAAACGGTGCATATCGCCACCTGCCGTGGTGTAGTGGGACATACTTCCCTCAATAAATCGATTCTCCCTTGGTGCTTGTATACTGGGACAGTGGAAGTAGTCCAATTAAATTCCCTAATTGAGCTATGACTGTAGCTCGACTTAAGTGTGCATGGAAACGTACCAAGTGGCTGTGAGAGCTCTCGTACCACAAACAGAGCCAGGACCTCTCCCCTGGAAAATGTGAAGTGTCAGGAAGAACTGAAACAAAAGCTTGTATGCTCTTAAAGTTTTTTTAAGAGCATACAAGCAACAAAGTTACAATTCAAGATTGACCAGATGCAATAATGCTAATGACAATAGCATGACTCACATCTCTGTTTTTTTTTTTCTCTCGTTAATATCCTTTTATTGAAATGCACCTATCATCTTTATCCATGTCAGACTCCTGAGGCCTGGCAGAGAAGTCTCTTTCTGTTAGCGTCATGTCGCCAGTCTAGCCAAGGCCATTATCTCATCCCAAATGTCAATAATGCCGTTTTTATGAATCTGATTAGTCCATAAAATGCCAGAGGGTCTTGAGATCCCAGCGGACTTCCGTGAACCTGTGGTAACATCATTGTCTAGGTCCTTCCTGGCAGAGATCTGACATCAATTTAGCCAGATGGCAGGTGAAAGGGCTTCTGAGAATTAGGGTTTTTGTTCTCAATGTGAGAGTGAGAACACATACTTAGTGCACACTGTGCTGCGAGTTGATAATTTCCATATTGTACCTAGTCCGCAACAATGCAAAAAATACACCAAACCAGCTTAGATGCTTTATAAATGACTGCATATCATGCAACATTGCATCAGGCCTCTGTCAAAATCTCATTCCGCAGATAATGCTGAGAAAATGGGATTTTGGACAGCTAAAAATAAACAAGGCAGTCTATGGGTATGATGTGGGAATTGGGTTAATCCGGCACTGAAAAATGGTGATGGTTTGAAATGTGATTACTGTTATTAAAATACACAGACATGGGAGAGAGAGTTAGGCTAGGGGGGATTCTCACTCTGTTCCAAACCTGTCAATCATTTGCAAGGAGCAGCGGTGGGGGGGGGGTCAGAGGTCAGTTATGACCCGAGGTATTAGGGAAGTCAAGCACCAGTGGGAGGCAGCCTACTTGTACGTATGTGTGTTGATGTGTGTGTTAGCCTACAGCAGGGGTACAACATCTGGAACCAGTGAGCAGTCTGGTAGCTGCTGCAAGGGTCACCGCGGTGGGAGGTCAACCCCTCCCGCCGCCTATCCTCAGCCCTTCTCCCCTCTACTCTCCACTGTCCACCTCCCAGCTCCCACAATGCCAGCTCTCCTCGCTCTCATACAGCACCATGACTGAGTCTTGTTAGCTGCGGACAGATGGGCATTCACATGGAACCATTCTCTGAGACAGGAAAGGCCCTGTGAAAGGCTCTGTTGTGTAGAAGAGGTCCAGGGGAGAGGAACGGCATGTAGGGAGAGGAAGGGGCGGGAAGGAGGACAACGAGGTCTGCCTGGTCTCCCTCTTACCTCCTTTTGTTTGAGGATCTGAGGCATGAGATCACTACACCCATCTCAGTTATAATAAAAAGCCACATATTTGAATAATACTGCTTGGGAGAGGAAAGCCACTTTATAAGTTTGAGTAGGTCTTCCTCTGGTCTGGACTGATCGATATCTGAGATTAGATTTAAACATTACTGCGTTGCCTCCTCACTGTACCTTCTGTATGCACTTGTATTACCTCAAATGCAGCCATCACAGTCACATCTCCTTCTTTCCATTTAGTCTTTACAAAAAAACACTTGTATTTCATCAGTTAGTACCATCGTCTAAATTCCCAGGCACGTTTTATGAAAACTTTTCAAATCTCGAGAAAACAAAATGTGAACTTGATGTGTTTTTGAGGCAATTTGAATTTCTCCTTTTACATTATCACTCAGTCAATCAGAAAACACTGTTAACCGCAATGAAAACGTTTTTTTAGGAATACAATATTAAATATAAAGGTGCTATGATTGAAATTTGAACAAACCCCTCCACAAAAACTTTCATAAAATAGATAGAAATAAAACAGGAAACTTTAGTGTATGAGAAAAAAATCATTTTGAGGAAACAGCCTTTAAAGATATGTCTCTTAAAATCCCATACCCTTTAAGACAAAATGTGAATAGAGTAAAAATATAAACCATCACCATGAAACTTCTTAGTTTAGTACTCAGTTAAAGAGATTTTTGTTTGTGGTAATATACGTTTTCTGATATGAAATCTTTAAATATGCAATATAGCCCAAACTCAAGAAAAAAGTCTTCACATGTCGTGTCTCCCCTTCAGAACCAATCAATATTGGGCAACTGTGGTGGAAGATATGGTTCTTTTCCATTACCTTACGGTTGTCCCAATAAACAATCTGTTTGTCACAGAATACAGGCCAAGACGCGGGAGTTTCGGGAAAGGCAGGCAAAGGAGAGGGAATACGCTGAGATCCAAGACATTGTCGGCCACACCTTCAGCTCAGATGAGGAGCACACTTACGCTGGCATCGGATCATTCGACTCGTCGGTGGATAGCAGCAGCATTGATCCCTACAGTCACCACTACCATCTCCCCCAGACTCCCCAGAGCCCTCACCCTCCCCAGAGCCTCCAGGACAATGGTCCACCCCTAGAAGCTCTGTACGCCCAGGTCAACAAGCCACGCAATGGACGGCCTGCAGCTCTAGACAGGTAAGGGGTTCAGAAATATGTCCATCTGCAAGCGTTGCAAGGCTGCAACTCTACACACACAGCCACAACACTCGAGGCTGAACAGTATGTTTTGTAACCCTCTACCTTTCTCGTTCATTCAAATGGCACTAAATAGCTTTGTGTCTTGTGCTCATGCTTTGCAACAATCTTGTTCATTTACACCTCATCTATAATGTATAAGCAGTGGCGAGATTGTATTTGTTCACTTTTCCTTGTCATGGCTGACACATGCTGCACAGAAAAACAATGAATTTTACACAATGTTTTATCGCTGCCTCGTCCCATGAGGCATTGCCCCGTGCAAGCCAGCAGAGTCACCTGGCAAAGTAAAACAACACAAGCCTATCAGTAATTCTCCATGTGTTAGAATTTAATATCAGGCAGTCTTTTTTTTTTTTCATTATCCTTGGATCACAGGTAATCCTCCCCGGCCTCTCGCACACCTCTTTCAGAGTCACGCCGCATGCGAGTTCAGCTTGTTTGTCGCTGGGGGGCTGCTCATAACCTGCGTGTCAACACGAATATTTGATGTGACGACAACACCTTGCAGAGCTTTAGTTTCCTATTACCGTGTTGATAGCCTATCGCAAAAAGTTATCACCTGTTTTTATTTATGTATACTCTTTTTTTTTTTTTTACTCCAGTAAATGGAAATGTATCCAGAATTTCCTGTGTTGTATCTGAAAGGCACTGAGGTAGTTGCATTCTTTGACAATTGCACAATGGTAAACAGAGGTGGGAGAAGCACTTTATATTATTATTATATCACACTGTAATAATAATCGTTTAGTAAAAGTCCTGCATTTAACATTCTACTCGAGTGAAAGTACATAAGTATTAGCTATAATGCCTAAAATCTCTAAGGCACATCACCAGTATTAAGCAGTTTAACATAACATTTTTATCTTTCTTTAGATCCTGATTTATTTACAGCATTTAGCACATCTCATTTTCTAAAATCCAAGCTTTAACAACCAAGGATTGGACTTATTTTGCTCTGCTTGTTCCTCTCCTGAGTTACGAAGGCTGCAGATTTCCTGCAGGTCACATCCAGTGGTGACATGCAGGAGATTTCTTTCCCCATGGTCTCCCAGAACCTTTAGGGGTGTTTTTTAATGGATCGCATAATACCCACCTCCTGTGATTGACAGCTGTCACATGGGGCCGTGTGACCTTTCACTGCTAGGCTCAGGTGGGGTGGGGTGCATGTGTTACTGTGTGTGACTATGACAGAGTGCCTCTGTGTGAGTGCATGTATGTTTTTTAAGAGGATTTGCAGAGGTCTCCATCCTGTAACACCCCCCCTCCCCGTGACAGAGTAGATATGACAAGGTTATCTGACCCTTATGATAGCCAGCAAAATCCATGTGCCAATACATCCGGGGCTTAGTGAAGGCCACCGATCCATTTGTCTAAAACAGAGGTTACCTCTGCATGTTTCCTCAGGATAACCTTGTTGTGTCACAGCAGCTATCTAATGTAAACTACCCCACTTCTGGAGCAGAAGTTGATGATAAGATTGGAATCCAGCCTTAAAAAAAGGAGGTTAGACAGTGCTTGACTAGTGTTGAATGAGCCTGTGCATTCAGATCACAAGACTCTCCGATGTTTGTCAGTGATAGACATGATGCTATTGATTCTCAGTTGGAATATCAATAAGCTCTGTGAGGGTATACAGTAGAAAAGCAGTAACATAAGACAACCATGTGAGTGATTGATCTAGTTTTTTTCTCATTTATTGCCAGGGAGTATTAATAGCAATCTGCCTGGTAGCTCCCTCAGTGAAATAAAGAGGAATGGGATTTATGCAAAATACCTCCCGCATGAAGGGCTGATTGTAAACAGATGCTTTATTACATGGGTATGACTTTTAAAAGATATTTTCTAACAGTTCTGGTTGCTTAGCTTTATTCAGATTTAGCCAAATTGACTCTGACCATCTGGAATTTGCTCCAATTTTATTTTATTTTTTTATCTTACAAATTGGTATAATATCATTTTATATTAAAAAACAAATACATTATACTATTTATTAGACTTTCTCTGAAATCCATCGGTTCCAAAAAAACAAACAACATATAAAACCTGTCTAATCTTCTCCTTCCTGCTGTCCTGTTGTTGCAGTTCCTTAGAAATAATGATTTCTCACCTTCACAGGTTTATTTCCCCATAAAAAGGCTTAGTATTGCATGTTAATTATAAATACAAGCTTATATTTAGTTTGGGGTCTGAGCCTTGAGCATTGATAGCACAGTATGGAGTTTTATTTGTAGGGACAGGATTAGCTGTCGTGAGTGTTGTGATTTGATTTGAAATATGCACCACATGTTCAACACTGCATTTTTGTTTTGTACCTCTGGCTGCTTTGCATATCTTGTGTATGCCAGCCCGGCTGCGTGCCTATAATATTTGTCTTGCTGCCTTTGAGATATAATATGCACTGGTGCTTATTTAGCTCGGATGCTTTCTATTTACGATTTGCAAAAAGGAGCTTGAAACACATTCAGATTCAGGACCCCCGTCACTTGTCATTCATGACAAACATAAACAGCAATTTGCATTTCTAAATTAAACCTAATAGAACTTTCATTGTCAAATATAAAGCGCCAACACGCCCGAATTCACAATTATTTCTGACTGTTCCATGTTTTACGAGGAATTGGATTCTGAACTTTTCTTTTGCCATTTAGAGATCCAGTCTGACTTACAATTTCTTCTCTTTCTGATCCCGCCACTGCCACTTAACCAAATATTTTGCAGCTGTAGAGATAACACAACTTTCCTGTTTGAAGGTCAGGGAAAAGGAAGTAGATGGTGGTTTGTTCAGGGAAGGCTGCTCATTCCTGCCTGTCAGTCAGTCTTCAGTATGAAAGAGAAGAATGAGCAGCATTTAACCCTGACCTGGATACTGTTACTGCCTTCTGAGGTGGGCCCTGCAGAAGCACACTCTGATCAAAGGGGTAGATTAAGGATCCTATCTCGTAAGGATATTTGAGTTATTTTCTGGTAGAGTCCCATGGTCAGACATCCTACAGCAAGCCTTCATCTTGCCACTCACCTGAATGAACATCAACATCACACGGAAAAAGAGTTATTAATGGAAAAATCACACTGCCTATAACCAAATTTATGTTTAGTGCCAGCTCGGACCAAGTCCATGCTGTCATTAAAGCAAAACTTTTCACTGAAACTCTTAATCTGACAGTATCATTTGTAATGACAAAAATAGTCTTACATTTGAAACAATACAAAATGGAAGCATCTTGGCTAGCGGTCTCAAACTTTTGGACCCTACTGTATATATATAAAAAAAAAATAAACAGCACTGTGTTGCTGTCTAGCTGCCACTATCTCCTACAGCATGGCAAATTATATTAAATGTTTATATTACCATGGTGGAAGTCGCCTCCTGATTACCATATGACCTCTAGAAGCAGTGCACAAATCTTGCCATTTAAATTTGGTTCCAGGGAAGTAAATGGAAGTAAATTGAGTTGGAATTAGCTGACAGCCTCCCTTTACTTTTCGGTCATTGCTGAGAAAAACACACCAAGTGCTGAACAGAGGCAGCGAGTGTGCTGGAGGATGACTACACTTGAACTAATCAGTATCCTACATCTGTAAGCCACCTTTTCAAACATTTGTGTAGCTGGAAAGACATCAAACATCGCTGGTGTATCCAGGAATCTAAGTTACAAACAGTTTTTTTTTACGGTCCACCCTCCAGTGCTGTCACTGTGAAGCAGCGTTTTAGTCAGAGGTTCTTTAGATCCAGTCAACTAATTAGAGACACTTAGGGGCCGTCTGGTTGATGTGGGGAGGTGCTCCTTCTTAGAGGTGCTGGGGTCCACATGCCTGCAATTGCCCCTACATTATTAGCATCCAGCATCTTGGACTCTTTTTCTGCTTCGTGTGTTCGTACACATGTGCATTTATTTTACGCTAAAATAAAGGCATTCATCCATGTCTTGCCAAGGCTTTCAAGCTGCTCTCTTGTTTATCCAATACAGTTAATAAGAAGAGGCTGCGGCTGGATAAATAGCCCGGGTATATGCCTCTCTCTGATAGACCTTTGGTAATGGAGCCCTAATGGGAAGGTCACTGTGACTGTAAAGCTGGAATGAGTCAGACCTGAGCCTATAAACCCGTGGAGATACAAGGGCCCCTGGCTGCTGTGGGCGGCCAGAGATCCTGCCGATTCTGCCATATCGGGTTTTACTGTTCCTCAATGGGATCACGGTACAACAAGAGCTCATTTGACAATTTATTACCAACCTTCAGGTTATTAGAGCTGGCAGCACCAGTGGTGTTTTGACAATGCTGTCAGACTCAGTAAAACAGAAGTGCACCAATAGAAATCCAGCATTTTTTCACGGTCAATTTTGTTAAAACCTTGTATAAAGCAAACGTAAATATCCCTTTCCACCCTAAAACCTGTAGCATGAATTCTGCTCCATTACTGAGTTTGCATGAAAGTGAGCTCGACTTAAACCCCTGAACACCGTGTTTTCTTTTTCAGTTGTTTTGTTTCACCTTATTAAAGAAAAAGAGTAGACCTAGCAAAATGGAATGACCTCATTTCTCGACAGCCGACTGACGAGTCAACCCCTCCATCTGCTGAGGGACCGTGGGGTTTGGGTGACTGGTGTTGGATGCTGCGTCTCAGAACGACAACCTGACAGGTGCCAGGCTCGATGGGATTTGTGGGAAGCGAGCGTGAAACAAAGCATCACCTTTGAAACCGCAATTTGATTGACTGCTGCTCCCATTACCCAGTCGACTTTCTAAAGCTCCTTAGAGCATGGGCGAGGAAGAGTCAGGGAGACACAGAGAGGAAGAGGTGGGGGGAAGCAGGGAGAAAAAGATACAGAGCTCATGGAGCTCAGCAGTGCAAAGCCCTTGAAGTCCTCTGCAACTCAGCAGCTCCAGCGAGTCTGGCAGGCAGGCAGCAGAGAGAGAGAAAGAACCCAAAGATCCTCACCACCAAGAACCACTCACTGTGCTGTTTTTCCCCGTGCTCTCTCCACACTAAATTTCAGTCACTTTGCATGGTCTTGAAATTGGATTATGAGGTAGCTAATGCATTTTCTGCAGCTGATAAAAGGTCAGGCTTTTCATCTCGGGAGAAAGTTTGTAAAGATTTCTCCCTTCGCTCTCACCACCTCACCACTCTAAAGACGTCAACGAGGTGGGAAGCGTTAATTTGCGGTGAGACACATGCTTCACACCTCAACTGACGGGTCTTTTAAAGCTGTCCATTGCTGTTAAAAGCTCCTCCTGCCCTTCAGAGCCACAGGCTGATCCTAACTTTTGTTTGCACCATCATTACCAGGAACAATTCATTTTTCTTGTTTCTCGTCGACCCCATAAAGTATTTGATGCAAAAACATCACAGTATCATTCCAACAGGGGCCAATAATCGTGCTGAATTGCTTAAATAGACCACTGGATGACTCGATTAAAGTAATGTGAATGGAGAGTAGGCTCTTACAAACAACAATGTTCCACCTCAATCAGATGATCGCTTAGCCAATCTGTAGTAATCGCTCTTTTTATTGTTTGCTGTCTCTTATGTTGCGTCTGTAGTTAACTCCGCAATCAACAATCAGTCTCTGTGATGTTTATAGTCTATATTTTCATTTAGATGCAATCAAAATGAGATAAACAACACTTTCTGACTGCAACATCTGTAGCTTTGATTAAACCCTACCTCTCAATAATTCATTGGTAAACAAATGAATCTTTTACGATCCCTGCATCTGTGATAAGACTTTAATAACAGCTCGTAAGTCTCTAATAATGTTTTCTTGCGGTTCCCCAGGGACTAAAATTGATATGTCTAGCATCAAGGAATAGTTTGCTTTAATGTGACACGAACATTAGTGGTAACTAATTACATTTTACTCACTCATTGGTATCTCTGTTATTCCAGATCTTTTTTGTGTGTGCTATATCCAGTTCCTTCTCCTCCCGTCGGCTGCCAAGCTAAACAAGAATTGGAGTCGACGCTGGCTGGATCACATTTTATTCCCAGGGCCATGGCAGCATGTTTTGGCGCTGCCTTTTGTTTGTCTCTGACATCCGCCACTGTTTTCTATTACTCCCTCCGAGTGCCCTTGTGTGGGTGTGAAATTAGTGTCACAGTGAATGTGTGGAGTGGTGCATTTTTACTGCTCTAATTGAGGATAAAAAAAAGGACACTGAGGTGATGGGAAGAGTTTGTCTGAAATGTGAGCTCCTGGTGAGAGAGCTGCTGGCGTTATGAATGAGCCTGGCTGAATCCTAAAGTTTAGCTGTGGTTACCAGCGTCACCTGCTCAACCCGTACAGTAGATGATGGTTTTAGTCCTTGTCCTGGCTTCGGAAAAGGCCCAGTGTAAACCCTTTGGATATGTTACAAAATACGGCTGGAAGTCCAAAACGCATACACATTTGTTCTGACCGACTTTTTGCCTTTCCTCCCTGCCAGTTCTGCGCTGTGGCGATAGTGCACGAGGCCTAATACACGAAATGCACATCAGCCTTATCGCAGGGGTTAGATAGAGATAGCAACGTGTATCTCCCAGGCAGAGCATGTGAATTATTTTTCGGGTCTGTTTTCAATTTTTTTGCCCTCCCGCTTCAGAGAGGGCCCTCTGGGATGGATGTGATGAGATGGAGCACAGAGAAGGCAATTTATCCTCCGTTTGTACCATTACGTTCATTTAAGAAAGCAAACAGCCTGAAAGCAGAGAGAGAGGGAGAGAGACGGAGAGAGAGCAAGAAGGAGGGAGTGTGAGAGAGAGATATATGGACCCACCTCGTCTACAGCTAGACATCAAGTGGATCAAGCTGATTAAGGCTGCATCTACAGTATGTATTTCATCAATATGCCTAAAATGGAAAGCCTGGAAGACATTCATACAGTACCTAATGAATTTTCACAAGAAGATGAAAGGAAAGGGGAGCGTGCCATTTAGGGCAGGCATGCCCCAGCAGACAAAATGGGAGGTGGAGATGGAGAGAGGTTTTGAATATGGCCGAGGGCTGCTGGAGCCTCGTTTGTTGATCGGCACCTGAGGGCATCTCATTCCCGGCAATCAGCGGCTGCAAATAGACAGTTAATCCCTCCTCAACTCCCCTGAAGGCTGCCGATGCCTGACACCATAACTTGACTGTGCCGCGCTGAGGAGAGATTAACAAAACAGACAAGCGATTGCCGAGCCTGGCAAGTCTTTTTCTACATCTGAGAGTGACTGTGATGATTTGTTTTGAGAATGCCACAGCAACTAATTGGGAGAAAGCACAAGGAGAACATGATGATAGCAAATTTCGGACGTAGCTCTCTCTGACATTAGTCATTTACAAATCAGTTTTGATTGAATAACACACACGGTGGTGCGCCTATTATGGGAACATGAGGTTCCTCTTCACATGATAGATAACCCAATATCATAAACTAATCACGGGTCCTCTCTGCTAACATAGCGTCACTGCTTTCAATCCTGCTTCTCTCACACACTGTCACACAGCCGCTCCAAAAATAGATCAGGTGAGGAATGTGATTGAGAGGCAGGTGACTGCGGAGCATGGGTTTGCACTATGAACCATGTCAGCAAGCAGATGACTCTCACGCCTCCCCATCCTCTTCACGCTGTTTTCGACTCTCTCTTCAGTTACGCTGAATGTAAACACACGCATAAACATGAAAGTGACCTGTGTCAGGCAGGGATGCTAACTGCTGCATTTTTCATTTTCCAGCCAGTGAAGTGAGGCCAGGGACATTATTGTGTACTGTGAAGTGAAAGCAGGCAGAGGCACCAGGGAGTGTTTAGGGCCTTTCCTCTCACTCTAAATATAACTTGTGGAAGGCACGATAGCACAAAGTAGACCTGGAATTTGACCATAGAGCAGAGCTCAGCAGAATAAGGCACAGCAGTGCTGGTTGACCAAAGAGATTATTACATTAGGAAACTCTTGAATAATAGTAAATACAATAAAAAGATAGAACAGATTAGATTAATATTTATTTAATTGTGTCAGTATTATCATTTATTAAAAATATAAAATCAACCAGTCAGTGGTTAGACAGTCAAGTTACTCACTGATCTCCAATCTCCTCCAATCAAATGTTATCTGCATTTCACTTGAATAATCCAGGTTGTAGATGGAAGACAGCAATCATGGATTGTCATCCCACTTGAAAATATGCACAGTAACACTAATTCATTTTACAACAGCCTGCCTGCCCTCAGATTGTATGCTAGCTTGTGCTCTATGCATGTTCTCTGGGCAAAATTCCAGTTTCATGTCGTGGTTCGTGTGGTTTTGTTAGATGGTATATCCCATCTGTTAAAATGCAGGTTGCAGGTTTGTTAATGTATAATAATAGGCTAGCAATGCCAATGTTGGTTTAACTTACTAGCTTTAACCTACTTCACAATGCTTGAACATACATTAGAAATTGTACTAAGCAGTATAGCGGATCTATTTTCCCAAAACCTGTGTCAGAACCAACAGCATGCTGTTTTGAGACTGAATAACAGGCTTCCTTCATCTGTCGATACGGCAGTAGAAATGCGGCGTGAACAGAGTGCATGACACATGAATCAGCTGTCAGATCAGCCTGCAGTTTACATGACATGGAATGTGCCACACTTTCTTGAGAAAATAGCAAATACTTGTGGTTTGTTCGCCGTAAAATGCCCACACTGCTTCCTTCAAAAACAATCATTTTGAGTATTGGCACAAAATGGCAGCTTCAATATTAATCAGTGGTTGAATTATTGGCCTTCAACCACCAATATATTACAGTTAAGTTCTTGAAACCTTAAAGTTCAGTCAAAACCTCTTACTGTCATTCCCTTATCGCAGTAATGAGCAAACCTCACTCCTGCAGTTAGAAAGGGTTAGAAAGCCATTACATTATAAATGGAGGAGACGGCTAAACAATATAGACGGTATACTTTTTGGGCCGAAAAGTTAGGCACTAACCAATTGGCTCCTGCATCAGCCACCAGACTGTGTCCTGAATACTATTTTCTAAGTGGCCGCTGGGGTACAACTGTATCAAGAAGTAAGTCCATTCTAATCGAAAGCCAGCCAGTGTGTACAGGGCACATAATTAAATTTACCTTGCCCATATCTGAGCCAGCGAGCCCTTGCACTCAACACAGAACAGCATTAGTTCTCTCTATTTTAAGAGCAGTATCCCTATTCCTTTGTCAGACTATGCCATTGTCGCTCCAATCCCTGTGCCTTGAACAAGCTCCCAGCGGCAAATCGGATCTCAGCAAGAGCCTTTGTAATTACAGGGAGCTGAATGGGTGAATACGTCCCAAATCCGCAAGACCATCCAGCGACACATTCCATCTGTCTTAAGCCTACTTCCAATATTTGAGATTGACTCATGAGGAGGTATTGAAATAGTGCAAGCCACCGCTTTTTTTCTGCTGTTTGTGTGACAATTCTGTTAAGTCTTCGGAAAGTTTTGTACAAGATTTTTCTTGAAAGTGTCGGCCTGTCACATCAATTCTGAAGAAGCAATTGCTTCTGGGTTCCATTTTAATTTAAAATGTTTGTTAACATTGCGTTGTGGATGAATAATCCTCGGCTATTATAGTGGTGCACTTCACATGACTAACATGAATAGAGTTTTAAAACATTTCTACCTGAGTCACATAAAGAGATTTGTATCCACAATGATGATGGTTTAACTCCCATGATCCCACTTGTTACATCATTTGTTTTGTTTTGATTGAGGGACCCCTAGTGATAGAAATTACACACTGTGAATTTGAAATAAAAGTGATGTTTTTAAATTTCACAATAAACATGGGTGTGTGGTGTCCATGTCACACCTCTGGCTTCATATTGTTGGACAACCTTTTCTAACTCGAGCGTTAGACGACCATGCATGTCAGCAGACTGCACAACCTGTGGTCATGAGGTAAACATGGGGCTCATTTCCTCATTATTACTCCATCATCCCACACAGGTATAGAGTTAACCTAGAATATCGTAGGGGAAGCCGGAGGGCTTCGCTGTATGTGTTTCTAGCCAGTGCAGGTTGTGCTATGGCCCAGACTGAGTCCCTCATGAGGTCACCTGAGCCAGACCTGTTTGAGCTCACTGTGGGACCTAATAAAACCCTGCGGGGGCCACCAGACGTTTCTAGTGCCATCAGCATGCCTGTAAAAATGCTCTTAGCCCCCTCTGACAGAGTAATGGCCATACATGGCCCTGTTGGTCTGCTGTAATTGGCCCATGATGTCATCGTGGATCATCATGGAGCCAAAGGTCTGAGAGCCTGGCCTGTTTTCAAAGAAATGCAGGCTTATTCAAGGGATTCACATAAGTATTTTTCAGTTTGCACTGTATCTACTTAGAGTGGTGGAGTTTGTTTGTGCCTGAAGAAATTACCGAGCAAATTAATAACCGAAGGCATTTTAACGTAGTCAGCCTTATTGAATTGGCTTACTGATTGGACCAAACGCTGTGTAGGTCAGTAGAAATAAGCTTTGCTGTTCTTCTCCCATGCCCTATGTTTTTTCTCCAGCCTGACTTTTCATTAATTTCATCTTATGTTGAGTAGAGTTCCATATATCTGCTGGTGATGATTATTTCAGCTGTTGAAAACAACTGTCAGATAATTATTTATGAGGTGCCAGTATTTTGTAGCATTGTAAGAAGCAACCAACTGTCAAAAGTTATTTGGAACCAAAATTCAAAATTTTCAGTTTCCTGTCTGCTTCAAGATTGATTTCAATGTGCAGTATGTCATATGTGCTACATCTTCTGTCTCCTTCAAAACAAAACAAAAGACTCAAGTTATCTGGGATCATGGGAGTCGTTGTCTTCATCGCTGAACGATTGCTGATGACAGTCTATCTGCGTGACTAAGGCAAAACTATTCATGGACAAGGTTTAATCGTTTTATTCACATTATGTTTCATCAGTCCTCACTCTCTGAGTCTCTCCCGGAAGTTAGAGCGACAAGCAACCAAATGAAAGGAACCTTAACCTTGAATAAAATTATGGATTTCTCTGAGTTTGAACATTGTTGGAAACATTCTGGGATAATTTAAGTACCCAACTCAACAACATACATACAACATAAAACAAAGACCTGATTGTTTTATGACTATTTAATGCAGAAAAATGACATACTATCTTTATCTTTTTTACTAAAATAACATATAAGATATGTGCTTGTCTGAAAGAGTGCAATGTACCTGTATTATAGTTGGCTATTACATAAAAAAAAAACACCTGTGTGACTGTGGCATCTCTCCGCTCTGTCCTTAAGCTTCATAGCCTCTTCAGCTGATGGTCTGTAAACGTCCCAGTGAGAGGTGTCATCCCGGAAACACTCATCTTCTCCGCCGTGATTAAACATAAAGAATAATCCCCATCCTGCAGTTATATGGCCTCATTAAGGGCTTACTGCCAGGCCGACCTGCAGTCAGTTCCACCCGGGAAAATAGCCATGTTTTAGTGGTAGTCAGGGACGTCAGTTAAAATCCACATCGGTTTTATGACCTTTTGTGGGAAGTTGTGCTTTATCCATTGAGGGCTGACTTGGTGATAAAGCCTGTGATTTCAAAGCAGTTTATGGTTTCGTGTTTATGGCTGGAGAATTATATTCATGTTTGTATTGTGGTGTGCGCGCGTGTGTGTGTGAGAGAGGATGTCTGAGAGCAGACATGTGTATTACCATTCTTTCTGCGCCGTGTGCCAGTGCCTATCATTCATTAATAATGTATCACAACAGACTGAGAGGTGATTGTGCTGGATGACTTTAATAGAGTGGTTGATAGTGACTGGAAACAGTGAGTGGTTCTCAGATGATCAAGCTGACTGTGGCAGAGAAAAGAAAATAGCAAAGCAATTATGCTTACATCCATCAAATGACTTCATGGTGTATTTAAGGTATTTACAGTAGGTTGGACCCATCCACAGGGAGGTCAGAGGTCATGGCTAGTTGTTAAACAGCACCTCTACATAGAGACAGTAAAGTGTCAGTGTTTCATTGGGGTTTGAACAAGATAAATGTGTTGTTATGGTTGTAGAAAGAACATAATGATTTACAGGATAAGAGCAGTGATTTTGTATGTTTGTTTTTTTAAATACAAATGGCTTAGCCTTTACATTCCTGATGACTAAGCGATTTTCGACATAATAAGATAATTTTCGTACCTGTCAAGCAGTGACTGCTTTCCATTTATGTCAGTATGATTGACAAAGCAACTGGCGCAGGGTGGAGATATTTTTGCTTGCTCATTCATTGCAGTTGACATTTCATCACCTTTACCTGATCTTGTCAAAGTTTTTGTAATTGTCATAATTAAAGATTCCGTTAAGAGTTCAGAGTCAGCTTTTTAAACCTTTTTAAACGGGCGCTCCACTGATGTGACACATGAAGATGAGTTAACTTGTCTCGAGGAGTACTCAGCCTGTCAAAATAGTTTATTAAGAATTTCAGTTGGACTGAAACTTTCTAAAGTCTTGTTCGGATTGATTCTTTAAAGTTTGAGCAGAAGGTCTGAATTACGAACTTGTTACGAGTTTAAAAGATGCGAGAATTCACTAGGCAATCAGGCTTAAATGAAATATGCTATTGAATTGCATCATATCTGCGGGATATCTTGTCCCCTGCTGTTTTGACTTTGACTATTCTTTTTCTAATCTGTCTCATTTTGAACACATAGGCTAGTCATTTGATCCGTTTTTTAGATAAAAATAAGACCAGGATATGCATGTGGAGCAGGTCATTTTACAGTTTAAACAGTGATCAGTTAACAAGGTTTTAAAATAACACCAGACATATCTTGGACATCTTTTGTACAGAAATGTCTCCTACTGAAATGTGTTCCTACTTTTCCGCATACAAATACACAGACACTGACATTTCTACCATATGCTAATAATGACCAATAAAGGGGCTCCAGCTGATTCATCAATCTTTCTTTATATAATATAGTATGTAATTATTTGTATCGCTTTCCTTTTTTTGCTGCAACATATGTATCCTGTATGTTGTAACATACATATAAATATACCTATATATATAGATTTTTCAGTTTCTAACAACACAGCTCATTTATTCTGTGGTATTAAAATCACCATCTCCATTATTTACTTATTTGTAGCCAGATTTGCATTGATTCATTACAAAGATGAAGAAACCTGACCATAAACAATGACAAAGAATATATGGCAATGTCCAATCCATTCATAATTTTCACTGTTTCCACTATTTTCTCCCTGTTTGCTGTGTGAGCAGGCACACAATCCTAAATCTTCCCATATGGGGATCCACGGCAAGAAAATCTTTCTGTTGTCATGTATTAACTGTCGTTCTGGCTGTTGTCTCACTATGTGTCTACATAATCACAGTAAATCTCAGCAGACATCTGTTTCACAGTAGAGCCTGAGTCATGGATACAGCGAGGTGCTACAATGTCAAAGCGTATATCTCCAGGACCACCGGATGATTCTTTCCATCCTGTGAGATCATACACGGTGAGATTAAGAGGTTAGAGATTTCGTCATGGGCTGAAGTGCTCAAGTATTTCCTCAAGTAGCTCTTTGTGGGCCTTTAATCATGGCAAATTGCTATTAGGAGGCACATTTATGTCAGTCAGTAAGATATTAAACTTCTGTATGGTGTGTGCAGCCAAATTCATTGTAGTTTTTCAGCATTTGAAAGACGACTCACTTTAAAAACAAGTTTGTTCTTTACTGAGCAGCATGACATTTGCAGAATGAACTAAAATTGATATTGTTGCTATTATCAGCAATACTTTCCTATAATTTTTAGCCTTTGCATTGTCTGTGAGAACCAGAGCACCGGAAATTGATAGCAACAGCTCCAACCCTGAAGCAAAGTGATTTATACAAGTGATTTAGTGTAAGTGGAATGCATTTGTCTCTTGGAAATAACATGTCTTACTGAATACGACACAGGACAAGAAAAATATTTTCTAAGTGCGAGCAGAATATAGAAAAGGTTCTGACAGCTTCAGTAGAAAGAAAGAGAAAATGTGAATTTCAACATTAGTTTTTAATGTGGAGACCTGAAGTGTTCTTTCAGGTCGTGTCCTTCCCACTCATTTCATTTCTTCCCCATCACGGGGGGCTGTGAAGGATCTATAGTTGTTCACTTCTTCAATTCTGCTTCATTAGTGCTCCTTCCCCTCAGTCTACAGTCATTCTTATTCCTTTTCTCCCTTTTTCCTGTTGTGCTCTTTCACTCCCGACCCTCCGTTTCCATCTCTCTTTATCTCCGTCTTTCTTCCCCATTTGCCACCAATGCCAGGGATACTGAACGAGCCCCAGCTATCAAGCCATAATGAGCATGTTCACTAAAGCACTGATTCATCAGAACAAAGAGCGGCAGAGAGAGCGAGGGAGAAGGATGGATGACAAGGGGAAGAGAGAGAACAAGAGGGAGAGAGAGGGAGACGCTGGAGTGTACCCTCGAATGGCTTTGGACTGTAAACCCCTGCAGCTTCCTCCTCCTCTGGCTGTATTTTTCCTAATAGCCTCCTGGGCTATTTCTGGGTCCCTTTTTAAATGGGAGGTGGGTGGGAGTGAATGCACTGAAGGGGTGGTGGGGTAGGAGAGGAGTGTGTGTGTGTGTGTGTGTGTGTGTGTGTGTGTGTGTGTGTGTGCGCATGAGGAAGGGGGGCTGCATTTGGCCCTGCCGAGACAGTGAATAAGCGCTCTGACTCGCAGCAGGATCAGGGATGTTGGGGTTGTGTGTGTGTGTGTGTGTGTGTGTGTGTGCGCACACACGTAGGGTCTCTCTGTTGCCACTGGAGACGAGGGAAGAGATGCATATGCACACACACACACACACACACACACACAAACCCCGAATGTGGAACCTCCAAAGCTGATTAGTCAAACTTGTGATTTCCAATTTCAAACCCGCGACACAAATCCCGCACTTAATATTCATGCAGAAAGCAGTTCAGGCCCCTGCCGTCCTGTGCTGCCCCAGGGCTGTGGGTTGGGCGGTGGGTGAGTGGGTGAGTGGGGGGGGGGGAGTTGCCTTTTAATCAGCTTAGTTAAAAGGATGGAGATGAGGAAAAAGAGGAGGATGACAGGAACAGAGAAAAGAGAAAATAGTGTTTTTTGTGACTTCATTGGTGGCCTATGGGTGAAAGAAGCCCACACAGACACGGCCGTGGTGGTGGCTGTGGTGGTTGGGGGGTGTGGGGCACCCATGGTCAATATAAACAGACAGCAAAATGTTGTTTTTAATTCAATCGTTTACAGCATGTCTTTCATATTTTGTGTGTGTGTGTGTGTGTGTGTGTGTGTGTGTGTGTGTGTGTGTGTGTGATTTTGGGCCAGCTCATGCTTTTGTCAGAGAGCACACACATCATAAACAGGATTACGGTCGCATCTGACAGACGTCGTTTCTGTTTTAGCGAGGGTGACATTGGTGGCGCCGCTGTTAGCGTGACTCCTCTGTCTGTGTCTTTTAACCTTGTAATCAGGATGGCATGCTGTGTCATCGTCACTTCCCCGTACAGGCACAGAGAGCTGGCAGTGAAAGAGGGACGAGTGAAAAAGAGAGTGAGAGAGATGAAAGAAAGGGGGGGACAACAAAGGCAAGCAGGGTTGTCAAAGTGGAAAGTGGAAGCCAAATAAGCTGAAAGTTTACACACCTCATATTTATGGCATAGAGTTTTATTCATCTCTGCACCCCAGGGTGTTTTTGTTCTGTTTCTTCTCTCTTTATTTACAGGCTTATGGCATTGTCACTACGTCTTAGCTAGGGTTGTCATATATTGTTAGTTTCAAAATAAGTTAGGCTACTCAGAAATGCTTTCATTTGCAATGCTATTAGTACAACAGCATATAATATGTATAGTTTGCATGAAAAAGTTTTATCAGAATTGAATTTTTTTTTGTTTCGGGTGGGGGTGGGGGGTGTTTACCTTAATTCACACATGTCTACAGTGTTTGGGTATTAATAGATAGGGATATAATAAATTGTTGTTGAGACATTTTTAGCCGTATTACTGTCAATAAAAAATGTGTGTATAAAAGCCAGTTTTCATATCTTGCATCACTCCTGTTGTTTTGATTTAGGATTAAAACGCTTTGAGTCTTTGCCACCATGGTTTCCATCATGCTGTGAGTGATGTAAACATTTAGCACAATGTTGCCATGGAGACAGTGAGTTATCCCCCATTGAAACTGACAATTTCTAATGGTCATACAGTCTATGCATTGAGATTTGGTGGAAAAAAGGCTCTACTCTGTGATGCAGCTCTCAGAGAATTAAAGCTGCAACAAGGATACCAGATGCCAGAAGAACGTTTGCCTCTATAATGAACACATACATGAACATTAATCCTTAGTTAAATCAACAAAACCCCCCCAAAAATAGCTGAAAAGTAGAAGGTGGGTGTGGAAGGTACCTGTGAAGTGGTCAGTAAAAAGTGTGAGGTTATAAATGTTGTTGTGTTCACCTTTATGAATATGATGGGGTGTTACTCGTCAACTAGGTAGCCAAACAGCCGATGATTGAGCCACAAGACCATAAATGAAGCAGCTGTTGCCAAGTACGACTCCAGCGGTTTGCCTGAGCTCAGTGTTTACTAACACCTGATAATTATGAGGCGAGATCTATTTAAGGATTTCTTGTTAATGTGTTCTGTAAGTATGTTTATGGAACATCTTCCCTGATGGACATAAGGGCCTCATCAGCATGTGTATGATGTAGATGTTTTCCAGAGTTATGTCTCTGAAAAGATGGTGTGCGAGTTCTGACCCAATTTTTGACATTTGTGGGTTCAAGGCTGCGAAATGCTATGTTGACTAGATGATGCTGTAATTAGACTTTTCTCTAGGCATTTGACGATTTTAGGTGTGGCCATCTTGATTACAGCAACTGACCCTGAACCACACCTTATTATTTTCATCCCATGGTGAAAATAAAGCTTGACAAAATGTTCTTTGTCTTTTCCATACTTATGTGTATATATATATATATATATATTATATATCACCAACAGTAGAACATTATGATAACTGTATTATAAGCCCTGTCAGTCAACCTCGAGTTTTTAACTAGTAAATTTCATTCATAAGACACTTGAACTTATTGTTCATTATAGGTCACATCTATAATGTCTTGATTGTAGATGACTGTTGATCAGAAAGTATGATGTGTTTAGCAGTGCAGTCATGAAGCATTATGAATGCATGATAATACACTATGAATTCCTCCATCACTATAGATGTGGTCTTTGTAGTCAGCGTTACCGACTTTTCAATTAACCGTCACACCTTTTGAAGCAAGAGCAAGGGAGAATGATGAGCAGACACCAGAGGGAAGGCACAGCTGGAGAGACATAAACACAAAGGGAGTTGATGAAAAAGCAAAAAAATGTTATGAAAACAACAACCAGAAGGTGAGAAAAAACAAACTAGCAATAGAGGAGAGAGGCGGTGTGAAACAAACTGAGGTAGACAAAAAGACAAAGATTAACCCAGCGGAGGCGAACGCAAGGAGGCGAGGAGACCTCCACCTCCCAGAGAGCAGAGTGATGGCAGTAAAGAGCGTTTCACCCTCCCACACCTCCCTGTTGAGGCCACAGCTGTGGACTCCCATCTCATCATTCATCCAGACATAGCGGAGTGGTGCGAGATGTTTCCAGTCTCCACCACACTCCATAACTCAACCTCTCTTCTCCAGAGAGACACTCCTTAAACACCACCTCCCTCCACCCACCTCTCCCCTCCCCTCCTCACTCTCATCACTCCCATCAGTCTGTCTTTAAAACAACCATTGGAGATATGAGCAGCAACATTCAGCAACCATCAGCGTAACCCTCCACATATCTACCAGCCTCATCCCTGCAGGCCTCGGGGAGAAGAATGTGGCAGACATGTGGACCGTGTTGCTCCTCGGGGAAACTTTAGGAAAAATGGCAGCAATAGCGTCTACAGGGGCTGTAATTCACCGGGCCGGCTCCATGATGCTATGACACGGTTATTAGCCATATAAACTAGAGCTGTCACCGTGTCATTATTGCTCACATTCATGTGAGACCATCCTTTTCTTTTTTATTTACTTATTTCTTTATAACCAGCTTCGGGCGCCGCTGCTGATAATTCTTCTTTTGTATCATGTGGCAGTGCGATTGATGCCTCTGGCCAAAATACTTTAGCTGTCCTTTTGTTGTGATTTTGCTTTGTTTTCCCACTATCTGACTGAGAATAAAAACACACACACTGGCACATTTACAGGACATAGATGTTAATTAGGTGGCTGCGTGCCTGCAGTGTGTTGACAGCAAGTAAACACAGCGGCGCGGCCTTCATGTGTCGACTCTGTTGCCTACAGGTTTTTTTCTGAGTCCTCCGCACTAGTGCTCATAGCCTTACATCAGTTAATGATGAATACGTCTTACACATATCTGTAAGTTTAGACGGCCTGTCAGCATGAGTGAGGAACTTATGTTAATTAATTGACTCTAAATAATGCTACAGTTCAGATTTTGTCAATCGATGTGAGTAAACTCAACACTTATGTTAACCTACTTGCCTGTCATATATCTAATAACATCTAACAAGTATTATACAATAAATTATGTATTATTAGGATGCACCTTGTTGAAGGGATCTGTAAACTCACCGTGACATCACACATTGATTTGTATACTACTGTTTTAAAGCCTCGCATTTTGGCACTACCTTAGCTGCCTGACATCATTTTCTTTCTTTTTATATTTCTTTTGTTAACTGAGGTCATAAATCAAGTGAAAAGTAGGGCCATTTTTCTCATAAGCTTACATACAGTCTGACTTTTTTTCGCCCCCTGCTGCCTGTAAGAAAAAAAAAAGCAGGTTCAAGGCACTTCTGCATTGGCTTCGCCTTTCAGACCGGAAAGCTCTGTCCCTATGTTATAGAGTCAATTGATTTTACACGTGTAGATCAGTTTACTTTTATGCAAGGATAACGACTCAACCTGTGAAAACAGTTATATAATGTCATATATAATGATGTCTGATGTCATCATCAGACATCATCAGGGTTTTGCCCTGTGTTTGGTTAAATACAACAACTCTTTAACAGAAAGACGGCTTTACAAAATAAGGGTGAAATATTTGGAAGAATTGGGTGTGAAGGACTAACAAAGGACACGATTGAGATGAGCTGTGAGAAATGCTGTGTTTAATTCTTAATTCTTTCAGTGGTTGATCCACATTTGGCTAAATGGTGTTTTTTATTTTTTTCTAATTCTTCCAGATAATTTTTAACACCTTTATTTGATAGCTAACAGTAGAGATGAAAGGAATTATCACCTATAACATCCACAAAAGCCAAAATTGCCTCCCTGTTGATGTCTTGAATCTCAGGGATTAATTGAAGAAACAGAATTAGGAGGTCCAAAATGTTTATATCCTGGTCCGTCACCTGCTGTGCTTAGACATTTCCAGCCAGTGAACATTAGATAAGGAAATTATTTAATTTAGTTAATAGGTTGAAATTAATGTTTCAATTATCTGACTGGATTGCTTCTGTTTGTGTTTGTACCAGTGAGTCATTTTGGATCATAATATGTATTTTCTAACATACAATCTTGCCTGTAGCTGCTTGCTTCAAAGAACTCAGCCATGTGTCACTCACTTACTAAAATATTGCCTTTCCATCCAGGATACTGTGTCGTGACAGCATCTAAATACGCCACATCAGGTACAAGTCTCCCCTCCAGGTTTGGGAGTCTGTTTTATGAGCTGAGTAGCAGGGAGGCCAGGGTCTCTCCGGCTCGTGAGATGAATAGACTGTTTGTCAGTGTTTACACCTGGGTCAGACTGATATATGTCCCTCCGCTTAAGAGAGACATAAAGATCTCATTCTCTCTCATCCTTGTTCACCAGTCAAACATCACAGCCCATCATTCCATAGATGTGACCACAAGTTATGGGCTGCAGGTTTGATGTATGCTTAACAGAAAGAGGACGCAGGACAAAACAGAAGATTTACAAACCGACATGTGATGTTCAAATATCCAGCACATGTCTGGGCATCGCTTTTTGGCATATTTAAAAAGTATTCCTCGATCCTGATTGCAGAATATTTAGAAAGGACAAATAAAGCAGATGCATTATAAACATTAGATCATTTTTGTAACTTACTGGACCCTACTATGTTGAGAATATGTCACACACCTTTGCCAATATATTGATTTATAGCAACGGAAAGTGTTGTATTATAACAACCAGAGGACTAAAACACAGATTTCACATAAATCTCCACAGAAACAAGGATATTTTAGACTGTAATAAACATAAAGTATAATACATTAATTACATTATATCACTCCAATACAAATCTGTAAAATAAGGTAATATACACACGCACATATACTGCATAGATCTCAAAAAATTAAACCCCATTCTTCCCTCTCTTCAGAGAAAATCAAATCTCTTTTCATAACTGAACTACAAAAGAGCAACTCAGCACTCCATGACTGCTTAATAGGTAGGAATTTGTTTAACATTGTAATAAGAACATGAGTGACTAAAAACAATGGGCCTACTCTGCCTTGACTGCATGAGGATGGTAACATGTGACATTATACAGAGACAGTAAGATCTTACATAGCACGTTACATTGAACATTAAAATACTTCAATAATAAAGTGTAAACATGCAATTAAATTATGTAAATCACCCCAATAAACGTCATTAGAAAAAAGTGATATAAAAAATACCACAAAATAAATCTCATTTTAAGGTAAAATTAAATAAAATATAAATCCATCATAACTTGATTGCAACTCTTGCTGATGCCCTCAACTTAAGTGTTTTATTTTATAAGCTACCATTTAATAAAGTTTGATTCCAGCGCTCATAGCTAAGTAAAGTTAAACGCTTAAACATCTGTTTTGATCCCTTTGTTATAGTGGCCTTGATGAGAAACTCGTGTGCCCATCATAGTTCATTATGAACTTTAACTGGTACAATAAAATGTTACAGGCAAAACTCATAATTCTTGTTAACAGTGTGACCGTGTGCAAGATGGTAAATGCCATTTTTTCTGTCACCTGCATCTCAATATCTGTCAAAAAAAACCCCACAACCTTTGAATTTGTGGTCAACCTCTGTGGCATTTTTGCACCGACGTAATTCAGCATTTTCTGAAGATAGCTATCCAGCAGTGGAGCTGGAGTCTATGTAGAGATACATTATGTGTCCTGGCGCAACGACACACAGGCATGCACACATGCATCAGTGCCCCACACCAATATCGAATTACCCTGTCTGGTAAACACTTTCAGTCCAGACCATTTTGATGTTTGAACCTCAATTCTAATTTGGTCCTGCAGTAAATTACCCACAATTACCTTTCCAGGGATGGTTTAGTACTTTTTTCCTCTTCATCGGCAGCAGCCCCTTGTCACCTCATCCTCCTTCTCTCTCACTCCATCTGACTCTCCCTTTCCCTTTCTGTCCGTCTGACTCCCTCCTTCACATGCTCACTCTCGCTCACACACACATACGCACACACTCACATGCATGGCAGCTTAGGCACCCTGAGGAGTCCCTGTCAATCACTCGTCAGGCTCCCAGGTCAATTTGCCAGGCTGCCAAATGTGTCGTATCGGTGTGCTCGCGGGCGTCAAGAGCCCTCATTATGGGCCAAAGGCTAAACCAAGGAAGTGAATGAGGCTTTCCTCTTCATTATTTCCAGTCCCCCGTGACCCCCTAACCTCCTTGTGCTCTTTCTGCACCCCAGGACCACCATCCCCCATACCTGGCTACAACAACAGTACAACCTTTAACCAACCACACTGGCATAACCCCTGTTTCCCTGCAGGCCCAGGCCCTACTGCTGCCTGTAAATCCACTCATGCTTCGGACTGCATCTTTCATTTTCTTTGCCATTTCCTCTTACTCTTTCCCTTCTTAGCGCCCTGAGGAGTTTGTAAAAGGAAAGTGATTGACGAGGGGCCTTAGAGTAGTGTTTTCCCACAATGCACTCTGCATGGTGTCCACTGCCTCCTGTCTTTAAGTGTCAGAGAAGTATGGAACTAACTTGGTGCTTTGTTAAAGTACAGTAGATGCTGAAAGCTCAGCCAGCTAGGGACTGGGTGATGTTTTAGCTAAAGGGATGCCAACTGGGAAAATAAATGTGATGGCAGCGTCAACTGTTGTCATGGCAAGTGCTGGAAAACATTCTATGTATTTGGCCATGTACTTATATATCAAAAAGTGATATTCATCTTGTAACTGGGCTTGTTTTTCACTGTATCAGTCTGATCAGTGAAATCATCCTGCAGCATGTGGAGTGTGTTGTCGCTGGCCAGGTACCGTGATGCCAGATTCATATTGGAGGCCGAATTATTTTAGCCCTGATTATTAATATCCAAATCAATTTACTGTCATCGCAGCATCTGTCTGATGAATTGCTTGTAATTAGCCCGTAGGTGTAACAGAGCTGTCCTCCGTTATCTGCCTCCCTGCCTGCCCGTGTGCTGGTCAGGCTGGCTGATGTGAGCTTAGATGGCTCTCCTGCACATTAGCCTAACACAATTAAACTAATTATTGATTTTTGTTTCGCCTCTGTGCAATTCACGGCCCAGATAACACTCTGTAAAATAAGGGCCTGATATCTGGGTAGATTAAAGGGAATGACTGAAAGCGTTCTGGTGAAGAACTCCGGTAACTTTAGAGTTTATTTTCAGTTTTGAACAACACAAGGCTGTTAGGGCGGCACGGTTTCATATTATATGGGACCTACATACAAAGGAGTAAACAAGGTTATCTGGAGACCTTGATGGCTTCACCTCTCTAACACAAAGGCTCCGGTGTTTGTTTACTAGTCCATCTTATCAGAAAGTAAATTAATCACAAACAGCATCTGCGCGTGTGTGAAATATTGTCCTTGGTGTGGCCTCAGACACAAAGGTTACACAACCTGTGCTGAACACAATGCATCATACATTTCATTTTTACACTGCACTTACACTACACAGTCATTTACCTACTACAAATACTATAAGAAACTTATGAAAAATAATGTAAAGGTGGTCGTATGTGAGGCAGCTATAAGTGTTGTACTGGTAATAACGAAAAAGCTGCACACGTAAAATGGATCAATGCTTTTTAAAATCCATATACTATGAAAATGGTAGAAAGCTATATAAAATATGGAAATGTTATCTCATTTTTCAGGTGAATTGTAGATTGAACATTCTAATATTAAAAACATTTTTTTCCCCCTTGGAAATACTATATAAGGTTCGATCTGCAGAAGCATATCAAAAAGCAAAGACGTTTTTGGCTCAGACAACAGTTCGGAAACTTGTTTTTAATATAGAAAATGTTGTAAAACATTTGGTCAAATCAAAGCTTCGAACTGAGTGTACAATAATGCCCTAAGAACTCAATTCAAAACAATGCAATACATTTAAGAAATGTTACCCTATCAGTTTCCACTGATGCTTTGTCACTTTGTTTTCTTGTTGTTTTTTCCCCCTCATTTACCACTATCCATCTATCTTATGTTCGTCTTTTAGTGTTTTGCCAGTTAATAGTACAGCAGAGTTCACATCAGAACAGTAAAATGTTGTGCAACTAGCTGGCTAGACAATAACTCCATTAATTCTTACAATGAGGTATAGCTGGCTTGCGTGGTAGCTAATGGTGAAAATGAATTCAAGCAAAATGAAATAACTACTTAAATTTAGTTGCCATGTTTATAGCAATGACATGTACAATGCTGTTGATATAATGATGAGTTGGCGCCTTATGAAACCAACTTAATGTATTATTTTGTAGATATTATCTTTTCTTTTCTCAAATTAAATAACACGTGTGCATAATTTCTTGTGCATAACACATTTTTCAAAAACATGAGATCATACTTTATTATTCTTCTATATGTTTTGCTGTCTGGCCATGATAAAAGTCACACCCTTTAATTTTGGCCACTACATCAATAAGCCCACTTTAACAGTGTAATCTTGGGGTGTGCAACCATTGGCACAGTTGCACGCAAAGGGTGAGTGTACACGTGCGCCATTTGGCTCCATGTGTGTGAGAATGTCAAGTAGCTTAACCCAGGGCCCATTCATCTCTACCTCCTCCTTCGTTCATCCCGACACATGCCAGTGTCGAGCTAAACAGCGCTGCATGTAAGCCTGCCCCTCACGGATAAGCCTCATTCAGTCCAACATATGGTGCTTGACCACAACGGGTGGAGAACAAAACAGGAAGTGTGGCGGGAGAGAGTCAAAGAGTAAAGAGCATTCTTAAAGCGGTTAGGAGGCATGCTAATCCTTTCTCCCCTACCAGGTGCCGAGAGAGGAGATAACCTGGGAGACAATGGCAAGAGCCAGGCCTCTCCATAAGGACCCAAGTGTGTGTGTGTGTGTGTGTGTGTGTGAAGGCTGCTAAGCAGAGAGGAGGTGGCCGGCTGAGTGAGTGGCTGGGTGGGTGGCGGGGGAGCGGGACCGACAGCAAGAGGGATAACAAGAGTGAGTGAGAGGGAGGTAGAAGCCTTTGTCTTTGTTATGGAGGCCTAAACAGGGATTAGTGGTTTGCTGACGTCTTCTGTCAGTAGCCACACTGTGAGTGCCGCTTACAGGGGCCACAGCTCAATGAAAGTGATCAGCCCACATTGAGAGTGACCCGCTCCAGCTTAGAGCCTTGCTGACTGATATGTGTCTGAGAGATACTGGAATGAGCCCTACCTCTGTTGGAAACACTTACACTTGTGCACGTTGAAAACAGCCTTTTTTTTACACACATTTGATCACAACTAGTATAGTATTTACATTTTTATTTTAATGTCAAAGTCTTTCTTTTGTACATATTTTTTGTCTTGTCAGAGTAGTTAAAACAACCCTGATTGAAATTACAATCAACTTTTAAGTGACATCTACTGTAGCGGTGTGGTCGCAGATTGCTAACTGAACACCCCTCATCTCACCTCTACTGTGGCAGCTAAAAACGTGAAAAATGCAAAAAGACAACAACAGCAAAAAAACAAAAGGGCCTCTCAAGAACCAGTTTGGTTTGTGTATTCTGGGCTACTGCAGAAACAGTGCAGCATAGTGGACTCTGTGGAAGAGGACCCTTATGAATATTATCTCCCTAAATCCTACAAACTGGACCCTGAAGTCTTGTATACTGGTGTTTGTTTTGACTTTATTAGTTCAAATTGTAATTAGCAAAAATAATGACATTTAAATGTGATTCATCAATTTTCTGTGATAGCCTCTCCTTTACTCATGCTCTCCAGGCGGGGTTCATTTTTAGTTCTGAGGAATTTAAACTGGCAGTAGACCAGTTATTTTGCTTCATCAGCTTCAAGTAGATGTTGATTGCACAGTGTAACAGCTATATAATAATGATAGGTTCTCCATAAACCTTACTTTCTCTATGCAATTTCATTTGTCACAAAATCTCCCAGCAAAATGAAGGCTGACTGGCACCACTTCTATCTGCCTTCACATCTCCATTATAGACTAAATGAATGAGTAAACTAAATGTTTTTCCCCATGTGTCACAAGTAGTAGTAGTTGTTTTATGTTGTCACTGTGGTTATAATGTGAACACTTATTAAAGACAAGGTGACCCACTCCACTCATTGTTTTCATTATGGTAGCTCCTGTCAGGGACCAGCCTCCATCATATCAAGAATTTTCTTAAATTGAATTTATTTTAAAAGCCTCAGAGAAATAAAAACAAGATCAGACATACAAACTGATTTACCATGTGATTAGTTAGTAAAAAAAAAAGAAGAAAATGGAATTTGCACAGCTGTGGGTTCTGGTTCACCTCCTCCCTGAAAATGACAGCACAACAAAAGTAAAGAAATGACCTGCTTGGTCACTCCAGACCTCTTTGTAAATCTCTTGGAAAGAGAACAGGCCAGTGTGATTGTAGCGTTGTAGGTCCCCATCACATTTGATTTATTATAAAAACCCTGATGAAAGTGCAATAAAGGCAAGTTTCCCCTCTTACTTCAACACCCACACACAGCCATTCACATACCTGGCAGCACCCATTGTGAATTTTCTGTTTCATGCCTCCGCTGTGTGGAAAACTTTTTCTGTCTGCAGAACTCAGCACTCTACCTTTATGAAAGTGAAAGTCTAGCAGGCAGAGACCAAAGAGAATAAGGTCTCTTTGTTACTTTTTGCTTTTAACATCCATACCTGATTTGCCATCAGCAGTGTCAGATTACAGCAAATCACTTCTTGCTTTAACCTAGATTTTTATGTAATGTTTTTTGCCTTACCTGCAAACACATTGACAGTTAGCTTTCTAACTTTTGCAATGGGAAACTTTTTCATTGTTGAGTCACTTTTTTTTTATTTCTGCAGCCTTTGTGTGTGCATTTACATCAGCTTTAAAAGGCGAATGAGCATTTGAAAGGGAACATGCAGGTGAGAGTCCAGATGTAGGGAAAGATAAACTGGGAGGGAAGAAAAGATAAAGTCAACTGAGATGAGGCAAGAGCACGGCCGTCTCTTATTCTCCGAGAAGAGTGTTGTTTATCATATACGTTCCTCTCCCTGAGAGAGAGGGAAGGAGGGAGGCGATATAGCGATAAAAAGTGTGTCATGTCCCAGCGAGATAGGGCATGACACAAACCTGGCCGCCACTCGACAGCCTCTCCACTTTTCACCCTCACGCTGGATGAATGTTCGCTTTCTTTTTTAGCATGGAGCATGAGCAAGTAGAGATACACTACATTTTACCACAGCAGAACTTGAATCAAGTCCGTGCGATTAGATCTGGAATGTAAGACTCAGATAGTATCCTTGGATGAAGCACAACCTCTAGTCTTTTCCGCATGTTTACAAATGATTGTCCCGGCATTGTGCGCTAATGGAATAGGTTATCTACGAGTAGATGTCACACCTCAAATGAACACCATGTCCATTGTTGTGTAAGGGATTACGACACAAAAGCAACCTTTCTTTCCTCTGCTTTTGGAAAATTCTGTTTATTTATTTAACCCCGAGACACAAAAGCTGCTTCTGTGCTCGACTTTATGAAACTCCAACTTATTCGGAGCAGTGGATGCCATAGTTTTTAACCAAGGCTGGCTTTGTTTGGCCAGACAAAACATGGGACATGAGGGGAGCCCATCAAACGCTGATATCTGGTTTTTGTGGTTGTGGATGTCCTTGGGCCCGTTCCTCAGCACACGATGGAGATGATGTTACAATAGCCACCTTGTCCACCAACTGTGGGAAGAGCAGTGAAACGCATGTAGCTGAAGAAGTGAGCTCCCAATGCCCTGTAGTGTGTACCAGTCTGACTTCACAAACAGAAGCCACAAATAGGAAGTGAAAAGCATTGCAGACCAAACTAGTTTGTGAAAAGTTGCTGCCTCGGAGAACTAGTTGCGACTTGTTGATGTTCAGCCGAGAAATATCTCATAATGAGGCATGTGTTTACTTGCAGAAAATAAAAGGGAAAACACTGACGCAAACTGGTGAAAGGAGCTACAAAACCCTTAGCAACTGTCTTCTGGTGTAGCTTGTTTATAAAAAGATCAGTCTTTTATTCTTATGTCTCCAATGAATCCAGTTTAATTTTTCCTCGCACGGGATTCTGATTTATTCCTTCAGTGATTATTAGTTCCCCGCTGCATATTGCTGCGCTGACTGTTTGAATGTTTTTGCTTTCATTACAAAGAGTAATTGGCATATTGACTTTTCACTTCATGGAGGATGGTGGTATTTCTTCCAGTCTGATTGCACTTTTCCATTTGAGATCCTCGGTGTTGTTTTCAAAATGGGTCTCCTTGTTACCATTCCAAGGAGATGCCCTTCATAAATATTGATGTTTAACTGCTTGCATTGCAACGCATAGTTTCCGTTCCACGCCAGGAGTTTGCTAATATTTTAGGAATCTCCATAGGAAGTCCATACATGGTTGTGCTGCAGGTAGCAAGGTGTTCTCTCCGAAATCCTTTTTTTTTTCAGTGCTCGTATAAAGAAAACAAGTGCCTTTTCCAGCGCACGGTTCCACTAGCCTAGCACTCCTTCTCGCTCGTTTTGATCTTTGGTGACAAGTTAGGGCTTTTGCAGACAGCAGAAGAAGCAGGCAGCGTTGCGTGCAGAGAAGGTGGCTTTGATAGTTGAAATTAATGAGGCTGGATATGTTTGGCTCCGCTCATTATGCCTACATGCAGACCCCAAACCCTGGGGGCCCCAGAGCTCTGCTTCTTGTCTTTGTGCCGTGATCTCTCTGTCTCCTGATTTAGAGCCTCCTCCACTCTTTTCTCCTTCTCTCCTTGCTTCTTTTTCTGTCTCCGTTTCTCTCTCTCTCCACCCACACCTCACCCCCATCTCTCAAACTCTCTTTTTCTGCGGCGTGTGGAAAGAGATAATATAATCAGCAGTGCGCAGTGAGAACAATAAGTGTGTTGTGTCGGCTTGACACGAAGCAGACAGCCCCTCAAAGCCACCTTAACATCCCACTTCAGCCCTAAACTGCACGCGGATAGAGGGGTGGAGCAGCTGAAAATGTTTCCTCTCTCTGTCAAAGGAAGCTACCCGAGCCTGGAGATGTCATCTTGTACAGCTCTGCAGTTGTGGGGGTCTGTGCCTGTGTGTCTGTCTGTCTTCCCAGGCATGAAGTAGTCCAGAAGTAAAAAGTTGTTTTTTTCCCAGACTCCTTCCAAAATGAGACTTTACAAATGCACCCAGTCACACCAAGTGTGTGTATGTGTTTGTGTGTGTGTGTTAAGGGGTTGATAGGCTCGAGGTTGGTCCTGAGATAAGGGGAACATCTGTTAGTCTGTCTTTATCTCTGGCAGGGCTGCTGGCACTCCGTTGTAAGAAGCTCCATCTAATCAGAGCAGACACAGAGTCGGGGGGGCTAGCAAAGCTGCCAGCTCTGTGGCCCGTCCTGTCTCTGCCCTGGCACCGAGACACACACACACACGCACAAAAGCACTAACACAGACTCATACACAAAGAGACAGATTTTTTTTCGTGGTTGCCATCTTTACACTTTGTCTCATTTTGGCAACATTCTGTCATTGCACATAGTGTTTTGGGTCGGTTTCTGGGTCTGTCTGTTTTATTCATGCAAGGAAACGTACTGAGCGTGCATGTTTGTTTTTTTTCCCATTAACACGCTGCCTCACACTGATAGTATAGTTTTAAATGCACACACGGAGATGTCCAGTACTGTATACTCTTACTTACCAATGGCGCAGGTTGTGGTGCTTTGCTTCAGGGTATCTAGAATGCTGTTGTTGAGGGCCTGTTATTACTGTATTTTCCTTGCCCAAATTTTCACAGCCAGTCACTAAACTGCCTGCTTCTCTACCCTCTGGGCTAATCATAGTTGTACTGCAGCAAAAACAAAGCACAGCTTTTCCAAAACATTTCACCACTGCTGCCATTTTATGCCCCTTTGCTTCAATTATGCTTTCGTCAGCGTTAGTCAACTTTCCGAAGTCAAACACACTTGTTGCACTCCTTGACATGAGTCGTCTGATATTGACTGCGAGTTGGTTTCACTGCGTATCAAGATTGATTCAGGTCCTCTTCCATGTTTTTCCCATCTGGAGCATTTGTTTTGCTCCGGTTATGTGTGTGAGCGTGTGTGTGCCTGTGTGTGTGTCAGGGTAACCAGCAGTGACACCAGCCTCCGTGGCTGTATGAATCTGGTCCTTAGGAGGTCTAATGAATCTAGGTGGGGCTTGTCACTGTGCGTCTCCACGCATCGCCCTGCCGATCATGAGAGCCGACAGGTTTATGCAGCTGTGGCGACTCTCTGGGGAAAAAGGGATGCAGCAGAAGTAGGCACCCAGGGACACACACACTTTTTTTTTTTTTTTTCATTTGCACAGTCAGACTGATGCACTTGCACGCAAAGTTCTGGGCAAGGAAGCATTAATCATGCCCTTCACCACTGCTTAGCAAGCAAAGTGACATGCTTTCAAGGTACAGAGCCACCAGACGGCTTTGGTAGTAGTTTCCCAAGAGATCAAAAGTCTTTTTATATGGTGTCAGTTAGATAAACTACAGTAATACATGACTATATATATTCTTATCTATCATACAGGTTCATATGAAAAAAGAGATTTGGCCAATTATGAATGATACAATTTCTGTTTGTGTTTGGTATTGTTTTTGACTCGGCCTCTTTGAAGACAATCACCCCTAGAAGACACAAACTCAGCAGCAAATGCAGTTGTTTTGTATTCTCCAACATTCAGGCATTCATTTTCATTTTAATAACTGTGAGGAAAAATATTGGCACCAGGAGATACCATCTTTCATTTGCTATAACTGTGAGTCAAAGATTATTATTTTCCCTCTCATCTCTGTAATGAAAATTTATTCCAACTAGAGGGCCTTGTATTTATGGGAATTAATTCACATGAGAATGAGCAGCGGTGATAGAAACACAAGCCGACATTTGAATTACGTATCCTGCAGAGTTGGGCGAAGGGTAATAGGGAATCAAATGTCTAACTTTTCATAGGCGGCTGTGAGATATGTTTGTTTGCTTTTGTTTTGTTTTTTTCTGTTTTTTTGGAAGTTACTGAATTAATGTTTATTTTATTTCCATCATCAACCGGACCAGAACTACAGTGAATTGTAATCTTGCACTAAATTATGTCTGGAAAATGACTCACTTTTAATCCCAGAAAATTACAAAACCAGTTTAATCAGCGGAATGGCTCCCACCTGTAGCATACTTCTTTCCTGACAAGCTAACACATGGACATTCCCAAATACGGGCTGCTGATTCACTCTCCCCCTTTCCTAAGGTCAAACGTCACACACCCAGCCCCCCATAATGACTTAATCAATGCAATTTTCTTTTTTAATTCTTACCATGTCAGCTATCACAGAGGGAGACCTTTGACTTTGTCAACCCTAACACCCCCCCTCCCAAGCTCTGTTGCCTTTGTTATGCTGAGTTTTAACATGTGTCACTTTCACTGCTGCGCTGTTTCCCTGGCTTGTTTAGAATGCCAATTTGAAGCCCTGCTTGCCAGGAGAAATTATGGCATCACGTCTCATGTTGGAGAAAAGCCAGAAGACTTCTTGTTTATACACATGTCATTTAAAGCTGGACTTTAAAGACAGCCTGTCTTTCTCTTGGGCAAACACTCAAAGATTTAAGAGGTTGAGGTGAACTGAAACTCCACTTGTGTCTCGGGGTGGGGGTGGGGTGGGAGTTAAGAGTGTAGGAAAAGGTTATGGCAGCCTTGTCAAAACTGTTATGTAGAGGGAACACTAAACAGGGTTGTGTACAGTTTGTATCCACGTGACTGTCTGCCTTTGCGAAAAGTGTTACTATGGGAGCATCAGGCACATATAGTGAGACAGATGACAACAGGCATTAATAAAAAGGTCCATCTCCTGCAGACACAGTTATATCTCTGATCATTATGAAAACTACTTTGGCTGTATTCTCAGCAAATCAGCTTTGCCGCAAGTACCACAGGCAGTGTGCAAGCTGACATTACATGGCCCATTGTGCGGTAGAAATACTAACAAGAAATTCCAACTTGAAGAGCAATAAAATGCCAAAAAACTGCACCTCATGGCAGGGTTATACAGCTCTGGAAGCTCATCACAGCTGCGATCAGTCTTTCTTCCATCTTTACATTTGCTCGGTAAACAGTGCAATGCTAAAATGTTTCTTGGTTTACAAGGTTCTTTTTCTTCGTGATTGGTCCCGGCAGCGTTACACTGGATTCGTTCTCCAACAGCAATTTTTTGTCTGAATACAGCTTTATGCTTAACTTTTTCTCTTTACTCAAACTTAACTCGATCTATTTTGGAACTTACTTGGCACTCTTGTATTTATGTCTACAAGACATCATTGCATCTTTCAGTGGCTTGACTTTGAAGAAGCCCTTTAGCCGTCGATACATCGAGGTTCAGACGCACCCTCTCTCTCATCTTTGCCATTGGAAACACAGTAATGCAGCAACCAGGGTCAAACCCCGGCACTTCGATTCATTCCAAGCTCATACCTCGGGAGGTAGACAGGCATGGAGGAGATAAGGCTAAGCCTTTACCTCTCTTTTTCCCCCTTCCTCTCTTTCTCTCTCATGCTCCCTTACCTTTTCCTTTGCAGTGAGCCGTGGGTGGGGTGTGGGGTTGAGATATCCACAGTTCAGATGTCCTTTTGTGAGCCTTTAATGTGCCTCCTCATAAAGTTACAGTAGGGAGATCTATCAGTAATTGCATTGTGTGGTATGACTCTAACAACCTTGAAGCAGTCATCAGATCACCAATAGAACTGTAGTGGATTGTTAATTGATCCAGGGCTACTGAATGTGCTCTCAATGATTTGATAAAAACATTTTCAAGAAGTGCAAAGTCTCAATACGCAGTACATACTCACATAAATCTTTTAACAAGTAATAAAGATGAAATAGTTGTTGTTGGAAATATCTTGGAGAGGACGAGAGCACAGCATGTTTGTTTCAAACGGTGTTCTTTGGTACAAGCTGTTTTGTTCAGCTGCTCCATGGTGTTTCTATGGGAACCCAGGGCTTGTCAACGGATCAAGGTATTTTTGTCTACTGAGTGAAGAACTTGGCCTCTGGTAGCTATCATCAGTGGCACAGGTGGTAGATTGTAGCCATCAGCTACTCCTGCTCTCAGTAGATCTGTTGTTGGTTGTTGACTTTGCTTCTTACATCTGTTTGTTTCCTTGGAAGGACAGAAAAAAGTCACTGTACTTCATTTAGAAATGTCTTTTTTCCCAGTATTATGTGTGTATTACCTGTCGCTTTACCTTTGACTACACTGCAACTTTATCCACAAGCGCAGCAACCCGCATCACATGCCATACCATTTTTCCTGTTTTTATAGAATGTGGCAGTGTGTGCCAGTGTGAGGCCACACAAGGCGAGAGTCCTGTATTTTCTCTGTTCAGCTAAACACAGGGGGGAGTCTTGCACCCTTAATATGTCAGCTCATGGCAGGGTGCTAAGCAGAGTGGTAGGAGGGTTACCACCCAACACAATCCAGGCCCCCAACGAGCTACCCTCCCTTTCCACAACCAGTCCATGTAGCTCCTGGCAAAGAGTGAAGCAGAGGGAGGGATGGCCTTTGCACAGCTGGACGTCTTACTACCTTGGATTACACACACATTAGAAATCAGGCCATCATGGAAGAGCTGCATCATCTTTCACCTTTCAACAAATACACGTGCCAAGTCACATCACTGTTAGCATGCTCCTCAACTCTGAGTCAGCCTGTTTACCAAAACAAAATAAGACAAAGGCAAAATATTAAATCTGTCATCACTCAGATACAACATGGCCTATATATAGTAAGGTTTTGCTCAAAGTTATCATTGTAAACATTGGTCGTGAATAATATCTGTAATACCTGTAATGTTATGGGTCCCAAGTCCAGTTCTGAGCCCCTGAATTGTTTAGGTTTTCTCCCAATATTTGGCGCTTACTGGTTATTGTACCCTGTGATATATTTACCTGCCTTACAAGGCAGCTGGATTCCCAAGATCACAATCCATCTTTCAAGGCTTCAAGCTATGCACTTGTGGTTCAGACCAATCAGCAATGAGGAACTACTGGCAAATGTAATGACCAGCAAGAGAAGCAATTCTTTGTTTGAAAACAGCAATGAGGTTAGGGCAGATTCTGAGAGAATGTCCTTCATTGAAAGAAGACAAAAGAGCAGTACTAAAGGCTTTTCTTGGTGGAAAACATGTTTGTGATCTTCCCCCAACTGGCTTCGGCAACAGTTTGACTACGTTCCCCAATGGTGATAGCACTCTCCAACTGTTGATGTGATTGGTTGAAGATAGCCTGTTATAGACAGAAATAGACAGTTTTGTCCAATCACCTGCCAATTTAAAGTGCCTGCCATTTTCTCAGATGGCTCTGTGTATCAAAGCATCTGGTAAACCATTCAGCTGAAGCTTGAAAAGTAACTAAAAACCTTTGAGACACATCTTGGTGTGAAGCTTACCAAGGCTCTATGCAAACAGGTGGAAGCTACACAGTCAGCAGTAGACCAACTCCTTTGGAAAAAAAATAAGAAAGCATTATTTTTTGCAAAACATAGAATGTTTGAGGCAGGAAATAAACCAGGGTAATAAGTAAGTAATTACCCTGGTTTATTTCCTGCCTCAAAAAATATATGTTTTGCAAAGAATAATAAAACAGCTTGTTTAGAATAGAGGGAACACTAACTTAATATCTCAACTTAGGAATGATAATAATCATAAAAATGAAGACGTGAGTGATATTATGCATGATTATTACAATAAATTATATACAAGTGAATGCTTTAAAGATATGGAGAATGTAGCTGCCTTGTTCAATACCCAGGAATTTAAAGATCATCTATGCAAACCCTTATCGGAAACAGAGGTTCTAGAGTCTATTCTTTCTTTACAAAGTGACAAGGCTGCAGGGCTGGATGGATAGGACCCAGATTTCTATAAAAAGTTTGGGGCAAAAATATCCAGTCTTTTGACTAGAATGTAAATTGATTCTTTTTAAAAACAAAGGCTGCCTCAAACTCTAACTAGAGATATGGTTGATATTGTTTTGATACTTAAAAAAGGCAAGTCACCCTATCAAAGTCATATAGACCTATTAGGCGCATTAATGTTGACAGTAAAATACTCTCAAAATTCCTGGAAAACAAATTGCAAATATAATCCCTGAACTTGTCAGATCAAACAGGCTTTATTAGGCAAAGACTGTCCAGTCACAATATGAGGCGTTTAAATAAACATCATATATCAAGCTGAAGTGGGCTCATCAAAAGAATTCAACAGAATTTTATGGAATTATTTAATTACAGTGCTTAACAAGTTTGAGGTAGGAGAGGAATTTATTAAATGGATACAGCTGCTGTACTCTGCGCCAAGGGCAAGGATTATTGTAAACCGAATACACTCACAGGATTTTCTCCTAGAGAGAGGAGTGCATCAAGGCTGCCCCCTCTCCCCAATATCATTTGCCCTGGCTATAAGAGCTAATGATGATTTAAGGTATATACCTGGACAAAAAATGTATGCAGATGACATATTATTTGTATCAATCCCAGCAAACTCTCAACCTGCTATCCCAGAAGTTGTGCAGTATTTGAGTTGTTCTAAGTGCTGTATCATAGGCAACTGGACATGTTTCAGTTTCTTGAAGAGGTTTGACCTCTCATCCAAGAGGCTTCTTCAGTTCTAACTAACTGTAGGGGACCTGCAGTCTCTTAAACTCTGTGTAGGGGGTCAAGAAGTGGTAAATACGGTGAAGAAACGCCTGCTACAGTATAGCACTCACTGTGATCATACAGTATCTGCATTTTAAGTATTTGGTTTGAATATTTCACTGGGTGTGGGTGGTTACAAGACACACAAACTACCATGCTCAGGAGACACAGTTTCAGCAGAAATGATTGTCATTGTGCTGTATAATTCTTCTGATATTTTTATCAGAGATTCCTCACGCAGTGGCGGATGATAAAAGAGATGCAATCAGTTTAAAAAAGTGTGTTCACAAACATCCTCTGCTTATCTTGGGAGGTGACAGAGGCCAAACACATCATTAGCATTACAGTGCATCTCTTTGTTCTTAATCAGTGGACATCCCAACAGGTCTCCCAGCCCTCCACACTCATCTGGCGGTTGATTTTTGTCCCGCATTTTGTCAGCGTGCGTCCAAAGACACAAAGAGCACAGACACGCTCTCTAAACTCCGATCAAACTGTCTAAACCTGGCTGAGCTGATAACACATAAAGCAAGAATCTGTTACTAAACAGGGACACATTATAACTTGTGTCTATGTTCTCATTGCATAGCCAGCAGCTCAATCTCATAAAATCTTGGTGGCTTTAATTGGCTGTGACAGGGTCTGACACAAAAATAACAGTCACATGTCATACAAGCCTACAAATGCACACGCACAAACTGTTGAATTAGCCAACACAATGACATTCCAATGGCCAATAGATATATACATTATGTATAAGGTTGCCACATTTACATTGTAAACATTTACATCTCATAATGTATCTACTGACGCATCTGGAGCCATCTTATATAGCCTGTATATACACTATTTTTCATATAATAATATGAAGCAGGTGCGCCATTGGGTATTGTCATGACCTCTTCCATGTGAAAAGATGCACAAAAAACATTGGCTATGCTTCATTTACAGCCACATAATTGTATTCACACAATATGCACTTCAGTGGTTATACTGCCATACAATTTTCACTGACACGATGTGCACTTCAGCAATGTCACCGTGCGTCCATACAATTTTTATCCAAACAATTTCCACTTGTTCACACAGACATGCAGCTAACAATGTACATTGGTTGAAAGGCACTACATTCACACACATACATGCATCTGACACATCAAACAGTGGGCACACGCACTTTCACAGTCCAGAGTGGCTTCATAGCCTGTGATTTAATGGTCATTTTGTTGGCTGCAATAGCATCCTTTCCCATCCCCTGGTGCCCACTGGTGAAATAACAGGCTCTGGGCCCATCCACAAAACCCAGAGGACCACACTTGAATCATCGCTACAATTTGAGCTATCAAATCATAATGGGAGGATGAGATTGCCTTTCTTTCCTTGGTGCGTTTGTGTGTGTATGTGTGGGTGAATGTGTATATGACGGGTAGCTAAGCAGGTTTATATTCTCTGGGCCTGTAGGCTTGGGTTAATGTGTTTAGATAGCTCACTTTGCTCCCCCATTCTCTCACAGAGGAGAAATTAGTTTTTCTTTGTTGTACTGCTGGTTTTGCACTTCAGAGCTTTCCTGTCTTAATTAGTAGAATCTGGAAACAGTTGTATTGTTGTCTCTGGATCTGCCTTTCACATTTTTTGTTTGGAATAAAGATGTCTTGTACCCAATGTTGGGTGTTGTTATCTTGACATATTTTTACCTGCATTAGGGAGCACGGTCTTTGTTAGGTCTACACATTTTCAGGAAGGACAATTATCAAGCATCCCACATGAAATCATCTAACCCCCCATATTCATAACAATAAATAGATTTCTTATGACATGCAGAGCACCAGGAACATTAGTATCTGACTGCCATGGGTCTGTATGTGTCTATTTTGTCTCACATTTCCTCCTTGACATAGCATCCCTAGTGAAGGGCCAGCTTGACGTCGCCTCATTCTTATATGTGTGCACAGCTAGTGCTTCACCCCCTGCTGTAATTATGGTCTACGTTTGCTACGTCATTTTTCTTTGATGAGAAAAAAATCACACTTCAAGTGACAAGATATCAGTGACACAAAAGGACAGACCGAAGAGGGAGACGGCTGAAAGCTGTGGATTATTGCCCTTGGCCCACAGACACTGTTATTACATAGCTGCCCGTGCCACCTCAAGAGCAGTGAGGTCAATTTTTCCTCTGTGAATAGAATGCAATTTATCGTCAGCTTTGTAAAGGCAAGCCGTGGTCATGGCGGAGAGCGCTCTCGCTTCTGCTCCGGGCTAATGATCGCCTTTAGACAGAGGAATGGCCGCCGTGCTTTTCACCACAATCCTTATTCCACTCGCATTGATCTCCCTGTCTATTTTCACACAGTAATGGATGGCATTGTCCCTCCTCCGCCACTGTTAGTACAAATAATTACGAATCAATATGTACTCAAGGCCCCACATCAGAATATAATTTTAACACATGATTTATTTCCACCAATGCCACACAGTCCCTCCAATGTGCAGGAGTCAATGGTGGGCTGTTGTGTGACCGACTCCCTTACCGCCCTGTGCGATCAATCGAAGCAATCAGCTAAACACTCTCAATTGTAGCTGCTGAATGAAAAAAAATGCACACTTCGTGTAGCTCTAATGGCACCTGTGTAGATTTTTCTTCTCTTGGGATGACATCCTTGACAGTAAATACACACAACAATGGAGCAAAGTTTGTTCACCAGTAAGGGCTGATGGGACTTCACAGTTGTGTTTTGCCATGGTGAAAACACAAAGATGTTTGTGTGTGTGTGTTGATAAGACGATTGAAATGTATAGTTGACTTATCGTAATGCATTGCAGCTCATTGCAGCTTAACTCAAACTTCGACCACTTTAACATTGGCTGTGCAAACCTTTGAGCAGCAGCAATAAGGTCTCAAATTGCTCTCTTCAGCTGTCAAACTGAGCTTCTTAACATGACTTGGCAAGAAGTTCATATCAAAATCATCCGTTTGCAGCAGCTCTGCGCTCGGAGGCTAGCACACTAATCTCTTTGCTCTCTGGCCCTGTCAGGACTGGTGAAATGTCATGCTGTGTTCCTCACTCAAACGGTGGGAGTGTGTTTGTGTGTGTGTGTGAGAGTGCTGGAGCTTGTCATCTGACATTTTGGCAGACAGAAAAGCTGGATCACTTTGAATCAGACTCTGAGAATTTCACCTGCCCGATCCTTTCCAATTTCAGCTCATCCATCCTGTGCCGCTCCCATCGCTGTCACACAGAAGTGTGAAAGGTCACTCAACCCACCTCTCTTCCCTCGACAGCCAATATGGAGGTCAAACATGTTGGGCTGGAGAACAAAGCAACATTCATTAGATTTGACCACACCCCTCTGCCCCCACCTGAAATGGTGTCTTTTTTGTGCACACAGAATAAAGTTTCTTGAAAGATAATTTGCTTATTTCCATGCTCAAGCTTAGAACTATTAAGTAGGTATCTAGGTAGCGATATCTTGGAAACAACATTTATAGCAACCCTATTTTCCTCTTCAGTTAATTAGAGAAATTCATAAGGGGTCAGCCACTCATCAAGGCATGATGTCCCTTGTTGAGGAGAAACAGGAGTTGGAAATATCCGAAAGACAGATTAACTTTACTTAAAAGACATGGTTTAACAAATAATAAATACTGTCTGAGGAAAATGTACATGACTTTAACTGTAGCTGGATTCGGAGAAAGGGCTAATAGTGAATACCTGGCTGCGGTAGGGTCCAGACCACAAGTCAGTCATGTCTTTTGAGGTCGTCCCTGTATCAGAGGAAGCAATCATGGGGCTTTTAATTCCTTTTATAACTTTGCTGAAAGAGATGTCAGATCATATTTTAAACCCTTACCAAAAATAGCTTGTTCAATTTTTTGCATGACTTACAAGGGTAGTCAGGCAGGAGAGGCCAGATGTCCTGGATGAATATCAACAACCATGGCATCTGGCCACTGAACATGTCATAGATGTTGTCACAAGGCACGTCATAGACATTGGCACAGAGCTTGTTGTAAATGTAGACAAGAACATGCAAAAAATCTGAAAAATGTTGACATGCTACTCTATTGGGTCCGTCTTGTGATGCATGCCATAGTGCTTTGGCACACTACAACTGAATGGCACAATTTTTCTCCTCCCAGACACCATTTTCATACGCCCTTCATCTCTTGGCTCGAGCCATTATTTGGTTTATATTGTGAAGTCTAACTATTATAAGCATGCACTCAACTTCTTAACTCATGAGCAATTGACACTGAAAGCTTTTATGGAAGGACCAAATAGTGCCATTGGCAAGTGTCGATGTTTTGAACATTGACTGACTTCAGTCTCTCCGGGGTACAATCCAGCCGACACAATCAGGAAGAGGTGACGACAACAACAGAGCTATATGAACTCCATCTCAACTACACATATCCCCTAAGGCCAGAACCACACAGTCACTACACACACTGGACATACACTCAGAGCAGAGAGTCTTTATGTGCTGGAGACAGGCTGGGGAATTGTCTGCTGGGATAACTGAGCGTCGCTGGGGCCTCTGTCATAGATACAAAGAGAGTGTAAGTGTGACAGTGCGTTTCAGTGTGTGTGTGTGTGTGTGTGTGTGTGTGTGTGTGTGTGTGTGTGTATTAGCAGTTAGCAGACAGAAAGTGGGGCAGCCAGCTGGCACGGGTCAAGTCAGGTCCTGGATGTTCTTCCTATGTCAGACACACACACACAAACCCTCTCACACACAGACCAAAAGAAAGAAAAAATCATACTTAGACATTTCCTCTTGTCAGACACTCTGTTATGTTGCCCATTTCAACAGAATTACACTCTTTGATTCTTAGCAGATGAAACAAAAACAAATATGGCACCAGTAGCATCCGACAGATGGGGGCCACACGCTCTGAGAAGTTATTTTGTGAAATGGATTTTAGAATGAACATGCTCATGCTCACATAGACACACACGTTGGTGAGCTTCAGTGAGTGTCAGCGCCGTGTCTCGTCAGCAGAAGGAGACGAGTGGTTTTGGATTCTCTGACGGCTCCGTTCCCCTGCTGAGACACGGAGAAACCTCCTTTCTCCGTCTCACACGTCTCCCTTCACACACTCAAACAAATGTTTCCATCTATCCTGAATTTACTGGTGAGACAGCTGTGAAGAAAACACAGGAGCCATTTTCACCGTTTGTGGGGGATGCAATGGCAAAGAGAAGGTCAGTGTTCCCATTGTCTCCTGCGGCAAATGCTAGTCCGTCTTTCACTGGCACCAACGCACATACATACACACACGCAGAGGGAAAAGATCGCAGTCTTGGCAAGGCAAGAAAGACGAAAGAAAGCCCCAGTGTGCAGTCTTTAAGGGTGGGAGTACATGAAAGGCTACAGGCCTAGACTCTTAAGACTCTTTAGTGTTTCATGTGAAAATTCACAAGAAAGCGGCTCACATTGTAGTTTTTTTGTTTTTTTACTTTAAAATCTGGATGGTGTTTTATGGTATGACGCTGAGTTTTTCTCTTCTATTCTTTTAAGGTGACATTAAATTACAGTTCCTACAAATCCTCTACACCTTGTCACCTCTTCATTATTGAGTGACCTCTCACAGAGAAGCCTCTAATTAAAAGTGGACTCTGTCAGCTTTCCCGCTTGGATGGAGCGTCTACTTTAGCTCAACACCTGCCAATGCAGGACAATCCAATCCAGGGCTTCTTGTTCTGAAGCCACTACCTGAGCAGCACTGAGCTAATGAACACTGCCAAGTGGCAGGGGGGCAGTTCACTTATCTGCTCCTTTTCATTTCTGACTTTCTATTCACTTCATTCGAAATAAATCATGATGCACCTTCCCGGCGGTGGCTTTGTACCTTGACGAAGGGGGCAGATTTAAATAACTCAAAGCCCCTTCGCCCAGACCTAATCCCTAACCCCACTCTAATCAACCCTGTTGTTCCCTTCCTCGCTTCTTAGCATTTTCTATGTGATGGAGTGAAGCAAGGCCAGATAGAGGCATTTAAATGTAAGTGCTGGCAGGCTAATCTCTCCAAATCCACCCTCCGTTGCTTTCATTACTCCGCTGAGGTGTGCGTTGTTTTCTTTTCTTTCAGGTTATTCCCTCTGATACTACAAGTCAGAATGTGATTTCTCGCAATGTGAAAGTCTACAATTTGCTCCAGTTTTCAGCACCAAAATTGCTTAACCCTCTATGAAACACCTCGGGCTGTAAAGCATAGGATGTGGATCTACTTTGTTATGTATCAAATAGAGGACAAGCTCTGACAGGCCAAAGTCGATAAAGACATGATATGTTCATTGGTCTACAGAGCGATGTAATAATCCTCCCTCACTTTTTTCTCCAATCGTGGCATTTACCTCATTATTTATCTATCCAGTGGAAACGTTACTGAGATCCCAAGAAGATAAGTGAGATCATTTCTCCTGGCATGGATATGATATCGCATACCCCCCCTCCCCCTTTCATTCTTTTCGAGCTTGAGCCCTGAAGCGAAACGACACAAGAAAATGCGGATTTCTAAAATGATTTGAGCGCCCAAAGCTCCAGTGACATTCACTAAGGATAAAAATCTTCGGGGAGGAATCAGCAGCGTCCCCAGCAGCCCGAGCGATTCACCACAGGGAGAGAAAGCAATAAAAGTGCAGAGATAAGACGAGCTGACGGTGCAGACAGTTTTGGCACTAATGATGCCTTCAGTGTTTTTGTTGTATGTTTTGCCGACTATCTTCCGCAGCTTTTATTGTATGCAGGCTTTTGTTCTAGAGCCAGAAGTTAATGTGGCCGCTTCATGTGTTTATGGTTGCACGTTTGCATGGAAGCTGAACATTTACTGTGTTTAAGTTACTGTAGTAAAATCATACAGGGTTATATTACATCCTATTGTCATCTTGAGGAGCAGTTAACCTCCATGTGTTTCCATTTACGTGTTGTTGTATTCAGTACACAATATGGCTCAACCCATGAGTGTCTTCACACACCGCATGCTACACATTTCTTTGCCACAGGGCTCCTCATCTTACCCATTCGCTTGTGAATCATTTGCCTCCCACTCCCACCTCTCCTTTGGACTCTTGGAGCAGATTCAACTGGGGTCGGAGGGAGGAGGAACTTCAGAGCAAAGACGTCTTTCACACAGGGCTTTTTCCACATCCAGTGAACACATCCATTGTTAGAGGGCTAAATCCGCCAACGTGTCCTCTCTTCCTGCCCCGAGCTTTGAAGCTCTACACTTGTCCTGTCCATCCATCCATCTTTCAGTGTATCCGACAGGGTTTACGACACAGATGGTACAGCAGTTGGAAGGCTGAAACATCTGTGGAGCATTCCTGTTTAGACCCTGGTGTCCTCAGCTCCAGTGTGCACCAGGAACTGATTAGAGGAAGGTGAGAAGGTGAAAGTAGCAGGTTTTATAGGCTGGTGCCAACTTTATTAAACCTGTGCCTCTGCTGTACTATTTAAAGACTTCCCTTTGAACTGTGTTTATTTATGGTACTCAATGTGCAGACAGCATGTCACATTCAAAAAGTATCTTGCCCATTGACGACTTGCCCCTCAACTTTCAGCAAACATTACATCTGTTCCAGCCAGATGGTGTACAACTGTAAGAGAAGCATGTAGAGAAGGTGAAAATAAAGGAAACATATTGATCTCAAGAACAAGATGAACATGAGCTTAACCCATCAGACTGACATTAGCCCTGCACAGCCACTTTGTGATTACTAAACGGAGATAGCAGAGTTGTCTCAATATTATTAACCACAGTGTTATTCAAACTGGACCTTCAGGATGGTACTTCATTGTCTCACAAGTACATGTTCTTGGTCTGAATGCACACTTATGTTAGCCTCCCACTCAGTTCACTTCTCAAATGGTATCTGAAAACATTGCCCTTCTTGCAAACCATTATCTCACCCTCCAAACAATCACACTGTCAAGTCGCAGAGCAGACAGTTTATTTCACCTACTGACTGTTGTCCTCTGTGTTGTCTTCCATATCGCTCTGCTGGTAGCAGTGTGGATTCTGCTGAGCTGCTGTGATGCACTTCCATGACTCCAGACTTGACGTCGTTGTGTATCATGCTGCAAGTGACACAAAAGATACTTTGAAATCCGATATGAGTGGCCAGAGTGCCTGGACTGAGATGCATTGCTAAAAATCACATTTCATGCGTTTTTTTGCTGCCAAGATTTCTTAAAATCAATCTGGATACAATCCTTATATCCCCCCGCCCAAAAAAACAGACTTGCGCCGGCAGTCTGAAAATAGCCTTTGTCTTGTAGACTGAAGACAAAGCACTTGTGGGAGAGTTTGTTTTTATGTGTGTTCAAAGGCTGTATTTACCCTTTCCCTTAACTGGATTTACAACATGTATGATCATATTTAAATGCAGATAATGATCATTTAAAGCTAGAACAAGATGATGTTAAGTTAAGTTTATGTTAAGTAATTAAATTAAGTTACATGTATATTTGTTGAGTGGGGCAGGCTTTTGCTGTTGCTCACTGAGTAATAGAAAATACTTTGTTTGAGTCATATTACATCCAGAATCTTAATCACAAGTTTAAGCAAAACTAAAAAGCAAACAAAAAAAGACGAAACTACTCCAGAAGCATTATTGATGTCTTTGCCATGACTGCCAAAATATGTACCTTTCAATGTGTTTGAAAGTGTGATAATGTGCTACATAATGGAATTACAAAGTAAAATGTAAAAACCCCTTTCAAACAATTTGAGCACTTAGTTTAAAAATCACTTTGATCATCATTTAGAGTCATTTAAGACTGGATATTGAAATAGAATTTCAAATGCTAATTTATTTGATTAACTTTATGAATTGTTTTTGAAAATGTTCCCACTTTCTGCCATGTATTGTCTTTACCCCAACCTAATGCATTGCATATGTTATGTGGTTGAGCCTATTTAGTGCAACAAGAATAACATTTGCTTAACAATAAGGGTCAAATTTAGGTTACAAGGCAGACTTGTCAGTGACACAATATTGAATCATCAGCAAGATTTATAGGCAATGTATCAGCCCTCTACAGAATAGACAAGTTAATATACAGTGTATGAGGCAGCATGAGACCAACCTCTTGGTGGTCTCCTTTTGTGTGGGACCTCCCTCCACATGATTTCCCCCAGCACTTCAGAGGACCCCCCCATTCACCCTCAGCACACAAAGACGAGACAGAGTTGGCCTGGGTAATTGGGATAATAATTATTTCTGCATTTAGTGCCAGCTGGGTGCCTGAGAAGGTCAGGGAACAGCATGAGGACAGGCTTATCTCCATGTTGGTGCTGGCTTCCATATGGCAGCAGACAATAGGAAAGGGCCTTGGCCCCGGACACAGCAGCATGGCACAGGACAGCTCCCACAGACAAAACACAACAACACACTGAGGCAGCACTAACCACGGTGGGTCTCAGAATTGCCACACGGGCTGGCTGGCTGAATGACTGGCTGCACAGCAGTGGACTGACAATAAAGGACGCTGGAGGGATGGGAGAGGGAAAGAAACAGAGAAAGGTGCAGGAAATGGGGAAAAAAGAGAAACAGACAAAAATATAGAAAAAGATATTAAGATAGGCATTTCTATAAAGTTACACTACACTTAGTGCCTTTAAATCCTTGTCTTATCCAGGACACAAGCAGGTCTGTTCCGTCCTGAAAAGAAACAATGGCTTTCATAATTTATAAAGAGGACTTTGACCTCTCTATTGAAACTCTACCTTTATGCGTTAGCCTAGTAAAGGCTCCAGGCTTGATGAAAAGATGTGAGCAGTGAGAGGTTAAAAGTCCCCTTTCTTTTCTTCCTGTTCTCCGGCTCCTTATTCAACCACCCATTTGACCTCACTGTTCACTGGGTTACCATGGCACCGACAGCCCCCGTAGCGAACCGGCCCGAGCTTCATAAATCAGATTTTTACTGTGTAGCACTCCTTTTAATCTCCATCCACTGACGGCTTTATTTGATTCCTTCTCTTTGGAGGGCTTTCAATGGTCAGCCCATCGTGAAAAGAATTCTGGGCTGTGTGTGTGTGTTTGTATGCATGTGCACAGGCGTGAGAAAAGGCCTATAGAAAAACAATGTTGTCCATGGCTCCTTTGAACCCCCTGCATGCATTTCATTCAGTTCAAGTTCCCAAGTATCCCCTTCTCTGTGTGGTGACTTTGAGATGGAGCTGCAGTGAGAATCGTGGTTTTTAATGACAAGTCGTTAATCCCCTGCTGGGCTGCAATCATACCTCACTTTCATGTCCAAATGAAGAGGGAGAGTCCATTTCTCCTCCCCTTGTCTTGTGCTTTTTTTTTTTTTCTTTTTAATGCAACTTCATTTAATTAAAAGGGAACTTGGCAGTGTCCAGGCGGATCCATTACTTATTCATAAAGTGACTTTTGTTTCCATGCGACCTGTTAATCAGAGCATTGCTGCAAAGAACACGAGCCAACAAAACTGTTCCCCCGGCTCCACCATCAAACTTTAATACGATTCACTGGTCCGGGTCACGGTCTTGTCTCGGAGTCCATCTCCGAAACAAACAGCTGAGGTGAGAGAGGGCGGCCTCGATAAGACAGAGATGGGCTCAGGTGAGCGAGAGAGGAGCTGGTGCACAACCGAAGCGGTTAAAGCGTCTGGGCTGGATGACACACTGCTCCGAGGGCCATTTCAGTAACTGTCCCATTGATCTGCAAGTAAATGGATGAGATGGCTCTGTAATAGCAGGGACCTCTGGCTCTCAACAGCAGCTGTCCATCTCGGACGTTGTAAGCTGTGATCGATGAGATGGCCATGTGAAATCAGATGATGGGCTCAGGTATTCTTGAGTCTGCCTGAGAGAGCAAATGTGTTCATGTTTTGTTGGTTTGTTTGTCTCGGTGTGTGTGGATTTCAGCTTGTTTGTACAGATTAATATAGATTTGGGGAGCCTGATTATGTGAGAGTATATGATGTTTTTATGTTTATGCTTACGATTATTTAAGGATCCCCATTAGAAGCACATGGATGTGCCTCTAGTCTTCCTGGGTTCCTGAACAGAAAAATACAATGGAGACATACAATAAGAAAGTACAACTATTTTAAATTAGAAAACCAGTAAGCAAACTATGCAGACACATTACGAGAGGAATTGAGTAGGATTGTGGATTACAAGCAATGCAACTATGCATAGGATCAGAGCAAAATCAGAATAACCAGGGGAAAGAAAAGAAAATGACATTATGTTTGTGTGAAAGTGTTACTGGTCGGATACAAATACACGCAACTCTGGTTTGGGCATGTTTGCTTCTGTTTGTGCTTTATGTGTGTAAACTGAGACTGGACAGTTCGCCCCAAAAATTAAAAGTATATACTTTCCCTCTTATCTGTAGCATTATTTATGCATCTAGAGTGCTTTGGTGTGAGTTACCAAGCTTTGGAGATATTGGTCATAGAGGTGTCCGGTTTTGACTGAACTGCAACGACATATGTTCACTATACACAGTTTATGGTCAAAGTTAATCTGCTTATTTTACTTCAGAATGTGTGAACAAGTTTCACTCTGTGGAGACCATGTAATTGTGTGCATGCACCTAATTGTTGAAAGTTTAATGTAAGCATGTTACCATTAACATGCTATATACTGTATCTGTGCATGGGAGTGACGAAAGACAGGAGAAATGAGAGGCAACTTGTCTATATGGTGATCATGACAGTGATGGTTACGGGCTCTTCTAGTTTTCTCTCTCTTTCTGCCTATCGGAGCTGCTGAGGAGCTAAGTAAAGGTCCAGAGTTCATTATAAGAGATTTTCCTCTTGAAGGGGCAAAGCGACCAGAGCATGTGGTGAGCTCTCAAAACTCCCAACGCTGTCACATAATCTGTGTCCACTTACATCCTAGACACAGGGACATGAAGTGGGCATGTCTCGCGTATCTGTTCCCATTCAATGCAGGAAATTCATCTGAAAGTGCCTATAGAGAAATCGCCATTTCAGGCCATTAGCGTTTGTCGTGCAAAGCCACCATTACTGAAATAGCCCGGGCTGTGGAGAATATTGGACTTACTGGAGCAATAGCCAATTCATGCTACATAAGTTTGGAAATCACCCACTTTGGGAATATTGTAATGTAATGTATTATAATAGTCTTTTGCAAATATGTACATATGCAAAGGAAAACTATCAAACCCTGCCAGAAGAAATGAAAAGACTCCGTTTCACTTCTTCAACAGCCTGGAGAAATGTTACAATAAGCATGGCAACCATTTAAGAGCAAAACACTTCACTTCATCTGTCTCTCATAACATGAATTCAGGGTGGGCTGCACACACACAAGCACATAACCATGGACGTATTAAACCTGCAGGAGAGGAATGAAATAAAACCATGTAACAGTCTTATGGCTTATCTTTATAGGATGTGATTGAATTTTAAGGATTTTCCAATTGATTTGTGAGTAAACGCTGACATTTGGCCATTCATCAACACAAATCTGCCAATGACGAATGTCAGATTGATTGGGGAGATTTACTCGGCGGTAAAGCCAATGCATTTCTCGGTTGCGTGCTGATAGCGTGCTCTTTCAGTCACTATAAAATGTTCTAATTTCAGAACTGAAAGGTTAAAAACCAACTTAAAAGTGCCCAGTCCCAGTCCCACCAGCGTTAAGGCGACTTTTGGAAGCTATATTAATTTTTTTTTGGTTCTACTTTTGGCACGGCCGCCCCACCCTGCTTCGGAGATTGGCATTCCTGTGAACGCAGGCCAATTGGCAACTGCTGTTTACTGCTACCAGCTGCTTTTGCTCATTGAAGTTGTTGCCCTTTCTTTTACACATCAGTCTACTTTCTCTCCATTTTCTCCCCTCTCATTAATCTTTACAAGGTCCCAGAGTATGGCATAAGTTAAGCTTTGCTATATTAACTGGCCTCTGAGGCCTGTTAAAGCTATTTTTGATAACGCCTTGGTTTTGATTAGACTATGACAAAAGCGCAGATACCACTTGTTGAGCTAATTTCTTTTTTCTCATTAAGACTCTCCTGATGTTGATGGATCAGTGGGAGGTGTGCAGACAGCTGACAGTCTCTTGGGATGTTAGGCGTTGTTGATGAAAGGCTGAGTTGTTTGTTCCATTCTCTTTCATGTTGTCCTCCCCAGTTGACCCAATAGGGTCCTTCAGACACTTTTGTGTCCTCAGAAGTTTCAAAAGCCCGCTCCCTTGTCCTTCTCCCCGTCTCCTTCAGTTCACCTTGCCGTTGCTTTGGTGTAAAAGTGGGAGGGGTAGGACTGTTTAAAGGTGGTAATGGTCTTTAATCTGCACCGATGATGATTTATCAGCTCTTGGCCAGCCTCCCGCACTGACTTTAAAACATGAAATAGAAACTATTACCTATTACTGGCCCATCACTCACTTCTTAGAATTTCTGAAGGTGGGGGGAAAGTGAGAGCGAGAAAAAGATAGAGGGGAAGAAAGAGGTGGGGAAGGATTCATCTCGTGCTTTTTTTTTCTTCTTTGCAAAGCCACCAGAGCTCCAATCCAATTTGCCAGGCATGTGGAGTTATCCTTAAGCCTGTCAAATGCACTGACAGGGAAAGCTGTCACTTCTCATATGGTCATATGGTCACAATCAGCACTTAAGTTATTTATAGGTCTCCTCCTGCATGCATTCACTACAACGAGGAACCCTCGCTGCGCTCAGACCATAAGAGAGCCAATTTTCCCACTTACTTTTTACTGTCCTTTAAGCAAGTTACTGCATTTTAATTTAGCATACAGCTGTTGGGAACAGTGTTTTTTAATGCCTATGGTCTTTAGCAGTCCTTAAAAATGGTGACAAAAAGAACTTACCCAGGGGCCTATAAATGGAACAAAGAGGTAAAATAAACTAATTTCTTGTGATAGTCTAATTTCCTGCAGTAGTTATACTATTGTACCAGAGTTTATGTAGTCATTGTATATTCAGGTGTTCTACACATAGCAGCTTTAAATTAAAAGCTAAAGATTATGGTAAATAATAGGATATTAGCTTGCACTTAGTGCGGGGGCCAAGCTAATTAAATGTGCTTCAGATACTCCTGCCTCCACTTGTAGTAGCCACTCAGCTCTCAGTTACCAACAGTGCAATTATGGCTTAATTTCCATGCCGTGGCCATTGGCTTTGCGTACCTGGAGGATATGTGTTAACTCAGCAGGTTGAGCATTACCAAAGACCTCTATTGTTCACAGCTCTATAGAGAGTTCTCAAACACTGGCCTCTAATTAAAGGGCTCACTCCTACTTAATGCTTTTGTTCCCTTGCCCCTCCTCCCCGTCCTCCATGCTTGGGGTTAGGGATAATGAGCATTCTGCGTATGTGGGTGCACATATGTGCGTATGCCTGTGTGTGTATGCAGGCAGATGCAGTGACAGTATCCTAATCCAGATTCGACTCACTGGTGCATTCATTCACACATCAGACACCGCAGTCACCATCTGTAGGCGAACCCATGGCCGCTTGGCTTCTTTTATTAGCACTAGGGGTTAATCCTCTGTGGTTTGTCTGGGACGGTGGGGATTCCATCACGAGTGTCTCCTCTGTCACCCATTCCTTAAACCACCTGAAGGTGACAGTGTTTTGTCATCAGTGCCTCTCAGCTCCCCTCACTTAAAGCGCACTCTAAACCCCCGGTGCCAAAGAGAGCCACCTAACCGGGCTTAATAATTCTCTGATTAGGAGCTCGGCTGAGTGCTTTGCTGTGTCACATTTAAAATGTGGCTCCTCATCGGGGTTTTGCCTGTGAACATGTAGCCTTGCCAAAAGGAGGGACTGTGTTGTGAGATGAAATAGGAGACATGCAGGGAGAGTTTTATGAGAACCACTTTCTATCTTTTCCCATCCCTGTGATATCCACTCATGAAGTTGCAGTCTCCTTTAGTGGCTGCTAAAATGGCAGACAGGACTTCCTCTCATTGGAGGGAGTTAATTAGATAGATTTCTGTTCCTGAAGACGCACACTCCGCTTCTGTACTCTTCTGTAATTTTGGTCTTTTTTCCTGCTGGCCTGTCACATCGCATCTCTCTCACTCTCCTCACAGCTCTTTTTTTTTCCTGACTCAGAAGCTGTTTAGTCAGAGGATTAGAGGAGATTACACTGTGATCCGGTTTGTGATAACAACTCATATTTTGGGGGCAGCCTCCTATAGTCACCTGCAGAGACATAAAGACAGAGAGAGACAAAACATCAAGCTCCTTCGTGGGAAATGCTGACAATTTGGCCTCATGACAGAGTCAGCCTTATTAGGCTGTCTGTTGAAAGGCATGGAGAAACGTTATCAGTTCTCTGTGCGCTCGCTGAAGCCCGAAGCCCGTCTTAAGTTACACTGGGTCAAATCCCTGTGGCTGGGAAGAAACAACAAGACAGGACTGATGTTAGTTTAAAGAAATGACCACTGAGACTTGCTATGGCTGCTACGTCTCCTCTTCGGGGGGTGGAGTGTGGGCTGTTTTTACATAAGCATGTGTTTGCACTGGGAACGTTGCAATTGCCACCGTACTGTAGACTAAAAGCTTGTCACAGCTGACCTCATTGCTTTCTGTAGCGCTGAACACAGACAGTTATGGCCCTCTAAATCTCCCGGGAGGACAGAGACGCTCTAAAATCATCTTTGGCCTCACTGCAATGTCACAAGATCAGCTTTTGGAATATATCCACATATACTTCAGTTAGAAAGACTCAATCCAGTTCAGTGTTCAGTGTTGTTTGTTGACATTTCTCTCCTCCTAACCTTGTCATTTTCTTATAGGGTTCCAAGCGTATTAATTAAACTAAACGACATTAAAAGATATAATTATACTTGACCAATTCTGCACCTGATGGCCTTTTCCCTGCCTTGATTATTGACTGCCAGTGCTCCTTATTAGCATGTCGGTCACAAGGGAAGTTGTGGCCCGCGGTCATGATGATAATTGAGATCAAAATCACAACCAATGGGTTTGTGTGCATGTTTTTACGGTGGTCATAGTGGCGGATTGGGGGGGCGGGGGGCTCCCAGCTGTCACAGGGGGTTTTGATTGATTGATGCCTGATGCGAGATGATTGATGCATATTCAGATTAAGCCATGCAGAGGCTCGTCCTGGCTTTAGCCGTTTAAGTCAGTGTTACAGCTTCATTAAGGCAGAGAGCCACTGTGGCCATAGATCATGGCAGTGACAGACCAACATTATGTCTGGCAGGGTTGATAATGATGTCATGAATGTGAGGGTCACAGGTTGAAGGGGCATTAACATATGTAAGGCTGCTGGAGGTTGATGGGAGATAGCAGTAATGGCAGGGTTTTTTTCTTCACTGATGTGACTGTGACTTTATGGACTGGCACTGATGCACTACAACATTGTAAAACACCCGCAGAACAGGTGGATGTGATATGTGAATATGATTCACATAAGTAATTCCCAGATAGTAGAGTGGAATTTTACTTGTGATCCATTTTTTGTCATTATGTTTAGAGACGAGTCAACAAATCATTCGAGTGTTGTTATGTTAACATTGATTTGTCTTTTAAGCTCTGATTCTCTCATTTTCATCCATTTCTTCTTCTTTTTTTGGCTCCCCATCTGTCAGTATCTGCCAACCTCTTGACCCCCTCATTGATTATACACCACATTAATAGCTTAAATTGAAACAATGCTGCCAGCCTCATCTTTTTTCTTTCTATTGCTCGTCTGTCTGCGTGGCCATTACCAAAGGTCATGACCCTTGACCTTCTCCATCTTGTGTCTTTCTAGCTCTCAGAAGAGGGGTCCAAGACTTAATCCAGTAATGGAAGGGACGGGAGAGCAGCCAGTATAGGACGCCAGGGGTTGGCGGGGAAGGGAAAGGGGCAACAGCTCTGCTCTCTTTTTATTCCCCTCCCTTCCATTTCTTTCTCTCTCCATCTATTCCCCATAAGTACCACCAACCAGAACTCCCCCTGCCCCCCACCTCTTCCCCTCACCACTTAAAGCTGGAACCAGCTGAGCCAGGAGCTAAAAAATCATTGGAGTCCATCTTTTTAATTCTGTTTTATTACACCCACTATCAATATTGTTATTGTTTAAAGTGGCCCTGGCTCTAGTCGGGCTCTGACTGACGAGAGTCCCACCGCGCCTCTCTCGTTAATTATATATAGAGGAAGCAGCAGCAGCGCAGGGGGTCGTGGAGGGGAAGACTTGGGGGCCGCTTGTGTATGGGACGATGAGGAGCGCTACGGAGGGCTGGTGTGAATTATTTACCATCAGCTCGTGGCTCACCCACTGAGCATCAGGGACTGACATTTGGAAAGAGTGTGATTGTCTGCATTCAGCACAGTGTGATGTCTCACTGGAGAAGATGAGATACTTAACAGGTGTAGACCTTCCAGACTGAACCTGAGAGACCTCGGTGCCCTAATAAAAGAGAGGATCTCTGCTTGGCTTGTCAGTTGCTAAAAGGGGATTTTAAAAATTGGGTGTACATGTGACCAGACTTGCTGCTGTAGAGAAGTAAACCCTTCCAAGTCAGCCAACCCCGCTGAAAATGATGCACCAGATGTCAAATGACACATTTCTGAATGCATATGTAATGCATGGCTAATGTATCAGCATTGCTTAGGCCCATCGGAAATCTAATATTATCCTTTCATTAAAAAGGTAGCCTGCGAGTGTGTCACTCTGGCAACGTGCTGGAATAGCAAACGACTAACAGAGGGTCAGCTGCATGTGAATATTTGCATCTGGAGTGGATTCATATGCCCATTCACATGTTGATGTCTTTGCATATATTTGCATCAAAGGGACAACATCAGTGTTTCAATCCATTTAGTACAATTATACACACTGTTAACCATGTCTCTGGACATACCATAGATTGTTTTTTGTGTTTTTCTCTCCGAGCAGGCAAGCATTGCTTTTCATTCATCGCAGAGTGGTATGAAAAACAACTTGTAGGGACCAGATGGTGAACTCCCAGTATGCTGTAAACACATAGTAAACATTGTACTTGTTTTTCCAAGTGACAGTACACTATTGTTGCATGGTAACGCAGTTGCAAATGGGAAATGTTTTTAATGGTTTTGGGTGGATGTGTTGAAGTGATGGTTAGAAGATCAGACATCCTCGGGTCGACTGCTGGCCTTTAATTATTTTCTTATAATGAGTTCTGTTCAGTTTCAAGTCTCTGCAAGTATCAAAATCAGCATACAGCAAAGTTTCCCTGCAGGTAGGAAAATGACTATGGTATCTTTTGGAAAATAGTCAGTAAATCATTCTTAGTATGTAATTATGTGTAACTTGCAAAAATGGACCATAGACACAGTCCTTTGAGGTTATTGCATATTGTAAAAAAAGGAAGATGTTTTTTTTATATACATAAAGTACTGTCCCAAAAATGAAAATGGAAGAAATGAAGTCAGTGAAGGTCAATTCACCACCTTATGAAATCTGAGACTTTTGAACTGGATGAGGTTTGATGGTGGCTGACATCACCAACTTTTTATTTGAGTAATATTCAATCCCCATTCTCTGGCTTTTAGCAGGAGCTCACCCCAAGACCCATTCTTGAATCGCTTCCCTGCAGTCTGTCTGTTTCCTGCTACTGTGTTGAGGCTGTGCTACACTATGCTTGAAAAACTTGTGCCTCTCTAATAAGCTGCCTGAGGGCATTTCAGCACATAAGAGCAGCTGAAGGATGAAGCAGTTTCAGAATGCAAAGTTAAAAAGTAAGTCAAGTGGGAAGGAGGGCTTTGGCAGGGGGGTGTAGGGTCGCACAGCTGTGTGATGAGCTCAGTTGGACCTGGCCTGGCAGGTTGGAGATGTTTGTAGGACTGTGTCTGTGGGACTTCAACCGTGGCAGTACACCAAGACTCAGAAACAAAGAGAAGGAACAGCTTCCCTCCCTTTTTTATGCTTCATAGCTCCAAAATTTGTACAATTAGTTAGTTTATCAAGTTTACTGTTAATTTATCAGCAATTTGCGCATTTCCATTTAGCTGGTTGTCAAACCGCAGACATGGCAGCTGTTTTTACACACAGCACTTGAGGCATCTACACTTGGCTGGACAAACTCAACTCAAGATCCACTCGGCTCCTTCTTGTCTGACTGCTGACAAACGTCTCGCCAGGGCTTTGGCCAAAACCTCCAGCCCTCTCTGGGTTTTGGAGTGCTACTCAAAAGAGAAACCTGCAAAGGTGACTCGTCTCTGCAGCACACCAGCCTCACTGGGCACTTATTTGAGGTCACCTAATGCAAAATACAGCAACCTATTTCATATTTCAAGGCGCCAGCCTATACTTAGACCAAATATTTTGGTGTCGGGGTCCATAAAAGAGTATACTTGAAGCCAAAGTCATATACACCCAGCTCACTTCTCTTCTAGCCTCTTAGTGTCAAGCTAGCTGATATCTCATAAAAGCTGTCTTTAAAGCCTGATGGGCTCGTAAAAGCTGAGCTAACCTGTTTAGATGGATACTTTAGCCTATGGCCTTCACACCTTATTTAAGACCTGCTCTTCACTCTTCTTACCCTGAATAGGAATGTTGATCCATCAGATGCGTCTGTGCAACCAGAACACTGCACATTACAGTCGTAGAAATGAAAAAAAAAAATGTATTTAAAAGGAATTAGGTGTTATGAGTCCTGGGCTTTCACACATGGGTTTTCATATTGCTTAGATGCCTTTTTTTTAACTGAAAGATTTAATGTAAATGAGTTTTTGTGCATAATCCAGCAAATACATTTTTTGTGCGTTTGCAAGTTTTGGGCATGTGATTAACTTTAATCATCAGCATGCGGTGCAACTTTGTCTCATTAAGAAGTGGCACTGCTCTGAACTTACTGCGATGAGTACGCATGCATGTGTGAGTGTGTTTGTGTGCCTATGTGAATACATTACACAGTCGGAACCATACTCCAAGCCTCTCTCTTGCTTTCCCAGAGTGTGTAAGTGCCTCTGAATCAATGGATTGGGATTACAGGCCTTAACTTCAAAGTTCATCTCTTTCTTCATGGAGGACGCAGCTGTCAGTCAGATGCTGCCCGACTCCTTTCTTCACCGAAAGTAACTTATAGAAAAGTTGCCAGCAATTGAGGTGAAGAAAGTTCTCACAGAGTTTAAGATCCATATACATATTTTGATGTGCCCACACAACAATGTTTTGCTTTTCTGCTTCACACGATGTTTTGTGCTGCATGACAGAATCTTAAGATCTCTCAAAGAAGTTTGGTGTTTTTTTGAATTAACTGGGTGAGGAGGGCTGAAAAGAGAGCCAGAAAAATGGATGTTGTTGTTGAATATAAATAAATGCTCAATCTTAGCAGCAAATGTGCCCCTTAATGAAACATTGACTGAGTTCTACAGTTTACCTTAATATACTTAACTTTTTGAAGTTGGCCTCTGTTCATTGCATTTGCTCCAAATGGACAGCCACTACAACCTTCCTGCTGTCCTTGACTCTGAGTTAGAGCAGCTGCAACAACCTCACAGGATCAGCTGAATAATTGATACATTTTAGGACTGCACCTGAGCATCCATCTTTTCTTCTTTTTTTTTACAACTTTTATTTACTAGAGTGCTCTGGCCATACAGCTGGCTCTGCCACAACGCTGCCTCGAGCCACTTTGCTGGCTTGTAGAGCCCTATCTTAGCCTCTTTCTCATTTAGCGTTAAAGTCATAGACCAAATATTGGAAGTTTAAAACGACCAAAATTAGTTCCAGTTTTGTCGAAAGCGTCACACCTGTTTCTTTGTAACCACAAGTAATACATCTACACACACGTAGGAACAAAAGCTCTTTTGATCAGTTCTGGTTCATTCTGTTTAGAAACAAAAGCCATAAAACTTGCCAGTGAAAAGACAGGGAAGAAGGCAGAAGGCATCCACGGTGTCCCTTTCCATGGCACACCTGTATTTTAGCAATCCCTCAAACAGAAGAATGAAATAGAGAGAAAGAAAGAAAAAAATGTTTATGACTCGTAGGGAAAAGTGGTTGTAGCACGTGTCCTTGGGGTAATAAAGTAAATTGTAGTAAAGAGGGGTGTATGTCTCTGAAGAGACAAAGAGATAGCTAAAGAACTGTCTCTTTTCCTCATTTTCTGTGAACCGTGTTTTCTTAGTTGAAGGCCTTCTGTGGTTCCCTTCAGGGCAGAGCTGTTTCTCAATTTTTCACACTAGGGAAGAAAGAGATGAACGGTACACCAGGGGCCAGCTGTGCTGGACAGCCTGTTGGAGGGAGCAGCTCTACAGACGCTGCTTCTTTCCCTTGCTAATCAGAGCTCCACAAACCCCAGTCACGCCACCACCATGGGCGAGGCAGACATCCCAGATGATGGCCTCTTAAGACCCCCAAGGACCCCATATGGGCTGCTTTGGAGCCTGAAAGGAACCATGGAAACACATACACATTCACACCTAACTCAACAACAGCAACAGCCCCCATCAAGAAGTGGGGTTTTTAGCTGGCAAGGCGCCGCTGTCAGTGCATCAGTCACAGGAGGACATGGGTGAAGTCAGAGCCTAACAAATCCAGGGTATTATCAGGCCTTTGTCCAGCCTGCAGCTGTCACTTACCAGGCTAGTGGGAGAGGATGAGGGGGACAGAGGGGAATTCATGACCTATCCCTGTAACCACAGAGGAGGATTGAGGCATTCAGAGATAAAACATACGAGAAGAAAAAGAAAAATAGGAGAGACGAGGCAAGAGAAAAAAAAAATCTTTATGAAGATGGGAAAGAGAGTAAAGTGGAGAGAGAAAGAAATGCGGGGAGAGGGTTATATGCTTCAAATGCTTTCGTTTGATTGCAAGAATCATGGCAGAGTGGGCAATATATGCGGATTTCCTCTGAAGACTCTAAAAAAATGTTTTTTATCTTTGCCCCTCTCCCGTTCAAAAATGACCAGCGGTAATGCAGATCTAATCTTTTTCTATCATTGCGGTAGGTCCCAAAGGCTGTCCATCTCCCCCAAAAATGCCTCATCTTTCTGTCTTTGAAATAAATGAAAGTCCACGGGGCGACGGAATAAAGATGAGCTAAGCTTTTGACTTGATGCAAGATTGCCAAAGGGCCCAAACTTAAGAAGCCTGCCCCCTCATCTGCTATGTGGAGATACTGGGGCCGGAGCAAGAAACCAGATAATCTGATAGAATTTCAATCAACAGTGATCAGATAAGAAATAACAGACGGTCTGATTTTAAAGTCAAACTGAAGACCGAACAGTTCAGCCTTTTTTCACTTTACTTGGAAATGAATAAGTCTGTGACAACTCTCAGAACTCCCGTCAAACTTCTCTGTAAATGTTATCCCCAGGATTATACCCCTCTTGTTCTGATTGGCCAAGGCTGGCCACTGACCTTCGGTATGCTCATATGACCCATGTTACTCTCAGTGATTGGATTACTCCTTTATTGGCCAGTGGCAGTGTTTATAGGACATGCCGGGACTCAGCATGGCTTTGATCCACCAACAGAAGCGATAGTGTGCCATAGTTTGCATCCTCGGACTAAGCCTTGTGGTGTGCGAGACATCTGCCAAATCCTCCTGGATCAAAGGATGACTATTACACAGACAGGCGTCCACATATCCCCAACTGCAGCTTTAGAGGGCTCATGACCCCTGTCAACAGATCAGGTTAAAAAACACAGGTGGGATGGGGGTCACACACATGCGTGCACTTAGAGATATGCACACCAGTGGCTGTTCGGTCTGCTGCAAAACAAAAGCGCTAAGAAATATGTCGCTACTGCAGTGTTGTAAATTGTTATGGATAAAACTTGAAATGCACAATATGTCATTTCTGCTGCCGGAGGGTAGAGGTGGGTGCAGAGCCAGACCCTCTGGAGGAACAAACACCAGGAGTCACATCTGATTCTGCTCTGATCTAGAGCCATTTATCGATGGGAGGAGAGCTCAGAGATAACATTTGGGATTAAAAAGTGGATTTTTCTTCACTACGATTAATCAACCTGGCTGCAGCAGCGATCCATGAGGGTGACCTCCATTGTCAGGTGTGTATGTACTGTAATGTTGACAGCCAACTGGAGCTGGAGGGGAAGTGTACTTTACTTCATGAACTTAAAGTAACAGAGAGAAGAGTTCTGAGTCCAGTGAGAGGTTGACCTTCACTGAACTTAAACATTTGCTATCATACCACCAACATACACTAATTTGTCTGTTTGGGGGCATATAAACACCGTCACAAAAGATCAGTGAAACTTGCGCAAGTGACACCATTAAACAACCACCATGGGCAATAAAGTCTATCTGACGTGAGTAAGGGGCAGATGTTCACAGACAAGGTAATGTTTTAAAGTTTCATTCACATTATGTTCAGTCACGTTCACTGAAGTGATAGCGACAGGCGACCAAATGAAACACACTCTTACCTTGAGTAGACTGGATCTCTCTCAGTTTGAACATTGTTGGAAACATCTGGGATAATGTAATAATGATTTGAATGCAGAAATCTCTACATGTTATATCTTATTTATCTAAAATGCAACAATTTTAGCTCAATTTTTTGTTGTTTCTCTGTATTTTCATACGTCGACTAGTTTTATAATCCTTTCTTGAGAAGGGAGAGGATGAGGTGGAGCAGCAGGACAGGAAGGGGATTCTGTTGTAGTTCCGAGTCTGAATCCTTGCTGTTTGACCTGACGCTGCATGATGTGAATTCACAAGATCATCTCTCCTGATAAGCCTTCAGAATAAGCTTTCAGCCAAGCTATAAACACAGCAGCGGTGTGACTTTACCGAATACAAGTGTCTGTAAAGTGAGGAGAAGAGAGGCAGGGAATCGGAGATAGAGTGTGTGTTGGCATCTTTGTACATCTATGTGGTGCAGTCTGTATTCCATGCGTATGTTTGCATTTCGGAGCGACATGGCCAACCTCGGGGGCGAAGTGCTGACATTTCAGTCTGCGAACACAGATGAATTTTGAGCAAATCTCATTATACAGGGCGGAATGAAGATGCTGGCTGTGAAAATGCTGTGGCATATGGATACTTTATCTCTCCCATGTTTTTTAATTACCTTACGTGCAGCATCCCGTTTTTCATTGACTCGCATTTGAAAAAAAAAAGGCTATTGGGAAAAAGAAAAAAAAAACCTGCACTGGGACAAGCCCTGCTAGCTCATGATCATGATACAGACAGTCTGCCTGTACCCTTGAGTACACTTACACAACCTGTGACCTTTTTCCCTTATGCACAAACACATGGCTTCCAGCAAACCGATGCGGAGCGCTCATTCATATTCCCTCATACACATGTATTGCTGGCTTAGGTGACACATTTATCCTAATTGCCGAAGTGGTCCGCTGACGTAAATTGCCACCAGTTTCCCACCCTGTCTTTTCTTGCTGCTCTTCAGGCCCATTACAGAGGTTGATGTATTCACAGGGGAATTTATAAGCGGTGACACCTGATGCATCGGCAACGATCATGCTGACTAATTACACATTGAGGTGCCCAAGCATTGGGGAGCTCTCAGGGAAGGCAGCTGAATCCATCTTCTTTATGTGTGGAGACAGGGCTGCTGCTGGCTGTTCCAGTGATAGTGGGCAGCTGTAGGTGCCTCTGCTCTTCCCCAGCACAAAGCTTTCCAGCTCTTTTTTCTTGCTATATGAATATATTTACAATCGGAGAATTCCATGGAGTGTTTTTCAAGAATCCCATCATCATCTTGGTACCCCCCATGGTGGGTGGAGGACCAAGAGGAGAAGACCCTGCAGATAATCTAGAAATTGCACAGGCTTCCTTTGAACTGCCGTGACAAATTCACCCCTCGTTAAATCCCAGCCCCACTCCCAGTCCCTGCGCGACGCAATTTCCATTTTCCACTTTGCTGCCAGTTCTTTAATTTGCTGGAAATCTTGTCTTGGCTCATCTTCTGCCATTTCACTCCCCACCACTTCATCCACCACACACTGGAACAGAAATTTCGTAACATACATTATACTCTCTCGCAGATTGATGCTTGAGTGGGTGACAGAAGGGCAATAGGTCTTACTGAGTTGAAAGTGTATATGGACTCAGGCAGTCTTGTTTATTGCTTTGGGTGTGGCCCTTTTTGTCAATCCCCAGCTGCTCCCTATGGTTCCTCTAGCCCATTGGTGCATGTTTTTGAGATGCTGATGCCAGCACTGACCCTCACTGGAGGGTCAAAGAGAAAAATTTATGAGGCTGTTTGTTTGGAGTCAGCCCTGTCTTCTCTTTGACCAGCCTCTGGGATTAAACTAATTGCATGCACTGGACTTCCTTGATCTGTTTGGTCTGTTTCCACCCTTTACAAGTCTTGTCAAACTCTCTCTCGAGCAAGGATGATGACTTGCACTGTATTCCAACATATGTAGCATGCATACAGTAGGGAAATGCAAAGAATTGCAGATCTGTTTTATGTTTTCTCAATTACATGGTGGGGTATTTATGGTATCGCTTAAACACAGCAACATTTTTTTAGGCCCTGTCCACACATTTACAGGTATTTATTAGAACAAAGATTTTTATATGCGTTTTGGCCTTTTGTACACACATAAACATTGTTTTAGGTGACTGAAAATGAACTTTTTGGAAAACTCCTTCAAGGGTGATATTCTGAAACTCCATTTATAGAGATTTTCTGAAAAGATGACCCACTTTCGCTTGCTGTTTCGGTCTCATCAGTGCATTATTTGCAAATGTCTACTTGGATTATGTGTCCAGGGGGATTCTGTAAAGCGCAGTTATGTTTCACTGCCTCACCCTTTTTGTCCTGTTTTCAAGATAAGTTGCCTTGGTATCAGCCCCTGTACCTGTAACACATATAATAGAATCTAAAAGTAAAAGTTAGTAGGAAGGTAACACTAAAGAACCAACAGAAGTGAAAGAAGGAGAGACTAGTGAATGAAGTTAAGACAATGTATATGACAGCAGATAATATGTCACAATCCAGCAGGTGATATGTGATAATTACTCATGTGAGAAAATCTTTGGCGCGTAGACTCTACAGGGAGATTTTGTGATCGAAGCGTGTCTGCCCTGAGCAGCAGCAAGAAATATCCCCCACAGAGTCCAGACACTGGTGGTGGCGGCAGATGACTCTTCTGAGACAGATGACGATGATGAAACGATTAAGCTGGTGAATTTGCGAAAATTCGGTGATGATGGGGCATGCACAAAACAGCAGCATGAAAGAACTGAAGGCAGAGAGACAATCGTATTTTAAAAAGGACAGCAGAAAGATGATGGGCTAACGGTGAAGGTGTGTTGTGTGCTATTGGATGGATGTCCCCGGCTGATGTGAGCAGCTGATATCAATTGACAGCCCCAGATAATGACAGGCAATTATGAGCGACCATGTGTGAGAGGAATGAGTGACAGGATGGCATAAGGAATAAACTAAAGACTAAACATGCAGGAGAGTAGTCTTCCTTTCTGAACTTTCAATTTCAAAACACCTGTGTATGTAAGTATGTTAGAATGCATCGTCATCATACAAACTTGTATGACAAAAGAGAGCAACTTTGCAGGAATCACATCTTTAATGAGCCTTTTAAGTGTTGCCTTGCACATATATTCTATTCAGCACTGTTGTTTATAGGCTACAATTAAGTAATTTAATGTCTTTTAACATGGTACATGCTATTTAAGGCAACCTCATCCAAATAAGAGAGGGAACATTGATTTTGTAATATGCAGTAATAGGAGGAATGCATCACCCCACACCCTAAAAGCATAAGCCAACCCACGCCCCGATGAGCCACTTAATTGCCCGCATCCACATGAAAGGCTTAATGTACGCCCCTGCTCTCCCACACACATAAAGCTATAGGAATCAAATGGAGTATAACTAATACAATTGATTTTGATCAGGCAGTACGAACAACACGATAACGTGTCTCGCCAAGTGCTACTCGGGGGCACGCACCGAGATCCATTCATCCTTTATGAGCTGCTGTTTACTGTGCTTTTAATGAAGCTTGATTGGCAGCGTGTCCTAGTGCCCATTATCATCAGAAGGATGTGCTCATTCTTATCTGCAATTATCACCATAATTGCGCCCAGAATCCTCTGGGCCCAAATAAGCAATCACTTCCACTGCCGGTGTACCACCTGTAAGTGCTACTCAGGAGGACACACACAATGACAGGGTGACAGGTCCTAGCCGACTTAGTTTCTTTCCCTTCTCTCACATGCTTTTGATTAACCTTTCCCTTTTTCACACCATATCCTAGAACAGCCCTCCTACCTTTATCTCCCCTTCCCTCCCTTCACTCTATCAGTCCCACTCCCTACACCCCCGAGCTCCCATCCTCTCTCAGCATAAATTCCTAACCTTTGGTCACTTTCATCCCGGTGGTATGCATAAATGCAGGCTTATTATCAAGCCGGTTGTCTCATCATAATTATGCGTTTTGTCGTGTGCTGCCTCTGTAGCTGGTGATAAAAGGAGAGCCTGATTAAGCTGAGGGAAGGCTATTGATTCCTATTGACAGGCCCCTCAAAGCCCCTTAATGAAGAGGATGTAAATGAGGGTTTTCCACAGTGTTTAATGACTGTGTACCATAAAAGGCCAACATTCTCCTGCAGTCTAAAAGGGACATGCATCACTTACAATGGTGCACGGGGGACACTTTCAGTTAAAGGGATGTTCAGAACAGATGAGACTGGAAGGAGGTCTGGTGGGAAGAAAAAAACACATAGAGATGTCAATCAGGTATGCGAAAGGGAATCATGACATGTCAGATCAAGGGATCCTCAACAGAATTTAGAGGGGTATTAGGGTTCTCATATGAATAATTCAAATACGAGAAAGCATCACTGACATAATGCTTGCTAGAGTAATGTGCCAGGAGTTATTTCTGAGTCAGTTCTTGCTGAAAAATTCCCTCCAAATATCCTCGAGTGTGCTTTCTGGATTCAACACAACTAGTCCCACCATCTCACCTCCTCTTTGTCTCTTTACCAGCAGTGAAATGACCCCCAGTAACCACGACCGGATAAGAAGGCTGAGGCACGAGTTCCAGCAGGCCAAGCAGGAGGAAGACCTCGAGGACCATCGGCACATCTACAGCTTAAACGAGCCCTGGGTGAGTGTTCGATAGGAGCCATCAGAGTGGCACTGAGCTGCACAGACACGGAAACATATGGTCCAAAATACCCTGGAATCAGAGCTGTTAGAGCGATTCCCCCTGATGCACCACTGAACACTGAGATTATCTCCAAAGCCACCAGCTGATTAATGGATTTCTTACGCTCAAATAATTTTAACCCTGGACAGCCTGATCTGAAAGTTATTTCCTTGACTATCAACTACTGACACAACCTTACGACTACTCTGAATATAATTGTTTTAAAGCAACAAGCACTAACATATTACTAATTTAGTATTTCAGCTTTACCACTAATGAAAATACCTTTTGTTATTCGTATTGGCTTGATGATTTTAGCTATTTAAGGGTTCATTTGATAAAATATACAGTTGCTGAAAATATTACAGTAAATTTTATTCTTTCTAACTGATGTTAGTGATACAAAGTGAGAAAACACAAACACTGAGCATAAATGCGATTTGTTTTCTGCAATCATTCCCAAGAGAGGGGAACCTACAGACTGCAATTAAGTGGAGTCATACGTTCCTGCTCTACAATAATAACAATCTTACTTGTGAAACGAATGATAATTACTTTCAGTAGTCCATGGAAGTGCTTCAATCGCCTGACACTGTCATCCTTTTGTGGACGTCAGTGTTGTATGACTGCCAACTATCTGACTCGTGTCGATAAAACTTTAGGCTTTAGTCCCAACTTCTGCCAAATTTCTTTGACTAATTTCAAAATTCCAGGTCCAACCTTTGACCTGGAACTAATTGCTAATTACTCAACTCTGTCTGTGCCTTTTCTGTCATGGAAATGTGACACACTTATGGCAGGAAGAAGGAGAGGAAATGAACAAGGGAAACATTCCATGACAAGTGACTGTTCAGGACGTTGAGGAGAAGAAAGGGGAGAGAAATTGAGGACAGTGAGGCCCACTGTTCAGTTAAATTTTCATTAGACGTGATTAAAGGGATTTTTAAATTATTTTTTTTTTTAAATTAAAATGTGTTTTTTAAGCCGTTCTCTTCTATGATTGATCTATACTAAAAATGGGATTTCCTCATCTTAATTGGAAAAATGTAATCAAGTTAATTCCTTTGTTAATTCGTTCAGACTTGATCTCATATTACTTCCTGCTATGCATGAAAAGTTCAACTGGGCTTGGAGTTTAAGTAAAGAAACACTTTGCATCATCTTTCCACATACGTATTATATCACTGATCATTTAAGTAGCAGTCCCAAAATTTGTTCGACTCTAACTCATCTTTTTTTTCTATATTTGGCCAAACCGAACAAGTTAGAGGTCAAATATTTATATTTTTTTGCAGTGTAATAGCCTGAGACAGACAAAGTTGCGGTTGTGGAGGAATTGCCAGACCAAGCAGCGCTATTTTCTAAATTATGGGTCAGAATGTCAGACCTCGAAAGTTTAAATATTTGGCATCCAATTTTCTGGAGAATTATCAGTGTCAGGTTGTCAATTAAACTGGCTTGGAGTGGAGGTCTGATGTGACAGGGACTGTCTCGCCTTGCCTGCTGTTTTTTCTATCGTCTGAGTGAGTGTGGGTTAGACGTAAAAGCAAACTTACAAGCACGCTTTATTTGCACTGGATTTCCTTCACTGTTAGTCCTACTGATGGGTGAAAAAAAGCACTAAACGTGGACATGTCCCTCCACTGTTTTCTTAATCTCTCTCTCTTCCCATTTCGCTGTCAGAATGAGTTGTTAACTGTTTGTTCAGCACTAAGCAGTCTCAGTTGGTCTCTCTGAGCCTCTGAGCTCCTAATTGCTTGTGATTGTTGACATTGTTGAGCATACCCCCTCTATTCCACTGGTAATAAGATATAAGGCCAGCCCTGGAGTATTGAAGTCTATTTTATTAGTTCTCTTTCATGTTATTTCAGTCCTGTGAACAAGGATTCACAATGGCAGAGCTTGTTAGGAAAGATACAGGCATACCCATGTTATGTTTTGACACTGATTAAAAGGAACACAAGGGAAGTCATGTCTTAGTGTCATTCAAAGCAGAATGGATATGGCTCTATCGGAAGTGGATGGGACTACCATTTTGACACAAAAACAGGGAATCTGTGGATAGAAAAAGGGTAAAAATATGAAGTGATACATGTGTGGATTGAAGCAAAAAGAAAGAAAAAGCCTTCATAGATGTACATGCTGACTTAAAAATACACCAGAGAAATAAACTCTCATTCTTCGTTTGCGGTTTCTATTTTCACTGCCTATTTTTATACTGAAACTGAAAACTATTTAACTTTCTGATCCACAAAAATAACCTTGTGCCAGTATTCCATAGCGAAGTATGGCTATTTTTCTGTACAGAAATTGATATCTTTTTAGTTTTTGCAGTGGATTTCTGCATGTGTCATTGCTGAATCTTGTCCACAGTGATTAAAGTGAAACCTCCGGGGCCTCCACTTTTTTAAAATCAAACCACTCGGTGAGCGTTACCAAGAAAAGGCAAGATGCCTGAGAAGGCAGTTAAATGCCAACCACATCAAAGTGTACAGAAATGCACTTTGATGCACGTCGTCCCTGAGCACTCAAAATTACATCGTGATGACTTCCACACACAAATACAAGCCAGAACAGGAGCTGCTAGCATCTTGAGGCATGTATGACTCAGTTGTATCAATTATACTATATATTTCTTATAAAAACAAATAGCAACAGCTCAGATCAGCTGTCTTACTTATCAAGATATTATGATTAAATAATACGGATGACCAGAAGTCATGGAAATGTAGATTTTTTTCAAATTCCTATTTTTTCTAAGCATGTGAAGGAAGGAATAATGTCACTATGTCGAGATTACTTTTGCCTTATCTCAGCCCAGTCACCAGAATAAAATGTTAGCAGTTAACATTCTGCACCACTGATACGTTCACATTTATACTTACCGTATTGACATGTCTACAAAACGAGGTGGAGGGGACAGTAGTGGAGTTACAGGCGACCAGACCAAGTCAGTGACAACAGCTAACTCTGAATTTCAGTATTTGGAAGTGTGAAACCACTGAAAATGTTCACCAGGGACCACGGCGTTTCAACATTTGTGACACCACTTGATAGTTCTATGGAGACCTGGGGACAGTTTCAAGCCTTAACAGCCAAAACATGATGTCCTCACACTAACCAAGTGGGTTTTGTGCCTAAACCTAAACACATAAGTGCAACATTGTGACAAGAGAAGTTGCAAGATAAAAAATATTAAAGTTTGATCTTATCTGTGTTTTTTGCAGAAATATACTTTGCCAACATTTATTATGTAGATTGGGTTTCAACCATTATGTCGAGATAAAAAATCTAATTTCCTCATTATTTTGAGAAAACAAATTTCTTGAGAGTCTAGTTTATCATGAGAAAACAACTTCATAATATTCAAAAGAAATGGGTGCTCCACTCACTCATAAGTAATAACAACATTTTGTTGTCTTTTGATACATAACAGGTTGATTATCTCATTATCTCCAGATAATAGAATACGTTTCCTTGAGATAAGTAGATTAATTAACTCAAAACAAGCTTTGTTATCATAAGATATGCAATAATTAATGTGATCCTGAGATACCAGCATTAAGAAAATAATTGGACCAACTGCTGTTCTCCCCTTCCATGTTGGCTTGAAAGTAGAGAGAGGTTCACTTTTCACTCTGGACTTTGGATCAGCTGTTGACAAAACTATTTCATTTTAAATATCATGTAGTATCTGGTTGGTCTGGTCTGGTTCCTTACTTTCAGTTAATGATAGAATTGCACAAATTAATTCTTCGTTTGTCTTTTTTTTTGTCAACATAAGATAAGAACCTCACCTTGTTTGAATAGACTTTATTGCAATTGTCACTGGACAAAACCGACCAAGGGTTACAGTTCTGTTACCCAGTATCCTCTTACTCAGATTCCAAACAAATTACCTTTTTAAAAATGTTTCAGTTTGGGATGAAAAAACAAAAAATGTACAATGATCATGATAATGGTGTGCGGGAGGTGTGAGGCTCTTACACTGAGTCTGACCCCAGCTTGTCTCTGGAGTGTTGGCGACTGAGCTCAGGTATGTCTCATGTGGACGCCTGTAACGACAATGCCGAGGTCAGTCCCTGAACCCCCGGCTCCTCCTTAATGGAATAATGACCAGGACACAAGAAGCCCTGTCTATCATGTAGCCCCCAAGCCAACACACACAATTAGAGCTGGCGGGTTTTTTCTCCCTCCCTCCCCGCTGCTCTGTGAGAGGGGATTTCCAGATGTTCATTATAAAGTGCTATGTATTTTCCAAAGAGTTGCCTTTTTTTCTCTTGCTCTCTGTCTGCAGCAATAAAATCAATTTGTGCTGTTGGGTTTGTGCGTCAATGAGCATGACCACACAGAAGAGTGTGAGCGCCATGCTGATACTTTGGATCAAACACACAAACAGCAGCTTGTAAAGCCCTTATTTATGTGAATTCTTTTGATTTTATTATCACTCTATCTCCCGCTACTAGGGTACATGTGTCTGCAAGCATTTGTTGTGTTTATGCAAACTGAGGTTCCTCTGAATAAAGTGCTTTCATGTTAGAAAATATTAGTTTGACACAATCGCACACTCACTATGTGATCATGTGAAGATAATAACTCGTAAAGCCACTTTTAGCCACCATCACTTGACTCCCCAAGGCCTACGGGTTAGAGTTATATCAACATAGCTCGGTACCATGAAAGAGTGCAATGAGGCCCCTAGGAAGAGCCACAGGCTTTGAAGCCAATTTGACGTAGTGGCCAAATGTCACGTGAAGATGCCCCAAAAAGACTTTTTCTTTTTCTTCTTGCATTATGAAAGAAGCCAAAGTAAATCAGTGGATAGTAGAGCTGAGACAAGATCTCGTGCCACGACATCTTGCGATATTAAAACATGACAATATTTCTCGTGAAAAGCTGTCTCGCGATATCAGTACATAACAGAGGCAAAGCAGCAGCCAGCATGACGAAGTCTGATGTTGAACTCAAAATTAGCATTAGATGCCCCCGACACTTTTAAGTCATTTGTTTGGCAGCGTTTTGGATACCCGGTGGAAACTATTAATGGTGACAGAGTGAGAAACAAGACACGAACAATATCTAGCACTGTAAGAAAATAGTGTCATACACCGCGGCTACCGAGCACTATGCAAATACACCTACGGAACCACCACAGCTCTTTACTAAAATCATACGTGCCGATGAATAAAACACTGAAAGGCCAGACAACGCCGACAAATGCCTGGAAAATGGTAAATGTTGTAATGTAGACTCGCCCACTTTCGAGTCCCACACAGGGGCAAACATAGCCAAAGTTTTACAAGCAGCTGTCACTGGGAGCTTAAAAGGCCAAACCATGGCATCGCAATTGTGACTGACAATGAAGCCAGCCAATTAAGTTTGTGGCTAAACCTTTTACAGTGCGTCACATATTGTTTGTGTCGTTTACTGCATATGATAATTCATACTCAGTCAGAAAGTAGAACTGAAGTGACATTCATTACAAGATAATAACTAGTTAAAAACATTTCAAAATTGACCTGCATTGTTTTGCATTTTGTGACTTTCAATTAAATAAAAATTTTATTCCAGTCATATATTACGTTTGAAGTTTTCTTAAATATAGTGTTAAAATATTGTCTTGTCTCATCTTGTGAGCTGAATCGTCACACCCCTAGTGGATTTATTTTTTTTTTTTCATCATCACCCCCTGTAAAATGACTCAATTTGACGTTGGCCCCACCTCCCCAATCTCCCTTTGCCGTTCTCAGCAGCACAGAGGGAGGTACATTAGGCATGCGGGAGGATGTACATATCGGCTATTATTTGCTTCAGTAACTAGCAGAGTTTGGAACGAGTGCGTGGTTTTCCCGCAGACCCCGGCTTCTTTTCAGCTGCTGAAGGTTAGGTAGACCTATTTGCATGCAAATGTGGTCTTGACTCTGGCTTTTGTCCCCAAAAGTGGCATAAGTTAGAACACACTCACAATCCTGCTCGCTGTGTCTACAGTATAAACAGGGTGATGTCGCTCTCTGCTCAGGACATCTTTACTCCACTATATCATCACAAGGTAGATTCCCTTTCCTCATGGTGCTTCTTGGACTCATGGATTTTCCTCTTGCTCTATGACAACTTTTTTACAGAATTTTCCAACCACAACTGGTTGTGTTTTGACCGAGCTTCTTCTCAGTTTACTCACCTATACTAATGCTAGCTGTCAATGCTCCGTGGTCTAATTACGGATAGTGCTTTTCAGCAAGCATGGTTTACTGGTCTCACCATAAGTCACAATCACAAAGATAACTTCTAGCTTGTTGGGAGTGTGAAATAGATTTGTTCATAGCGAATACAATATTGTGTCTCACAGATTGTATGCAGCCCCTCCAACAAGCTTTTATTGTGCACTCAGTTTACTTACCACACTGCATGGGTTCACAGATAAGATAGAGAACAGAGGGCTTACCTTTCCTCATGCCGACATCGTAATATATTTCAGCACTATTACCCCACAGATTCTTCCACACAGATATCTCCTCCGTAAAAAAAAAAATTGTAACATTTTGTTCTGCCATTTGTGCCTGCTTTGGAGTCCTTAAGTGGTAACAAAGCCCACTTCCCCTTCACCATGGTCCAGGGACTGGGAAATGGCAGACCACAGTGCTTGCTCCCAGATGGATACTCCACCCGGAGCTACACACTCCGGCGACCACAAATGGACTGGGTTTTCTTATAATAAATTGGCGGAACTGGGTCGTGCAAGGACTTTATGAGAGAATCATTATCCAACTGGGCTTTTTTCAGGTCTTTCTGTCCATTAGCAACTCAAATGTCTTCCATATGCGTGTTTGTGTACAGCACGGCTGTGCTCTTAAAACTGTTCCGTATGTGGTGTGCTACAAACATAGCATCATGAGGTGTGTGGGCAGCAAGGCCATATGTTAGTGCTGACCCAACACAGCAACCTGCTTTGATATTACTGAAAGGTCTGTGACCAGCTCTGAACCAAGAAACATTACACCTCGGCTGTCTCTTTCAAGGCTCAACTCCTGTCCAGCTGCTTTCCCGGTCTTGTATTTTTGATAGCTGCAAATAATTTTCATAATTACGTCCCCCCGGCTCACTGTCTGTGAATGCTCTTATGTTTAAACAGGTGGAGAATGATTTTTTTCTCCCTCCTTTGTCTATGACACCACCAAGGAAACAAGGGAGAGATAAAAGCGTGCCGTATTGACATCATTTTTTCACATTATTGGATAAAAACGAACACGGACGTCCCTTTGATTTGATTTCATCAAATGTCATGTTTTATATGGCATTGTATTCCAGCCCTAACATGGAATAATCTGATTCTCCTTCCCTGGATAATACCATTACACTGACTGATTTTCTCTCCTGGCTATTTCTCATGCATTTCTCTTGGCATGGCGTCATCCACCTCAACCCCTTTAGTTTTAAACCGTAGCGTCAAGCACCTCCGGATTCCTCACCACTTCCTTTAGAATCACATTAAAATCTCAGAGTGTGCGTGACTAATTATTTTCTCACCACTGCATTTGGTCCCAGTAAAAATAATTTCTCCTTCGCCCTAACTGTTCATCTGATATTCGTTTATGTGCTCTGCACTTTGTGAACCGGGGAAACGTGCTGTTCCAGCAGAATCTGAAACATATGAGTAATCTTCACTTCACCCACGTGAAATACTATTATGTTTCTTTGGACTTGGAGGGCTTGAGAAAGGACTTGTTATTGATGCTGAGTGAAATGTAATTGCTCTGTTATTGCAGCTGTCCAAGTGAGGAGGAAAGCAGCCATTTCAAGAACGCAAGATGTTTCCAAGAAGACATTTTTGCTGACAGCCTTTCCATCTGAAAGACACCTTTACGCCATCAATCCATTCTATCACGTACTAACACCCCTCATACCACACACCCCGTAAAAACACAAACACAGGTTTTCGAAATTCAAGAAGATATCTTTCCGAGCTACCAAACACCGACACTTTAGAGGTTTTGTTTAGTTTTAAAACACAGCTGCCTGTAAAACAGTACAAAAACATTGTTCAATAGAAAAAAAGGTATGCACACCCCCACCTGCCCACCACGTTGCCATCCAGGCCTGATGAAAACTGACAATTGGTCAAGCCACACTTGCTACGCCTCCTCAGCTCGTCTCTGTTTAATTGGCTTGTCATGTTCTTTCATCAGCCAGCTCGTTAGCAGCACGCTAGCGTTGAGGGAGATGATATCTCCATGTCAACCCCGCCAGTGATCAGACAACAAACACACATACACACTGGTACAGGTTAGCGGTGTGTAGTCAAGTCACACGCAAAATCTATGAAATGTAGTGACTGGTGGTACTCATCTATAATTTATGTCTTCAGCATGTAAGTAGTGCTTACTTAGTGCAAAAATACACAGCATAGGTTCAATATTTTTTTTTTGTTGTGATGTCTGCCTGTTTAGTAAAAAGATAATCTCCCCGTGCTGTTTTGGACGTCTAAGTCCTCAAAGAAACCCCCACTTTTTCAACCATCTTTTCATTTTTCCAGAAAAATATCCTCTCATCTGGGTCAAAATATATATCAGATCAGATCTGTTGTGGCTTCCACTTTTTGGAGCCTTGCTTTCCATGAAAGTGATGTGGTTTTATGAGGAACTTATCCCTAGCAAGTGTATTACCTGCAGTAGATGACCGTCAGCTCTCCCCCTGTGTGGAGAAGCAACGCCGGTGGGATGCAGGGCATTGTGCTGCTTTAAACTCAACCAGACGTATTCTAGCCACCTAAAAAATATATGTCCGTTTAAGTGTACACTATGTTTTGAACACCTTTGGGGCTTTACGTTGCTGTCAAACCGCCATTCCCTTCGGCACTACATTCCCTCAGCGGTACAACATCTGTATTCTTACACAAAAGCGCAGGTGTGTGTGTGTTTGGCATAATAAGGTGCGTGGTAGGTACAGACGCTTAAACGGATACATAACTTATGGTTATATGGGAGGTGGGACCTATTTTAGGTGGCTAAAACACGTCTTGTTGCTTGTCCAGTTTACAGCAGCACAATGCCCTGCTTCCTACCAGCGCTACTCGATGCTTCTCCACACAGGGAGAGAGCTGAGGGCTATCTTCTGCAGGTAATACACTGACGAGGGATAAGTATCTCATACAACCCCACATCAAGAGACCTGAACCATCGCTACAGGAATCTCTGCTGTCTAGCAGTCTAGTAACCCAAGGATTTATAAATGATAGAAAGATCATATGTGGGTGAATTGTTCCATTAAAAACAATATCAGTGGACTTCATCCATTGGCACATTTCCCATTGCCATCCTGGAAAAACACCTACTAACTACCTGTCCCCTGAGGGCAGCCTGACACATTTTGTCAAGCCACCCGTTGTGCTGAGGGAAAATATTCCATCAACTAAGTGTGTGTGTGTGTGTGTTTCTCTATTTTCAGATTTGTGTAAGCACTGTGTGCAGCGACAGGAATGTGAACATTTTTCCTCTACTTGTTTCTATGTCACTGGGTCTTAACTGTGTGTGTCTTGGCTTGTGTGACTGCATGTTGCAGGTGAGCAATGGGACAGAGACACCGAGTGGACGCCATTCAGTAACAGTTGACAATCAGGTCCAGAAACAGCAGCAAGAGGACAGAGATGGTTTCCAGCAAGCACAGAGACAGTACAGCTCCCTTCCGCGGTGAGACACCCCTCGCCTAGTCCTTTCTCTCTTCCATCTGTCTGTTCGTCTATCTCTCTCTCTCTCTCTCTCTCCCTCCCCTCTCTGTGACTTATCACGTCCTTCCTGCCCTTTCTAGACCTCTTCATTTGACTTTTTCGATTTCCATCCATTTCTTTCCCTCATATTTGTGCCCTTGCCCTTTTTTCTCTCCACTTTCTAAAGCGTCTCTCTTTGACTACAAAGTCAATCACCACAAAGCCACTTCCAATACATCTCCAGACATTGAAATGATTCTTAGCTAAACTCTTTGAATGAAATCATTTAATGTAACCCCCTGGAATGATTTGAATGATATTTAACTTCATTAAATCAATGTTGACCCTGAAGAAGCAGTGACTTTGCGCCCCCCCCTAACAACACTTCCCTTATCCAATATCATGTTTTAAAGGAATTCTCTCTTTGGCAGTAGTAGTTCAGAGCTGCAACCGCTGCTCTTCATCTCCTCCCTCTCTTCCTGTTTCAATTCGTTTGCATATTTGTCAAAGAGATGCCAATAAAGCTTAGCTTATCTTACATCTCGAGGCGTTTGGTTTAATATCTGTATTTGCATTTCCTGCCTTCACCCTGTGTGTGTTCTGCGCCTGTACCAATCCTCTGAAGCTCTGTCTGTTGGAAAATGTCCATATTTTTTAACCTTAAAGAGGAATAATACAAATTCTACACTTGACTGACACAGTGATTTAAAGTTCGTAATGAAATAAACAATATTTCCTCTTCATTGTTTAATATTTCCACATTGAAACCAATCCAATGTGAGTGTTTTTTTGTATTATGAAACGTTCATTATGCTCCGTTGAAGGTGAAGTCAGAGTGAAGTCTGATTTATTTTGGTTCTGCTGCCTTGCCAGTTTAAACAAAGACAGAACACGTTAAGTGTGTATATGTGTGTGTGTGTGGTCTTACATTTCCTCGGCCAGTGGAACTCTGTTCTCGTGTGATTTCAGTCTCTCCCTACACAAACAGCAATCATTTCTTCGTAGCATTCTCTTTTGCCCTGCTCTCTCCGAACAGTCACAGTCAGGTAGATAAGGAAATGTTCCCGTCTATGGCTATGGATTTGCGGTCCACATGGACGTATAATCAATGTGGTCGGTATGAGCCAGAGACCGATCTATGCATTCCCTTCATACAGTAGGTGTTATCTGCTGGCATCTCATGTGATGTGACAGTTGTCTCCAGCCCTCCCCTCTCAGAGAGCTCCTTCTCTTGGGAAAGTTTGTCCGGCTGACAAAAAAAGCCGGGCGAGGAGGCCTTTGATATGCATTCCTCTCATAATCTCATAGCGTCTTTTAGCAAAGAGTCGCATGAGCTCAGGCTTGACGTTTGACCCCAGCTGAGGCTTTTCAGAGCTTGTGTCTCGACATGGCTCCTCATTAAAGAGCTAAAGTCTTACATTCCCAGATTAATAACCACAATTCCCCCTAACTCCGGCTACTCTCTTTTGGAGCCCCTTCATCCTGTCCGTCCCTTCCTAAACAGGAAGCTTGAGCAGTCAGCCATTCAATCCAAAGGGGACCAAAAAAAAAAAAAATCCTTCCCAAAGAGCTTCCAGAAGAAGCCACGGTGGCTGGTTATCTGATGACGGCCAGGCTTAGCTCGCTTAGTCTGGGATGTAAGGATTGGAGGGAGCACTAATGAATGCTTGTTGCCGGAGCAGGATTAGCGATGACAGGCAGTGGAGGGCGAGAGGGGCTGGGAGAGCAACGAGTGTGTTAGTAGGAAAGAGAGACTGCTGATTAGCCTGAAAGAGATGCACTTGAACACAAAAAGACACACAAACACACACACACACACATGCGGTCAAGATAAGGTTCTTAACTGTGGCCTGAGTGAGCTGCTAGGAGCTCAACCGTCCACTCATGCAGCTCTTGGATTCCTCAGCCAAATCAACATTGTTCCACGCTGTAAAAAATATAAAAAAACATTATTCCAGGTTTGCAGACAATCTATTTGTACAATAAGGTAATGATTGTTCCAGTGCCCATTGCATGCATTTGTTTGTTTTCTTCCTTAATCATTTTGGTCCTCTGCATGTGTATGTATGCTTTCTCCTCCTCCTCATAAACTCTGATTCCTCCCAGCTGTTTCAAAGAAACACACAGCGGCCACAAATGTTTCTACGAGCCAACTTCCTGGCTTTGTTTGTTATGTTCTGTCGCTCTAAATTTACCCCACTCTTCGGTATGATGTATTTTCCCATCCCCTCCCTTTCTTTTTTTTTTTTTTAAATGTAACTGATCTACTTTGTGACATATTCTGGCGCAGGAGCAGAGGTGATAAGAGAACAAGCTCCCCTGACGCATCAATCATGGTTACATTCCTGTGGAACGGTGCCATATCTGCTCTCTTCTCATCGCCACAGAAGACTTTCCACCTAAATCTCCCTTCTCCTCTTATCTACTTTATAAACTTAAAGGTCATTCTGGAAACACAGATCACTGCCTTGTGCAACAGGCATCTGGGGGTTTCTAAATACGAGGCTGCTTCATGAGCGGTGCTGGCTGCTCTGTACGCCAAGCCGGGGTGTAAATGCATGGCGGCTCGCCCAGACAGCAAAACCCAGATATGGAGCATGTGGTGGGGCTTTCTCTGCAGTCTGTCCCTACATCTGCCCCGCCACCAATTACCCTCATACTTACACATGCTCTACATGCATGCACACACGTACACAGAACGAGCACTAATGTATTTTTGTTGGACAAGCACAGTACACAGATGCATACACACATTGAAATCCAAAGAAATTGTGGACCACAAAAGCATCCGTTAGTCAAAGAATTCTGGGACACTCAATAAAAATGTGTTTGAAACAGAAGAGAGAGTTGAATGATAGGAAAGATAAAAGAAAAAAACGAGATTTGTTTGTGTTTTGCTCTTTGCCTAAAAATTCAATTGCTTGAAATTTATGCTTGACACAGGAAATGGAACTCCTTAGAAATACACCACAGATATGTACATTACAGTCTGTATCAAACCCTAACCCTAACATCAGCTAGCCTCTTTAGAAGCCCACGCTGAAGTCACAGGGGGGACAGGGGTTTCCTGGTAAAAACAAAGAGTTTCCCCCTCAAGAGCCAATATCATTGTAAACATATAGTTTGAAATGGTCATAATAATATGCATAAAAAAACACTTAATATTTAACAATATCTTTTTAAGTTTTTAAATATTGGTTCCCCCCTTTATATGCCTCACAGTGGTTTGGTCCATTGCCCACCAACCCGCACTAGCACCGGCTCAGTACAAATAACTGTGGCGCAGTCTCTGGTAAGTACAGTGAGTAGCTACTTTGGAAAAGTTCACTGAAACAAAGGATTTGTCTAACATTTTTATTTACTTCCAACACTCAATAGAACAAAAACACATTTGCAGTTCTAACAGGACTGCTGTTTGTTCAGTCCACTACCTCATGGCTGAACCATGTGAGTCAATACAGCCACAATATTGACACTTGGCAGCGGCATCTGTTACAAGCTGGTACAACCATTAAGTTATTTACTTTTCAATTATCTAGTATAGTTTAATAGTAGTCATTAGCAATTCATAATGCAACAGTACTTTTAGCGGCACCTTTGGTCCCCTTGACAATTTTTTTTTTGTAAATTGTCCCCCCAACAGTGAAATGAAATATCCGCCCTTGTTCACGTAAGTGGATATGATTTTAATAGATGTGCTTTAATGAAAATAGTTTACCAAGTCTTTCTTCAACTTCCTTAACAATGTTGTCATGGTCAAGAATCACCACCACTATCAGGAACCTCGAGGTGGAAACAAAAGCAGCCAATCATAGTTCTTACCTTCACCTTTTTTCCTGCCACGCACCATTGCAGTACATACAAAAAAATAAATCAAGGTTCAGGGTAGAATTTCCATCCATATACAACACCAATTTAACACGGTTTCAGTTTTAGAAAAAACAAAATATTTTCTCAGACACACAAATTCTTTGAACAATAAATAGCCTATTCTGCCTTTTGTTCCTCTCAGCCTCTCTGGAATGAGACTCAGCCAGATAAGAAATACAAGCTGTTGGGCCTAAAAGCATGCTGGGCCCCCGCCTCCCTCTGTAGCCTTGTGTGCTGTAGACTCAAAAGCCTTTTAAGCGCACAGCGGGTCAGTGAGGTGTGAATGAGATTTCTCTTAGCACCCCTGACGCAAAAGACACTGTCACTGGTCTTCCATCGCACTGTGGCCTTAATGGATCCTAATAATGGAGGAGCCGACTTGACACTTCAGCCAAAAACCTGGCAGCTCCCAATGATGGCTTTCCGGGGTAAATTCCTGGAAAGGGGAGCATGTGTGGCGGAAGGAATGCACGTGTGTTTGTTTGTTTTTTTTGTATGGGAGATTATATGTGTGTATCTTGCACTGTCCTGTCAGTGGAGGGGCTGGCAGGCAGACTGAAGATGAGTAGAGGGCGGATAACGCCGTGAGGCCCGCCATTACTCTGTCTGTGCTGTAAGTGCACCCGTCTGCATCTCCAAAAAGGAGTTAAATGGATGAAAGCAGCCATTTTTCTCAGGGAGGTTTTAACATTTGTGTTTGGTTACAATGTGGAGCTAATAGTCCTGTGGGCGTTTCAGGCTTCCCTCATTTGTTTCCTGCCTCTTGCATGTCTCGGTCTTTATGTCGCAGGATTCTGTGTAATCATGCAGCAGATCCTTCTTGCTTTTTTGTATTTTATATCAATGCTACTACCACGTCCCCCTTTTAATCTCGCAAAATGTGAAAATGGCCACATTCTCTGCTGAAGTGCAGTTTCTTTTGAATTCCCCTTCAATGGTTCTGACCCAGGGGCAGCTACAGAAAAAAGCAGAGTTTCCTGCGATCATCCTCTGTTCCCTTTGGATTCAGCCGCTGTTAAAGATGACTCACTCAAACGCACAATTGACCTCTCTACCTGTCTTTGTGTGTTTAGGCAACCTCGTAAGAACCCCAGCACGGCGTCCATAGACTCATGGGAAAAGGTGTACACACCAGCAGAGGGATTCCAGACATCCAAGGAGAACCCTCGCTACTCCGGCGGCCAGGGATCACGAAACGGCTACCTGGGAACATCCAACTTCAACGCCCGTGTCCTCTTAGAGACTCAGGAGTTGCTGAGGCAGGAGCAGAGACGCAGAGAGCAGGAGGCCAACAAGGCCAGACCACCTCCTGCACAGGAACCCCCCAGTGGCAGCACCTACGCTCACAACAGAGACCACACTCAGGCCCCAAGCCCGGCCCCGGTGCAGGCCCCACCTCAGTCCAAGGGCCCCTACAGACAAGACGTGCCCCCGTCACCTTCTCAGATCGCCAAGCTCAGCAGACATCAGGGATCGGAGAAAGGGAGGCTGTTTTACTCCTGAGACTGTAACGAGGAACTTACTTGGACTGATTCTGTGGAGCAATAACAGGGAAAAATACAAAGAGGGCAATGAGTCTGTTTTTAATAAAATGCTGAGATTTTTATGGGACTGCTGATAAAAACTATCAATATTTAAAAAAAAAGATTTTTTATAACGACATGAACAATAATCGTTTTTGGTTATATCAAAAAGAAATGATTTAAGGTATTTTACTGTCCAGCATCATGATCGTCAAACTGTGTATAAGTGCCTTCTAGTCCTCTGATTGTCCACCGTCTGTAGGCATCAGCCCTATTTGTTCGCCTCATGATCTGCACTCTTGATTCATCCATCAGATACATACAGAAGAGCAGATATCACAGTTGAGTAACCCCGAGCGAAAGTCACGGCCCGGGCACGTTTTTGTTGTGTCAATACCACTCTTGAGTGAATGAGGCTTATTTTTGCCGTTCATGGGGACTTTGCAGAGCAGTATGTGTTTGTGTGAGTGTGCGTGCTCGTACGTGTGTGTGAGTGCTGGCAGGAGTTGGCGTATGTTGACCGAGTGTGGAGGTTAAGCAGCTTGTGTGAACTGTGGAGTTAGAGCTTGGGTTTTGGGCATGACCCCCCCCCCCCCACCAGTTCAGTGAAATGTCCCTTTTGGTTTCAGATACAGCTCTTATACAGAGTGTGTGTCCTCCTTCCAGCCCCCTCTTGTATTCAATATGATAATCCTGCATTCTCTCATCCTCTGCTGGCTGCTTTATCTCCATTTCTTTCCCTTCACATTGTCACCCTCACCATACGGCACTCTCAGTGGTGGAAAACAGCTTTAGATCTTCTTTATTCCAACCCCAGAGAATGCAGCAGTATAAATGGGGTCAGGTCTGGGTTATTAATTAATGTACATCATTAAAAATGAATGGGCCCCTTTATGTTTATGTACATGTATGTTGTTATGTATGGTAAGAAGGAAGAAAACAGCGACATTGCTGGCACGGCTCCGGCCTCAGTCCCGCCTACAATGATTTGGCTGTAACCGAAGCCTGTTGGCCCAGAGGTGTCGGAGTTGTTCCTCGCTGAATATTTCATCAGCATGGTTTACACGGGAAACCACACCGCCTCTGCAGCGGGTGGCCTCAGCGTGGCTCTGCCGACTCATCGGCCCAATACAATAGAGCTGATTTTGTTTTCCGTTCATAATTATGTCCATTGGTAGAAAACCAATTGGGAGCTTTTCTGTCGTTCAATCAATAATTAGTTGTGCATTTTGGTGTGTGTGACTCTATTTCTATTTCCGTCCCTGTGAGAACAAGAATTTGAGCTTTAGTTGTCAGATTGAGGTTTTTTTTTTGCAATGTGAGGCTGTTTTTCTCCAAAGGCCAATGGAAGGTTTCAGTTAAAATCGGGTTATGGATTAGTTATGTTAAGCAACAAGGTTTATTGATAAGAAGAGATTTTAACCCTGACCCCAGTACATTTACATTAACTCAAGAATCAGATTACTCAGTGTCCCACAGTTACATTACGTGGCTGTTCAGCGATAGATATTTGGCTCTTCAGGGCTACTCTGGCGACACCTGTGCTGAATAAATTCTGACATAGCAAATATTCAACTCACATGACGAACCTGCTCCCCGAGAGAAGAGGAAGAAGAAACTGTTTTCCTTGACGTTGTCTTCCTGGAAATTCCCATAAGATTACCATTCCCAGATAAATTTCCACATCCTCGTAGATGGCCAAGGTGGCTGGTTTTGTTCTCCATCATCTTCTTTGCAGTTTACTGGGAAACAACTGGTTTTTGTTTCCAGTTCCTAACTCTACTTCCTCCACTCTGTTTGTTACAACCATGCGTGCCTATACCACCAACCTCTGTCTGATGAAAGTCTAGTTTATTTTCTCCAAACCAGTTGATGGAAATGTGCCGTATTAGTTTTGTTTTTTTAATTGTTTGTATTTTTCCCTTTAATGCAACATTACAAACGTTTGCTCCAAACTAGAAGGGAAGATGACTAGTAAGTAAATGGGATTGCACTGCCGGAAGTTACAAGTGTGCAATGACATATTTGCAAGATGCATTTGCTGTAGCTCAGTGGGTACCCCGGCTCCCCTGGGCAGAACTGAGCTACATGCCGAAGTATCCCTGAGCAAGATACTGAACCCCAAAACTGCTCCTGGCGTGCAGCTGGCACCCTGTGGGGCAGCCTCTGCCGCCAGAAGGGCCCTGCGATGAACTGGCGACTTGTCCAGGGATATACCCTAGCCTCCGCCCATAAGAAACTGGGATTGGCTCCAGCAACCCCGCAACCCCCCAAAAGGGGGGGATAAAGTGGCAACATCTCCCGCAACCCTCACGGATAAGGGGCAAAAAGAAAATGAGATGAGATGAGATTTTTTTTTACCTCTCACTGTGGTTTAAATTAAACCTTCGTATCACACACCTATCGTCAACTGTCATAAATAAGCATCTTTTCATAGATAAAGTATATCTGTCTATGTCCCAGTATTGGGCATTAGAATGAGTCTGGAACCTGGATCTAGGATTAGGACTGGAATCAGGATTAAGAGAAAGGTCAATGGTTTCTATTAGCTGTGAGGTGGTTAGAGTAGGTTAGAAGTAGTATCTGTCTGTGGTCCTCACAAGTGCTTAGAAAAAGTGAGTTCTCACACATACAAGGGTATTCAAAACACATTATTAGTGTGTCTGTTCAAGTGTGCATTTGAGTGTGTGCAATGTGTAGGTGGACATGTGTTTTAAGTGTCTGTGAACGCTGCCAGTAACTGGATGCTCCAATATGTCTCTGAATATGTCTTGGCAGCCATATGAACCACTTGGCTGCTGAGTGGGAGAAGAGCAGAGGAGTAGGAGGGAGAGAAGATGGGAGGCCTGACCTTGCAGATGATTCAGTCAATGGAGTAATCACAACTATTCCTCTGAGTCTGCACTACAAACAGGAGGTTACCAACAGTGCTGTGCTCACTTTTGCTCTCTCGTTTTCTCCTTCATGTCTTCATTTGTCTCCTTCAAATGTCTTTCATTTCCACACGTTGGTTTATTTTTTTTCTAGGGCAGAATAAGACTGGATCTGGTGTGTATGAGTGAAAATGGCCGTTTGTATGCGAGTGTGTGTGTGAGAGGGGTTTTAGCTCTGACACAGCAGCTGTTTTAACTGATGTTTCCATGAACTGGGGAGGGGGTTCAATTGCCTGCAATATCTTACGAGTTATTTTTCCTCCCTCATATGCAAATTTGATAATATCCCATAATGCACGTTTATTATCTGTGTTGTGTAATTAATGTTTGTGCGCCACCCCTGTGACACACAGATTCTTCCTGTAAAGCTATTGTTTCGGGGGATTTTTTTTTTTTTTTTTATCCTGGGAGAAATGAGAAATACATTGTTAATGTTTCATTGTGTTTTTATGACCATCCCTCATTGTGTTTTATTATCCACAATATGGTACGATGGTGGTAAAAAATGACTAATATGTAAGCACAGCGCAATTTTCCTTTTTACAGCAGTGTATCATTAAGAAATGTTTCTGCCGTTCTCTGTACATACAATATAAACTTTTTTTCAGTGAATAAATCGAGGGTAGTTTCAAATTCTTGTAACAATAATTTCCCTTGATTGTGCTGCTTTAACATTCACAGACCATTTCTCTACGTAATAACACACCAGTGAAATAAGATGCAGAATTGAAGTCAAGTAATGAATATCTCATTTCTTGCTGCTACGATGCTGCTGTTTTCCGGATGTGAATTCAGAATGAAACATGGCTTGTTGTTCTGGTCTTTTTCCCCATTACAATTAAAAATGTGGCGATTGCGTGTCACACATGTGTTTAGTTAAAATAAGAAGACACATTAAACAAAACTTGTCTGTAGTCATCTGGCGCCCAGATCCTTCCTCATGCCTTTTAAAGCTAAAAATAAAATAAAGTAATATAAGAATCAGGATTTTTCCAACATAACTGGATGACTGGTAAAAAAATGCGCCTCCCACATTTGTTGAAGCGGTGGTGAAAAAGTCAGATAAAAACACATCCTCCTTGTCTCTCCGTCTCTTTAATCTCCCCTCTTAATCGGTCACAGTCAAAGCCTGGCCTGGAGGTTTCGCCTTGAGCTGGCTCAACTTCTAATAACATCCCGAGATGACTTCTATGGTAATAAAGACAATAGTCAAATTTATGATGTTCAATTCCGAGGGGGAAAGGCATGTTTAAGAATCTGCTGGTGCCGGCTGTGCATCACAGAACTGCTGCCAGATCTGTCTCATCCTGAGGAAGGGAGAGGCCTTTGAAAGACTCCGTATGGTCCGAGTGGAAATATACTAGAAAGCACATGCATCAGGGATAAAGACACCCACTCATCTATATAACACCTTTGGGAATAAGGGTAAAAGTAAGGTGAAGAGGGAGAAGATAAACATGAACATGGAAATTTGCCCAAGAGTCTCAGCTTTCACCTCGGTTACATGCAGAGAGCTTTTATAGATCAAGTGTATTTATAGTAGTTCTCTGTATGAAATAGCTCATTTTATTTCACTACATGCAGATTATCTTCTTGTTTTCTTTATAAAAGGTGGTCAAGTCCTACTTTGTGTAATTCATTAGAATATGGGAATGTTTCAAGCTAAGGTGGCTTTTCAGGTTTTTAGGAATTTAGGTTCACCCAAACATAATCATTAATCATTGCATTGTATTAGAATCCTGAAGCTGTAAAATATGAGAGCTCATTACAAAACAGTGATGAATACAGTGACTGAGTAACTGACAGCTTCATAACAGAGATTTACTCAAAGTTACTTTTGCTCACATCTTTCTGAGTTCACCAGGGTTAGTGGTGAATTGTTTTCAAAAGCAGGATAACCAATAATTGTCACAGAGGCAACTGTTAATAAGTGCATCGTAAATGAAAAATCGGTAGACGTAGAAAGCTGTTGTTTGGCTATAAACAGACTACACTGTGGCCAAACGACTTTAACGTCACCACCACTAAGCGCCTCGCTACACAACTGCTACACATGTTTTCTATAAATTGATCAATGTGCACGTTGTGAAGTCAGAGTTAGAATAATTTGCAACTGAAGTCCATCTGTGATAGTGACTAGTGAGTAAATAAGTCTCCGTGTTCAGCATCATGGTGTTTAATGTCCCCGACAACTTCTGTAGTCCCATTTAGCCACCTGTTAGCAACAGCCGTTTTTAAGACACAAGCGCCATATAATTAAATTGTGGGAGATTTAATGATGTATTTGATGTTGTAGAACAAAAAATATGCAAATATCTTAAGCCTATAGTAACCACAGACCTTATATCAGGCATTTAACTGAAAACCAGTTAAAAAAACAGACTTTGAGACAAGGGAGCCAGACATGCAAAAATGCTACCCGATTTCCAGGTTTGAGGACTACAAACTACACCACTCTATTACCGAAAGCTTAATACTGTACAAGGACCTTGATATAAAGCATTACTGTATGTTGGATTACCACAATAACACACATGGGTGGTGGGGATGCTGGCATTCCACCTGGATTGATAAATATTGAGTTAAATAGTGCAGGAAGAATATGGTCCTCTCGAGGTTTAGAAATACCATTTGGGACTACGGATACAATAAACTTTGGAGAAACAATAGCTTTTATAGGCAATAAAATGTTGATTCTGTCGCCGTATTTCATGTGGAAATGTGTGGACGAGACATTCTCGCGTACAGAAACGTCTTCACTTCACTACAAACCGACATCACAGACATAAATCCAGCCGACATGTCCACAGAGGTAATGTAAAGCCATCAAAGCACGATAGGTTTCATTTTTAGCATGATACACAACGCAGCATGTAACCTAGTGGGCACTCTTCTGTATCAGCTTGCAGCTTTAACACTTTGAGGCCTGAGGGAACAGTAAAGCTGTCTGTGGCCCCGCTCTGTCCCATCATTACTCACACTGGAGGAGCTCGACTGAGTCTTTAATATCCCCCTTTTGCATTTCGCCATCATAATACTCCATAATGAAAACCTTCAGCGACTTCCAGTGATCAACAGCAGGCTCTGTTTGATTTCATCACTCCACTTTGTCCTCCTGACCCCTTTAGGCCAGACCAATAGACCCCTGTGTTGGCCAGTGCAAGTGTGTTGATATGAGAAGCAGATGGGGTTCGTGTGAACTGCCAGTAGATAAAAAGCTAGTATCAAGGGATTTTTTTTTACCCTCTTTTCAGCCTGTTGGGGCCCGAGTCGGAGTCAGCTGTTTCGGGTTGAAGAACCTGCTTCTCCCTCTGATCCCCGATCTGCTGCCCCACGGGGATTTCAAAAAGAGGAGGCAGAGTCTGTTGTAGGAAAAAACCGTGCTCATAAATCTCGGCAGATGTGCAGGAAAAGCCAATTGTGGGGAGGCTGACATTAGCGCACACACACACACACACCACACATACCTGGGGGTTCTTCGCTAAAGCTTTGGGCCACATCTGGTGAGTGCGTGTTTCAGAGGAGAAGCTGGTCTCTATAATGTGGGGATGGACGAGGGAGGAGGGCTAACATCTTTCACTCTCTGGACCATTCAGTGTGTATTTGCGTGTCCGTGTTTGTGTGTGTCCCTGGCTTGGAGACAGAAACAGTCACAGATTAATTTACTTTGCGAAAGGAAGACCAGATGAAAAACTGAGAAATGATAATGTGAACTGGAACACAAGAGCTTGGTGCAGCCGGACATTATGCAGAATTTAGGGAAAATGTTTGAGGTAATAATCCCACTGGTTGACCTTTAGTAGCAGTCAGGGATGAAGCCACTAGAACTGAGTTTACTGAATTATTTCCTATATCTCACACACTTCACAACATGAAGGAAACGAGTAGTATCAAATGTATTCAAGATGTATGATCACAGTGCGTTGCGAAGGGACACGCCAAGAAAGTCATAAAATACATATAACCCTGTCACGCACCATTTGTATTCGATTTCTTTCTTGATTTTATCCAAGTTTGATATTCAGTCTACTTTTCTAACTTCTAACTTAGCTGCCAAGACATGAGCCTGTGAAAAGGGATTGCATGGTTATGGCATCAATATCCAAAATATCTGTTAAGAGAAAACAAGATGTGTTTAGTTATTCCAAGACTCCGACCAGACCAGTCTTTAGATGCTTTAGATTGCTGTTTGTCAGTCTGTTTCCTGGGCCTCCAGGTCACCCTGTAAGGAGATCATTGATTTGTGTGGCTACTTGGCACATGTTAATCATCAACTGGAAGGTCATAGTGGCCCACATCTACTGCACCATCACTGATCCCAGTGCACACAATGAAATCAGATCGCCTTGGGCCAAAACAGGTCCCTACCAGGCTACAACTGCCCCCCGACAGGCCACCTCTTCCTGCGCCAATTGAACCTGAGGCCGTTTCCCACCCCGCCACCCATAGAGCGTCACACGCTGCCTGGAAGCAGCTCTAGCCCTGAAGGCGCTGTGAGGAGAGGACTTCCTCACAAATGGAGGAGAGAGACAACAAGCGGGCACATGTGCTATGAGTCAGCCCCCCTCGTGAAAGCTCGGGCTTTGTCTTGAACATTTTTATTTATACTGCAGTGGGATTTGAGGTCACCATGGAACCTGCAACAAAGTACATGAAACGCTCTTTGGGTTTCTGCTTCTGTTATGATACAACTTCATTACACAGAAAAATAGTTTCATTATACCGTGTCTCCTCTGAAGCCTCAGAACTGCTTGTCAGATAGCTACTTCACTCTGGTGTAATTTAAGCTTGTAAAAACTGGTGCTGGTGTTTGTTCTTGTGACATACTGTTGTTGTGCAGCGATAAAAGGACACGCAGGCGGGCTACTGGTAGAGATATTGTGGAAACAGAAGCTCCTGGGCAACTAAGGGGAATTCCCTGGTGGGCTGCATTGAAGGTAATGGGACCTGTCATATCCCACACTCACACACATTCATGCACGCACTATGGGGAACATTCGGGAGCCTTTATTTTTCAAGAGCTGGATTGAAAACAGAAAGTGTTCTGAGGGCTGTTTGATTGGCGACACACATTGAAAGAAACCATGAGGAATGATAGAAGTTTTTTTTTTCCTAACAGAGCCTGTGAATCTTCAAAAAGTCTCTGTCCGGCATCTTCTCATGCACAAGGCACCATTTACCCTCACTGCTTTATGCGAGTTATGAGAGAGACAGACCAAGTTCACTGCAAAGACTCTCTTACTCTTAGCTTGCAGCCGAGCAAGCAAATATATAATTAAATATAACCGACAAACACAATTTCATCTTGTTTTTTATGTGTGGACAAGGAATCACACTTGACCAGCTTTGAAATGGTAATGCATTGTTTGAAGTATTCCGGTAAACAAAGTAGCACGATAAATGCAAATATGTGCTGCCGTTTTGATCTCGCAATAATCTCTTCCCCCAAATTCAAGTTGTTTCTGTGCTTTTCAACATCAAATAAATTATTATAAAAAATATCTACTTGTGCGATAGCATCTATAATTAGCGTGTCCGTCCCTATTGCTGGCTTCTGCTTTATCCACCTTTAGCTGTAGAGATGATGATGATTCCATGAAAGGGTTTCAGCCTTCTGACACTAAACACAGCATTGTTTTCTTGTTTTCCTCTGAAGCCATCCATGCGTCTCATATGCCAAATATATACTGTGCTGTCACTTATGTTGACATTTCATTTGTTTGTCTTGACACGCACACACGTTTGATCCATGTGTACCTGTTCCGTCTCACTTTCCCGGGGAATAAAAGACATGGCGCTCCACTGTTGCTCCGTATTTATGGATTTATCTGGAACATCCCAGGCCACACGTTCTGCTGAGGGGAACAGAATGGCTCTAGCAAAGCTTCTCTGTTGGAAATCTACATGGGACTAAATCCTATAATCTCTCCCAAGTTTGCACACTAGACTGGCTGAGAGCAATTACATTGACAAAGAAAGCATTTTTTCCCCCCTTCCTTCTTCCTTCCTTCTACATCCTCTCTGCCTTGTGTCAAATTAATCCTCTGAACTTTCCTAAAGATCTTCGTCTATTCCCTTTTTTCTGCCTGAGAGTGCCACCGCTCTCTGTCTCTTTTCCCCCCTTGTCTTCTTTCAGATATGGCACTCAGGAGAGGAGATTGCCTTCCGAATGAAACAGCTGTCAAGAATTCCCAATGTCTCCGTGCGCGTTCTCCCCCTTTGTTCTACCTGACCCCCACATCTCCCAACCCCGTTCCCGGAGAGAGTGAGGTAGCTCGGAACGGAAAGGCCTTATCTTCTCTCCGTGGAATCCTCACAGGTGCTGAGTGATGGGAGCCTGGGAGGGTGGGGATGGGGGTCCACAGGAGGAGGAAGAGGGAGGCAAGGGGGGGGGCGAGGAGAGGAGGAGTAAGAGCGGATTAAACAGAGCTAGGACGGCGTTGCTTTTGACAACCAGGGGAAGGAGGGGCGGGGCAGGGGCTGCTGCTGGTGATTATTTAACGATGGTCGAGGTGGGGGAATGGGAGCCTGACACCTGTGGGGGAGTACACAGTGAGGGGGTGGGGCCTGCGGGAAAGGGGGTGACCATCTGTTGCAGTCACAGGCGATGGAGACGAGAGGGAGCCTTCAACCCAGTCCAAAAATGTTAATGGCGTACCGATGATGCATATCAAACACACATCTGCGCACGGAGCGGCGCTCTCTTTCTGACTTCAAACCTGCTCCCTCTTGCTTTCGATGTTTGTTGTATATCAGTGATTAGCATTATCACCTTGGGTTGTTTTATTTTTTCCTCCATGTGATGCCAAAGTTTCATTATTGTTTCATTATTGTATTATTGATTCTTGCTTTAATTGACCTGGTAGTACACATGCCCCCAAACCAAACAATCCATACTGTAAGTGACTCTAATTTGATTTTTGTTTTGTTTCTGTTTTAAACATTAATCTGAATTTGATTGTGGGTGCAGTGGAGCAGGGATGATGAATTGTTTGTTTCATAATAGCTGCTGTACGGCAAGGTTACAGGACTTATGGAAAGAACAGCTAGGCCCAACATTCTGTACGGAATCTAATTGTTAGGTATGAGAGTTAAGTTGGCTGCATAAAACATCTGTATGGTACGCGTATTGCAGCTTGAACAACATTACCCACAAGCACAGAAACATCAAGAAAATATTAAGCTGAAAAGGAGGCAAAAGTCTACCTCCTTAATTTCTGGGCCCACTGTTTTAAGCTCTGTATCTTTCAAATAACTCACCTTTTCATAAACTCAAGTTGTATTTGTTTCTTGTTTCCTCAAGAGCCTCTTTTGTTTCTGTGTTCATGAAGTAGAGTCATAAAGATTTCGGATAAGCCCAAATTTATTACTCAAGTTGTAGTATTTTAGATGTCGAGCCTTACAAATGCTTCTTTGATTTACTTGCTACTTAATTTTGCATCTGCTCACATCCAGTTAGGTTTTTCTATCCACTAAGTGTTTAATCCCTTTGCTCTGCACCCAGCCAGAACACATCTTTACAGTGTAAGTATATACAAGGGCGGATAGGTCCTTTAACTCTGTTTTGGACCTACCTTTTCAATATATTGCAGGCTCGGTGCTATGATACAACAGCACATGTGGTTCCCATCCCACTGACGACCTGTGCCGGCTGCCTTCTTCCACAGTGACAGTGAGTATCTTTAATGGTGACGGTGTTTTGCTTTTCCTGTCTCTGGGGAGAGATAATGGGGAGCGCTCCCCCTCCGAGGCGAACGGGCCAGAAGAGGCTCTGTAAACATGGGGGAATGAAGATTAATCACACACTAGAGATGGTGTTCCCACTTTAATAATCAGTATTGATTACTGTCACCTTACATCTGCACCAACAGCTGCTGTGAGGGGGGCCCGTCGCCCAGGGCTGGTCCACCTCACACTTCCACTGTTAAATCATTGTGTATTCAGTGGAGAATAGTGAGGTTAGCGTGAAATACACACCAATAAATATTGTCTACTGAACAAAAAAAACTGTTCAAGCTTACTTTAGCTTTACCACCGCACAGTGCAGACCAAGCTTAATCTCAGGAACATGAATGGTTATTTTTAAAAGCTGAAGTTAAATCCCACTGGTCTCTTTTGCCCTTAAATATTGAATTTAGCATTTTATTCCCAAAGTATGAGACTAAATTCCTTCACCAATGAGCCTGTGCAATAACAGTGATTTAACCATTGCATTTTGCATAGAAAATATGTGTTTCATTTTGCAAAACATGCCTTACCCATTTTTGATTTTCTAAATGTGCATTAGGAGTCGGATGAAAGTTGTGTTGTCAGTAGGATACAACCATTGACTGTATAAAATAGTGGACAGAGCCACCGTGATGTCACCAATAGGTTTCTAAAGAGCTGAAATGAAGCTCGAGGAGGGTGGTACCGGCTGTGACTCCACCTAACTCCCAGCTAATCAAAAATGTGTGGTGGAGTGTGGGTGGAGCCTAGTTAGTTAAACAAGCCCACCTGTCTGGAAGCTACCAGGTTGGCTAAGACTAAAAAGCGATCTGTGATTACACACACAGATTAGCGCATTTTGCCTCATGTTACTCTGACTTTGATTGTGGGTGTATTTGCCCCAAACTGACCATATACTGTACATTAGCTGAAAGATAGCGAGCAACAACGTCCACATTCACCAGATACTCCGTTCTTCATGTTCTTTATGTTATCCTGTAGCATCTTTTCCTTTCCCCATCTCTTCTCTGTTCAGTCATTAGGTAGCTAAAGTAACCTTAGATACATTTCCCCTCCATTCAGCAGTCAGTTGAGATAGTTACTGTACATTACAGGGTATTTCAGCACCTCCATGGCTCATTAAGCTCTGGGCTCTGCCCACGGCTGTCTCCCCCAGAGCTCGCCGGTCCACCCGGTGTCAGCTGGTTAACGCTAACAGAGTCGCTCCTAACCCAAAACACAGGTGTCTGTCCCTTGCTCCGGTCGTTGAGTCCAATCAACCGCACAGAAAGTAATATTATTTGTCCAATATCTTCATCAAAATTTCTCCATAAAAAGGCAGCAACACCATAAATACAGCCGAGAGATCAAGTTCAGTGACTGGAATTAGCTGAGGTGAAAACGCTAATGCGCATATCTAATGGATCACATTATCAGGTTATCAAGTTATCAAGTTAACCTGGAAGCCAGAAAACTTTTTTGCCACATACACCGGGCGAGCGTTTCTCATTGGTTTAAATCTTTCCATCTGGTATCAAGTTATTCTATACTATAGATATACTATTCTTCTATACTATACAAATCTATGGGATTGACTCGCTTTTGCAGCCAGCCTCAAATGGCCATTCGTGGAACTGCAGTTTTTGGGACTTCCGCATTGGCTTCAATTCTCAGAACAGGAGTTTGGCGCTTGGATACAACGTCTATTGCAATTTGTTTTACTCTGTTGGGGACAAGCCAGTTTATTCACAAAATGTTTTGCAGTGTTTGGTATCCTGGCAGACTTAATAACAATGTCTTGATTTCAATTTAAAGTAATTAAGGTTCCCTGCAAACTTTAAGACCTTTGATTCAAACTTCTCCTAGCCACGTCAGATTTGTTAGTTAAACACAAAAGAAAGGACAGAAGTATAAACTGATATCCCTCGACAGCTACACCACACTCTTCAAAATTAATTTCAATCAGTCTGCTCAGGGTTTTTATAGAAAACAACAACAACAACAACAAATAGCTTCTAAGGGCTTTGTGTGTATGATCTTTTTGCAAGACGCAGCAGTTCCCCTGTGTTGGGCTCCATTTTCACAGCTCTAACAAGTGACAGCGTGTTGTGTGATGTGAATTTTTTTTTCTTGCATCATAGCAGCGTGTCAGTGTACCGCATGAGTGTTCAGCTGAAGACGCCACACAATTATAGTTGACAAACGCCAGTATCACTCCTAATGTAGTTTTTGAACCAGTTCTTGAACCAAAGTAACCTTTAAAATTAAATCCAACGGCACCCTGATAATGTTTATTAAGTGTCTGGCTTAATAACTCTCATTAGAAATGTTTGGTAGTTCCATGTGGACAATTGTTGAAACGCAGTCTGGATGTGTTCTTCGTCATGGTAACCATAAGAAATGTCTGCTTACATATTGTGGCTGTACTGGCAGTAAAATGCTTACAAACCAGCCCCAACCTACATAAAAACATAAACAAAAAATATGTTCATCTACAGGGAAAGCCTAATGTCAACTACTTGGATAATGAACAAATGCCTCTTCAGGGGATAATTAAACTGAAATGTGCTTTTACAAGCTCTCAAGTCCCAAGTGAAATAAATTGTTAAAACTGAAGGTGTATAGGGGCTTGGGTTTCAAGGGCGTCAGTTAAGATAATATAGAATAAAACAAGAAAACCTGCAGGCGTCTGGCTATTTGCAAGGCAAGCAACACTTGCACAAATAAGGACGGACCTGATAAAGGTAGCCTGATTGACTGGTAACTTTGTGGTCACTCAACTTGGCTGAAGAATATGTTTTATGTTTTTGAGATCTTGTAATAAAGGAGGAAAATTGGGTTTGTGTCTTCATTCCTCTGAACGTTCACCTGTGTTTTTCAGGAAACTGAATGGCACTGAACCAAAAATCATTTGTTGCTGAGGTGCTTACCGTGTTGAGACCCATAACACATGGATGGAGATCTAGGCATGCTGAGGACTGACAATGAATGCAAATTGTTGTTTAAGCAGTACTCTGCGTTATTGTCCGAGCCTGATTAAGGTCCAATGTCTGTGCTTTAATCTGCTTCCTTGAATTCTTTCATCAGTGCAGCCTTGCCTTCGATGTTCTGTTAATGTGATTGAAGGGGGGAAAAAATGCATTCTGGGGTGAAAATCTCATATTTCACATCTGCACTTCAGTGTTTATATGTTTGAAATGTACTGTGTTATTAATTAGGAGTATTGCAGCAGTTTTTTTCTTCTCTTCTGCAGATGTTTGGATGGATTGGAGGGCTGACAAAAAGTCTATTCATTCCCCTCTGTGGAAGTTGGTATTAATCCCTCCTCCTTGCTTTCTGAACAAATAATACTTTCTGTTCAGGCAGTCATGGGACATGAGAACACACACGCTGAAGGATTTACCATAACACACCCAAAAAAACACTGTGAATGGTTACAACGACAGTGATACAAGAAATAAACTAGAAATAAATAAAGACTTCAATAATACCTGACCTCTTACCTTAGGCTGAGTGCTGTTGTGAAGGGGGTTTGCACAGACACGGGCTCATGGGTAATGAGAACAGAACAGCAGTGGGGTTTCTCTGAATGAGAACATTGAGCATTGTGACCCCAAGACTGCCTTTCTCCATCTCCGGGGCCTGGGGCAGGAAGGCTGGGAGATTGAGAGCCAGTAGGGACCATTTGATTGGCGTCTGCACTGTGTCAGTCTGAGCTCATACAGCAAAACTGATGTGGAATATAACCAGTCAAGTGCAACAGAGATAAAGCTTAACATGGGAGTCGTAAATAAGGCACATTGAAATTAGGCTTTAGGTGAGAGACAATCGATTGGAAATGTATCGGCTGAAAATTAACAGGTGAACTTAGTGACCGCAGCTGAGATCGTTGTTCTTGGCAACAAGGAGTGCAGCACTTTGTCTCCGACTTATTGTGCTGGAATAATTGCACAATCATGTTGTCATCTGTAAGTACAAGCCTACACGCTTGGCCATGGTCCATTAAAACTATTCAAAGCTCTACACCTCTCAGATAATTATGTGGCAAAACAACAGATCAATAAAACCATTTATTTGGAATGGTCTTTAAAGTGGAGTTCATTCATGCATTTTTGTAAACATCACGGGACAGAGAGCAAAGTGTAAGATGTGATGATTGTTGCAATGTGTGGACAGTAATGATGATGAACTCTCGGTCCGTTCTACATGCGCTCTCTGAATGTGAGCCATTACTCATCTGGTCAGACAATGATACAGATGCATTTACAGCAGAGTCATTTAGGGAATTTACCTGCATAGACCAACACGTTCTCACTCCCAACTCGTCAAATACGGCAGCTTGGTCAGTGGCCTTTAGGTTCACACTCGACTACAACTCTAGCGTCAGTTTTGCATGTGAACGACTCCGCAGTCAAGTTAGCAACGTCCGGTTAGACTTTGATCATAAAGCTTGCTGACAAACAGTTGACATATTTTGAGATATGACTTTTTGACTGTTGTCAAACGGTCGTGGTTTGGTTAGGCGTAGACTCAAAGGACACAAAAATGACATTACTTGGTTGGGTTTGGATACAAAAAACTGCAGTATTTGGTTAGGTTTAGGCACCAAAACTTCTTGGCTTCTAGGTTTAGGAAAACATCCTGCTTTAAACTTGCGTTTAAATAGAATGCTCTGTCACTTACGTAACTACGTAATTTACGTAAGTTAACTTACTTATGCTGCATAACTTCAAAACAAATAAATGTTGACCCTTGATCCCACACAGGACTGATCTCCTTGGGGAAAGTGCTGTGTAGCCAACCACGCTCACCAACCCCTGTCTTTTCTTGCTCTTTATACTAGATCACTAGATGGGAGCTTCCAAAAATGATTCTAGAGGAGTAACTACAGCATCAAACTTAGGGTAACTGGCCAGGCTGCTGTATTCGATGCACTGGGAGAGAGAACAGGCTGGCGAAGACATGCAGCTATTCTCCCTGCTGTGTGTAATTTTTAAAACTTGCTTTGAATTGTTATTTCTTAAAAGCACATGGATGTGATATCTTTGGGGAGACAAACAAAAATAAAACTATTGGCACCATGCTGTTTCGCCCTACAAGGCTTTGTACTGACTTGACTGATTGGACTGAAATCTGAATGGATTCCTCTGAGAACAAAAAAAACACAACACATCTGAGCTTACACACTGTGTTTTGAATAGGAGATCACAGAATAGAGATAACGGAAAATTCAATAAAATGTGTAATTTTCCTTCTACTAGTTGTTTTTCCCTGCCTTGTCCTCACATAAGATTTTTGTTTTTGTGGTCTAACAGTCAACAGATAAACTTTTAGATTTCACTGTTTGATATACAAGGAGTAAAAAAGATGTGCTGTCACTTATATACTGCTGCTCCCTTCCTTCAGTTACGGTTACGTTGCCATAAATATGACCAAGCCTGATATTATTTATATCGGAAATGTATCTCTGTTAGGTCAGCGCTCCTGACAGTGATGGCTTGTCTGCTTGGGTTTCAAGGTGTGAAATACTAGATGAGTGCCGTCAAAACTGGGATGTGAGAAGAGAGAAAAGAGGGTGGAGAAACAACAGCGCAAGTCTGTAATTTTGCTCTGCTTATCTCTGTTGATAATCGTCCCCGTATGGATGTATGGAAATGTGCTCCTCAAGTGTCAGAAAGATCTATCAGCATGTCTAATGGAGCCACTGGTCAATGAAAAATGCATTAGCTGATTCAGATAAGAGGGGGGCGCAACATCAGCCTTCGTACTTAGGATTATTTATGGTGATGTCTCTGTGGAGCTAACGGTCATTGTGATTCATTTTTCACATTTTGAATGATCCACGTCTAGTGTGACAGAGAAACTTTCTAGCAAAACTCCTTTTATTAAAACTTGAGTTAAGTTTTTGGATTTTTAAACTTGATGCAACGCTGTATCCTAGTTTAAATCAGGAGATTGATTACTTATTCTCGTTGAAAAATGTAACTGATCTTTTTTTCTTTCATATTACCTTGATCCTCAGAATATTAAACACCATTGGATAGAAAAAGTATTTGTCAGGTCACATAATTTAAACAGTGGATGTACTGATGGATGTAATTTTAATGTGTGTTCATTTGGTTATTTCTCACTTTAGTGCAGGATGTTTTTTAACACTCGGGGAGGCATGTCTTCATCTTCAACATGACTCCTGTTGGGATTCATTGATATCACCCACCTGCATTCACTCCATCAGGATTGGGTGACGCCCCTTGCCGAGTTCATATAAATGTTTGCGTTATCTCTGTCCACCATTTTGTACCCTGATAAAGACCTTTGAGGTACAAACCTGTTGGTGTTTTATTGTTCAGTGAGTATCCATGTTTTGAATAAAGACTTTGAAACCTAATTCCAGTATTTCTGTTCCTGCTCCATGCATGAGCGCCTGAAGTTTGAGATTTCCTCTCATTATTTTTTTCAGCAAGTCTTCAAAACTTAGTTTCACTGTTGCAAAACTTTTTTGAAATGAGATTCCAAGCTTACAAAGCCTTTTTTTCTCGGTTTCGAAATATGGCATTATATTCATCTCATACAGGTGAAGATGTCATCTTTTAGCAGTCAGTACAGTTCATACCTTCACCATGGCCTAGCAGTCCCCTTTGTCCGCATCATATTGTACTCTCTAATGGATTCGAGCTACCTAAAAATATCCTCCATCCAAGTTTTGTGGAACATGGTTCAGTAGTTTTTGTGTAATCCTGCTGACAAACAAGCCAACAAATGGACACAGGTGAAAATGTAAACTCTTGGTGGAGGAAAGTTAACTTTCTAAACTGGTTATTGCTAGGCAATTGCAACATTGTGAATTTATATGACCCTGGAAAAGAAAGTCAATGATGAAGCCTGTGGCACTTCATTATATGAAGAAGATGAAACCAATAGGGATGACTGTTTTTTAATGTTGCTAATGATCTCAGTTGCTTAAATGCTTTTGTATGCATTGTATGACATGGATGATTCATCTGCAGGAATGGAAATGAGAGGCTGGACTTCTGAAGAATATGAGCCAGATACAGCCTCTGTCTATAACCATCTGTGTCTCGCTTGCTAGTTTCTCTCCTATTGGCAAAATGTCCTGTTGCGGCTGTCTGTGTGTGGTTGCTGATGTTATTGAGGTTATGTCATATATTGTGTCTTGTTTGCCTGAACGCTGAAGCTGTTGTGTTATAGATGCTTTCTACATGGACACAGTCAGTAGGTACACAGCCTGCAGGGTTCTGAATAATTAGAAATTTCTCCAATTTTGAATTTGTTGGTTTTCAGTCACCTGCTCACTGTGTGATTTTTAAATGACCCAAATTTGCAAACAATCTGTGATAACTTGTAGGCTATTATTGTTTTCTAAGCATATCAATAAGTGTGTGAGTGATTTTTATTACATGTGATGTGTCTTTAATATTCAGGACTGATCTCTACCTGTTTCAGAGTATAAGCTTGGTAGCACTGTATACTGTATATTTTTATTTATAGGACGATGCATGAGACAGGGGCAATCATCTATGTATGTGCGTTGTTTCTTTTTAATGCGGACATTTTTATCATGTTTAAACAAATCTGTATACATTAACATTATTGAAAATTAACAAGGGATTACAACTGGCATTTTAGGTATGCTCACGTTTGGTCTTACCTCCACATAAAGTGGTTTCACTGTTCAATTATGTGTTAACTGGAGTTATCTTTTACTTGGAACAAAGACCGCCTTATACTGAATTTACGGCTGAAGAAAAGAGCAGATTATCCCTGTGGCCTTGGGCAGTGACATCAGTGAGTGAATCAGTTTTGATTAAATACTTATATAAATTGGGAAATTTTAAGAGGTCATATTATGCTTTTGGGGTTTTTGCCTTTCTTTTATTGTGTTATGTAGCATTTTTGTGCAAGTAAAAGGTGTGCAAAGTGAAATAACCAAAAGTCCACGGCAAAGGGAGTTACTCTCTCCCACAGAAATCCCTGCGCCTTTACTTCCATAACTAATGTGTGTCAATATGTAACAGGCCTATATATATGTATATATGTATATAAATATAGCAAGCATGTACAGCTGTACCGCAGCCATGGTTACCAGCTGTAACACTGTTATTTTGGATCACACTACCTTGCTTGTTGTGACCCGCCCTTCTCTGCCTCTGATTGGCTACATCCTGCCCGTTAAGTAACTGCAGCAATGCACAATATGAGAAAAATAATGTGGTTTTTGAAAATCAAAGTATGTAAACCTATTCTGCTATATATATACCAAATATAAATATAATAAAAAATATAATAATTACCAAACCACCTAATATCATAAATCGTTCCAGTGTCTTCTGTAGTAGTATGAGCTAACCTGTAATTGCCAGTAGCTTTTAAAGAAGTTGGAGGATTAACGTGTCTTCTTATTTGCACAAAGACATGCTGTTATGTTAACAATAGGACCAAAAAAGAAAACTGAAATAATCCACAATTATCCTTTAAATGTAGGAAAGCTTTATTACTGAACTAACTGAAATTAAGGCAGATCATAATCATGGCTGTGGGCTGACACATTAGTGAGTTTGTCAGTCCTGATGAGATACTTATATAAATTAAATACACGAGTTACCTTTAAGGCTAGGATTATGACAATAATTATCAGGCTAATGATCAAAAGTTCCAGTGTCCTCTGTAGCCACTTTAAGAACAAGCTAATGGCCAATACCTTTTAAAGCAGAATGAGGATTAGCATTCCTCTCCCTCTTGCACAGTGTAATCCACTGATAGGCGAGGGTGATCAGATTGTATCACTCAGCCTGAGTAATCCACTTCACATGTTCCTTATAATAATTTTTAGCAGGTAATCAGCAATTTGCAATGGGTTATCTTTTGATAGTAACCTTCCCAACCCTATTAATCTATTATGATTCACCCTTAATGTAATTTCATATTAAACTGGGTGACAATTCATTAGGTAGTTGCAGTGGCTCCCGAGTGCTGCAATTACAGCCCATAGTGGAGGGCCCTGACCCTGGAATGGGCCTGCAGTCACGACGACCAGCAACGCTAATGGAAGTGGAGGAGTGAGGGGACAAGATGGCTGTCATACTCTCAACAAAGGGCCTGACCACACTGACAGGTGAGGATGGGCCTCTTGTAATTATTTAGCAAGGACACGGGCTGGAACATTAGGAGTGACCAGAGAAAATGGAGATCAGACGGAAAGTGAAATAGACACAGGAGTGCTGAGGTTGAGTGCTTTTGGAATGTGGCTCAGATGGTACATCTTAACAGCCAGACTTTTCTTTTTGCCTGCGGGTACAGTATTTTAAAGCAGAGTAATATTTAAAATGACTTTCAAAATAACAGCTGTATGCCTTGAAAGCCAAGATAAATGAGGCAAGTTTTATAGCCCAATGAGATTAAGACATTACACCATCTTATGTGTGATAATTTACTTTTAAGTATAGCAATACTCCACGAAGCCAGTATGTCATGGGTTTTTTTTATGTGGATTTCAGCCTTTAATTTGAACAGCTGAAAATGTTCTCACCATTTTTTCTTCTCTATTTTCTCAGCTGCATGGCCACACAGTGATGCATTTCACTCACTCAAATTAAGTGAGATCAGTGTTTGGAGTGCAGAATCCAATTCTTCAGTGATGAATTGCCTAGTCTGTGTTAAGCAGGAATCTTATTGAAATTAATAAACATAGGAATGTTGATGCGGAAGATTAGAGTTGTCATAATGTGAGAGTCTGTTTGGTTTGTTTATATCACAACGGTATGTGGTTTGTTGATAGTGTTTGAAATGTATACGTAGAACATCTTTGCATCCATAGACATGGACACAGATGCACAGACATTTGCCTGCAGGATCAAGCCTTCTGTCTGTCTATGTATTGAGGGAATGTGATGCTGCATAGCACGGCAGTTGCAGTAGAAGCTACCAAGTCTGTTTTGAATTGTGTCTCATGAGTGGAATAAAGATGACATCCTTGGCATTATTCCAAAGCGATAATGGAGTCAGACCCCTGGAACCCCACTGTGGTGGAAGGAAATGGCTTCATGCATTGTGTGTATCATACCTCTCTAATCTGAATGTGATCTATGAGTCTCTTCTCGCTCCGGCTGCCAAGTTAATCAACAGGTTTAATTTTTTTCTCAGGCTAATACGCCAAGGGTTGTTTGGCTTAACACAAGAGACTGTACCATTAGCAAACAGAAAACAGTTACAACTATATGCTTTCTCTTTCTCTATATATTTTGTTTCTTACCGAGCCAAGTCTATGATTAAGAACTGAAACCTTACAAAAGAGGGGAAGAAATCTGCCAGTGCACAGTGACCATTCAAAGGTCGTGTATGTAAGATTTAGTGGATCTAGCAGTTAAGTTGCAGATTGCAACCAACTGAATACCCCTCGTCCCACCCTCCCCTATGGTGGCTGCAAAAAACTTGAAAAAGTGAAAAGGTAGTTTCTAGAGCCTGTCTTTGCCTTGTCTGTTCTGGGCTACTGTACACTGTGCATAGCAGTGCTTCTCTTCTGGGTGCAGCCAGTACAGGGCAAATCACAGTACATGAAAAAATCAACATTCCAGTGCACACCGGGACATGATTGACACTATTTTGTTAACAGTTACATTAAAACCAAACTGATCTTGTTTGCAGTTTGAGGTGTCCTGTTACAGATGTTTCCTTTATAATGGCAGTCTATGGTAATGATGACCACATGGGATTGTTTGGAGTACAGTCATTGGTGAAAGAAGTACTCAAATTGTGTACTTAAGTAAAAGTGCCAATACATAAAAATTAAATTACATGCAAAAATCCTACATTCATGGGAATTGATTTTCTATTTTGTTTGAAGAAAATAAAACTTTAACCCAAGTAGTTTATCAATGTACCCCTCAGCTGCAGAATTTGCTGACTTAACATTTCTAAAATTGTTGTCTATGAAAATGACTCTTTTTATGCATTATAGAAAGCACTAATAAATGCCTTTTTGTTTAAAATGTGCTGAGTCTATAAACTTGCCTCTGCAAGTCGGAGTTTCAAAGGATTGATTTAGAATGTAATTGTCTTACTGAAGACAATAGTGTTGATAATAAGTCATTAAACAAAGGAACATATTTCTGAGAAAATGGCAGGCCACACTATCAAGAGAACAAGACAGCTGACTTCAGTCATATCGCTGATGGCAGCAGTTACTGACACAAGTTTAGTTTCCACCAAAGTTTAATTATACTCAGGCAGGCCCCCATTGGGACAGACGTGTCACACCACTTCAGGGGGTGTTGAATCTCACAGGTTAAACATAGAGCGAGAAGCGTGGGCTGCCACTCCACCTGCTATTCTCCATTACACTCCGCAGAATGTATCAGAGAGCGAGAGATGGACACAATCTAAACAGACACAGATGAACAAGCGTGCATACTGTATACACAAACATTTACATAGACATATGAAGAAAAGGATTTGTCTGGAGGCTGGTGGGAGGCTGCGTCTCTTTGCTTTCATTTCACTCAAAGATTGTCGGTGCTTAACATGCAGTGATGGAGAGGATGGGAAGTAATTGTCTTCCTTTCAGGCACCCCAGACCCCTGACAACTGCAGCAGAGGGAATGGAGGGGGAAAAGAAAGGTGACGTGACGGAGACAGTGACAGACACCACACAGCCATGTTCCATTCCACTGTCAGGCAGCTGTGTTGAAAATCATAACCACGCATAACCACAAAGTCTCTCCTGAACTCAATAGTGCTGGGACCTTCCAATCACTATTGATCATGTTTGTCAAATTCTATGCAAACAACACTTGACTTGTAGGCACAGTGATGCTTTCATCTAAATGCAGCCCTGTAAATATACGCAAAAGCCATATTTGAGTTAGAGTAAAGCTCTTGTGTTAAAAAGTCACCCATAAGAGCCTAGCTGATTATCAGATCTATTATTCAGCATTTTTTTGATTATCTGGAACAGTGATTTTTAACATCAGATTGCCAATGGATGGACATGTACTTCTTTGGCTCTGATGCAGCATTTCAATCCTCAAAGTTAGTAAAGTTATCAAATAAATGTTGGAGTAAAAAGTGCAATATTATCCTCCAAAATGTAGTGGAGTGGAAGTATAAAGTAGCAGAAAATGCAGAGATAAATGAGATAAAATACATTTTACAAATGTATGGCTTTTTGGAGCCGCTTTCCCTACGATATCAATAATCCTGCTCCTGATGTCTTCTCCATCTTCCTCTCTCCATGAATCTTCAGGAACCATCTGTGGCTGTAACCCTGACATTCAGCAATACCTGCCTTCAGAGTCTTATTTTCTGCTTGTAATGTATTAATTCTTAATAGTTTCTAGGGTTTGTTTCTGTTGGTTAACTTCTAGAGTAAACTGTCAAGGATGGCTTCTCCATCTGTTTTGAGATGGACTGTGTTATTTTTTCTATTGTTGAGATTTTGCAGAAAGAGTCGTCATATTTTTGAGATAACTCACTGATTGCTTCCAGGATTTCAGCATTTTTTCTGCTGTCACGCTTTGCCTTTTCTGTCGGGGGTTTGACAGGACTATCTGGGAGTGGAACTCCAAGGACATCGGCTTGGACGTGTGGGTTACTTTCAAACCAGTTAACATCTTCCATCAACTCTTGTTCGCAGTGTCTGAAGGCTGCTTGGCTGCACGGTTGTTGTGGTTGTTACAGGTCATCGCGAAGTGTCTGGTGTAGGGCCACTGTTAGCTGTTCTATCTTTTTTTCCTTTTTCCAACTCAAGTTTGTTCCCATTCAGCAAATAAAAATGTTCTTTTCTGTGCTGCTTTGTTGATGTTCAGTTACATTGTTGTTCAATTGCCTCCGCCATCTTGGCCCCAGGTACTTCCTATACCCAAAACCCCATTAATGATGTAGTGACGTCACATTCAGGAAATTATGGGAGGAAGCACGAAGTAGCTGGGGTAATTGGTTTCACTCACGTCTTTTGGCACAGTATGTTTGACTATATCAACTTTATTACTGGTCAGTAATGGAAAACTAACTGGTGAGACTGATTCAACTGATAGCTTACTGTGCCGAGTTGAGCGGAGCCGCGCTAGCGATGGTCCTGCTCTGGAGGGGTATTGTGAAGAAATTATAGCTCAGTTGTGGTGGAAATGCAATGGAAAAACAGCAATAGATGGCAAAAGCAGCATTTTCAAGTTAACACCTGACATGTCTGAGGAAGTCAATTAAAAAACTGAAGCATATCCTCTTCCACTTCAGTTTTATTGTGCAGGTGACAATGCTCAGGTGGTAGCCAATAACTACATCAAGATGCGTGAAATGTACTCTGGTCTTTGCCAAGGCAAGCTGGATATAATTAGGAATGAGTGAAACGGTAATCCAAGGCAGCTACAGGAAACAATCCAAAACACAAGTTTTCACAGGTCTAAGGAGACACATGTTAACATTTGATAGCCAGCAGTTACTCATATTTAGATAACCTAGCATAACAAAATCAGGGAGAATCTGGATTTCTGCTCAGTTTCAGCTTTTTCTTCAGAAAAGTGATATTACAGCAAAGTGTGCAGCTAAGTCCATCAAGCTCATAATCATGTGAGACAGACAGGGGTTCGGACTGAAAGTAGGAGACAGCAGAGCCAATGAAACTCCTCCACCAGTGATGCTGCTGAGCCCAACTTCGTCCAGACTTGGAGTCATGTGGAGGGCTTAAGGCTTGCTGCTGCATCTAAGCTTCCGCCACTGTTGATCTGTCGAAGAGCAACAAGACAGTCACACTGAGAAAGAGGGAAGTGAGAGGGAGATTGGGGGTGGCAGTAAGGGGGAGTAAGGCAGGATTAGGAAGATGGATTTGGATGCTGGTGTAGGGTAGCCAAACGGTGAGAATTAAGGAAAACAGTGAACAGTGAGGCTTATCAAGGCAAGTAAGATTTAGCGAGGCCTGAAAGCAGTCTTCTGCTCGAAGTTGGGCAGTAAAACCTGGATGCTCCACCAGATGAGGCCTCAAGTGGGAGGAAGACCCCCACCTAACCTCCAAACATAATATGCCTTTTTATATGTGCTCAATTTAAAGCTTTGTGATGGCAGTGCATGGAGTAGGTGCACACATTTAATCTACAGGATTTGTAGGAGTTTGAGTTGGTTGGGGTGAATGGCAGGTGTATAAATTCCAGGACCATCACATCAGAATCCAGGGTTCCTATCCAGTCTGTGGCTAGGTTTAGAGCATGGATTTGTTTGCTTCAGGTTAGGGAAAGATTGACTATTTAAATGTAGTTTTTATAATATTCAACAAAATTATATATTTAGGATTTGTGTAAATGGACACTAGTTTTCTATTTTAAATGTGTGCTGCCACCATAAAAAAATTTGTGTCCATGTAAACGACATTACAACATTATTTCACAAACTGCTGTGATACTGGGTTGGATATCCTATACTACCACGTTCCCACCTTACCAATTCGTCAAATTTGGCAGCTTGGTCAGTGGTCTTAAACTTCAAACTGTGATGCTCTACCCCTCTAGCATTTATGTCGCGTCGTGGTTGGCTTTAGGCAAATAAACTATTTGGTTATGGTTACGTAACATAAATAAGTGGCAAAACTGATGTCATGTCATGTACGTGACATCTTAATATATGTTCACTTACTTACGTTACACAAATTAAAAACAAATTACTCTTCCGTCTTGGTCATAAACAGAATATGAACCCCAGTCTCTGGAGGAAATGTCTTATGAATAACCCATCCAACCACCCCAACTTTCACCTAACTTGGAGTTTCTGTCTCGTCTAACTTTGAAGCATAAAGCCACTGCCCAGGCTGCTGTATTTGGAGTTTATAAGTGTTGGTTAACGTTACTTTTAAAAATAACTCAGTATGTCACAAGAATACTGCCATTTAAAAGTAACTTGTTTCGTTACTGTACTATCTACTGAGAAAAGTAACGTGATAGAGTACTTTAGAGTTACCAAAAGTTATGTTAAAACCCATTTGTGACTATTTGCATGTCGGCTATATTGTCCAGATGTACCTTTGAATGTATTGACTCTCCCGTCATTTTGTAGCCTTCTTTATGACCCTTTCTTTATGATAACTGTGCATCCTGATAACAGGAATGACAGATGCAATATAAACTTTTACAGCGCTTCATTTTGCTAACAATCTGACAGCCAACTGGGCATAGGCATACAGTATTAGGCACAGCTGTTTCAAAGAAAACAATACAAAACAGGCTCTTATAGCCTACAGTATATGATGTTTACCACCAGTGTTGTGGAGCTGTGTTTAGTCTGCAGATGCTTCTTCAAATTTGAAATAGAGCATCTTCGCAGCTGACAAGCACTTATCCTCCAGGCACAACTTGCATTTCACCGGGATGTTGCACTTGTCCTTTATGCCCAAAAGTTTTAAATAATGGGAATATTTCCATGAAGGTAATGCTGTCCTGTCCGCCATCTCGCTACATTGAATTAGCTAGATATGCATGCGCACTGACACAACTGTAGGTTTACCTTCCGCTGGCACGCAGCCACCTGCTGAGCAGCAGGAGAGAAACAGCAGTGCAACAACAGTGCATAATGCTTCGGGGATTTTCATTTATTTTTGTGGAGACAAAAGGAAAGGAAAAGGCAGCAAGTTTTATCCAGTAACGATTACTTTTATGAAAAACTCACTAAATAATGGATTACTTGAATTGCAGAACTAAGGTGTTGCATTACTTGTTAGAACAAAAAAGTAATCAGAGTACTCTAACGGGTTACTTTGTAACAACACAATGTGAAAAGGTATAAAGTACATTCAAGGCAGCCCTCTACGGTTGTTTTTGTGACTCTGTTAAAGTCTGCATGAGTGCATTCACTTCTCATTCAGTCTGGCTCCATCTCTGACTGTAAAACATTTAACCTTCCTACTGAGCACATTCATTTTGGGTTCATTTAGATTTGGATGTGGTGCTTTGTGAGGAACATTTGGAAGTCTGACGAGAGATTTGTTCATATAAACAAACTAACATTGAAAAAAAACGTTTCTGAATCTGTACTGGCAGGAAAACAAGCAGAACAAGAAGCAAGAAACACTCACTGGAACATTTTTTTTTTTTAAATGTAGTTTGCAGACATTGCTGTCAACCTCTGGGTATTAGCGTCAGGGCGGCATGATGCGGAACACTGGCCCTTTCTTTGCCTTGGCATAATCAAACAGCAAAGAGGACATCTCAAACATGCAGGATTTGTCTCATTTTAATATTTAGCACATGCCCTGCTTCCTCAAATGTGGATGCCAGACACAAATGCTTTCCATAATTCAACCAAGTGTAGCTGAGAAATCTTCCATGACCGTGTTTCTTATTTGTGAATCACCATAATACCAGTTCAGAAACTGGATTGTTCAGATACAATTCTCCCTGCCTTCTTTAATCTGCAGTCTGAGATCATCCCTCGTTAATGAATTACTGAATGTCTCATCTCATCACTGTTACATTTCTGAGCCTGCTCATGCAACAAGTTTTAAATGCCGAACATGTATTGCGGCTCAAAAATGTGTCAAAAAGTTCACCAAATTAGAAAATGTTTGAATACCGAAGGTTAGTTACCAACTTGAGCTGTCAGACATATCACTCTTCTTATGCAAACCAGCTTGTCTTCCTAACAGAGCTTTAATTTTCACCTCACTTCTTTACTAAATAAAGAGTGTTTGCTAGTACCTGGAGGCATGCAACAGAATAATTTACACTAGTGAGATGAAAAGGGTGTCGGGAATTAATTACTGTATTAAAGGTGCAGATAACAACAGTCTCAATGCCTCTGAGAGAAGAAAACAGAGATAGAGAAGAAGAAAGGGAAAAAGAGAGATTGGTGTGTCGAAAGTTATCTCTGCCCTGCAGCATAATGGGAGTGTTAAACACAGCTAAACACTTCAAAACGCGATTCAGTACAGGGAGAGGTGCTGAGCGGAACGACCTCTACGTCTGAGTGTGAGTACGGTTATAGATCACCTCTCTACTCTCGCCGTCTTTCTTTCTTTAAGTTCCAACTTCAGGAGAGGTTGAAGAGTTTAAGGTGTTTTTTCCTACATGTGAAGGTACACAGGAAGCCGACGCTCTTTCATCTCCAGCTGATTGCTAGGACGTTATTGCTTTGACTGAGGGTGACAGTAGCTGTCACGGCTGTCAAACAGCTCGGCCTGCAGCATATCAAACCGCAGGTTATAGTGTGACTGGTGACATGCTCAATCAGCCATTAAAGAGAAATCACTGTCAGCGGGACATGGCTGCTGACAATCAGTCATCATAGGGAGGATGCTCATACGCGCAATTGGACTCAAGGTGATTGGGAAGAAAGTTTGTGGTTGAAGGTTAGACCAGCATATGAGTTTTCTCATGTGCAGGAAGAGTATTGGTCTTAAATTAAATATTGGATATGAGCCAATCATATGGTACTCTTCCAACATGAGGAAAAGTCCTTGGCCTGTGACAGCCCTCGCTGTTCTGAGATCACTATGCATGTCACCCACTGTGTGACCATGTCGGGAGGAGTTGAGGTGAGCAGTAGGAATATGTGACACCTGTCCTGACTCAATGTCCACCTACAGAGGATCACCATGTGCAGCAGTTGTCAGTCGATTCCTCCAAAGTTTCAATGATGCTAATTATACAAAAATGATAACACTGCTCGATGACACAAAGTTCTTGAGCCATCCAGTCAACTTTTTATAATGTTGTTTCTATATTGTTTCTTCTGTTCAATCAGTGACCAGTCAATCATTGAAGGACAATGACGTGAAGCAAGTTGGGTTAACATAACTAACAAAATCTCTAAAATATGCAATGAAATTTTATTTTTTTAGAAACTCATCCATAGACAACCAGCCAGCGTGTCACATCAGAAAAATGGTTGACTGGGAAAGCAGCTTATTATGACTAATATTTCCGTTACTTGTTTGGCAGTGACCTCTAGGCCATAGTAATTATTACGACACCAAAGGAGGAACTCAGGCAAAGTAGTATAATGAACTATCTGTTCCTAAACCTAACCAAGCTTTCTTGTCTAAACCTCACCATACTATAAGTGTATGGCAAAGGTCCAGTATGCCTGTTGGTGGTATGCTGCAATGGTCCTGTTGTTTTGTGAACGGGGATGTAAGTCGTTTTGTCACTGGCATCTGACTATTTAGTCTTTTAGGCATGAGGATGTGCAACCAGCACATCATTTAGTCCTCATGATTTTGATTACACTGACAAATTATGTTTTGAAAAAAACACCTGGAGTAGTGGAAGTACTGAAAATGAGAAGTACTCACACTCTTTCTTAATTAATTCAACAATGTAATAAAAAGCCTCAATTAAAGGTAAAAGCCATACATTTATAATATCACTCAAACATAGAGTATGTAATTTCCACTACAAAGAGGCTCCACTATCAAAACAAAACATAAGACATCTGCAGAGTGTTCATGGAAGGAGCCGCTGCTCAGCTGGTGAGAGCCGACTGGAGAGTCGTGGGCTCAGCCAGACCTGAGGAATAAACAGTCACATTGGATTCTGCTCTGATCCCGGCTGTTTACTGAAGGGACAGGGAACTCAGAGATAATTTTTTACTCTCTGGGATTAAAAAGTGGATTCATCTTCGCTTCTGTTTATCAGCCTGACTACAGCAGCGAACTGTTGAGCAGAACTCTGTAGCCGATGTTTATGTCACATTATTGTAATGTTGACTGCTGACCAGAGCTGGATGGGAAATGCACTTTACTTCATGAACAAAAAACTTTACAGTGAGGAGAGGGGAAAAGAAGAGAGAGAATCACAGTCTCTGGCGAGTGAGTGAATAGTGAGTGTTTACCTGAATTTAAACAGAGATGCTCTCCTTCTGTGCCGTTGTTAGCTAACTTTAGCTCAAGGCTAATGTAGCCTATCCACCTTACACTGCATGAGTAGTAGTCAGAAATCCTACAATCCAACTTCCTTTGCTGTTGGTTAGTACATCATTTAACCACCAGCATTGCTGATGAAGCAGTGTACTATTTATAATGGGTGGTTTTATTCAATCAATTCAATCTATGCAGTAGAAGAAATATCATATCTTTTATTCCAAACACTCTTGTTCCTCATAAAACCCTTATGCTACTAACAGCTCATGTAGCCAACAAGCAGAGATGAGGAGGGGGCTGCAGAGTTCTACTCACTTGTAGTCTTCAACAACAGCTCAAGTGATATCACTTGAGGCAATTTCTCAAAATTCACGCAGCTCCCTCTGCAGCCACAAAAAATGTATAAACTTTTTTTTTTCCACATCTGCAATAGATCTCCCCTCCCCAAGGCCGGAAAACCAGTTTGATGTAGTCCCCTATAAGAGTAAGTGTACATAAATATCAAAAGTGTTTCTATAATTATATTCATAATAGTAAAGTACAAGTTATTTTAATAGGGTTTACAGTAGATAATTTGATTATTATTACTGATGGGTTAGGGTTCTGTTGGGTAGTTTAATCTGTAAAATTGCATCATATTTCATGAAATGGTCATTTTAAAATCTACATGTAGTGAGGTAATAGTTCCCTCCTCATTGTATGGGATTATAAAACCGCATATAATGGAAATACTAAAGTACAACCACCTCAGTACTTTGCTCAAGCAAATACCATTATTAAATGTACTGTTACTTTCAGCCATCATTATACCCCCTGATTTTGTTTAGTGTAAACTGGCTATGTTATCACACCTAAAGCTCAAACTATAGCAGCCACTTACGAAGCAGACTGTTCGAGCCTTAGCATTAGCTCATAGTAATCGTTGTGATTCTGACCATTATGCGCAGCATTAAATGGAAATAACAGCATAATATCAAAGATATTGAATAATAAGATTTTAAAAAGTAGCCTTTACTGAAGTAGCATTGGTACAAAAACAGTGTCCCATCTTGATATTTTCCTTTGCAGAGCTAGTTCCCAAACGCTTGGTTTGGGAACAATAAACAAAACAATAAACTTTTCCATAACCACCCCATAAAAGTTTTAAATTGAAGCAAAAGTGAACAATTTGGGGTCACACATTAATCCAAACGAGTGCAAACAAGACTGATGTCATAGACTGAAACAGCTCAGAGAGAAATACCCTCAAATGCCAAGAGCTGTAGTCAGAGACTGAGTCCAGGTCTGTCCACGGTGGAATATTACAGATTTGCTGTAACAATGCACAGAGGGCCATGCCCCCCATAAAACATCACTTGAAACTTTCCGAATCACGCATGACTTTCCAACAGGTCAAGTATAAACAGGCTGCGAGAGGCCTTTGAAACTGCACGTATGGTGTTTCATTTTAGGCCAGCCATCACGGAAACTTCTCCAACATGAAAGGAACTTTGGCAGGTGGAGTATCGTGTACCGTTGCCATGCCACTGTTCAGTAAAACACACAGAGGACAAGTAATGAAGAGAACAAACACAGTGTCCGGTCACTATGAAAGAGAAAAGAAAGGAGTTGAACCCTGAGGGGAAAAATACAACTGGTCTGTCAAATACATTGCAAGGCTCATAAAAAGCTCATTCCTGGGGTTAACAGCTGGCTGGTGCAGGAGGATGAGGTAAGATGAGGATGAAGTGCAGGTGGAACAGAAGGGAAAAGCGACTAACCTTAATCCCCCCAACTTTCTCCTGAAGGAAGCACTTTTTTAAGTCCAGACTCATCCTTCCCTGGGGAGGGACTGTTATCAGCTGATTCTTTCTACCCCTCCCTTCTTGCTCCCCCTGTTTTCCTTTTCCCCTTCCCTCTCTGCGATGCATCTGCCAGGTGTGATAAGGCAGACAAATGTTACCTTTACAGGGCTATTAAAACCATTTCCCCCCGCAGTTTTGAAATGATTATCGCCTTAGGCCCACGGTTACAGGTTAGCTGATAGCTCACCTCCATCTGCCCATATCTGGGTGACTCTTTGAGGCTTAGGGCTGGCTGGGTGGTTGAAGATTATATGCCTTGCTTAAACTGCTTGAATACCAGGGGGAAACGGCAGAGGTGGGAGGGAAGAGGAGGGAAAAAGGGGAGGAAGAAATGAAAAGAGCAGGAGTCATGACATCCACAATGCTGTGGCGGATGATAAGGAATATGGTGACAGCTCTTCCTCCCTCTGTCTGGGGCTCGGCCTCACTTTATGTGGGACACATTGTCAGGTAAAGGGCAGTTGCAGTCAGGTTTTAAAGAAGGCATGTGATTTCCTTTCTCAGCTTATCTAGAATATTCATGCATTGTTTGAGGATATATCTTTAATTTGTAATAAATTGGATTGAGGTAAGATATATGTCCTGATTCCAAACACCTTAAGTGGCGATTGTTAAGTGGAGGAACAGATTTTGTCTTGCATAATAGAACAAAATTCTGAAAAGTCTGAAGCCATCTCATTTACAAACACTTAAAAACTGCTTACGGTAGACATTTGTTAGCCGCTGAGACAGCTACAGTATCAATCCTCCAGTGTGGGTGCTTCCTGCCAGCCAGCGCTGTCTCCCAAATCCTCTCAAGCATCACGTCTGCTCCATAGAGATATCTCCGCCAACGCCAGCTGCTGCTGGCTTCCTCCCATTACCTGCTCCTTACTTATCTGTCTGTGGCTGACTGATGGTCGTCTTTATTTCTGCCCATTTCCTGCTGCCCATTAGAATGTGTCACTTATTGGCGGCAGATCTGGGTCACATTTGATCTTCTTTTCTATTTTTTAGTTTTCTATTTAAATGTAGGTGTACAGCACTACAAAGGCAATGCCAGTTCAGATGTAAAAGGGAAAAGCTTTCTTCTGAGCAATCAAGAGGAAATGCTAAGTGACTGCTGGTGAGACGTGTTCATTAACTCTGTAAAGGTGGAAACAGCCCTCTTTTAGCCACTCTGAAACCTCCCTAACAGAATAATCTGACAGCTGAGCCACTTAATTGAGATAGCGACAAATATATATTAACATTAATTTAATTGCACTCTGAGAATTTCCTCTCTAATTGACCTTGGCCCCCTGTACAGCATAATTACTAAGACCGTCACTTTTGCTCACCGCAGCCAGACACATCCTGTAAGGTCACTGACCCTGCAATCTGCATAAAGAATTAAACAGGTGATAAAGCAGGGCTTACAACAACCTAATGGCGAATTATCAGCGGGTAGAACCTGCAAATTTGGTTTTAATGTAAACCCCGATAACAAGTCATGTGGGACCCAGTAAGTATGTGGTTAATAAGACCAACTGGGAGGCATAACGGTTACTGAAATAAAATCCAGCTGTCTTCTGTCTTGTTGCATGTGCACACAAATTGCACTGAATAGAAACTACCGAGAGCTGAAGCAGAAATGAGTTACAGGTAAATGTTTTTATAGCCGATGCCAAATGCCAAAATCACTTGTTACTTTGGCATTTAAGACAGGTTTAATCACCCCTATGGGGGCAGCTAGTTTGCCCTTACGGAGGCATTTAAGACATCTAAATAAAGGCTTGAATTATGATCAAGACTCCAACTACAAAATGTCCACTGCCATTCAGCTAAGAATGAATTATGACAAAGGGCCCTTTCTTCACTCTATGAATAGAGTGATTTGTCGCTAGAGATGTCCACTGCTGTTTCCCCCAACCTTGCAGCAGGCGCTAACTTGTTATTCTACACAATAACATAACAAAGCACCTTTTGACTGAAGTAGCTCCTTTAACCAGAGCTTCTAGCCAGTGGTTCACCAGAGGTGATTGGAACTGCTCAGCCATGCAGTCGAGAGCCTGCCGAGAGCTTTTCACCCCAGCGTTTAATGAGCTACGTTCAGGTCCACAACACATCCATCCCAGTCCATTATTGGCTCCAAAAAGCTTTCAAAATGTTGTTTGAGCACTCAGTCTACTTAACCAATAGCCTATTCATAAGAGTGCCAACGGTCCTTCGCATAAAGGGCCATTTGAATTGTTAATTCAGATTAAAAAATTGAAAAACAGAACATATCTTGACCACTTAAAGACTTGATTGATTGCTGTATTTTTGAATACTGATATCAGTGTACTCATACACTCAAAGGCGTGTATGTCTTTCTGCCTGACCAGCTCTGTAAACCTAAATGACCAGGGCAATAATATGGCTGTAAATCCAGCCCCCATCGTCATTCTCAGCCCTTTTTTAGGTCGGACACGTTTTTTATTGAGAGAACAAAAACCGAATCAGTAACACGCTCTCAGCATTCATTGGAGGCCTCGTAGGTGTTTTAAAGCATCCGTTCTCCTGCATCGGAGCCCCCAGGGGGGTTGTTTTCTCTGCCATGGTGTTATGAGGAAATTTCTGGTAATGAAAAAAACAAGAGTGCGAACCTAGCCTGCAGTCCTGTGCTGGCTCCCCAGGGAGACGAGAACATCTTATGAGTGAGGCCTTTCAATAATGGAGTTCACTATTAATCATCCCCCTCACATGTCCGCTTTGTGTTTCCTTTCTATTTCATTGAGTAGCCATTCTTCTAAGGCAGAAAAAAAACTCTCTGCCGCTACCATTCAAGTAATTCTCTTCCTTCCTGCCTCATAATAAGAGATTATTGGCAAATGTATCTCTGGCCTGACCGTGAATGCCTTGAATACATGGAGTCCATCAACAATTAAACTCCAGCATGGCACAGAATGGCTCCACGGCCAAGCGCTGATGCTCGCCTCGATACAATTATTTCATTTTGAGGAACAGATGCAATTAGATTAGAAAGACCGTTTTCATGAACATGGGAGAAATCAATGGTCTGACTAAATGTTGGCTCTGAATCAGTCATCGTATTTTCCAGCGTACAATTATACACACCTTCAGAGTCATGACATTAAACCTTACAGGCAAACCGAGACAGCTAATGGTAAATGTTAAATGAGGCTTTATAAAAAAAAGGACAGGTAAAAAGGGAGCACAAGGCTGAAACAAACAATGACACTCTTGACTTTAATTAGTTTAAATGTGTTTAAGCTCACTGTATTCGTGTTTTAATTCAATGTGAACATGTACCGCAGAGGAAAAAAAGCTTCAGTCATTAGTTGTAAATATACTGATGTGTTTTTCTGTACATCTAGTATGATAAAATTTAAACTCACATTGTACATGTGAATAAAACGTCAAGGCATGTCTTTCTCTAGATTATTAAGAGACATAAGTTCCCAACAGCCCAGTGTCCCTGAGATTTACGTCCTTCTGTCAACTGTCCTTATGCCAACAATTAAATGCTTCAATGCTGCAATGTTCAAATTGAAGGTTCAGTGCATACTATTTGTATAGCCTCAAACTTTCTATAGTGACCCTGAACAGATGTAATAGAAAATGAGATTTAATCCCCCTGCCCCTAAACCGGGAAACAACAACAACATATGAGCTAGCAACCTATATGCTAAAAACGCTAACCCTTACCTGGTCAGTACGGTACAACTGGAAACAAGTTAGCAGCTTTTTCTTTCCCAAAGTGTCAAATAAATTAAGAATAACATGTAATTTAACTATTTGAAATGTAAATATTTAACCATAAGTATATATATATATATATATATATATATATATGTATATATATATATATATATATATATATATTTACAGTCATTTCAAATTTAACTACAAAATTCAACATTTAGAAAACTTTTACTTATTTGTTGTAAATAACATCTTCCAGCCCTACCTGCAGATTCACAGCCCACATTTCACTGGTTCAAAGAAATACAAAAAAGCCAGAGTGTTTTTTTCACGTGTGACAGAATGACAATGTATGCAGTTGGACCTTTCTCCAGATGTGTCAGTGGCTGTGAAAGTCTTTTTACCAGCATTTCCAGTTTGTACCGACAAATCTAAGCTATCAAGCAACACATATTCAAAAGGATATCTTTATCAAGCCTGTTGAGTTATTTAATAAAACTCAATATGGCAACACTTGAGTAGCAGCCTTTATTAGCATCCAACCATACTTTCCAAACTGGGTCTGATTTTGACTGGAAATTAATCATAATTTGTACACACAAGACATCCCATCCCCGATCATTTTTCATGTTTGACATGGACTCTGGTTGATATTTGCACATCTCCTGCATGTTTGGAATTGGTTTTTAGCTTACTTGCTTCAGATTGTCTTTAGATAGCATGCTAAGGCACTGAATACAACCTTAATAGGTGGCTTGCAGTGATAAATGACAGAATAGTTCTGGCTTAAAACTATGTGATATCATCTTACACAACTGACAGTATAGCATTTTCTCTCTTCAACAAACTCAAAGTCATCAAATGTGCTGTTATGTTTGCAGGAAATGAAAAGAAAACTTAAGCAGAACACTGCATTTAATACCATAACTGTTGCTTGATTGCAGTGTCCACAGGACGGAGAGCTGTTATGGAATGTAACCACGCTGCAGGTTGTGTGAGCATGTGCCAACAAGCCTCGGTCATCATGACTTATTCAAATTGTTTACTGACTGTTCCCCAAAGAGGCCAAGCAGGGGCACCGCTGTAGGAGGAGGGGGTGGCTGGATGAATCAGCGGCCCAGAGCTCAACGGGGGCTCTGGAACATGCCAGGGATTTTACATATTTATAGAGTCAGAGGTGTTGTTGAGCTGTTTGAGGTGTCCCAGAGGTCAAGCTACAGTAAGATCATGGCAGCTAGTGTTACCTCACGTGTGCTTTGTTTCCCTTTACAAGCACCGAGAAGCAGAAACACTCAAACAGCTCACGTCTTTGTTACATTTTCACCCATAATTGAATGCTTAAGAGTGCACATAGATAGCCTGTCATATTCTTCTAGGAAGTCTGTTTTGGACAATGACAGCGGAAATCTTTTTTTTTTAAAGCACAGATTTATAATAATTTCTTTGGAGGGTTGTTTGAAAACCAAACCTAATAAAAGTGTATCTGCACGAGCCAAACACATATTCACGCTGCCAAAATCTGAATGTTGTGCTATCACATTTAAGAGGTTACCACCACAAATACAGCAGTCTCACATATGTTCTTTATGTGTACGGTGCGTGCCAACAGTTAATCGCACTATTTCCTGTAATTCCCATCCCCTGGTGAGCAGATGACTGATGCCCAAACAGCAGACTTTCCTCAAGAATGAAAAAGAAGAAAAGCAGCGCACAATATCCGAGACTCCGCTGATGAAGAGCACATTTTCAGAAAGATTGATCTGGGGAAGAGGAGCCGACATCAAAAGCTTCTCACAATATCTTTGGGAAGTAGGAGTTATATGTTTAAGGATTTCAAAGTCCTATATGTCCTCTGAATATGTTTATCTGATCAGTGTCCAAAAAACTGGCTTTCATCAGGAGTGATTGAGGTAATTTTGCACGGGCCGCCTGTTTGGTTCAGCCCGTCTCTTCTGTAGGGTTCAATAGCTTCTTTCAGGCGGGAAGTCTGAGCTGATGCCCTCCTTCTGTGTGCTGCGGGCTTTAAACAAAAAGAAGAAAAAAAACCCACAACTCAAGTCTCTTTAATTAGATTACTTAATTTGCAGTTTACATGATGTAGTGTGTTGATGCCTGTTCTAAAACTGTATTTCAGTACCAGTAAGCAACTCTGGTTTTTATCAGCTGATGTCAGTCGACACTGGTATGTGTTGTGGCAATTCATGACGTGTTTAAAAGTGTTTTATGGTTTTACTGTGTGTGTTTATCGTAAACCGTGTCTGCGAGGCACATTTTCTTTACGGGAAAATAAAAATCTGAATGAAATCGAATTGTTTTGTGTCAAGTCCAGCCAACGTCAGGAGCTAACTGATTGTTACTCAGTTTGTAAGAAGGCAACTTGAACATACTTCCTCAGCAAAGGTTTATTCAGATCATATTTCCTAATTATCCTGATGTACTCCAGACTACATGGTGCTAATCAGCAGTAGAGAGCGGTCGGGGCATGAGAGGGGAAGGGAAAAAAACATGGTGGATAATGCTCACCTTCTTAACCAAAGGTTTATTCTGAGCCGTTGTTGCCTTGGTGAGCCAGCCCCCGCTGCGAGCAAAAGCGTGCTACATTATCAGTTCACCATGCTTTGAGAAGCTGCAGCATCACACAGAGCTCAATGGGCTCCCCTCTTGGCGTACAGATGGCTGTGGCGAGGGCCCTGGTGGAAATAACACTAAATAAAATTCTCTGAAAATTCTCTCTCAGGATGTGACAAAAGAAAGTGGGGCTACCTTGCCACCTGCAACGTCTGGCACCTCTCTCTCTTCTCTGCCAATTAAAAGGCTGAAAAAATAGCCAAGCCTCCAGGCCTAGTTTTGCATAATAACAATTTGCATAAAATGGGACCATCTGTTTGGAAACCGTAATTTTTTTTTTGACTGTGACTTTAATGTGTTAATGCTGTGAGCTCTGATTTGCTATGCCATTGATTTCCTTGTGGGCAAGGCAACTGAAGAAAAGAATTAAAGAGGTCTAGATCCCTATTAAATACAACACAGCCAAAGCCACAGCTCAGTTTGGAACAGCATGACAGTTTGGCATATAATCCTAATAAGACATTGACCTGATTACTTATATGCAAATTATATATGTCAATATTGGCTCAGAGAAAATGACATGCAAGTCAAGATAATAGTTTCTTTAGTTGGCTTCAGTATATTAATCTACAATATTGCAAAAGGATAGTTGTGGTTTATCACAACTTTGTTCCATTTTCATAGTTTTGCCCGTTGTTGCTATTGGCTTTGATGAGATTGTACTTACCAAATAAATAGATGAGAGCAGAATATGTGATATTACTACAGTCCAGTAAGACAGGAAAACACGAGCAATCAGACAATAACATACTGTAGTTAAAAAGCCACCAGTTCAGTCACAATATCTGTGTTCTGTGCACACATGACTGGTGCAATGAGTTAAAGCTGAAACAGGAAGTCGGTCTGTAAGCTGTGATGAATTTCTTCAAAGAACAGTTTGGCTATCCCAGGTATTGGGTGTTTGTCTTGCTAGCCAGACTAATTTGCAAATGCGTATTAGTTTGGAGCCTCTCAGATATTTCATCAACGGGCACAGTCCAAAATGTCTCTGGACTTAGCAATGAAGTGGTGAAGTAGCGCTGAGTGACACATGCAAATTGAGCCGGTGCATGCTCCTTTTTTCAAGCAGGAAGGAAGTATAGCTAAACAGTACTCTAAAATGTGTTTCTGAAAAAAGTTTGAAACAGGACACGGGCAATGCAGTAACAGAATGTTGATTCATATTTAATCAGCACTACCTGCTGATGTTATCTGAGTTTGGAGAGCCTGGTGTGCCGTTGGAAGGACTTGCAGACTGGACACAGTTGGATAGATATACAACTAATCAGAGCAGTGAAATGTGTGACTTTTCAAATTTGGCCTGTATTGATTGCCCATCACATCAAACAGTAAATAAACGGTCGCGACTGGCCTCTCACAGACCAGGATGCAGGGAAATCTGCCTGAAGGGGAAAAAAAAACCATGAGCTCAGCAGACTTGTCTGGTTCACAGGCTAGCTTCTTGCATTGTCTGATTTCATTATAGTGACAATGCAACATACTGTACACAGATCTCAGCATTGTTAGTGCAATGTTATACTTACTGATAAGACTTAAGTTGTATGAAACTGGAACAATCCTCACTGTGATGAGAGGATAACGCTCATATTATTTCAGTTTCCACAGGGTGACTCAGCTTTGGCACTGGCCTCATTTTGTTTGTGCTGAGTCTGATTTGTTGCCACAGGTGTGGAGCGCATCCATACATCCACAGAGCTTCACACATTCTGCCTCACTCACGGTTTCTATCTTCCTCTTGGCATTGTGCCACTACATGAAGAAGAGATGATGGATTTGCGACAAATGAGAAATTAAACAAGCGACAGAGCATGAGCACATTCAGAGGGGCCTGATGGGAGTTGATGACCACTCAGCGGAGGCTCGCTGCCATGTGTGTCTCCGGAACTGCCAGGCACTGTCTAAACGCGCCTTGTAGGGATCCTCAACAGATGGTGGACATGTGGGACAGCTCTGCCTTACAATCTTCCCTGGTTTGCTGTGTTCGCAAAAGCACAAATGCTTTTTATGAGCAATGACCCAAGACGTCATCAGTTCATTGTTTTATAAAGGGAAGAGGGTTATAACTCTCATTAAGATTTATTGCATCTCCAGGCTTTTGATATTTATTGTTTGCTTTTCGTTGCTCTAACTCATGGCGAACATGTTGCTGCGCCCGGCGACCCATTACTGTACATCCTGCAGCAAGTTGCTCAGTTGATTAGAGAGACTCACCTCATTAAGAAAAGATCTGGACCGCCTGTCTTGTGGTTTCCAGAAGAAGGATGGGGGACCATCTTCTTCTCTGACAGCCTTCTTGGTTTTTCCTCATTGAAACGGATTATTTTGAGATTTAACTTTTGCATTTCTTTTTTTTCTCACAACAAAGGCTCAAGTTAAGCTCTTTACTCAAGGGGAGGCATGATTTGAAATAGCTGGCGGTTGTCATCACCACATTTCCAGATCTGCAATCAGTTTTCCCTTATCTCCTATACCACCATATGGCCTTTAAAGGATTATGACACCATATATTTGAATACATTACAGTAAAAAGTCAGTCAGAATGATGTGTTTAATCTCATCTCCCTTTATGTTTAAACCTTTGCTTTTATGTATGAGGTTTATTGATATTATCCATATTTTTATTATTATATTAATTATATTATTATTTTTGGACTCCTCTCCAAAAGCACGCAGCACTAAATTATTGTAATTTTAATTTTCAGTGTCTATAATTAGGAAATTCAAATAGTCAACCCTACCCCACGCTTCTCTGGCTCCAGCGCGGTGCCACCGTCTCCATTACTGACACCATTTACCACCATTCGAGGTGTCTCACTGTTTTAATTCAGCGGTGCAAAAGCAGCTGCACCACATTCCTCACGCTCCCCTGCAAAACAATTGTTAACATTCCACTAATTATAATACTAACAATTAGGCATGGGCTGCAGAAAATAAGGATGCAGGCCATACGGTGAGGCTTCATCAAAAATTCTGAATATGAGATTGACTTATCAGGTGGCCTGTTGGGTGCAATTCAATTATGTCTTTGTTTTGCTGCGGGGGAATGAAGGGAGTAGATGCAAATGCAACACACAGTGAAATAGCAGGAGACTGCTGGTACCGATAAAAGGTCAATAAAAGCAGCAGCGTGAAAGAGAAAAGTGATTAGCAGTAAAGCTAATAGATTGTGGAATATTGTACTGAGGGAGTCATTTGAGTTGTTTTGTTTCAGTGGGCGAGGGAGTTTTTAGGGTTTTTCTCGACTAGTGTCTTCTTGAAACAACTTCTATTCGTTTCGAATGGGAAATGGAGTTTCCCTGCTGTGTTTCCAGCATCTTGATGTTCCACATCACATCCGCACTGCTCTTTTTTTCCTTATTTTTGCGAGGGCTCCTTCAAATAGTTTAGTCTGGGAAACACTGGTGCTGAATCTGACTTATATGTCGCATCTGTGTTCAATTACACACAAAATATCACATTTTCTCTCGTCACTAAATGGAGCAGCTGAGGAGCAGAAGTTGTAAGAAAACAGACAGGAGCTCCGTCTTGTTTTTTCCGAGAACCCACCGTCTTCCAAGAACCTTTGATGTTATCCACGTCCACTCTCCAAATGCAGATCTCATTCAATCACCCTGTGATCGTCTCCTCTCCCCTTATCTACCGAAGCTTTTCTCTTAGAAAACCCACAGGAGCCGACTCTGCAGCGCTCACAGTGATAAGTGGGAATAGAGAAATAGAAGGGGAGAGTTTACCTCCGCTGTATTGTGCCAGAGTGAGCGTATTCCAATTGATGTCTTGTCTGAGACTGGAAACGGTGGGCATATGGGACACCCTCCTCTGCAATGCAATATTCAAAGAGATCTTACATAATTCATCTTTTTTTTCCTCAGTTTTTGGAGAGCCATCCTCAAAGTGTCACTGGCAGACCCTTTTAATTTGACAAGCCTGTGAAGCTGGAGTGCAAAATCTTGACGGCTTGGCTCCGCAACTTCTCGCGGGACGGGTTGATATTGGGATGATAATGAGGCACCCTTTTCAAAAGAATGGATGAATTAATAACCAGTCATCAGTCTGGGAGGAATAGTTCAAAGGCCGTCATAATCCAGTGGCTCATATAGCTCTGCTTTCCAAATGAGAGGAACCATGATTTATTTAGGTCATGGACAGACTGCTGGTGAATAAATACTCATATTTTTGTAGTCTGGAAACAAACAGAAAACAACATTAGCAAGAATAACTTCAGATGGGAGTTGACTTTCAGCAGCTCTGATTTGCTGCCATTAAGTGACAATCCATTTTCTGGAATGCAGAGGGAGTCTTCACATGTATGTTGATTGTTCTGGTGTGCTCAGGCGCCATTGTTCTGCAGCATGCACATATTCTTTGTGCAGTTCTGCATTTCTTTGATCTTTCTCAAGAGGTAAAGTTGTAGGAACAAGAACATAAAGTACATTTCTATATCATGTTCCAAAATTATGTTTATAAACTGTGCTACAAAATGCAGTTTTCTTTTCTCTTGAACTGATTATTTCTTTAAGTTTCTTGTGTGACAGGATCAGGTTGACAATATTTTATCATTTCATTTACTTATTTGTTTTTATTTGAGTATTGTTCCTGTATCCATTGTTTTTTTTCTTGCCTTAGATAATATTAGGGAGCCCTATCACCGTATATTTTTCTTTAATGTCCTATGCCAAACATCTTATTCCAAACATTTTACTATATGTGTGCAGGTCAACTAGACTATAGTTAGTGGTTTGGCGAAGGTTGTGGTTATGGCGCTAATGCAGTCGACAATATGTTTTACATCAACAACCCTAGCATTGGATCAGATGATTTTGTGTAATTTGATAGGAGTGCTTGCTGTGATAACCCACAGACAGTTATCACCCAGCACCCCTCAGCGCTATGGAGCATTTTTGCATCTTTAAGCTCAGTGTTTCGGTTTTGCAAAGCCCACCCTTACTGTTTTGGTTCAGTGCACTCAACAAATTAATTTCCCAGCCAGAGCAGATGGCTTTTCAAAGTAGGGCACTTTCGAATTCATTTATTTTATCGGCAATTGGAAACAAACCCTGGTTCAGATAATCAGAAAAATGCTGTATAACGGATTTGATAACCAGCCAGGAAAATAATTGGTCAACCCGTAGCACATAGTATCCAGTATATACATATGTGTGCTGTAAATATAACTATAATTTACACGTACTTGTATTTCTGTTACTTAATTGCCAGAATTATTAAGTACATTTAGACTTTTACTCACACGCTATTTGTATGGATGACTTTTACCAAAGTCATATTTTAACATGCTACCTTTACCATTACCCAAGTATGACCTTTAGGTACTTTTTACAATGCTGATTTGGAAACACATTCACTACAACAACTTTATTAGGTGATAAAATGCTTTGTTTACAACCTGCTCAAAAAGCCAATCAATGCAGGCTTAGGATATGGTAATGGTAAACATCTAAAACACTTTAGGTTAGGGAAAGACCAAGAATATATATTTCATTCATAGTTCCTCGAGGCACACTAAGGCATTAACACTGTATGTTGTCAATGAACTAAATTTGAACAAATGTTGGTATTGGTATTGGAAATAGCTCTCTGCTTAGTCTCTGCCAAGTGGATTTCATTCCTATCATCTTTTCTCTTACTGTATGCCAGTGAGCCTCATTCTAGTATCTTTCTTTATTCAGTCCAGGCACTCTGCTTGTAAGAATGAGTTGGCCACAGTACTGATAGCAATGGTTTGCAGATTTTGAGATTTTTTCTTTTGTTGATCTAGGAGTGATATTTTTCCACCAAGCATGGATGTAGCAGTTATCATGTTCATTCCCATCATCCACACACTCCCTCCTCTCTGACTTCCAGTTTTTCACAGCCGTAGTTTCTAGGTCACATTGCGCTGAATCACTTGCAACTGGAGCAAACATATTTTCAACTCGCATCAACTTTTCAATCATGCATCTCCTTGATAGAGGCTCAGCACACTGGAAAATACATTACATGTTTGTTAGCCGACACCCAGCTGGATCCCGCCTCTCCCAAGCGGTCCGAAATTAATTTGTTGTGGCCAAATAGTGTGCAGGGGAAAAATGTGAGCTGTTGTCTGGATGCTGTGGTCCCCACATGAGCCACCTCTATTTGTCTCAGCACCCCCTGACAGCTGCAGCTCTCACAGCTGGGAGAGAGAGGCCATTAGCAGGCGATTTCACCCCTCCTCTCCCTCATGTCTCTCCTCCATTAGACAACTTCCTTCATGCTTTCCCTGATGGACAGTTTTTTAACTTATAAATCGACCTTTTGCATACCAACACGTGGTGACTGAAGTTGTTTGCGTCCCAGGTATTGCAAGCTTTGAGCTGTTTGTTTTTCTGATCAAGCGGTGCAGTGGAGGGAAAAATAAAAGGTTATTAAACACACTGGGTGTCGAAAGGGGTTCTATACATAATCCACCCACATGGAGTGACTTGACAACTGTGTGAAGACATAGTGTGGGACTGTTTTTGAAGCTCAGGGAAGAATGGCATCTCGCTTATTAGACCACTTTAACAATTTGCACGCAGGCAGCAAACAATAAGCCAAAAATAAACAGCCCAATAGGGAAGAGCGATGGCATTATGCACACTAAGCCGTCATTCAATCCATCATAATTGAATATCTGCGCTATCAAGCACATTCATCCCACATTCTCATTGTTGACTTATTGTTAAACTCAGTGAATGAATGTTGTTGATACTGCTGAATTTTAATTCAGAGCCACGCTCATGCATAGCTGGAGGGACAAAATGAAAATGGATGTGGGTTTGCGAGTCGTGAGATCTGGCTTGAAGCTCAGCGGTAATCATTGGGCCTCTCCTGGTTAATCATTTCCCTGGGTGTGAAGCAAGATACTTGGCCAAGTAGCCAATATGAATGGCTACTGGGAAGATAAGCTGGAAATGCAGTTCCTCTGTTACTGTGTACAATAATCCCGGCGCTGCATCTATCAGGCCTGCTATTGAAATGAACAGATGGACTCCCACACATGCAGCACAGAGGGGATAGATAAAGCATTTTCCTACGTGCTGTGACAGTTATTTATTGACTGTTGGGTACACAGGACGTAGCCTGTGAAAACATGTGTGCGTAATGTTCAAAGAATTTGTCTTTAAAAGATGTTCCATTTTGTATTTAATGTATTAAGTACCGTGTATTATGTAACGGTACGATTCAATTGTGTGCTGGTCATTGTATTTGGATATTTGATACCATAGCGGTAAAGCAGTTCTGACAGTTTTCTGGGTTAAGATGGTGGTTGTACAGAAGGACTTGTTGCATCCTATTCAGACTGCATATCTATAACTATGTCACCTGCAAAACAAACTGCACATGTATACGACTAATTTACTTCAGCCCTAATATTTACATTTTTGAGCCAGTGCATGTCAGCTACAGTGTAGCCAATGGCATATATGGCAGCTATGTGCATAGGTTTTGTTACTATGCCATTGGTTATCTTTAGAATTGAAGATATGCGAGAGTTTGCACTTCAACTTAAGAGTAGTGGTTTAATACAAAAGTAATATTTTGCTGTGTAATTGGAAACTTAGTGCTTATAAGTACTTTTATCCGATTCATTTATCTCTTACTATATAGATGTTCTGGATCATAACTCATTGCACTGAAGGAAGGCCAACAGCCACTTGGCTATTTGCGTTCCTTCATATTTTGTATGTGATAGATATAGAGACTATGTTGCTATGAATTCACCTGAAAAAAGAGTAACGTGTCTTTGGCCCCTGATAGTTTTTGAAATTTTAAACACAATAGGTGACATCTTCTCATCGCCACTTCAGTATGTCTGCTACTGCTACTTCAGCACCAGCTTCAATGAGTACGAGTTTCTTTCTCTGACTGTTACAGCGCATACTGCTTTGATGAAAGATCATGCTGAATATACTCTCCTTCCAGGTAGGAATTTCAATGGATAGGTTCTCAATGTGAGCAACCTTTACCCAGTGTGATTCTGTGAGGCTGGCCTTCTATATATCTCTTTGTATAGATCTCACATGTACCAGCCTCCATTATTGAAATACTGCTCATGTAATCTGAGAATTGGGTGTTCTTTCATCTGTGCTTGTGCAAGAAAACGATGTGCAGCATGCTGTGTGAGATGCAGAATGGGCAGACTAGATCTATTTAAAAGATGGTTTAATTACAGAGAAATAGATTTATGTTGGAACAGGAGGTGGCTGATAGAAGAAAGACAGAAATTACATACCTCGTTCTACTCTAATCTACAATGTTAAACAAAATAAAGATAAGGGAATGTGTGTATGGAAGAAAAACGGTAACGCATATAAAATTATTACCTTGAGGCATTAGATGATTTGGTAATCACTGGAGTTGACCCAGCAACTTTGCAGATTGTTTTGTAGAAACAAAAGATGAGATCATTGTCCTTTGCTCATTAACACCATAGGCCATACTACTGCATGTGCTTCAGTGCAGAAACGTGCAGTAATAATGTTTCCGGATTACTGTAAAAAATTATTTTTGACAAAAAAGCTGCTGCTTTTATTGTGACAAAACCACAAGCCACAAGTAATTTTCAGTAATTTTTGACACATGACGCACTGTACAGATACAAGTTGGACTGGCCTATATTCAGCTATAATGTAGCTGGCCATGCTTGGCCGTCTTGTAACTTTGTCACTCGTAGATTGAACATCAGCGATCTGAAGCTACTGCCGCTGTCTTTGTTGTGCACAATTACCATGGTTTCATGTGTTGTTCTCATTTATCATGAGGTTAGTGGAAAAGGCACTCTATTTGTTTTTACCAGACGGTGCTAACTCACTCATTATGACGTCATCTGATTATGTAGTACGTTTTAACTAGAAATTATGTGGATTATGTGTATGTGAGAAATTCCCGGATGTAGGCCTCAGTTGCCCCAGAATGCACTGCATCTCCTCAGACTGTCCGATGGCAGACTGCGAACCAGTCAATTCAAACACCACACTGGAGTTTAATTTATAATTTCTGTATGCTATTTCATTTATTTTCACAATTAAGGCCAATCAAAAATGTCCTCCAACATTTTTGGAGATCAGGGGCTACTAAATGCCTGCGGGAGTAGCTAGCTAGCTGGCCTGCCAACTGCCTCGCTGTTCTCCTTCTTGGAAAATGTGAGGATGGTAGTTGCTAACATTGCTCCATCTATCTCTGATCTTAATAGTTATTTTACCTTCTTTATTCTTTAAATCAAACGTAATTCACAAACAACAGTCTTTACTGAATCTCTTTACTTTTTATCTTTACTTTACCTTACTAATATTACATTAAGTGGAGGATGTAATGTTGATTTACATTTATGATTTGCACATTTAGGAGATGCAGGAAAGACATATTGCTGGAATTTCCTTCACTCAGTGTGAATGGTCTACTGGTGATGACATATTTAAATGTTCATTTAGTAGGCAGTATGCTGCATACAGATTACTGATAGAGAATGTAATATGTAGTATGCAGTGTCTTAGTATGTGATTTTGAAGACAACCTCACTGAGCTCTGCAGCAGCACAACAGAGTTATTCCGGACTGTGTAAGACTGTGTTTGACTTTGACCGTTGTTTTGGAGCCCCCTACTGGCAGCTCGTCTGCAGCAGTGTAAGACATACCACATTTCCTGTCTTGACGGGATGTTGTTCAGGAAGAGTTGAATGGCCACGTGTATGCATCAATCAAAGTTTCATGAGAGTTTCATGATCAACTCATACTGGAGTTTTTTACTGACTGACCAGAGTGTTTAGCTAACTGGATAGCCTATCATCTGGTGAGATGATGAGACTGACACTTCTCAGTTTTTTATTTAGGATGGATCGCCCTCTTTTTTTCCCCCAGGAAAAGCTGGAAGCTGCCAGGTACAACCACAGACTGATTTGCCACTGAGCAGCTAGCAGCTGAATGAGGGATGCTTGGACCAGTGCTGCTTTTGCTGCCCAGATTTATCCTACCAGTCCAGGGACTTGCTACTCTAACCTTTAGTCTACCACTGCCCGACCTAAAGTTGAATTCACCTGTTGACTGAAGTTTATTCACTGCTTGGGTTTAGCTTAAGATAGTAGTAATAAATCCATAGCACTTGCACTTAACTTTTTTTTTAATTTTGAGGTGCAGGCTGTTTTCATACTTTGTGTGAGCTGTGTTTTGGCCACACCTCTTCTAATCTTGAGTGTAATTGTAGACTAATTCAGTCCATACATCTCTTATTTTTGTCCTGCCAAGGTCTGCTAACATTATTGGCAGAAACAAACGGATACTGATATGCAACATGCTGAGTGCAACAGCTCAGGCAGCCACAGTAAATCAATGTTTAACAAGACTGCATTAGAAAAGAATTATAGAATTTATTCATTCATCCATCTATGACATTACTATTTAGGTTTGGTTTGCTTTTTAAACACACATTTGGCATTGTTCTTGTTTTCAAAAATTACATTTCATTTCATTTCGTCTCGTTTTTGTAAAGAAAAACGGGCATGAAAAATCTTTTCTTTATACTTTTCAATGATAAAACACTGATTTATGATCTAGGACCTGTTGCGATATCTTTAACACTTCCCAGTTTTGTTCGCTGATTGGCAAAAACAGAGACAGACTCTGTTCAAACCTACAACTGTGTCTTGCAGGCGCTGCAGCTGCATAAAATTACAGCTGAGTCTCCCAAATCGTGCGACCGTGCAGCGTCTTGAGTTGAAGAAAAACACTGTTAAAGATGAAAGTTAAAGAAAACAATCAAATGCTTGTGGCCCACTGTCAGCTCTTACATTATAGCTACTAGTGTAGCAACTATTTTTGCCAGAGCCTATTAGTGTAATTAGCTCCTGCACTGATCTCTCTGCAAGATAGATCTTCAATGGAACCACTGACCTAATATAAAGGCGAAAACACAATCAAAGACAACTGAAACACTGAACTTGAACATGGAGTTTAAAACATTCTACTCTTTGAGCTAAAATAGATAAAGTTAATAATTTGTTAATCAAACAGTGGAGGTCATCTGAAGAAATTATTCATTATGAAGCAAACAGTAAGATTATCTATTATTTTTAAAAATAGGAATGGCACGATATGAAGAAAGAGAGTAGCTATCAAACAGTGACATATTTTTACTTCTCTGAATAAACAAGACTTGGAGGCAGACACTCCGTTTAAATAGCACGAGTCCTCATTTCCCTCTGGAGGAGACACATGTCTTATAATCAGCCAGCAGCACATAATCCAGACATATGCCGCTTTCATTGCTCTGCTCTTGTGTCAGCGCTCATGCAAGTGGTGATTTCATTGTTGTATTATTTTTTTTCCCCCCCTCTTTTTTTTCTTTCTGCAAGAGAGAGTTGCTTATAACATGAATAATTAGTGCCTGTGATAAATTGCTGTGAGCCTCATCCCAAGAGGCCAGACTCAAAGAAGACAGCCTTCTACTGTCTTTAAATGAGCTATTTTTACTCCACCAGTCAACAGGCAGTTTGGGGATTTCACTATATTCTGCTTAGTCTTTGGAAAATACTCTATAATTACTTTGTCGTACATCTGTGTGCAAATTAAGTAATCAAGTCTAATTAAACCTTGCAAAAGGCAGACGTTACAGTTATAATATGGTCTTCTAACTGCAAAAGTGTACCTACCCTGCTCTCATATTTCAGCAGCGCTTTCGTCTCTGTATTCCTACTGTACGCACTGAATGATTAATTCAGACTCTAAATGAGCTGCCCTTGACTTAATGCACAAAAGTGATGCAACAGATCAACAGACATTGAACACTAATGAGGACTGCAAGGATACAGATGTGCTGTGGGATTAATAAATGTGGACATATAATTATAGGGCCCAAATGCTGCTGAATTCAGCCTATGTAAGTGACCTTCGAAGGAGTTCAAGTGCCACTTTGCCGTGACCTTTGCGGGAGGGGTGCAAATATCAGATCTATGTAAAAATTCTTGTTCCCTATAAGTCTGAATCTATTCGCAAATGCTCAACATTCTGAGCAAAAAGGTCGGCCTGTGATGGAACAGTCCAGCAGCCAAGCGGTGTTCGACACAGACACTGGAGTTATCGTCTTCTAAGTGTTTGGGAGCATTTTGCATTCAATAATATAATGAACAGCTTTGCAAGATGAATGCAACATTTGTTTTGTCAATATATTTTATGTCACCATCCAAAGGCTAACATTAACACAGCAGGGCACTGAACTCCAGCACTAGCAAAAAGCTGACTGTCTGTTTCATTTAAAAAGCCCCACACTCATGTAGGGTTGTGGATAATGATGGTTTTCACTGGTATTAGCTTTGCAGCAGGTGTGGAGTTCTCCGGTGCTGGAGTCATAAATGGCGCTAATAACAGCAAAGCAAGAATCAGAATCATACTGTGATTTTCCAAAGTTTCCAAAAAATATTTTCTGGTTTAACCTTGATTGTCCTCCAGCTGCTCTGCCTCAACTCTGAACACATAGTTTTACCTGTTGCAGCAGCAACTGCTAGCCACTGCTAGCCAACAGCCTCCCGATGAAAACCTTAGGATAAGAGGCTGTATGCAGCCTAAGAGAACTATTATGGCCAGTTCTGGTGCCAAAGTTATCTTATGGAGTTTCCTCATGGACAGATACCAGTAGCATTGTTGCTAGTATAACCACAACCTGCTGCTGTAGCTGCCATAAGCTAGTTAGAGGCAGAGCGAAAGAAAAGCAAGAACCGCCTCTGTACTGTTTTCCATGCCATCAAACTCATCTGTCGGTCTCTGTGGCTGTGTCGTTCTGTCCTGCCTTGACATTTATCTCTATTGCCTACTGTAAACGCCAATCAATATCTGCCACAAGTCTCTCCCTCGCTGCCAGTTTTCCAGGTAACACCTAACAATATCAAAGCAAAAAGCATTCCACAAGCTGTTTCATGGGAACTTCAAACCTTATCCTACCCCCAACTCCACTGGCTGTGATTGGCTATAGTGCAATGTGAAGTCTCAAATGTATTTCAATCACAAAAGGTAAAATAAATGTACGCAGTGATTTTGCATTTTGACTGAATTTTGACACTCAAATGTACGTCACGATGGCCGATTGCCAACAGTCTGCAGTGCTGAGCCTCGAGGGAACACAGAGAACCAAACATTCCAAAATAGAGGTAGAGGAATTGTCCAAACAAGAGCTTTCTTGCACAGAGAAATGAGATGCACTTACAACCTTTTCTTCATGGCCTTTCTCGTCTGACTAAGCAGCAGCACAGCCTTCCTCGTGGTATCTTTTTTGGCCATAAAGAAACGACTGGTGTCTGTACAAACTGTATCAAGGTTTTTTATTCAACCAAGCTTCAAGCACCAGGTGTTTTGTGAGGACATGCCAATAATTTATTCTGTGCCATGTTATGCTGCTGCTAAACTAACCCTTTTTGTTGCTTTGTCCCCTTAAAAAGATTCCGTGCATTACATTGTAATGTGTCACTGTTATTTTGTATTTTGGTACCCCTCAGATTCTTAACAAGTAGCACAAACATACAGTTGCAACCCTGAAAAGTGACGACTGCCAAACTGTGTACCGTATGAGCAAAGACGTTTAGCCGGACGCATTTTCTGACCTGATGCACCAAACGCCTGGTCGTGACATCAGCCTCCGTCTGGCACCGAGTGCACACTGACAGGCGAAAACAAACCGAGTCCAAAGCTTATGCAATGACTCATTGTCTCAACGAATGTTATTCTCGCGGATGATTTGCTCCGTCTGACATTTGCAGTCAGTCCCCCTCTATTGACCAGCTAATTCTATTAATTCCTTCTTTGAAGTGCTGTGAGAGGAACTCCAAGGTTGCTCATCAGAGGGCCGCTTCATTTCGGCACTTTCATTAGTTCAAGCTTTGATGGCTTAGTGAGTAACCCCTGACTGAAAAGAGAGGGGGGTGGTGGTGTGTATGATGGAGGGAAATGTATGTGAGAACTCAGCGGCGTTCTGAGTTCACAGTTTATATGTGGTTGTTGATGTGAGGTGATGTGATTTACCGTGGCCTGTAATGGCAGGGTGGAGGCTGGATCGGATGTTTCCTAACGTCTTTCCTCTGCATTTGAGTCTGCAGTTTCGGGGATTTAGTGTAATTACAGGTACGTTGCATAGATTTGGATTGGACAGATAAAAACAGTGCCTTGCCGTGCAGCATGTGAAGACCTGACATTGTTGCCATTATTAACTTTGGCCCCAACACAAAAGGAACAGAGCAACAACAAGGTTAATTCAGGTGTCAGGCGGAGAGAAAATGTCAGGTTAATGTGCCAACGGCTCCAGGCTTTGTTTTGATTACTGTAATTATGTTTATCCTCTTCTAGTTTACACCATATATGTTTTCCTTTCATTTTTTCCCCCTTGGGTTTCACATAAGTCAGTTATAGGCCGGGATTTCACAGGTGACTCATCAATCAAGTGAGTATTTACAGCCACAGTATTATGTTCTGCGCAGTATGCCCTATAAATGTGATAGAAAAGATAATTGCATGCTAATAACATATTTAATCACTGAGCATGTGCGTTTTTTTTTTGCTCTACCTGAGCTAATTTGGTTATCGCCACAATTCACTGATAAGCAGCACAAAGAGATAAATCAGCCTGATCCCATTCACACCTGGGCACAGCGAGGAGGAAGAATAGAGCGGAGGGAAAAAAAAGGCAGGCTAGTGCCACCTGACTGATGAATACACTCATGCATGTGGACACTTGGCTGGCGCACGGAGAATAACAGGGAGGGGATCTGGCACTTCATCAAGTAGACCTACTACTGGGAAATCGCTGTGCGAGAGCAATGAGGATGATGCGTTTATCTAGCTTCCTCTGTGATGCATAACTGGCTCTGCTGGCCTCGCTCTCGCAGCGCACAGTATGCCTTCAAACCAGCAGCTCGGATGCATCAAACATTAGATGGTTTTTATTCACTTGACATATTTCAGGAGTTTTTGTGTTTGGTTAAAGGAAACAAAAGTGTGCCGATAGATGCACTGTGACCGCTTCCTTTCTTAAGTGGGCTAAGCATGTTCCCGGAGATGTGTTATAAGCCTCCGCCTCAGGTGTGACACGACACTTTTTCCCCTCAACCACAGCAATCAGACAAATCTCTGTTTGTGAAATATCACGAAAATGAGAAGCTAACCATTAGAAGATGCACAGACATGAAGCGTGTACACTCCAATCTGTAATGAGATTACAGCTCAGGGCGCATGCGAGATCATTTGTGCGTGTGTGAGTTAATTGGCAGCCAAAGAGCCTGAGAGGGAATGTTCTGCGAGCCCAGCAAACAGTAACTCAGACCCAGGGCAACACTAATTATTCCAGGCTGCCCGCCAAATCCACAATATTACAGCTTAGTGCATGTGCCTGCTCTGGTGTGGCAGCGATTTCTGCTTTGAGGATAAATTGTCCAGAAGCAGACAGTCCACCCAGGGTACCAGGTGCACAAATTGAGATCTACTGACACATATTTCTTTTGGAGATGAAGTGGTTTCAGCAGAGTTTTAGGCATTGTTGACTCAAAGTCTTCGCTGCTATTCACTGTGACCTCATGTGATTGGTTTCCCTCCTCAGTCTCATTGTGTTAGAGTGACTAAACGAGCAGGAAATGCATCTGCAAATAGAGTTAAGTCCGAATAATCACAGATTCATGTTTAGACCTGGAGCTGAATAACTTGATGCACAACACCGAAGATGACTCAGACAGCTTGACCAAAACCAACATTCTACTACTCAAAAAACAAAATCGTGAACAAAGATTTCCCCTGTTCCCTTTTGACTGACAGGGAACTCCAATTCTGAAAATGTCTGTGATCTTCAACTACAACAGTCATTGTAGCCAAGCACCTAAAAGGCCCTTTGCTCACTGCATTAGCATGATTGCAGAGAGGAAATCTGGGTGAACAGACAATAGTGAGGAGAGAAATCATAAAAGTGCATAAATATGGAAGTGGAGGGGGGTGTGAGGAGGGGGAAAAAAAATTGAAAACCCAGCAAGGTAAATAAGATTTGCCTCTATTTCTGCTGATGGCTGTCAGAACACCAGCACTTTAAGCTGCAGATACGGTGGCAGCTCAGGGTGTGTGTGCGTGTGTGTGTGTGTGCGCATACTTGTGTGTTTTGGGTCTGTGCATGGCAGGGGCTAATTATCATGGAGGAGGGAGGGCAGGGTGGGGTGTGTGAGGGGGGGGGGGATTCTGTTTTGTACGGAGATGAGACAGGGACGGGAACAAACAACCCATCCCGGCCCCCCACACTCCCAACGCACCTCCCAAATCCACCCCACCCCCCCTCACCCCACATCCATCTGACATGCCTGACTTGCTAACAGAATAGCAGTGGAGCATGATTGAAAAGGGGGCTGGTTAGAAAGCCTTTGATCAGCAGTCCCCTATGACATCAATTAACCATTAATGTGCATCCATAGAGCAGGAAGATGGAGAGCTGTCCAGGGTCACCTCCACTCTGCAGCCACCCAGCCTGATAATGACGCCTATTTAACCCAAGCGGTCTTACTGTACAGGGCTCTCTCTCTCTTTGTGTGTGTGTGTGTGTGTGTGTGTGTGTGTGTGTGTGTGTGTGTGTGTGTGTGTGTGTGTGTGTGTGCGTGCGTGTGTGTGTGTGTGCGTGTTCTGCAATAAGAAAGTCTGCACAGGAAGATTAACCCCAGAATATCTGGCTCATGTGAGCATCATGTGCCGTACTTCAAAAGAGATGTTTTTTGTAATTGTTTTCAGAATAAAGTTTAGAGTTACATGAAAAGTTTATAAAATAAAACAAAATTAATTAAACAAACAAAGAAGATGGGAACTGTAAAAAAAAACCAAAAAAACCATTAAAATGACTCCATGCAGCTTTTCCAGCATATTCTAGGTCTCCACACGCCTCGAGATCCCAAATGGATTTGAAAAAACTTTATTTACACCCTTTTTTAATGAAAAACTGATTTTTTGGTGAAATCTTTTCCATCTGCTAAGCTGAAAGCATTGGTGTGCACCCTTTCTGAGATGGATGCATGAGCTTGAACGTGCTTCGAGGGTGTCTGAGACTCTGATTACGCCATTTTTTGTGTTTGTTTGTTTTTTCTTTGGGTTGTTTTTGTAACATATTAACCTAAGGCATCGGGGTGAGTAGAGAATTATTGAATTTTATTTTTTGGATGAATTTTTCGTTGCCTGGTTGGAAAAAAAGTATTAGACATACAGAAATGGATATTCACAGACCTGTGTGTACGGAAAGAAAAAAAGCATGCTCATCTGTCAGTTTCTGTCACCATCCACAACAGGCCAGACTCTTTCTCCCAACACCTGCCTGTCCAGCCTAATAGTTGTATACTGAAGCTGTGAACTGCAGTGAGCAGGCTGACAGGGACAGGGACTCTGCATTACTCCAAACAAACAAACAATCATACATTTTTTGTGTCACCCCTCTCTGTCCGCTGATGCATGTGTGGGACTGTTGACCTCATCATTTTTGCCTCTGTCTGTAGTGCCAGCTGTGGCTGCACATGTGAGTGACATTAAAGGCAGCGTGCATGGAGCGTTCCACAGTGTGACCAAAATAAATAAAAATACATGGCATTGGAATACATTTTTTCCTGCAGTGAATTCAAATCTACAATCCATCCCCTGCCTCCTTTTTCTTTGTTTCTCATTACTCTCCTCCCTCCTTCTGCTTTCTATCATCTGTCTTACTCGTTTGGCATTGCTGTGTGACATCTGGCACTGGCCAGACATTCCCAAGCCGATGACCAATGTCCTCCCATAACAAGGATATATGGCTCCATTAGCCCGCAGCTGATTATTTAATCATTTCTTAGATGGCTTTAATTGAAATTGTTTGATGAATGGTGCAGGGGCTCACTCCCCACAGAGAGGTCTAATTGGGACTCTGTCCTGGGAGCCTCACCTTGGATCTGTCACCGTCTGGACACTTCAGTCAGAGGGGACAGGTGGGACAGAGACTGGTCAGGGCAGAGGACATGCTAGATCCACTCAGTCTTGAGAACAAACTATTTTGTTCTTCTCTGGCCTAAATACCTGGGTGCATACTGTTCATCAAACAGGGAAACATTTTATTCCAAACCTGTCAGCTAGAAATTTGATTGGAAATGTGTTTTGCCTGTTACATTTGGAGGAAAACGTAACTGCAAACAGGGCTCTTCCATTAGCACGTTTGGCCACGGTGAGTCAAACCCTGCTTTCTGCTGCTTTCTGTGTTTCCATTTCTACTAAGACGGACCTTCTCCGGAGTGGGGCCAGTGCACGCCTAATGGATTGTGATGACATCCCACAACCTACAAAACTCAAGTAATGTCAGGAGACTAGGGAGAAAGACGTTTTCAAAAGTCTCTGTGTGCTTGCTGCTTCATAATGACAGCTTTTAAATTGCAAAATAATAGGGAATCAGTGGAGCTTTGTGAGCAGTGTTTTTTGATACAACTGCAGAGAGGAAGAGTATTTATAGCCACTCCTCTGACCAAGGGTCACAGCAATGGTTCAGCCTGCTGCATTTACACATTGTCGACTCATGGCGAGTGTGGTCACAGTTAAAGACACACCTTCAAGCAGGTTGCCCTGTTGTAATGGAGCTTTGAATCCCTGCCGTGCCAGGTCAAACTGAGCAGTGTCATAGAGAGGTGGTTGGGATGGATTATGGGCTGCTAGATGGAAGATTGCGTAAGCCCTAGTTGTAGTTAGAAGTGGGCATCAAAACAACATGCATGCATGGATGGATGGATGGATGGATGGATGGGTGGATAGATGGATGGGTGGATGGATGGATGACTTTATTAATCCCAGATGGGAAATTAGGTTATGGTAGCAGCGGTTGCATTCAAGTACAAATACAATCAAAATACAAGGGCAAATATAGGAACAATGAAAAAATACAATATACAATATAAAAAAAACATTAAAATACTATATACAATAAAATACTTGATTGCAGTGTTTACAGTAATAATAATTCATAACACACAAATACAAGATGATGTCAGAAGACTGAAAGAAGAAAGCATGGACAGCACTTTATGCTTGATTCCCATGAGGTCTTAAGAGCAAGAACTAGAAAGCAATATGTTCTGTGTTCCCTCGCAATATGTTTCGTGTTCCCTTGCAATATGCTTTGCACCATTTGCAATACTTTTGTGTAACCTCGCTATACTTTTTGGTGTCCGTTCTTTCTGAGCTGCGCTATTATGGATGAAACACATGAACTTCTTTGGCCTCTCTCCTGGTCCTCTGCTGCTTGGGGTCACTCATCCTCCTGATCTACAGTCACTTTGAGACCATTATTTGAAAGGTTTCATTTATCCTGGAAAGGTAAACCTTTTAGTATATAGCCCCTAGTGTGAAATGAATACTATAGCCTGACAATGTCAATGTCACCACAGTTTACAAGATAATTAATTGGAGCTCCAAGGGTGCCGAAATGAAGACACAAAAAGAAACTAGAGTGGCACTCAGTAGAGTGCATACCTACGCCAAGGTCCAACAGCCCCCTTTAATTCCCCTCGGCTGCATGTCGGGGTGTACTTGAGCAAGATACTGATAATTTCTCTTGATGAGCTGTTGGGCACCTTGCACAGCAGCTTCTGCCATCAGTTAATGAATGGGTGAATGTGACAAGTGTTGTAAAGGGAAAGTCCATCAACCATAAATGTGCTAGATCTGGATTTTTGTTTGTATCTGCATTTGATTGTGGTCACCCAGAGGAACCAGTCACCTAAATATGCCTGATATTTTCTTCAAGATCCATTAATTATTCCCTGAGAAATTAACGAAAATTTGTAAAAAAATAAATAAATAAAAAATTACTCCTGGATTCCTTAACTGGAAGAGTTAATGTGGCCAATTCTGGGTGAGACCCATCCTCAATTCAAGGTTCTTGGAAATCCATTCCTTTATTTTTGTGTAATCCTGCTGACAAACTAATCAACTACCGGACTAGGGCAAAAAAATGACCTTCTTGGCAACTGAAAAAAAAAAATGAGAACTATGCTTTTATTCCTTGAGGTCCTCATAGCAGTAGAATATTAATGCAAACACTCGTGGAAAACACTGTCACTTGTGATTACTCGTTTATGACCCATATTAGAGTGAGGAATAATTACAGTTTGAGGGCAGAGAGGAGTGATGGTGCACCATGTGTTACTGATATTATGTTCTGCCTTACGAGCGCTGCTTTCTAGCTCACAAAGATTAGTTAGGTCTGTAATCTATTGATCTCGTGGGAACATTTCTCCATAAGTCTCTCAATAGCTTCCTACTTAAACCCTCATCAAAGGCAGAGGCAATGCGCCCGGCGAGCTGTTTATGTCAATACAGTTAATGTGATGCACTTCACGGCTCCCTTCTCAGACACCAGTGGTGGCACAAATGAATATAGAAATATCCAGCTAGAGACTTAAACAAAAATGAAATGATATGAGTAGAAAATAAATTCTTCCCTCTCAGGACGGTAACAGGAAGCACGCTAGATCAATCCCATTGCTGAGCTTGAATTCTCTTGATGTCATTTCATAATCCCATCCCTTCTTTTCCCCAGTAAACACATAAACATCCCACCATTGCCTGTCGTCTCTTAGTCTTCCTTTAATGGTATGGATAACCTATCATGGCATTGTGTGTGTGATCCTAACTGACAGTAAAAAGGATAAATGCCATGAGTAAGGTCTCAGTTGAGCATCAGCCATGACCTTTTGCCTCAAGCACTAGGTGCTGGATACACATCAGTAAATGCAAACACTCATCGACCACATGCACTGTGCACATGTTTTAAGGATGAAAGAATTGTAAATGAGCCAATGGTCTGGTGATGTCTTTGTGTGTCATTATCACGAAGGGAAGAAATCTGACAGTTCAGACAATCTCCTTGTTGGCTGTATATTACACTGAGAGACAGATTGCAGTTGTAGCTACATCAAGCGTAGCTGATTATTAGGTCTCATTCCCAACTTGTCAAATACTGATGCTCTGGGTTTTCCCAGATCATCAAATATGCTGATGCTTTGGGTTGGTGGATGGCTTGACCCACCAACCCACAGCATCAGAATCAACTATCTTACAAATTTTAAAATGAATAACAAAGGTCTAGTCGTTTTAAGACATTTTACTACAAAATTCTTACATCTTAAAGGAAGTTCTATATCGACTTCATTGTACAGATTGGTATAACCTACCATGAATATGTTTTTAAAACTTACTTCTACCTACTCAGTTTTATCACTGAGCTACTCATCTTAGCAGTGTTACATTTTCATGTGTCTGCATGTAATTCTGAGAGTGTTTGTTTGTGTGATGTTTGGGTTAGATCAGGTCATGTTGTGGTCAGTTATGAATCTCCACTGGTGTCAAAGGTGATGAGGAATGAATACCAACACAGGAGGTGGTAAGGGTACTACAGAGAAGAAATAATACACATTTGATATCCCAGTGCAGTGCAGTTTATTGTACCATACAGTACCAATATGTGGTGAGCTAAGCCTGAATGGAAGCTGTGGGCTTGCCTCTGCCAAGTAAAAAATCTACTTAAAGCCAGTGAACCATGAGTCACAATGTCAGATTGTCTCACCGGCATAGACACAAATCAACAAGTGTTTCTGACACCAATCCCTGAGAGTGGGATTTAAAATAATATAATCCCCTATTTCCCCAAATTGTAATGTGCATCAAAAAGAGAAACAGGTAAACTTTTTTTTTCTTTTTCAACATTATACTAAACTTTTCAGCTTCATAAAAGAAATAGTCACTGTCAGGCTACACATTCTGTTCCCCTTGTCTTGCTGACAGAGAAAGGGAGGTAAGAGGAAAGACAGGAGTAAGTAAATTGCCTGACTAACGTGAATCATGTGTGAAGGCTTGGACAATTCAATTTCATGTGGAAAATGTAAGATAACACACACCTTTGGCAGTGATGTCCTGGCGATTACTGTTGTTCCTTTTCTTCATTACCAGTGAGTTTACTCCTTGTTAGCATTGTCAGTGTCTCAAGTTCTTAACCCCAATCCAAAACACATTGATGGTTTTGATGAATACAAATTTGTGTGGCTGATAATATATGATTGTTGACTGTTCCTGTAGGAATATTCATATTACCCTGTTCACTGAATGGACGAGGGTATCCATAAAATGGACCATTCACTAAATCCTAGACATGGGAGGCCTGTCAAGATAGTTCTCAACATGCTGCAACACGGTCAAATAGGTACCTACCCTAGCATTATTCCTGAAGGCAGGGCCTATGTCATTAGCTAATTATATCATGATGTCGTGTTACAGGCTACTTTAGAGAAATATCTAGGACTGGAACATCCACTGTATGGGAGCCAAGGTGAGGTTAGACAGATAATAGAAGCTCTGTCCTGCTTTGATTTGGGATGGAGAGGTTCACGGTCCAGCAACCTCAGCCAAACGTGTGTAACAAACTCATCAGTTATTGAACATCCTCAAAAAATATTAACAGTAAAAGTATATATTTAAACACTGCTTCTCCAAGTGTGTGTTTTTTTTTTTTTGTTTTGTTTTGTTTTTTTTACAGTAAGCATCCAATCCATTCAGAGGTTACTCTAACAGCATTAAGAGTTGTTACCTAACAATCAACATAATTATGGGTCCTGATGACCTGCGTGCCGAGACGACCTATATGGCTATTTTTTTTGGGAGGACAGTCTGGAATTTTAAGTGCTTTCCAGGAATTGAAAGCTTGACAGGCATTACTGTCCCCAGTAACCAATGGGGGCGAGGCTGATGGAATGGTCATGTAAGCTGGTAGTGACTCAAGCCCCTTACTGCTTCTGAGGTAGGATTGTTTCAACGTTGCTAAAGCTCTTTTGAAGCCACCTTTGAAGCATTGCTCTTCCGCCTTTAAGCTGGGAGCAGAGGTAGTAACATGCTAATCATGAAATAATTTCTTTTACGATGTAGTCCTCCGAAGTAATGAAAGAATGTACAACCACAGCCAGTTAACACACATTCCTAACACATTCCTCTTAATGCACATAGCAGTGGACAACCTGGTCTTATCATGAAACACATGATGAGAATTAGAAAGTGAGATTAGATATCCTCTTGAGCCACTTTATGAACACTGATTTGAAACTAATATATCCGAGGATTATTGACTCGCACTGTACTCGAGCGCCACTTTAGTGGATCAAATTCATTTGGTCAAATTAAGTCTGAACCTGCGCAGCACACATTGTCCAAATCATTCTGCTGCAGCAATCCTACCGGGAAAACACATAAAATACTCTCAATGTCAAGTCAGAGCTAAATAATGAGCATAGTACTCTATACACAGCATTGACCTACATTGTAATCCAAGTGCAAACACAATAATGATTACATTGTGATAAGCATCCGAGTGGGCACATTTGACGGTGCTGTTATTTTAGCGGATAGGAATTTCCGGCCCATTTATCAGCATGTTTGGTGTCTCTAGGTTATCTCAGACTGAGAAAATGGCTCAGTGGAGCCAGAAAACTATATCATTAATTGGGTTTGTTGTTCTTGTGAGTTAGCTAATCAAAAGAGTTAGGGCTCAGGTTTTGCTTTCATTGTGAGGCCTTGCCATTGATTTAATGTCCTTGGTTTTTTGGTTTTTTGGGGGGTAATTTTCTTCAGGTGTAGATTTTATCTTTTATTTACTGCCTGCAGAATGGTGGTGTCCAGTGGCTGTCCTGTAATTAATCCGGCTAATCAATAGCCCTTGCCTTGGGCGCATGCAAAGAGTCAGCTCTGTCAGAATCACCTGTTGTAAAGAAGACATTGTGTGTTTGTGAGAGTATTCAAGAGTATTATGTGAGTTTGATACGAGATGTGTGTGTGTGTGTGTGTGTGTGTGTGCTCGTGCGTGTGTGTGTGTGTGTTCAGGGATATTGAGATAATAGGAGCAGAGAGTTTGTCAAAATTCAAATTTGTGAAACTCATTTTCCCCAAAAAATCACACAATGATACAAATTCCTGTTGAGGCCCGGAGATGAAGGTATTTCTGAGCCCCATGATGAAAGTTGCCACATATCAAAGCTGTTACTATGGCGACACTCCATTACTCTTGCTTTGCATAAATGAGTCAGGATAAATTAGAAATCCAATTTGTATTGTTTGCCATGCTCAGAATAGATTACAAATGTATCAGCCAGCTGATGCTAATTCAGTTGGCAGCCTGTGTTGTTCTGATGAGAAAGGAGAGGAGTGAGGGGGCGGTGTTGGTAGTATATGCAGTGTTGTTTGTCATCATCTTTATTTACCTTGCAGCCACTCCACAGGCTGCAGGCATATGGCTTATGATAATTAGAGTCCATATCAGGTCTCTCTCTCACCCTGAGTCATTCTCACTTTGTTTGTGATCCAGTGCTCCCCCCCTTTTATTCACTTCACTTTCGGCATGCACTTCCAAATCTGATACTAGTTAGATCATTCAAATTAGCATATAACCCAAAGGTGAAAAATTATTTTCTTTTCTTTGCCTGTTCTTATTTTTCTTCCAACTCCACAGAGAGGCAGCACGGGGAGGAGGTGTTGTGGATTCACTGTTTGTAATGTTAATTTTGTATCCCAGTGGAATCTGATACAGCACTTTGATTGTTATTTCTATCTACATCAAGGTCTTACAGCAAGTGCACTGATGTTGAGAGAAAACTCACCATACGTTGCATGATTTTCAGGGCAAAAACATGTTTACCTTCACCACCACCAACACTCACATGACAGAATTATACATGGACAGAGACGGTCCAGGTGGTAACAATTGCCCATTTATTCTCACACAAGGAAAAAGATGCTTCCTTAACTAGGGATTCCATTAACATGCCTTCTCGAATCTGTGGCTACAATTCAGTCACATTTCTGCGAACGAAAAATGTCTCCTTTTTGTGTCCTGCTGGTAAAAAGAATGCTGGAGGTAAATTTTCTACTTTCGGCCCAAGATCACTGAGAGGAAACAAATTCCAGGTTGGTAATTGGTGCTCCGCAGATTTCTCACACCAAGAACAGCAAAGGATGTGGAGGATATTTTAGCAGTGGGACTCAGGCTGTTCTCAGTTTGGCAAGTATAACCTGGTTAGGCACTTAAAGGTAATACAACCCCTTACCAGAACTGTGACACATTCGTAACTCTTTTCTCTGTAAGGTCAAAGGTCATGACTTTTGTGTGGTTTAAAGGAATATTTTGGATAATAAATGTATTGGCTTTCTCTTCAAGTCTGAGATGTTCCTTTACAATGAGTGCAGGAACTGTCCTGATTGCAGAAAATTCAGCGCTTGACGGAGGTAAAAATTGTCATACAAGGATCCCTGAGTTTTGTATGTTTGCTAGAAACATTCCCCGATCATTTATCTAGGGGCATGTATGCAACTGAGCTGTTGTAAACATGTCCTTTGTCGAGCCAAAGAGTAATTAAATGCCAAAAACTGATTGTATTTGTATTAGTCATGACATGACATGCAAATACACATGACTCTGTGATAACAGAGGTCGCTTGCTGCTGTGTACACATTCACCTGCTGGCTTCCACCTTCACAAGCTCATCGCCTGCTATTGTAGCCCTTCTTCTTCTGAGCTGTAAGTGGGCTAAGTCTACTACGCACCCAGCAATTATCCTGCCCGATTCTGCCTGCCATATCGGCGGATCCGCCAGAGACATTTCTGTAATGTTGCTCACCGTGCTCTGTTTTTGCTGAGACTGAATATTAAACTCCACAAGCCACTAATCCTGGTTTCCTGTGTGCTGCATTTGGGTCCTAACACTAACCTTTTTCTTTCTTGACAAATTTCTTGACAAATATGATTTTGACCGTGTGTTTATCAATGCCATTGAATGATGAATAGTCCGCTTGTGTGCCAAGAAACTGAAGGTTATTTTTCAAATTATTATAACTATTCCTGCCACTACTACACAATGTCCTTGTAAGCCAGAGGAGACTACTTGCACTGTGATTATTTTCACTCTTCTGGCAGGAATTTCTGAACACTGGCATTAACATTTCATGAATCACGTTTTTCACTGCAGGTAGACCTCTGCACTGTGCAGCAACAAAATGATTTGGGTGAATCACTGTTGTATGGTGATGATAAAAATATAAAATTAACCCTGTTATTGACACAGCCAGCCATGAGTTCACACTTCTTTGGAGTTTTATGTATTTATTTTCTTTGCCTTTAAAAAAAAAACTAACTAATTACTTTGCAGGCCATAAAAGCTGATCCCAAAATTGCAAGGTTTCAGATCACTCTGACCAGAGACAAAACTTCACAGCCATATTGTCCCAAAGCCAAAACTCCTTCAGTGCATCGAACAATAAGTCCTCTCTCAGCACTGGTTGAAGGAAAACCATCAATCACCATCATCTCTTAAATAAACTCCAATACATCCAGGACTCTGCTGCTTGCCTGCTCACCCACAACCGCACCCGTGACCACATCACAGCCATCCTCCAGAAACTCCACTGGCTCCCTATCCCACAATGGATCCAGTTCAAAATCCTCCTCCTCACTCACAAAGCCCTCCACAACCAGGCCCCCCTGCTTACCTCGCTGACCTGCTCCTGCCTCCGCTCCTCCGATGCAAACCCTCCTCACTCCACCACACAGGACCACGCACCGAACCTGGGGTGACAGAGCCTTCTCAGTAGCTGCCCCCTGCCTCTGGAACTCCCTCCCTAAACACATCAGAGACTGTCCACAACCCTCAAAACACCCACCAAAACTCACCTTTTTAAAACTGCTTTTAATGTATAACTCTGTCTCTTTTTATGTTTTTAGCGTGTTGTTTTTATTATTCTGCTTTTTAACCTGTAAAGTGTCTTTGTGTATCCTGAAAAGCGCTATTTAAAATAAATGTATTATTATTATTATAACTATTATCAAGGAGATGTTAGGACCTGCTATCAGAGTAACTCGTGCCCTGCTGTCTGGTCACATAAAAACATCAGGGGAGCTGTGGATGAGCCTCTGGACAGGTGCCAGACTGAGGCGGGAAGCAGCATTTCCTTTAGTTTAGATCACAACCCATCAACCCCGGTTTCCTTCCCTTTTATTCGTTAGTCTGGTGGTCTCACACCCTGTCATTTGCTCTGATTCTGTTCTTTCCTTTTTCTCTCTCTCTCTCTCAGTTTCTATGACCTGGGCAGTCTTTTTACCTCAAGCATTTGGGGGTTCTGATATCAACCAATGCAACAAGGGCTGACAATAACGTGTTCACTGGCTCTTTTCATATATGCCTAGAATGGTTATTTTTAGATAAGACACGATTTGCCACATGACTTGGAAAATGAGTTTAGCTGGGATCAAATTAGGACCTGGAAGTGCACGCTAATTGGAAATCACGGATACGCAGTACAAGTGTTGTTTCCAGAAGCCTGCCTGAGCATGTGGCACTCTGCTCAAGTGGGATTTCGTAAGAATTGTATCTGGGTTTTTCGTTTTTGAATCTATACGAGGGGCGCAGCCCGGCATTTTCATAATGGATTGGAATTTAAACAAAGCCACATATGTAAACAATTCAGTGTGCCACACAGAGTTATGAAAATTACATTGAATTGCAGTCCAATGGTAAAACTGTTTCCTGTCTTTAGTCTACTGTAGGTTTCTTTAGTTACGCTAAAGAAATCTCTATACCTTGACGAACCGTAGAGACAAACATGAAACAGTTGTAAGTGGAGTATCTTTGTTATGCCAACATGTCTAATCAAAACCAGCATTGTTTCCTCTAACAGCAGCTCAGGTTTGGTTGCAGAAATCTTGGCTGTTCTTGCTGCATTGGGCTTCACATTCACTCCCTGCTTGTCTCGGTCAATATTGGTGGGCCAGATGTATAAAAACTGTGTATATTCAGGTGTAGAAATCTGTGTACACACAAAACGGGAAACATGCATATGCAGTCTTTTCGTCAGATGTGTAAAACCCCATGTACGTCTGTTCCCGCATGTCTTTTTCTCATACATCTCAATCATCCTGAAACTTTACGCACAAGCACGAGCTGTTGCCGAGATTAATGACTGATCAAACTTACAGACAAAACAAGTATTATTTGGGGGCTTCAGTTCTGGCTTTAGCAACAAAAATGAAGCAAGTGAAATGGCAGAAAGTGACAGAAGCGGTGAACGACACAAGTTCAGAGCCACAGAGTTCAAGTACATTTTTTGCGTGTACACATGTTTTATACATTTGTCCAGGTCTCTCATTATGTGAACACAATTGCTAGAATAAATGCTGGCAATGCACGTTTCTGCAAACCTCAGATATGTTGAAACTTAATCTTTTGTTTATGTTGCAACTTTATGTTTCTTAAGGGTCAGTTTTCAATTTTGTATTATGACAATGCTGTGATTATGGTCTGGTTAGGATTGGGAAAACATGTTTTGGCTTACCCGGTTATGGTTACAGGCTGGACATACTGGTTGCGTGAGCAGCACGTGTGCGTGATGCAGCGTCTTGCTTTTCATTTTGAGGTCCATGTTAACAGGTTAGAGGAGCCACACTACCGGCGTGACTAGTGCATCTCATGAGCGTGTCACGCAAGCTGCAGTGACGCTTCATCTAGAGATTCGGAGTCTCACCTATTTTTATGTTCTCTGCAAAAGTAGAGAATGATCTGTGGACAGTCATATCAACATCATACCAGCGTTTCACTACAGTTTTAATGTCTGTATCTGTAGAATATGTCACAGACATCAAGAGATTACACACAATAGATGATAATTATCAAGCAAAGACCATGTAAACGGAAAGAGCAGGAGGAGCCGTGCAGCAGCTCAGCAATGCAGCCGCCTCGCACTACACAAGCTGCCAATGTGGACAAAGCGTTAGGGTTAGCCACAAACATGGCTGGAAAATGTCCTGATGTCTCGGTAGTAATAATAATCCATGATGGATGATAATATCCAGCGGTTTAATGCTTACAAATGTTGAAAAGCTCTGCCTTGAAGGCTGTCTCACCCAGCTGTTAAACTAGCACCATCACTTCCACCTCCCAACAAGTCATTCAGCTCAAATGCATGTGATGTGAATGTGATATGACCTGGTATTGTAGAAATATCAATATGAGACACACACATTTTAACATATCCCTGGTTTGCAGAAATGTAAAATGCCAACATTTTATTCTGGTGATGTGGCTGGAAGTGTATCAATTCAATTGTGGGCTTGGATGTGTCAGGACTGTGAATAAGTTCAGGATGGCACAACTATCGTGTAAAAACACCACCTTCATGAGGTAGTTGTGAAGAAGTGCCTGCAGTTCAAAGACAATTTTAGTCTGTATGATTTATACAAGCACTGCAGCCTCCTTGCTCCCTTAACCACATCAGCCTGTTTTCCTCCCTCTCCCTAATGACATTTTTCTGAGGGGAAAAAAAAAAATTGTCCAGCGTTAATTCCTGTGCCATATGGGTGGACTGATAGATGCGGCGATGCTAAGTGGCTCGTTCAAACCGCGCTGGCACAAAATAATTATAATTTATGAGGCCAAACCGTCCGATTCATCACTGACCATGCCTTTTCAGGCAGCCATGACACATCATTATGGGGTATCGCCTTTCCCTCTCATTGGCCTCCTAATCCAATAGAGGGGTGGTTGTAGCCAAACCTACCTCTACACATGCTATTGTCTTTGGCAAATGCTGTGTAGTAATGGCTTTAACCTGCCACGTGCAGCCGTCAGCATGTAGATTGAGGGAGTACTAATGAAGGTTTATGTGACATAGTGAAGACGTCAGTCAGACGCCATTAGGACATCCTTATGGCACCACTGGGTTACCAGGGGAGAACTTCCTGTGCTGTTAAGACTCAAGAAGATGTGAGCAAACATCATTTCACAGAGCTCTGGTGGAATATTCTTAGGTATATACTGCACATATGAAACACATAATCATGTCATTACACCGTGCCTTTCAGGTGACAGAGCTTTGTAATACAGAATTAGTTTTCACACTGCTTCATTTAAAAAAAGAAGCCAATTTGCAGCTAAATCAGTTCCAATTTTAAAAGTAACCATTAGTTCAAAAGCCATAAAATTAGTTGGACAGTATTTCATCCTGCCCTCGGTTTGTCACAACAAAGTGTAATAATGGTCTGGACAGGAATCTCATTTAATGTGAAGCTTTGCTTTTGTTACCAATTATTCATCATTTTTACAGCACCGAAGGTGTCCTTGATAATTTTGGACCTTTATCTTTGACTAATAGGAAAATTAGGATACAATTTAAGCAACTTTCTTCATTACCTCAACCAAGGAGGTAATGTTTTCAGACTGGTCTGTTTGTCTGTCAGCAAGATTATGGAATAACTACTACTTTACTTAAATTTGTTGAAAGAGTGCAGCATGGTCAAAGGAAGAGACCATTACATTTTGGAATGGATCATAATGCAGATAAAAGATTTTTTTTTTTTTTTTTTACTTTTTTCAACAATGAAAGGCATTTGGCCTTAGTGGAATAAATGCCATACATTTTAAAATGCATTTTATGGTGGTTAAAGTTCAATAGTGACACAACATTACCAATTGTAAAAATGACTCCCTATCTCAATCCACCAGTGATCTTCTGGGGCAGGCCACACATGTAGTTGCTCAAACTTCTTAAAGAACTCAGTCTTTATGATTGTAACAATACTAATTCTTAAACTAAGGTGTGGTATGCAAATTATTAATTAATTAATTAATTAATTACACACATATCATGCAAGTAACTATACTAGAAATAAGGTTTTTTCTTCCTACATACCAATCAAAGTTTGACTAAAAATTTCTTGCTTGTTTACATTGCGTTTTCAGACACATGTTTTTGATAGCAAGCTGCCATGTTCTAAGCATTTCATATTTGTTCATATGTACAGGACTGAGAATTAGATTTAGAGCAGTGGAGCTAGAGAAGAGCACTGCCCCTGGCCAGAGGCAGGTAGAGGAGCCAAAATCTCTACTCAAGAAAAATATATTCCTCGGACCATTCCTGAGTATCTTTTCTGGTATGGCAGGGAGCTTTATCCTGCGGGGAGTGCACTGCAATCGGGGACACATGGGTCCATGAGGGAGGGTACTTGGTCAGCAATGGTGTTTGGATGGATGGTGTGTGTCAAGTAGCATCCACATGAATGCCAGCACCCAAAGTTTCTCCAGTGAAACATTGCATTGTAATGAGATGATCACTGTTATTCACTTCACCTGTCAGTGGTTTTAATATTATGGTTGATGGCTGTATACTGTGTTCTGTATGTGTTTATGTAGCATGAAGAAGTTACAAACTTTCACTTTGTTATGTAACCCTGTGTTTTATAATGACAAATAAATAACCTTGGACCTTGATTAAGTAAGGGTTTCTGAATAATTTAAAATAATAAATGCACACACACTGAGATGATGAGGCTTCAGCTAGGCACAACCATATCTTGATGCCAAAATATATAGTGGTTATGGCTGTAGATTTTAAATACCATAGAAGAGTGGACTATTGGCACTGGTGGAGGTCTGCGCTCTCCAAGTGCCCTTCGAGTTACAAGAATGGAGCCACTACCTGATTTGTGCAGGACCAAATGCTCCTACACACTAAAATAAGAACAGTGATGTGTGTTTTTTTTTATTATTTTATTGGCATTCAGAAACAACATTGTTGCTCTAAATACAGTACAGCTTAGGCCAAAACACAGGGCTTGAAGGCCAGAAATCTCTGCAGGTAGAGAAGTATTTGTTAAGTCATTGGTGCTGATCAACAATCTTACCATTATACTCTGTTAGGGTCATTTTGTTTTAAGACAGCAAAAATTACTTAATTGCTACTACTATTTGAAACCAAGTTTTGACAAAGTCTCCATTGTAAAGTCTATAGTTTCAACTGAAGTGTTTAGTTTTGCACTGCAGTCAGGATTCCAGCTCAGCTGAATATAGCCTGACAAGCAGAGGGTGCGTCAACACTCTGTATTCAAAAGTCACTGTAGCATACCAGCGACTGTCACTTATGAAGAGTGCAGGTGCTCTGAAGTGTTGGAGGACAGAGTCTGCACTTGTTTGCCACTCAAACCAGCTTCCAAGCAGGTGCCCAGACAAAAATAGCATCAGTTGGCAGGATGTATGTCATGTACCAACCTGCTAACCTCCTAACCCACCGGAGTGATGCCAGGGGAGTTCTAAAGCCTTCCCTGACTCCACCTCTGTGTGACCTCCATCTTCTGTCACTCAGCCAAATAAATCTGAGTCTGTTTATAGAAAAGGAGGGAGGACTCACGTAGAAGTCTTTGATTTTAGAGTTTTACTTTCTCCCTCTTTCTTGTTGCACATCTGAGCTGCTGCTGTGTGTAAATAGGAAAACCCCAGTAGGCTCCAGATGGCGCAGCCAGTGCAGACATGGTCCCAGTATTATATTTCATATAAAATTATGTTAATCTTCTCTGAATTTTTTTAAACCCGTTGTCCTTTGTAGGGTGCTGGAGTCACATTCGTCACAGCAGCACAGGAGCATGCATGTATCTGTCCCGTTGACACTAGGTTGGAACCTTATTATCTCAGCCCCTGGTTGACTGTAATAAATGGAAAACACATAGTAAGGAAAAAAGTGCAGACCTGGGACATCAGCATGAAAAAAAAAAAAAAATCACTTGATCACAACCATTCAACTGTGGCCAATTCTGGGTCCCCTTTCTGCTTGATTATGTGCAAAGCTCACTTTCATATTGAAATCAGGCTTCATTTTGAGCGTGGGGGGCGGACATGTGGCTGGGGGCCTGTCAGCAACTCGGTGTGTTTGTAAAAAGGGCAATTGCATCAATTTGATTGAAGAGCTGTTGAGAATGCTGAAGGCTTCAGGATTCAGCGTGCAGGCCGGTTTTACGCATCAGTACTCCTTGTATTGCTTCCCCCCACCGTGTTTTAGCACTGATTACATGTTACCCCAAATGTCAGAAAAAGGATGAATCCAGACATCCGCGGCCCGGGACGTCCTCCATTTTAGCTCGGAGTTGATGTGCGTGGGCTAATCTTCTTGAAGGACAGAAAGGTCGGCAGAGATGAACTATGAATCGCTTCCACCCTGTCCCAGAGAGCCACATGAAACAGGGCCTCTCCTTTTGGCATGGCGCCTATATTTCCATGTTAGGGAGCACCTGTCTCCATGGTGCATTTATGAGGCACTGCACAGCTGTTTCAGAGGTTCCAACACACATACGGACATGGTTTCTGTATAATTCATCCTTCCCCCCTTCATTCTACTTTCCTTTACAAGCATTGCTACCTGAGCCTTTTAAATGGACCAAACACTTACTAACCTTCTCTTTCAATAAACCCATATGTAGACCTCACTCTCTGTGCTCCCTGTTCAGCCTGATGGCTTTCCGTGACATTCTCAACCTGCAGTAACTGGGTGAGCCAAGTCATGTTCACATGTAGGACAAGACAGGGGTGAGAGGTGGAACTTTTGATGGTGTAGTCTGATACAGTCTCTGACTCACAGAGGCTGTGGAAGATGAGGATAATTGTCTCCTCAGTATGGTGACAATCTGGACTTTCAACATGAAGGTGAAATCTGTCTTATCCAGGGGACGAGAAAGGAAATATCAAATATTAAAACTTTGTGAGTAAAGAGAGTAGTGACACTGGCAAACCACCCATTTTGACTGCTAAGAGGAGAATGTCAGCAAGAAAGAGCATGAAGGACACAGGAAATATGCTTACAAAGGTTGAAGAGAGCGATTGTTGTAAGTGCAGGAGCTTTGTAATTTCTTCCTGACTGTGTTATTCAACCTAATGTGCACTCCACAAGTGCTTTTTTTTAGAATAGCCATTGAAGCAACACTGCCCAAAGCTCTCAAACAGAGATTTCACATTTCAGCAAATCCTCATAACTAAACGACTAAATAGGTCCATTGCTTGTCCCAACCAGAACATCATACAGTATATTACAATTCCCAAATGTTGTTTTGGGACCGTTGCAGCAATTACTTGGTTAGGTTTAGGAGAGCAGCATGGTTTGGGTTAAATAACCCCTTTTCTTACAAACTTCCGTTACGAATCTGCCCACATTATGTACAAAACTGCAGTTGTATTATGTAAATGAAGTTACTTCACTATGTTAGTAGTCCATTTACTTTTGGATTCACACTGGACACAAACATCAGTCTCCTGGGTGAAAGTCCTGAGACGACCTTCAAAAAGATTTATATAGTTGTTCAAAGAGAGTCATTTCTCTGTTGTAGCATTCTTATTCAATCGGATTGCATTGTTAATAATGAAAATAGAGGAGGTAACAAAAAGAACAACAGGCACTTTGTCTTTACCCTTTGAGAAATGTATGCCTGGCCCAATTACAGAGGCTGTCCAAGCTCAGGCTTACCTCTACCCCCTCCATCTTCTCCCCCAGCTCTCATCTCTCTGCTGTTTGAAGCTAATAGGAATTAGTTACCTTGGTAATATGGAGCCTGTCCCGCTTTGGTACAGGCCCCAGCCAAATTAAGACTGATTGCATTTATGGAGAGACCACTCTGAACCCAGAATTAACATTGGATATGATTTGAACTCCTTCATTTTGTGGTTATTTTCATTTTACCTTGTGGTTCCTGTTTGCCTACTTGTACTGTAGGTACCTTTTCAGGGTTACTTTAATGGGATTCTGTTGTTATGGTTGCATGGTTTGCTCCATCTCATCTTGGAAATAGGGCTCATCAGAGATTTGATGAGGACATACTAATAGGACAGATGTTTGGAGGGAAAATCAATAGAGCTTAGCTATTAGGAGGTAGATAAAAGGACACATTAATGCTATTTCAGGCATTGGCCTGAAATAGCATGATTGTGTGTTACTGGGCAACTCTTGTGGATGATTAGCAACACACTGTTCTCCAAAACATTTTTTTTGTATACTGTATATATATTTTTTGTATACTGTATATATATGTGTGTGTGTAGCCTATATATGTATATACAATATGCAGTATGTAATTTCTGCCACCACGGGTCACTCAATCAAACTAATGAAATAGTTTGATGATGATGCTCATTTGATGTTTTTACGGCAAAAATGAATCACTTCACAAATTAAGACGTATTTCTCTGGGTTTGAACATTATTGAAAAAGGTTGGGATAATGTAAGTACACAACTCAAAATACTAATATAGCATGAGGTCTTGTCTTTTGTAGAAATTTTAATGCAGAAATATTACATACTAATAGGTTTCTGTGAAAACAAACATTTCAGTTAAGTCCAGTTGGCATCAGTGTCACTGTGACAAGTTCATTGTAACAGAGTTTGCAGCTGAGGCAAAAGGCCAAATCAGACAGTGTGTGAATGAATAGGTGCCTTTGTCTCATTCCAAACCACCCAGGAAAAAATGACACTGCTTAAGATTTGCTGCCTGGTCTTAGCAAGCGGTTATCCTTTGGAAACAGATTCAGACAAGAAAAGAAAAGCCAGAAAATGAATGGAGCCAAAAGAGAAATACAAATCATGATAGGTGATCACTAAAGTTTCTACAGAATTCACCCTTTCTACCATTGCATTCCAGACTTACAGTCATGCAGCTGTACTGAACATAGACTATGCTAGTCTAGCTTTTCCAAACAAACTGAGCAGGGTTTTATGTTTAGAAAAGCTCATATACTCAATTAAAACTTTGAAAGTACGCAAGATTTGTATCATCCCAGGGTGCCATCAAGGAAGAGAGTTTTGGGGACCTTATTAAGGCAATGTTAAGTGAAATCATTCCTCACTGTTCCTAATTTCAATGTTTTGCCCGGGGAGCGCAATTGGACTGGTTGAATGAGCTAGGAAGTGCAATAATTGTCTTAATCTGAACCGTAATGTAAATTTGTTACAAGTATCGAAGCCACCAATAAAATAGGAATAAAAGAATGACTTCTCTGCTGTAGTGCCTGAAATTCCTGGCCATGCCGTTTTAATTATTTTCACATGTTGGAGTATATGGTTCGGACTGAGAGTCACTCAAACAGAACGTAGTAGTCCAGTGGTTTGTGTTAGTATTGTAATGGAATTTGATTTTAAGATGATAGCTTCTGGCTTTGGTGGGCCGTCTGGTGGACTCCTTTACAGCACAAAACATGTTTGAAGTCGTTTGTTCAACATTCCATGAAGAGTGAATATGTCCTGTTTATTGTCCTCTGCACTGTGTTTAGGTATAGCTACAGAACTACTGACAACTGGAGTCAAAGGCCTTTTATGTATCAACATTCTTGGCAAATGAATTATGATTCTGCAAATGACAAAAAGTCCACATGAAGCAGCTGTGGTATGGTCTTGGTTCAAAGGCTGAGCAGCAACAGTATAAAGTAGTGCAGTGCAGCCTTCCAGATTTAAGTAGGGCCAAAAAACAACAAAAAAGACCCAAAAACAACCCATAAAATCATAAACTCGGATCTGATGTCCCTCATAGCAAGCCAACATCGTTAATCAATGTTTCCAAAACTGTTAACATCTGTGTATGATTGTTACAAAATCCAAGCCACCTCTACGGTCTGTTTGGATTTAAGTACAAACTATTAGGGCAGACAGTAGAGCGCATACCTCATTTTAGGACAAACAATGCCCTAATTCTATTAGGCCCAATCTAACAGCAAACTCAATAGCCCTGTATCACTTTATATTTGAAACCACCCATAACTGCTTAACCGTAATTTAAGCTCACCAGATCTAGGATCTGCATCAGATCGTACACACTACCAGCCACCTACAATATGCCAGATTTTTTTATCATGATGTCGATGAACACCCTAATAGTTATTGTGGTCATGTTTTGTTGAAATCTGTTAATTCATTTTTGTGTAATCCTGTTGACAAACCAACCAACCAACCAACAAACAAACAAGGGCAAAAACATAACCTCTTTAGCAGAGGGTAATATTGGTCAGGGTCAGGAAAAGATCATGGCTGGGATTGAAAAGCTAATTGTTTAAGGATAGGGAAAGGCTGTGGTCATAGTGAAAACAAAACGAAACAAAAGAAACAGTTTTAGTAGGTCTCAGACAGTGACAGCACTACTCTGACCAAACCTCCCACCACACAAAAATCACCAGCACAAATCTGCCACGTTTTTTCATCCTTCATTACCCCCTTTATATCTTCACACGCTGCTACTTTATTCAGAGCTTATTTCCCTGCGGAGTGGACTAGGCTACTTACTGAGTCCACATCAGAAAAAAAAGAACTTACTCCTTTCTAACTCAGCGGGAAGCTGTCTTTCAGAAAATGAATTTAACTAAAAACCTGAATGTGACATCTAATTCTGTGAATTTTGGTGCAGTGATTGGAGTTAGCTCTTTTAAGGTCACTTGTGGCACAGAGAGAGCAGTGTCTGTGGTATGCTGAAGTGTACCGCCTGATTAGAAGCCCAGGAGTGAGTGCAATTCAGAGTCCTTGCTGCAAATTTGAACCAAATTCCATTTTGCTGAAATTATGCTAGAAATGAATAAGACACTCGAATCATTTCCTCCCTTTTCTTCTTGCATAGAGGTAATTCTGTCATTTGGAAAGTCTTGAAAATATGCACAGGAGGTAGTGAGCAAGGATAAATCGGAAAGTAAATAAGCTCATTGTGTTATAGGTTCGTAAATTGAGGGGAATTCTAGATGGCATTGGATCTCGGTGTCACTCATATTTATTTTTCTTTCAATGAGTCATATCGGTTTTTAAGTCCGCAAACACATTTTATGATTACATTTTTGGTGTAATCAAGGTAGAACTTTTAATGTTCTCTTGAACTGGTTGAATGCTGGAGACATATAAAGGCTTGTCACTTAAGGTGATCAAAAAAAAGTGCAGGTCCTCTTTGTTTGGCCAAATTGCTCATAATTAATGCTTTAAACTATTGAAAAATGCTGCTGAAGAATTTATCTTCCACTGCAAAATAACATAAATGGCTGTCTAAGTATCACAGGTACTTTGCTTTCCGAACCTATCTGTTTTTGCTGAATAGATATATGACTGCATCAATAGAAGGCCCATAATTGCATATTGTTATTGCCTGCAGCAAATACACCGTATACACAATTTCTCCTCTCTGCTTTCTTTCCTCCCAATCGTACTGTCTCCCTTGGTTCAGCTCTATCTCTCACATCCTATACCTTGGATATCCAGTCACCTTCTAGACTCTCACCCAGCCCCCAAACCCTTTGATAATATCGGCTATAGCTAGTAACATCTCGCTAACATACTGAGTCATTAACATTTCCTATTCAGAGAGCCTGTCAGAGCCTATTAGACCTGTGTCAGAAGACCTGAGAGCATCGGGGGAAGGTACCTGGTGTCTGGTGTCAAACCTGTCAACTCAAACCAACCCCCCGTTCCACTTCCCGTCTTAATAAATGCAGACAACCTGAGCTTCGAGTACCCAAATCAATGGAGCATGGCAAGGTCAATGTGCAGACAGCTAATTCCAGTTACAAACTGGAGGAAGTGGTTTATGAGCAACTGGGTGAGGGGTGGAGGAAGAGAGGGTGCTAAGAGCCTCCATTTCACATATTACCACCTTCATGTATGGGGTCATAGGGCAGATATATGATGAGGTCAGTCAAGTAGTGCTTTTTTCAAACAATGGAGTTCCAAGGTTGCATTTGGCCAATTCCTGTGTCTGTATGGTCGGCTTTGATATTGATTTTGCCCACATTCTTCAAAAAATTTGAAAGGGCAGGACACATGAGGAGTCATTTAATCATAAAGGGTTTGAACAATTCTCCAGGTTAGCCAAAGGTATTAAGAAGAGAATAAAAAGGCAAACAGTAAAGGTGTTACCCAAACTGTTCATTGCTCAGTATTGCAACTTTGACCTTCACTTCAAAAGTCCAATGTCATGCTCACTCTGCTGTGGGTTTTTTCTTTCTATCTGTGTTTCATGAACACTTTTTTCAAGAACAAGTGCTAGATATTTTCAGTTTCAGTTGCGATGGCAGCTGCTACCTGCTATTACAGATTGCACCAGCCAAGTTTGCTGCAGCTAATGCCTTTGGTCAGACTGCACGATTTTCAAAGTCGTCAGATCGATGTACTGTTCACACAACACGACTTTCTGTCTTGTAATTTGGAGTCTTGCAGTCATTGTGGTTTGCACAATAAATGAGTGATCAGCGACGGGGGGGCTCACACTTCACACACACTAGACGGGACAAAGGAATGATGCTCTCCAAGCAGTCCAAGTTGTTTGTGTGCTGATTTTCAGCAAAAAAAACAAGGAAGTTTAGCCTGCTACATTTTCAGCTGCCACTGGGTAAAAAGAGCCCCCTCAGATCTGGAGGCTTTTGTCGGCAATTTTCAAAAACTGTTGGCAACTGGAAGGGTTACAATAATGTAGTTCCAACTTAGCTTAAAAGGAACTGCTGAATATCTCTGTAGAGGCTATGATGCCGGGGTTGGGCAACAAAAGACCCTTGGCCAGGAAAGTTCCCTAACTTCCCGACGACCAGTCCACTCCTGATTGTAGTAAACAATTATTTTCCGTTATATGTCGATGCAACATTTCTTTTCAAACAATTAAGACATTTTGCGATACATGTATCGGTAAACGTTGGTAAAATTCCAGTTGTGGTATGCAGCTGTGTGTATCTTTAGTTTGTATGCATAATCAGGTGCAAGAACAGTGAAAAACATTTATGTGTAGACAAATCTGCAGTGTGGCACGTCCTCTTCTCGCTCTCCATCTTTGTCTGCATGGCATTTTCCATCGGCAAGGTCTCAACTGTCATTTGCTGGGAGAGGTGATGAAAGGCAGTTGGACGCTCCTTCCTTTGGCTGCGGCCTCTTTGTTTCCCCAGTTGAAGCTGCTGAATAGTCGAGGATACGCACTCTGATACTGCAGAGCACACTGCCCCGAGGCAAGAGCATTATCATTCTTTCTTGCAACAGCGTGCGTTCCTCGAATATGTAAAGAGAGAAATTGCAGCACCCAGAGACTGGTGGGTGTAGCGACGGAGGTCTGTGTACGGCTACATATGGAGACTTGATGGGAAAACATACAATGGCACACTGGAACATCTCATCATTTCAGCTTTCCTGCTGCAACAAACACCACAATACAAGCAGCATTGTGCGCCCTGACAAAAGATGAAAGGCGTTTCTTTGCGCTCAGAGGAGGCACACAAGGCAGTGGTATCAATAGCACACCATAATAGGCAGCGCTCTATTTCCTCACTGTTTAGACACCTCAAGTCACTCATGCAAATTGACAATCCCCACAGTCGGTGCTTTTCACACAGAGGGGATGGGTGCACCTGTTTGCCCGTGTGGGTTTATTTGTCAAACATGATGATCTATTTTTTCAAAGGGAGTCAAATGGAAGGGTTTGTAAAAATGTTTGTGAGAAGGCTGAATTGAAGTGAAATAGGTTTCCTTGGATAGTCAGTGGGATTGCTTTGATGCCAGCCATGTTATTGTGCTGCATGTTATTGTATGTGGGTTAGGAAATGCTGTTCCAGAGGTTCAATCTGACAAGTGAAGAATATATGACCCATATGGATTCTAGGGTGTTGCAGGCGGAGGCGGCGTACGTTGACATCTTACATGCACATCATTAGACATTTGACAGAGGTTTTTATTTATGAATTAACGGTAGATTTGAAAGTTCGTAGACAAATTATTTATCAGCATGAAGACATGCTGCAAAACTAGGACTGCACATCCCACGACTGTGGCTGTCAACAGCATTTTAATATGCATGGCATCTCATGAACTCATCCGGTGTCAGAACTGTTGTTTGAATTCAAGACTTCTCTACTTTTGTTTATCTGGGACTTCCAATCTGCTCGAATGAAAATGGGGTGAGGGAGGGGGGGGAGGAAAACCAACAAATGAGAACAAGCGAGACGGTGAGAGATAAAGACTGAGGGACAGAGAGATGATAAACACGCAGCGTGTCTACGCAGGGACTGTGAGATGACCGTGGGAATGGCAGCTGTGGCAGCAGAATAAATTTGAATGCTGATCTCAGTTAATAAATAACTTTGTGAACCGCAGCACCTGGCCCAGTCTCCAGTGCAATCCAGTGTCATGGCAGGCCCGTGCTGATTATTCACTAACCTTCCCGTCAAATGAATAGATCTCCCGCTTCTACAGTTTGCCTCTATGTCCGTCTGCTGTGGGGTGAAAAGCAACACGCTGCCACTGAAGGAAAGAGATGGAGATGAAAGCATTGATATTCTATAGACAAACACAGTCCGGGGCTAATTGAAAGATCCCATTCTAACTGAATTTACCACAGCAAGTCTTGTGGGATACAGAATGGTCTCGGACTAAAAGGAAATATGGTTAGATAACAAGAGCACAGGGCTGAATGAAAGATTGAAAGAAAGTCTGCAGAAAGAAAATGAGATTCGCTTTCGTAAAGGACTCTGAAAGCACATGTCAGGAGGTTCACAAAGAATTGAGCCACAATGTGCTGCCTCTAATTCAGATGGACCCCAGATTAGGGCTGGGAATGTCACAATATTTTTATGTTATAACATAATACACAAAATATATGAAGTACTTCGTACTGTAAATGCAAGGACTCGGCGATAAAATCAAAAATCATCATATTTTTTGTTATTTCATAACGAAATAATATTGAATACCTCAATATTGATATTTCAACAATACGTAGGAATGACTATTGGTTTACTTTTCTGGTCTACTGACCGGTCAAAGAACTTTACAACACCTTCACACACACATTCATACACTGGCCAGCTCATCAGCAGGGATACAGTAGCACCTTTCAAAAGCACCCCGAGATATTTCTGTACTCAGCTATTCACACATCCACTCACACACCGTTTGAACAGCCTTCGGAGTTCAGTATCTTGCCCAAGGACACTTCGACATGGGGATGGAACCCCCAACCCTCCTGTTATTGGACAACTCGTTCTACCCGCTGAGCCATAGCAGTCTGGAAAGAAAGGCCTCTGGTCTTCATCCTTCCCAGCACAAAGGATGACTGAAGTAGAACAGCCTGGTAAGTTCAGAAAAATATATGAAGTTACTGTGATGTAGCCTTTAAATCAGGAAAAGACAACACTTCTGATGATAAAACAATTTCCAAAATCTAAGATGATATGCAGTCTTATATCATGATGAGAATATACTGTTGATATATTGCAGAGCCTTATGCTAGATTATGTGATGACAACCTCCTCATCACGTCACTTGGGAAGCGTATGTAGGCATAATGTCGAGATTAACTATGTAAATACCCCTCTAGCTTACAATTAAACTTGCCACTCCCCATTCGTAGCCTCTCGTTTTTGCCTGATCCTGTGTTGACTCCATCTAATCTCTGTTTGATTTTCTCTTTCTTCTCTTTCTTTATAATATCCCCAGTATGCACCATCACTTTCCCTGGGCCTTGACTCCTGCTCTCAGGGCAAACTGTGCCCCTGCTGGGAAGGATGAAGACCAGAGGCCTTCCTATCATTAAACCCATTTCCTAAAACAACAGGGCGCACTAATGAGAAATTCTAATTAATATTCTAATTATTTTTTATAATTGCCTGTGCCAAGTGATTATGCGCAGGGCCAATCCTTAATTCTGCCTTAGCTACAGATTGGCGATAAGAGCTAAAGTTCATATTCTTGGTGTTCTCTTCAACATGTTAAACTATCAAGAGTAATTAGAAAGTCCTTTGATGATAAATAATGCCCTCACAACTCATTTAGCTTAAGTCTACATGACGTTCTACCTCATTGTGCACATCATCATGCCTGAGGTCATGGGAACGCAAATGGGGGAGCTGTTAACAGGAATTAGTTGTTATTGTATTTATTGAAGGTAATGATCAGGGATGTTTAAAAGGTTGGTTAATGCAAATTAAAAGAAAACACAGTTTCTATTTGCAGCCATCGAGCCATGCAGACAGTTTTCTTTGAAAGGTTTTATTTATCCATTTTCAGAAATTTCTCTGGTAGATTTTTGCCACTACCACAATACAATGTGGTGTGAATGGAATTTTATTTGTGTTGCTAACAGCACTGAAAAATGACATTTTGGAAAAAATCGATAGCAGCTGAAAATTGTCAACAGACTATTTCTACAATTTCTAAAGTTAGGGTTGGTATTCTGTTTCCAGCAATCAAAAACAATGCTGAGAGAAAAAAAAGAAAAAATCCAGTGTAAGCCCAGCCAATTTTTTTTCTTTGGTCCAACTGAAATGATTGGACGGCCTACGTGCTTGTCTACTGCGTACCTGCCTGCCTGCATCCACTCTGCACATGTGCTCATTGTGCATGACCGAAGTCTTCCACAGGGCTAGGCAGATATATATTGCTCAAGCTTTTAGCGAGCTAGTCAGTACAGCCAAAATGTTCCAATAGTGAGTAGCGGTGAGTACAAACAATACCAATGTTTATGTTTGCAATTAATTTACTGTTGAGGAGTCAACAAACAGACGGATTTCTCAAGAGCAGTTCTTGAAGGGGACACCAAAGGTGCCATCAAAAGTACCACTTATTTAACTTTTGCAAAGTAGCTGCTTCCTGATGGAGCAGCTAAATGGCGAGACGCGATCTTTAAATACTTAAAAGCTGGAATAAACCTCAGGAAGAGCCACAGATGAGGGATCCCTCTCCAAGGATGCGTGCAATAGATGTACAGAACAGAACAACAAAATCACAGTTTACAAATTTCACTGACAGAATATCTGATACAAGGAAATTATAAAAAATATGTGTGAAGACCGTGTATCCAGAAGGACGACTGAGCGGGCCAAGGCATCAACAAGTGGTGACCGAGTCACCTGACCTCCACTCTGCCCTGCCATGGTGACCTGGAAGAGGACAGGCCACACAAGATAATAAGCAATTTAAAAAAAAAAAAAAAAACAGAATGAAAAGGGATCATATTTTAGAGGTACAGATATAAAGACAGTAAAAGAGAGGAGAGCAATGTTCCATCGGAGCCCGGGGTATGACGATCCAGATCCGTTAATATGTCAGGCAATTGTCTTAAAGGCGTGAGTACAGGGCTTAAAAATAAATAAACAAATATGTGCCTATGATAATAAAGATCTGTCCTTGTTTATCTGAATATGTGCATGTGTTCATCTGTGTTTGAGTGCTGCTATATGCACAATGATTTTTCTGTTATTGCCACGCGTGTGACTACTGATAAGACCCACACTTATGGAGCTCTGGGGGACTTTCTAGAAACAGTTCATGACCTCAAAACCAGACGAGACTAAATGTGATGTAATTCTTCCTAAAGCAAATTGCCTCTTGACCATATTATCCACATATACAGCAATCGGTTCTTGACAGTACTGAGTACTCGACAAAAGCTTTCCTGCTTGGAACAAACTGTAATGTTCAGCGGCTAGCCAGTCTGAATGACTGACAGCCATAGCAGGGGTCTGCCTTCCTACCAGGCAGCGTGACCATAAACGTCCTCGAGGCGTGGGCTGAGGGAGATCGGCAGCAGATGAGGCCTCTGACCAATTCATCTGGACATGAAGGGTACAGTGAGGAGATATTCAAACCCCTCTGGGAGAACATCATGGCTGAGCGTGGCTATGGCAAGAGCCGGTGCTATCAAACACACAGCTCCCTCTGAGAGCATCAGATGAGATCAAAGGGATGGAGAATATTTCAGATGGGCAGTGTGTCCTCGGGGGTTTGTAGCATCGCTCTCATATTGAGCGCTAGCTTAATTTATGCTCTGAGCTGTGAAGAATAATAAGTCATCGTTGAGTTTGAGGTCGCATTTCCACTTGTTTTTACGAGCAGACAGACAAATCTGGTCACGTGATGATTTTGCGCTCGCTTAACGTGATTTCGCACCCTCCTACTGCAATTTGAGTAAGCTCTGGCCAGACTTGTGCATTACTTTGTCAACACGCAGTGGTAAAAATGAGCACTGGAGATTGGAGTTGAACACATTTTAATTTGCCCGCTGTGATAATTCCCCCCAGGTTCGACTCCAGCTATCTGCTTTACCGCGAGCCACAAACATTCCTCGCAGACTTTCCCTTAATACTCTTATTTTCCTATTTCTATTTTTTTCCTCCAACCATTTCTGTATTTTTTGCATTTATCTGGGGACTGTGTGTCTTGTTTGTTGGAGGCACAAACTGTTTTGCATTCGCTAACATACACAGAGCATAAATATTGGATTAAGTAAACAAATCCGAGGGGCTCACTTCTGAATGATATCGGCGAGTCTGCCTTTTGGAGCCAGCAGAAATGCCACGGTCGCAGTCTTTACTGGAGACTCAACACATGAAAAGAGGGAGAGAGGCAGCAAGAGGCAGAGGGAGAGGTAGAGGGAGAGTCAAATGGCAGTTTAATCCTCCCTGAGTGTTATCTCGCAGGTGTTTTGCAGACTGTGCTCTCTTTGGAAACTTTGAAATCGGGCCAGGCTTTCATGTGCAGGATAAGGTAGAGAGTCTGTGCCTGGCTGTTTGTGGGCAATAAACATCAACACAACAGTGCAGGACTCTAGCTCACATCTCCACTTAACATGTCATTCCCCCAAGCTCCTTGTTAGGCAGCGGGCCATGTTGCTAACTTCAAAACAATCCCAGCAGTTTACTTTGCTTTGCTTTGCTTTGTTCCTTTCCTAGTAAAACTGAAAGAGGGAAAAAAAAAAGAAAAAGAAAATTGGCATCCTCAAATTGAGCTTCTGTTTTCCTCAAACAGGTAATCACCATGCAGGATGAGTCGCGTTGAAAGCTGCAGAGAGTTCTCTGAGGTAATTTGAATCAATGTCGTTTTACCTTCAGCAATTAGCTCACACCAGCGTCCCACAACACCCATATAGATATAGAGTTACATTTCTCCAGCTTATTCACACAAATGTTCCTGACTTCATTAGAATTGAACCCTGCACATAGATTTCCTCCCTAGAAATTAGCCAGATTGTGAAAGCTGGGATGAGAACAGACCCACGGCCCCCTGCAGGCATCTAGTATCGGGTATCGCTTGGTTTTAATGGCCCAGTACATCACCAGACTCCGGTGACGGTGGATGGCCTGGCAGCATTCGGTTCCCCAAGAGAATGTGCTGTTTTATTGGCCTCCTCAGCGTTGAGTTGTCCCCTGTGCCAATGTAATACAGCAGCTAGCGCCAGAGAGGGGAAAGGCCCCCCCCCCCCCCGCCCTGATTAATCGGCAGTGTATGTTTCTCAACGCTAGCTTGGTCCTCATGTTCCATATTTTCTAATGGATATGGCCAAAGTCATTTAGAGTGCTGCTGGGGGAGCCATCACTCAGGTCATGTTGCGTGGCTGAAGTGGGCCTAGGCAAAGAGCTTTTCTGAGTGGAGCACCTCAGAGCATGTCTGGCAAGAAGAGCAAAAAAATTATGAGGACAGAAAAACAGATGCATGTGTGCATGTATAAAGAGTTTGTTTGTCAGTGCTGCGTTGTTTCCAAAAATGGTGAGCATCAGTTTCTGAAAGTCTCATCTTTCAACAGCATGATGTGTCCCTGGGAAGCAGCACTGCTGTGCCACCCCACTCACCTTCTGCTGTGAAAGAGCCCAAATGACGGTTAGCACCTCTCACCAGGTAACAGCTAAGTCATTCTGACAACAGCGTGGGGCACACATTAGATCTGAGGGAGAGGACCGTTCAGAGCACTTGACTCCCTGTGGCCCAGCATTATGGGAAACGGACGTGGGGGCCAAATGAGACAGGCCGTGGCAAGGAGGAGTTTTTTTTCATTACGTTATAAGTCCCACAGAGCCTGGCAACTCCAGTGTCTCATCATAATACCCAAATTCAATGTGGCATTTCATAACAGTGCTCTCGTCACAGTACGGTAACTGTGCTGGTTCTGGTGGAAAGAGCAGTGCTCTCTCTCCGAGAGGTTGGGGAGTTATACATATTAATCAGTGCTTTGAAGATGATGTTTTCTGGATAATATGCAGGCAATGCACCACTAAATTTTGTGGACAGTGATTTGTTGGAATGTCAGAGTTACTGTTAATGTCATATTAAAACCAATTATTATCAAAATGTTGAGCTGGAAGATACAAGACCCGGTTCTTACCAGCATTTAAAACAGTGAAATTTTGACTTCAAATCACTTCATTTCAATGGATCAGTCAAACCTGACACACTAGATGGTTGGTTGGAACCATCTAGAAACTCGCCCCATGGAACTGTTTGGAAAAGCGCAGGTACCTCTAAAAAATAATTGGCAGGTGATTGGACAAACCAGGGTATAACTTTAACCAATCAGATCAACTAACCATATGCTGTGCTACCATTGATCGCAGGATATGATATTGCTGTGTTTGTGTTGTTCCATACGTCTAGAAGATGGTCGGGAGTAAAGATTCAAACTGCTTTACATATGAACTAATTATACAATATAACAACTAGTGAAAACACAATCAATTTGTAACCGTCATTGATTAGTTATAACCATCAGACTGTGTTAACACACACAAACATTTTAGCCTGGGAGAGTATTTTGAGGTTCATTTGTTTAATTTTGGAATTTAACCTGAGCAATAGATCTAAAATACATCGTACACAAAATATTAAAACTCTGTCCCTATCTCATCACACTTTCACACTTACAAGTTTCCCAAATTATTCATATTTAAGCAAACATGAATATTTATAATTATTTGAAGAAGTCTAAGCAATGTCTCTTAAATGCACCTTATAGCAAAGTGTCCGTTTTTGTCATTTGTTGTTCTTATTTATATGTAACTTAGTATACTATGCAGCGACAATTTCCATACCATGTGGACCAGCTCGACTGGAGATCGTTGGTGATGGCTCAGGCACTCTCCTTTCCCTTTCACTGTCCGAGCCCTGCACGTTATCTTGTCTCTCGCTTTCTCCCTCTTCATCTTGGTGATGCTCTCCCTCGTCCATATCCTCACCGCTGTGGTGTTCTCCCACCTCCTCCCGTCCCTGGTCGCCTTGGCCTTGTATTCTATCTCTGTCACGTTTCTGTTGCCCTTCTCTCTCTCCTTCCAGCTTGTCTTTGTCTTCTCTCTCTCCTTCCAGCTTGTCTTTGTCTTCTCTCTCCTTCCACCTTGTCTTTGTCTTTTCTCTCTCCTTCCACCTTGTCCTTCTCTTCTCTCTCTCCTTCCACCTCATCTCCTCCGTCTACCTTGCTCAGTTGTTCATTTTCTATTTTTTTCGCCTTTCTCTTTGGTGAGAAAAAACTACATATGCTACCTTTCCTCTTAATTTCTGTAAGATTCAAAGTAACTTTACAATGTTTTCCTTGACAGACGTTGAATCAATATTAGCTTTTGTAGCCTACTTTACACAGAACTAACGTCAGACCTAGCTAACGTTACACATATAGTTAGCGAAATGACGTTCTTCAACCTGATTTTTATCATCTCAAAATCAGCATCTCAACTATAGTAGCACTGTGCTTTCATTATTATTTCATTTCTTGATACATAGCAGTGGCGAACCGTGCCTATCAGAACTGGGCCTTCTGTCTGTTCAAAGCACTTATAGTAGTAGATTAGTATTCTTGTTAAAAGTATACTTATTTGTAATATATAGTTACTATACTTTATTAAAGTGCCCTTAAATTTAACTTCATTGGAAGTGAATTTAGGCACACTTGAAAAAAATGTACTTTACTGTAAGTCTGTTTTAAATTATATATTTAAAAAAAAATTGTATATATTTTATTTCAAAGTACTTATATTAGTATATTAGTATTCATAAGAAAAGCATACTGATTTCAAGTCTTTTGTAATATAGAGTTAGTATACTTTATTAAAGTGCACTTTTATTTCAATTCATTGGAAGTGAATTTAGGTACACTTATTTAAAAGTGCACTTTATTGTAAGTAAAGTTTAAATTGTTCAAAGGTATACTTTTAAAAAAGCATACTTTATTTCAAAGTACTTACATTAGTCGAATAGCATTCATAAGATAAGCATGCTTATTTGAGTCATTTGTAATATATTGTTAGTATACTTCATTAAAGTGCACTTTAGTTTCACTTAATTGGAAGTGAATTTAGGTACACTTAAAAAAGTGCAAATGAAGTTGAGTTTGTTTTAAGCCGTACTTCTTCATAAAATGGATATTAAATAGTTCTAACAGTGGTAATTTAGTGTACTTATGAAATGAGTAATTACTTAGCAATACACTTTCTACATATTACATGTATGTGCTAGTACATTTGTTTTCATTTCATTCCCAGTTATGTATTAACGCACAAATACTTGAATGTCAGAAAAATATAAGTTTATTTAGCCTAGGGAAAAAAACTCATTGTTACAGTACATTATAGTCAATCTGAGCAGGGATTTTTTGTTCAATATTGTTTTGTAGAACATATCTTCTCCTTAATCATGACAAATGCGTATTTCATCAGTATTACATTGCAACATATTTTTAGTCTAGTTCATTTACAGTTCATTTATTTGCTCCACTGTTAAATACTCCCTGCACTCTGTTTATCACAGAAACATGCTGTAAATTACATTACAGTCAATACTGTAATTTTTGCATCCATTTTTTGTAAAAAAAAAAAAAAACATTCTGTCACTGTTAAGTTTACTAACCTTGTGTTAATAACAGATATATGCCGTAATATATAACAGCTAACATTGTAAATTTTGCATTTATGTTTTGGATAAAAAAATATTTACAGTTTATAAGGAAAGATCTAAGGCACTCAAGAGGCTAATAAATGAACCCTTGAAATGAATATTTACAGTTTGTGGCCATAAATGTAGGCTGCTCTGTTTTCCTAATATTATCAAGTCGTCACAGTTCCTCAGTCATCACACATTTCCATCTTCACATTTCATCAATCAACTCGCAAGAGTGGGCAGATTTCGAAGGTCTGAATCGAGGCAAGTACTCTTCTTTTTTCTTGTTTGCCTATATGCTGTTTTAATCTTGTTCTTTTGAGATTCCCAATGACACTTCGAAGACCAACAGGTGCCTGTCTTGGTGGGAACTTGGGAAAATATGGAGGGAACACAGGCAGTTTGTGACAGTTTTAAGGTCTTCCTTGAACTCTGTCACTCCTGTCCCATAAAAACAAAGACATGGAATGTACAGCTTCACAGATTTACGATTCCTTGACCCACACTAGTGGATCTAAAATCCAGTTCAACAAAGGTCATGTTAACATGGAACAGTCTCAACAGACAACAATTTGTAGGAAGTCGCAAAATGAAACAGGTTGTAATTAATCATTTCACATTTTAGTACAGACCCTTTTTATATACAGTCTATAGTACAGACCCTTTTTAGTCTATAGTACAGGCCCTGGAAAGAAAGGCGCCTAATTCAAACAGCAACGTTTGCATCTTTGCCGTCCAATCAGCGCACTGCGCTCAGCTGCGCCTCTTTGAGCTCCAGGATTCACGCGCTTCTTTCTGGTCACGTTTCTGTTGAATGACGTTGACCGGCTAACGTCTCAGTCTGAAGCAAGCAAGGGCAAGCCTACTTCTGATTCACAGTAAATACATTCAATGTTTTTATTTTCTGATCGAATGGTCATATATTTTATATTTCCATTCGTCACTTCGGCTAATTTTATGATTTCGTTGGCGAGACATGACGTGTTTCAGCAACTTCAGTCATGGTAGCTAGCCAGATAACCAACGTTAATGTTAGCTAACGTCAGTCTTACATCTACTGTAACTGTAAGTTAACCTATTATTACTGCTCTTGGTAGCGGCAGCGTTGCGCCTGTGTGTATGTGCTTCAGTAGCATAGTGTAATATTACATGATGAAGAGTGGTGTGGTCCCTTTGAGGGGTGGAGTGCGTGTGTGTGTAGAGCCCGTGTGTGTAGTGAAGCGAGCGGCAGGTGAGGTTGAAGCAGACATTAGCGGAGCAGTGAAAGAGGTTAGCCGTGCATGTGCAGTTCAATATGTGGCCAAATAAACGCACAAGCTTCTCCAGACTACGTAACGTCTCTCCTATTGTTTTACCAACTGCTGTCTGGCAGCGGAGTGAAGTGAAGGGTGTTAGCCCTGAAGCTAACCGGCTTCAGCCCAGGAGGAAAACGTACTTCCCTGCGCTCTCCCACTACGGTCTGGGAGCCGAACAGGAAAGGTTAACACGTGATTACCTGTTCACGTTCAGTGTTCAGTTCTTTTGCTAGTACACTTGTACAGTATACTGAGTTAGCCTACTGTACATGTTAACCGGTCGTCTTGCTGTTTAGTTTCTGACTTTAATTTAAACTACTTCCAAGAAAAAACGGACCTTATCAACCAAACTGAAATTTATGTATGAAAGCTGTTCATGTCTGCAGATACAGTATAGTCATGTCAGTACAGTATCTGAATGCAAAAACGACAAAATAACGTGACCTCTATTGATCCTACACCAGTAACTTGTAATAGCAGCTCAAGAGTCAAAAGTAGAGGAAAAGATTGATTGATTAATTGATTGATGAATAAAATCCAAATAAATAAATGATATACACCTCTCACTGATAGATATGGCCATGGTTGGATGATTGCACAGGACAAGTGAGCACATGTTTGTAATATAACGATTAATGCTGTGCAGCATTAATCAAAAAATATAGCCTGTAAATATGGTAATTGCACAGAGATTGGAATTTCACAGGACTTGTGCACTTGTTCAGCACAGTAACATTTGCTGCACCCATGCTGCGCCCTTGCATCAACACCTTTTTTTACCTTTAATTTACTGACATGTTATAAAATGACAATTTTTAAATTATTTACCCCTTTTTATATCTTTGTCTTAGACCTGCCAGGATTGGTGGCTACCATGAAGACAATCCTGCATAACATGTCACCAGGATCATCAATAAGTAGTCCCAGCCAAAGTGACTCCCAGAATACTGGCAGTGATACCGGCAGTGATGAAATGGTATGACTCAAGAAAACTATAACTTTACACCACTGCTATTGTTCTTGAGCTATATCAACAGCATTAGCATCCAGTTCTACACGACAATAGTCCAGTCTGTTCTCTGCACCTCCATCATCGTCTGGTTTGGATCAGCCACCAAACAGTACAGGAACAGACTGAAACGGACAATTAGGACTGCAGAAAAAATCATTGGTGCTAAACTGCCCACCATCCAGGACCTATAGTCATCCAGAGTCAGGAAACGGGCAGGAAACATCTCTGCAGACCCATCACACCTTGGACACAATCTGTTTGAACTCCTCCCCTCCGGCAGGCACTACAGAACACTGTACGCCAAAACAACCAGACACAAGAACAGTTTCTTCCCCCAGGCCGTCACACTGATGAACACTTGATCAGTCACCCAGTGTCAGTAACCCCCTGACTCCAAAATCATCCACTTTGCACTTTATATGTGTGTATATATATATGTATATTTACTTCCTGTACATAATTGAACAACATAAATCCTCACTGTAAATAGTATAATATATATACTTAAATATATTGAACGCTTTTTTAACTTACTGTTCTTTGTTGTTCTTGTACTTTCTAGTTGAATGATTGTTATGTTATGTTCATGTTTATGTTCATGTATACGTCTATGTACTCCATGTGCGAAAAAACCCTAAGTGAATTCCTTGTATTTCATATACTTGGCCAATAAAGCTGATTCTGATTCTGATTCTGATAGCATTATATTTTCATCCTCTTCAAGCCACAATCTACCGTTTTCGGGTTGTACATACGTCTGTCCGTCCCATTTTCAAATCTCTTTTTCTCCTATAGCTTTGCAAATACCCACACAGATTAAATAGGTAAAATTTGTGTGACCATGGGGTGTGATGGGCTATGACCTTTGGTGGTGATCCCATGGTTTGCACTACCTGTATTGTATGGCTGTGGACAAACTTGCCCATAAAACTTGGCTAAACTGTTGCACGGAGGCATACCATGAGGCTGTCTAGTTTTACATCTGCGTCTTTTTGTTTTTACAGATGTTCCTGGGCAACTCCACAGTGCGGGTCCCAAAACGGCTGTACCAAAGAATCAGCACCAGAAGGATGTCACTTTTCATGCAGGACCTGGCCTTGTTGGTGTTTGGGAGAGAGACCCTGGCCAAGTCTACCCTTACTGGAAAGGGGAAAAAGGGGGAGACCAAGGACCAACTTGACCCAGGCAAAGTGGATGCAATCATAGGTACAGATCTGCATTAATGTCAATATATACAACCAACAACTTGTCATGTCAATGTGAGAAGGCTCTATATCAGGGTTCTACAGTAACTTTTTCACTAGTATCACTGGTGATACCAACTTTTTCAGTTGGTCGCACACTCAGTTCTGGAATGAAACTGACTTCCGCATTCGTTACCTGATGCTCCCTGATGACTGATGACTGATGTCAACGTCAGTATTGTAAACTGAACAAAACGTGTGGTAGGGAAGTCTGAAAACACCGAAGCATCTCTCCTGGTAATTTTCGGAGAATTTTTGATTTACGCTTGGACGTGCTTTCTTTTAGCAGGCGCGCTGGGTGGGTCCGCATTCAAAACTCTACAACTACTGAGTCTGCTGGGGAGGGGAACTGGGAGGGGAAGGGGTACGAATATGACGCTGTGATTGGATGAACTAGACACGTTGGCATCGGCATACACTTCTGCAGGAAGGCAGAGAAATTGCGCCAGTGAAGAATAATTACTGATTTAATCCGCAATGTCTAACGATGTTACTAAAGCAGTAATAATCATGTACAGGCACGAATGCAAAAGGTAAAAAAATGTACTCGCTCACTTCCAAAAAATGCTTGCGTATGCGACCATTATGGTCACAGACTCGAACCCTGTATATGGTTTACATGTTCCATGTTTTATCTGTGTCATGCAATGTGGAGCTTGCACTGGTCTTTGTCCTGGTGTTCACAGTCTTGACTCTGACTCAATCCCTCAAACACTTTGTCTTATGCACGGTGCCATCATCACATTCCCTGTCCTGGAGCGCAGCGGAGAGGGCCGGACTCTTTGGTAACTAACTGATCCGGTAATCATAATTGATGGTAGAAATCCAAGATTAAATCAAAAAGCATTAAAGAATGAATAGCCTCTTGTTCATCAAATATGATTTTAGTTTTCATGTAGTTTGTGTGAAATCGCTGCAGTGTACACACTGTGCTGTCAGGTGCACACCACGAACTGGAGACAGCACGCAGATCGCACTGGAGACAATGCAATCTCCACCGCACACTCTGCCTTCTCCAGTCAGATCATCTGGATCATCGTCACCACCTGCGAATATGGATTGTATGATTTATGAAAGCCTGTAAATAAAGTCAGTGAAAGCTCTCACAGAATCGTTACACTCGATATCCTCATTGTGAGTCCTGATCATGATGCAGTCCGAGTCCACCGTAACTACACTTCAATGAATAAATAGTGACTTTCTCGTGCTCACCTTAAGGGGCTCCGTACAATTACAACTTGTGTTTTTTGAAACTTGAAAGCATTTGCCATTCATCTAACCCCCAGAGCACACACACATAACAACCAGCTTCACTGTTAATGATCGAGATCCAGTTAATTGTTTAACTGAGCCTGAGTTCAATATACAGATTAACTGTTTCAAACATCATTTGTTAATGTCAGATTATACTCTGACATCAGGTCAACACAGGTATGGAACACGTCTTCATCACATGGGATTTCCTTAAACGCGCACTCTTCAAGGCAGACTTGAACCTTCTCCAGGTCCACATGCTACAAGCATTCTCTGCCTCTGTACAGGTGAGGGACAGCATGCAATATGGAGGGACGTCCATGGGGTGATCGTGAGTTGTGGACTTGATGGACTCTGTGGTTGTTCCAGGTCAATACAACCTCATTCAGTTCTTACTAGGAGGCACATAATATAGAGTGTACATAAATATTAGGCTTGGTGACAACTGTCTAAGTCAAGTTGTCCTGACCGTGAGATGTGTCTTCTGATCATAATATGATGGGTTGGCACACTAATATTAATACCTGCAAAACGTAATTTGCAGCAGTGCAATAAATGTTTTATTTTCACAGCTACCAATATGAAGTGGAAGAACCTTAAATGTAAAGGGGCTGTTACGCTATTATGCCATGCCATTCATTACACGTTTACATTCTTAAAGCTCTGGTCTACGATCTGAGAAAGGTTTGAAAAAAGCATCCCCCCACACACACACCCCTCCCCTCCGAGCTTGTATCGCTCTCCCCTCGGAGTCCCGCGACACACCCCCTCCGCTACAAGCTTTTTTTTTTCTCTCTCTTCAACGAACTTTATACGTCCCGCAACAAGCACCAAGAGCAACAAGCCGGTAGAAACCAAATACAGCCCAGCTTTGAATGCGGAGTGACGATGTCGGATTCACAGATAAAGTTATAACAATGCACGTTGAAACTTACGTAAATCTTGTAAGTCATTACAATGTCCACAGCTAACTTCCACAGCCAAGCTAGCATAACGTCATTAGCATGCTACAGCTACGTTACCTTACAGCTACGTAATCAGTTACAACAGCTAAGTTAGCCACTTCTAAAAGGTATTGAGGGCCAAGAGACTAACAGATGCTCCCGTCAGCTTTCATCACAACGATCGCTTCCACATTGTGGCTGAAAAACAAACCTGTGTGAGTCTCGGAGCAGCTGTGTGTGTCCCAGCTGCTGTCTGAGTAGCACCAGACAGCAGCTAGGACACACACTCACACAGACCGCGACACAAACGTGTCCGCAAACCGTAATCTCTTTTTTATGACAGATAAGACACACAAATACACACATCGTAACGCCTATATGATAATCCATCATATTGATTTAGCAAAGGCTTCGTTGAAAACAAACTGACAAGACCGGGAGGAGGGTTAGCAAAACAGTTGAGTAGTGACCCGGGCGAGAGGTTGTTATGGAGAAATAAATCCGGACAAATAAGATAAAAATCCAAAAATAAATCTGAAACCCCTCCGCTTCGCGTTGGGATTTCATCCATCCCTTCATTCATCTTACTTGCTGCTTCATTTAGCTGCCACGAGCAAATAAATAGGCTGATTTGGTGTAAACATGTTAGCAATGTTAGCTTGTTGTTAGCTTACAATGCTAGCATAGAGGCTAACGTCTCCATTGAACAAGTAAACAAGTGTTGACAACACTGCAGAGACAGAAATTGTCTTGACACCGTCTAATGACACAGAAACAAACTAACGGCAGCTTTCACAGTCATCAGCAGCATCGGCAGGAAAGTTATGTGTCACAACATCCACAATAAAGACGAAGGTTACCTGCTCAACAGAAACGCCGTTGTATCAGCACCGGGTCCATATCTTCACGGACCTTTCGCCACCGTTCAAACGATGACCCGATGTTTATTCGGTTTGAGCCCTCTTTGTTTCTCATCTCGCTTTGTGTCTTTTCAGTGACAGACTTTCTTTCTTTGACTCTTTGTCGGTGGGGCGAGCAGAGGCAGCTGAACTGCTCAGGGCAAAACAAACCTCTTGTCCGCTTGTAGTTTCAAATGCGGAAGTGGGTCGGGACCAGACGTGAGCAGGAGAGTGAGCGAGGATTGGATCGGAAAATTGATCCAATAGGAGCCATCCGGGCCGGATGGTTCCTATTGGTCAATTTCTTTTCAGTTTTACAGACACTAGAGAGAATGGATTTTTTTGGTTCCTTTTACTCTCCACATTGTGTGGGTGGTACTATTGGGTCATAACCACCATGTAAATGATGTTAATATTAATAATAAATCTTTCAAATCATAGACCATAGCTTTAAGTGATGCCTACATATTTGATGCAGAGCTACTTGGAATACCACAACCCACATTATTTTAGCCAAAAACCATAACCAAAAACCATAACTTAATTATTAATCTTTCTCTGCACAAACACAGGCAATTACTTTTTTACACATGATCATAATGTGGCTCTTAAAAATATTATTGAGCCATTCTTTATCTCATAATGTGTGAACTACTGTACCTGTATTGTTTGAAGAAAGCAAAACTGGATCAAGGACTTATCCAAGAAGTTGTGTGAGAAGTAGCCATCTACTCTCAGTTTGTCAAATAGGCCTATCCAATACTGGACACAGTCACTTTGCAAGATCAGCCACTATCGTTCAATTCGCTGGTTTCCAGTGCTTGGACCAAAGATTACACTGTCTGTTCCAGCTTGGTTTGCAGGAAAATGCAAAAACCGCTGCATTTCAGCCATATAGCCATTTTCTGTTCCTAAATCCAGTCTGAGTCTGACAGGGCACCCATCAGCATTGATCACAGCATCCATAAAGTAGCCGGCGATGATCTTTGGGTCACTGTTTGTTATATAAGCTTCAAGCCATATCATCTTTCTGGAAAAAACATCAATGCATCCGCTGATTGCAATTCTAAATGGCTTAAGCTTGTCGTAGCCATCGATATTGATCTGAGGGTTAGATCAACACCTTCACCATCCAATAGCTGTAGCAATATACAAACTGTTTCTCTGTCAGTCACAATTCCATGTAACCAACATTTTTGGTGCATCCACCGGTAACCATGACTCTGACCAGATGTTTCTAGGTGCTGTTCAATGAAGGTTGCCACCTCAGTCACATCGGTTTTATTCTTTCCGTAAGCAAATTAAGTATTTCATCTGTGTTAAAACAACGTTTAAAGTAGTCCTCAATGTACTCACAATCCATTTCCGTGTCAAGTTGATTAAGATAAATCATGTCTAAGCTGCTACTTAATCTGTTGTGAGAAAGTATCTCATAATTTCGCTAATTTTGGACTGATTAAAATATTTCACAATTCAATGTAACGTTAACAAAAGTCCCCTAGGCTCTAAAAGTTTGCTACCTTATTCATCATGGCAGTGATGGCGATAATGATGAAGGCACCTCTGAGGACAGCGCGCTCCTGCAGCGCATGCGCACGTCCTATCTCATCATTATGACTTTTTATCTCACAATTTCGACTTTTAAATCTCATAATTATGACTTAGCACTGGGATATTTTTTTTTTTTAGTGGCTGAAATGGGCTTCCATAAATATGCTTGACCCTGATAAATAATATCTAGGTAGTTGAGGAAAAAGTGAGTTTCATCTGGCCCATCAGAAAAATCACATGCACAAACAGTGTAAATGTCAGTTCTGGGTGTTCTCAACCATCAAATAAGGAGTAGATATAACAATAATAATAATAATAATAATAATAATAATTAAAAATTTATTTCTACATTTACTGAGTCCATTTAGATTTTTTGGTATAAGTGGCCAATAGAGCAGGTAATGATAGGGCTTTCTGAAGATTAATAAACATAAGCTTTTTTTTATTTTTTATTTTTATTATAATTTTTTTTCACATATGTGTAGTTTAAACCATGCTACCACACAAAGTTGTTATCATTTGACATGTAAGAGCCACAATTGGAACTTAGACCTCAGATTTTAACCAAATCAAAGCCACGGAATTTCTGTTGCCTAGAGATTATTCGCTGAAATTTCAAGAGCGGGTTTGGATAAGGAGACCATAGCAGCGTTGGATAAGTCAAGTCAAGTCAAGTTTAACTTTGATAGCGATTAACGCGACGAGCAGCCAAGATGTTTCATCTATTCTGCTGTTCTGGAAAGGTTTGTCTTCTTCACATTTTCAGTTATTGTGACATTGACATTATTTTAACTTGACAGTTTGCGGTATTTAGTAAATACTCTGTTTTATGTTTAGTTATTATCTACTGTTTACATTATGTGTCATTAATTTGTGTCCTGTTAATTTTTCTACAGAATTCTGTTCAAGTTACACATGTGGTAGCAGATGAGAGTAGAAAGAGACCCAGCTCTCAGAGCAGGTAAGGAAATCCAACTGTGCTATCATATTGCTGCCCTGACTATTTCTTTGTCCCCATGGTCAGGTTGATTAACTTCCTTTTTGTGTTTGGTAGATGATTTTACTCAAAGTTCTCAAAGAAAACCATGTGCGTGGACACTGACTGTAGTTGGTCTCAGATATATAGATTCTGCTAACACAGCTTTGACAAGACCTGAATCATGACTAAATTTGCTACAGACCCATCATTAAAATTCTCAAAAAAAGCCTTTAAACTAGTCAGTACTATCCTGAATTCAACGCAGATTGGAGTGATCAATTCCTTAAAATGATCGCTCGAGAAGATTAATGATTTATTCTACACAATTAATGTCATTGCTCTACTGTTAATGTGACCTTGACCTTATTTCAACTTCAGTTTTTTTTTTTTTTAGTAGTTTAGTAGATCATTTCAAGTCAACAACTGTGTTTCTCTTTATCAACAGTGTCTCCATCTCACTCACTTCTGCTGCCAACATCAAGAGTAAAGAAAAAATCTCCATCTGGAATCGACTTTTTGGTCGGCCCATGGTATGTGTGAACGGCTGTGTATTACATTAATTTGAGTAGTTTGTAGGAATTAATATTGAATTTTTAAGTTGTGAATGCAATCAAATATATTTGACACATTTTAATTCTAATTGTTTGTTTTCTTTCCCCCACAACCAACAAAAGGAGAAAACAAGGTAAGGATTACATTCCTTTATTCCCAGCTAGCACATTCAGATTGAGTGATTAATACCACAATTTATTTGCTTCACAATAACTTAACTTGTCTTTGATCATTTCTTTTACCAGGGTCATCAGCTTGGTGGACAAAACCAGTGAGCCCAAGGAAAAGAGTAAGAAGCCTCGCTGGTGGCATAAGGTATGTGTGATTGACATAAAGTGCAGCACTCTAGGTGGAAGAGTGGGTCTTTGCATTATTTGACCAGAGTATTTCTTTACTACAACAGAAAAGTAACAGGGTTGCACCAGCTCTTGAAGGTCCGGGCCCAAGGAAGCAGTGCCCCCCCTCCCCTCACCAAGACACGGCGGCAGAGGTTAAAGGTGGAAAGGTACCTTTGTTCAAGAAAGTTCTTCCACCTGTGACTGAAAGGGTTGAAGGACCTAAAATCTCAGTCCCAAAGCCCTTCAGACATCAGCGGTGCCCCCCCACCACTCACCAAGACACGGTGGCAGAGGTTAAAAGTGGAAAGGTACCTCTGTTCAAGAAAGTTCTTCCACCTGTGACTGAAAGGGTTGAAGGACCTAAAATCTCAGTCCCAAAGCCCGTCGGACATCAGTGGTGCCCCCCCACCACTCACCAAGACACGGTGGCAGAGGTTAAAGGTGGAAAGGTACCTTTGTTCAAGAAAGTTCTTCCACCTGTGACTGAAAGGGTTGAAGGACCTAAAATCTCAGTCCCAAAGCCCGTCGGACATCAGCGGTGCCCCCCCACCACTCACCAAGACACGGTGATGGAGGTTACAGTTGGAAAGGTACCTCTGTTCAAGAAAGTTCTTCCACCTGTGACTGAAAAGGATGAAAAACCTAAAATCTCCGTCCCAAAGCCCCTTAGACATCAGCAGTTCGAGTGCCTTGGGTAAATACACCTGCATATAAACACAAATACACACACACACACACATACACAAGAAAGAGTAAAAGTAAAACAGAGAGAGAAAAAAGTACATTTAATCATTATGTTTATGAGATATGTTTGACTTGTTTTGTTTGTGTATCAGGTTACCAAACCACACACAGATCTGCTACATGAACTCTTGCCTGCAGAGCCTCCTGACACTAGAGGACTTTGTTAAAAGCATCAGCTTTCAGGAGCCGGTTTGGAGTTTAACCCCCAACACTGCAATCATGAGGTACAGCACCCTAAAGAAACAACCACTCATTTTATCATTAAATTGTACCTTCAACACCAACAAAGAAAGAGAATGCCTCTGACCCTTTTATTTCCCTTTCCAGTTCATTTATGGACATCAGCAAGTCTCACCTCTCCCGTGATGCGCGTCACAAAACACGCCTCCTCACTGGATTCAAGAATACAGTCGCTGCCTTGAATCCAGAGTTCGCTGATCTCTACCAGAAGGTGCGTAACGTACAGTAGTGTCATGTTTTTTTGTTTCACCTCTTCCTGATAGGGTTCTACTCTGTGTTTAAACTTCTCTGTATGTTTGTGTGTCTATCTGCAGGATGCTCACGAGTTCCTCACTTCTGTGCTGTACCAAATGAGGTCTTTGGAAACACAGCTGAGGATGAAGGCAGCAAGCATGGGCAGAACCTACAGCTGTCCGGTGGAAGATCACATGCTATTTAAGATGCAGAACATCAGGACGTGCAAAAGGTACAGCTACACAGACACACACATTCACAGATTCTTAATTTGAGTAAAAGTACGAATACCACACTGTAAAAATACTCTCATCTTTAAATATTGGATTACGTCACAGCATTTAATTGAATTGAAATCCTCCACAGCGGGCCTTCGTCTGCAGCTGTATCTTTACTCTATTGTCTTTTGATGATGTAGATGTGGTGCAGGATCCACCACAGAGGAGGAATTTACCAACCTCTCCCTGGACCTCATGCCTGGAAATGGGACCATTGAACAAATGCTTGAGAATTACCTCAAGGTAAGAAACACTTTTCCTGCCCACTGATAAACTGTGATAATATCATGTATTAAACACATGTCAATCCCAGAACCACTGCTTGTGTAGGGATATCTGGTTGTTTTAATGTCATGTTAATCCAGTATAGAAGTTAAGCATGTTTGTTCTGTGCTGTTCTGCAGGAGACAGAGTTGGAGTGTAAGTGTGAGTGCGGCGGCACCGTGTCACGCAACAGCATGTCATTTGTGAACCTGCCAAGGTGAGTGAGATCACATCCATCACAAAGCCTAACTTTCTGTCCAATTATTAGTAACACAATATTTTATCTGTTTTTCTCCGTCACCTGGTGCCCTTACATCTTCTTTCTATCTGCAGAGTGCTGGTCTTGCACCTGAAACGTTTCAGGTTCACTCCAACGTTCAAGCTCAGAAAGGTCAGTGACCCCGTGGACCTCATGAGGGACCTGGTGGTGTCCTCCAGGGAGGTAAGGAAAAACTGAATGACCTAATTGCAGGCCAACTCATGGTGCTGATGTGCTTGAACATGTGAAAAATGTGTGTGTACTAACTGTGATTACCTGTGCTCCTTCTCAGGGCGGTGCCTGCTACAGTTTGGTTAGCACCATCAGTCATCTCGGACACTCAGCAAAAAGTGGTAAGATAATCTATTATTTGACTCAAACTGTCAGTTAACATACATACTGTCCACTGAGTCCTGTGACAGCCCAAATTAACAATGATTCTTCTCCTGTTAGGACACTACATCTGTGATGGTGTGGATATAGATGTGGGACAGGAGGACCTGAACGACCGCTGGTTCACCTACAATGACGCAGTGGTCACTGAAACAACCGGTCACTCTGTGTGTGCAAAGCGCCGAAGCTCCTCCTACATCCTGTTTTACAAAAGACACGTAAGTGAGCCGTGCACATGACCACTTGCGGAAATGGTAGTACCGCAGACTGATTACCCAACTGAGAAGATGGATTCAGAAATCCACAGACACTGAACTTATTGTGTTTCCTATTCTATTCTATTCAGGATTAAAAGTCAGTTTGGGGAGGGAGAGACCAAGAGGCCGGGAGACAGTCTGGGGCTGGTCGGCCATGACGCTGACGGAGAAACACTGGCTGGGGAACCACCGGCAGGACCAGGACTCGGCCGGACCTCCGACCGAGGGGCAGGACTCGGCCGGATCTCCGACCGAGGGGCAGGACTCGGCCGGACCTCCGACCGAGGGGCAGGACTCGGCCGGACCTCCGACCGAGGGCCAGGACTCGGCCGGACCTCCGACCGAGGGCCAGGACAGCCGATGGAGAACCACTGCCAGGTGTCAGCCACTGCCACCACACCCAGATTGGGACCAGTTGTCTCAAAGCTGGCTGAGAAGGAACATCCTTGTCCCCATTTCTCCCACTGTGTCTTTCCCCTCCCTCTCTCCTTCCCTTCCTCCTTCCCTCCCTACTTCTCTCTCTCTCTCTCTCTCAACCCTACCGGTCGAAGCAGATGGCCGCCAACCATTGAAGGCAAAGGCTGGGACCAACTGGAGGCTGGCGGCAAAGGCTGAAACCCTCAGGATGACGGCGGCGAAGACAGAAACCCTCCGCCGACGGAGAAACACTGGCTGGTGTCAGCCACTGCCGCCACACCCAGATTGGGATCAGTTGTCTACGCTACTGGCTGAGAAGGAACATCCTTGTCCCCATCTCTCCCACTGTGTCTTCCCCCCCCCTCTCTCCCTCCTTCTCTTTCTCTCTCTCTCTCTCTCTCTCTCTGTAACACTCTCTGAAACACTGGCTGGAGATCCACTGGCAGGACCAGGACTCAGCCGGACCTCCGACCGAGGGGCAGGACTCGGCCGGATCTCCAACTGAGGAGCAGGACTAGGCCAGATCTCAGACCGAAGGGCAGGACTTGGCCGGATCTCCGACCGAGGGGCAGGACTCGGCCAGATCTCCGACCGAGGGGCAGGTACAGGACTTGGCGAGACCTCAGACCGAGGAGCAGGAACAGCCGACGGAGAACCACTGCCAGGTGTCGGCCCGGCCGCCGACAGACAGCCACTGCCAGGTGTCAGCCACTGCCGCCACCCACACAGGAAAAGGAGCAGGTGAGGGAAAAAGGAGGGGGGAAACGCAGATAGGGAGAACAGAACACAACAAAAAAAACAAAACAAAAAAACACCCAACTGCCACAGTAGCGCCGTGACAATTATGTTGATGTGTTGCAGGATACACCAGAGAGGAGGTCAGATTGGGACCAGTTGTCTACGCCACCGGCTGAGAAGGAACATTCTTGTCTCCATCTCTCCCACTGTGTCTTCCCCCTCCCTCTCTTCTTCCCTCCCTCCCTCCTTCTCTCTCTCTCTCTCTCTCTCTGTCTCTCTCTTTCTCTCTCAACCCAACCGGTCGAGGCAGATGGCCGCCCACCATTGAGTCCGGTTCTGCTCCGAGATTTCTGCCTATTAGAAGGCAGTTTTTTCTCGCCACTGTTGCTCAGTGCTTGCTCATGGGGGAAATGTTGGGTCCCTGTAAATAAATTGGATCCAGGAGTATGGTATAGACCCGATCAATTTGGAAAACATTGGAAATTTTTGAAAAAAATTTGGTTTGAATTGGCGCTTCAACAATTGACTGATTGATTAAACATGAATCCTTTCAAACTGCAGATTTTTTGTATCCATTTGGTCTAATTCTAAGTGTAGCCGAATCAGTATAAATTATTACAGTACCTGCAGACTCGGCAGTGTATGTTTCTTTCATATCAAATGGGAGCTTTTAAAAACTGTTATTCAGTTTAATTAAAGGGATAGTTTACTCTAGAACGAAATTCAGTCACTATCGACTCACCCTCATGCTGATGAGAAGTCCGGTGTAGTTTCTTATTCCTCAAAGTGCAGCTGGAGACCCGCGGGAGTACCCTGGAGGCACGCTCTCACAGCCGCTTGCACTACGGAAGCCGCGCCAGACAAGATCAACAGAACTCGCGATAGATACACACCGGTATTTACATCCTGCTGTGAGTTTCAAAGTTTCAAATCACTAGTGCAGGCAGATCCCTCTTGTGTTTGTGTGTCGCTCGGTCGCTCATAGCTGGATGTAAATACCGGTGTGTCTCTATCGCGAGTTCTGTTGATCTTCTCATCAGCATGAGGGTGAGTCGATAATGACTGAATTTCGTTCTAGAGTGAACTATTCCCTTAAAGCTTTGGATGTTGACTGAACTCATGACAAATAAAATCTTTCAAACTGAGTTTTTAGAAGCATTTGTGTTGTAACATCTCCATCATGATGAAGTGTTGCTTGTTTGAACGTCAGCCAACAAACAGACTGTGGCACTGTTTGGACAGTAATGTGTTGGCAACCAAACTATTGGAATGGAAAGATTTCTAATAATAATGATAATGATTACAATAATAAGTTTATTTGTGTGGCACTTACCGAAAGCAGCGGTACAAAGTGCTTCACAACAAACACAGAAACACAACAATAAAATACAAAGTTATACAAGAGAAATAAACTTCAATTCATCAATGGATGATTAAAATCATAAAAAACACCAAAGATAATAAGTTAAGAAGCAGTGGGTACATTCAAATGAAGCGCAACATCAAAAATAGTACAGTGTAATAAAAAAGAAAAAAACATTTAAATAACTTTATAGGAAAACCTTCGAGGAGAAGGGACACTTCTGTATGTCCATGAAGCATTTTGGGTACATTTCCACTAAAAAACATTTGCACCTCTCCAGCTGTGACATCACAGGGGATGTTTCAGAAGAGTTAATTCACATCAAAAAGTGACGAGCTGTGTGCTTTCACAGCACGTTAACAACATCTAAGGACAAATCCATCCCAAGTCTTGAGGTTGGTGTTTCATTCTTGACAGCAGTTCACCAAACAAACTCCTCTTAATTGCTCCTTCTGGCACAAAAACACTTGGTTAGAGTTGGGAAAAGATCATGTTTGGCTTAAAATACGTCCTGACTTCCCTTCAAAAACATATGGTTTTTGACACCGCAATCATGGCTGAAAATTGGGCTGAGGACTCCTTGAAAATATCCATCGGTGTCACACTAATATATAATGTAGTCTCGCACTGTAGTCACTGGCTTCACAGCCAGGTATACCTGTACCTATACATGTAATGTGAAAATGATCACACATTTTGAGAAAACATGTACAAATGTGAAAGTAGCGGTGGTTTGCAAAAGCATGAACTGTAAACATTTATCATGGCGACTGAGTTACCTAGAACATATGGCCTTCTTGTTCCTAAGAAGTAAAAGTGGTTCCTGAGAAAAGTTGCACTACTCGATGAATATTGTAGGACCTCAGCTAGCCTTCATACACCTTCCTAACAGCTAGAAAACGATTTAAAAATAGATAGTACGGTATTATGAGTTATGAGTCTAGACTAGCCCAGACAAGGAAAACACTTCCTTTCAGTCAACTAAAGGCCATCTATTCACAAAATATACACTCTCCTCCAGTAGTGCATCCAGATAAGGTGTTAGTATAACACGGAGGAAGTCAGTAAGTCTCCAATGGAGCTCGCTAATGGTACAAGCAGAGAAAGGAAAAGCTGTGCAGACACAGATAATGGATGACAAACACACCAAATGTTGAACAACAGCGTGCAAAAACATTAACACATTGAAGTGGAATAATAATATAAGTTCAAGTCAATAATCATGAGGCCTACCCGGGAATTCCCTATAATGTCTCGCTGCAGCCTGTAGGACACGGCCAGAGGGCCAAACGGCCAGGTGCTGTCACGTGACAACGTAGCTGCCGCGTGATGACGTAGTGCTGTCACGTGACGACGTAAAGATGGTGGACACGGTAGATTTAGGTGATTTAGATGATAGAGAGAGTAAATAAGTAATGAATGAATTACTATTAAATATATTTATTGAATTAACAATTATTGGAACTTCGGTAAACGTTCCGGTACATTTTGAGGACGCATTGCGATGTAATGGAGAGAACGTGGTGCCGGAGGTATCCGATGATTTTTTTTTTTCAAAATAAAAGTAATCCTCGGTCATTGCATCTGCTTGCACTTTCATTTACATGTTTGTTGTATTTTTGACACCAGTATAATTGTTATCCTTTCTTTGTCCACCACAATTGTAGCATAACTCAACAATTTTGCATAACTTACTGGACTTGTGGGACATCTGCAAAGCCTCATATGTTATTTGGAACTGTGACATGAATAGGCTAAACATTTCATAATAAAACATATTTCATTATGACTCATGACTGCATTATTTGGGGTAGACATTTAATTATTAATGATTATTCTCCCATAGAAACAAACAAACAAACAAACAAACCAATAAGCACGGTCAATTATTCGGTGTGGTGTCAGATAGAGCAAAAAAAGAGAAAAAACATACAAACTTAATGAATTGAAAAGGGAAAAAAATAAATTATCATGCCATTATCTCCTCCAGAGAAAGAGTGCATAGTGCCCACATTTTGCCCTTCTGTTGTCATTTTGGCGCACAGTGGAGAAGCACTCCCGCGCGATTGACGTCAGCGGGTCAGTGGGTGTGGCAAGTAAACTACAAAAATGCATATGAAAGTGCAACAAGATGCAATGACCGAGGATGACTTTTATTTTGAAAAAAAATATTTCCGGCACCACGTTCTCTCCATTACATCGCAATGCGTCGTCAAAATGTACCGGAACGTTTACCGAAGTAATTGTTAATTCAATAAATATATTTAATAGTAATTCATTCATTACTTATTTACTCTCTCTATCATCTAAATCACCTAAATCTACCGTGTCCGCCATCTTTACGTCGTCACGTGACAGCACTACGTCATCACGCGGCAGCTACGTTGTCACGTGACAGCACCTGGCCGTTTGGCCCTCTGGCCGTGTCCTACAGGCTGCAGCGAGACCTTACTCGGAATTCCACTGGTTGCGTACACGTTGCGGAACGGCTCCGCTACGGTTTTGCTACGTTTTGAGTGCAGCACGGTGCAGCACTGCCGGACAGCTGGATTTGTGAGACCGAGGAGTTCCTGCTATAATTACAGATCTGGTGGAATTTAGGGGTAGAATTGTACCTGTTACATGTATGTTACATGTATGCAGATAAACGTTATGTTATACAACAACAAACCCGTCAAAAGGTTAGTGTTCCCAACCTAAGGATTAGAAGAAGTGCTTTGATTTGTCTCTTTTTTGAGATTTTAGTGCTGGCGTCAACACGGAGTGTTTTATTATGAAAACTGACTGGATGTTATGTTGTTTTTTCAGCGTGTGACTTCCTGTCTGCCCTTTGCTGAATCCGTCTGAATTGATGCACCGTGCTCCAGCATCCGGCAGAAATAGAAGCCTTGCGTATCTGCTATGGAAGGGTCCGGACTACCGGAGCTGCAGTGGAGCCAGTGGAGGTACACACCTAGACTAGAGTGAAACGTATCAGCTCCGCTGCCGTAGCAGAGGGGAGATGGACCGAACACGCAAGCACAAAAGTCTGTCTTGGGAATGCTAACCTTTTTGTCTATTTGTTGTTGTGTTTATAACACATACGTATAACTGTCGTCACGCAGTGATGCGTATGTGTTGTAACTACAATGCACGCATGTGTTATAAACACAACGTATAACTGCATACATGTAGCATACATGCAGTGGACTTCTTAGCATCATCGTTTGGACATAAAACTCTTTTTCCCATTCAGGTGTTTTAAATAATGTTACCAATACCACACTGGCTCCAATTCTGACATTTGGTTAAACTTTGCAAACACATGAAAGGATGAAAGGATCCACAATGGAGCGTGCTAATGGTACAAGCAGAGAAAAGAAAAGCTGTGCAGACACAGATAATGGATGAAAAACACACCAACTGTGGAACAATAGCATGCAATAACAATAAGACATTGAAGTGCCGTCATTTACCTCAAACGTATGATAATCTTAAAACAACTGCTAGATCGATATGCAAAACAATTTGTACCATGATCCAAGTTGTAGGTTGACACTAATCTAGGATGCTGAAGTAATGTGATTTTGATTTGCTGCAATAGTGATCTAAAAGTCTATGACTGTATAAATGTGTGTATAGTGTATGTGGTATGTATACAGCATTAACAGATGTACGTAATAAACATTATACATTGTGAGGTGTGTCATACGGTATCTTCTGGTATGTTTTGTGGTGTTGGCCAAGGTTGTATCCTTGGCCCCCATTTGTTCTAAATACATTGCATGCATACTTCATCAGATTATCCACAAAGACAACATTCATTTTCATTGTTATATTAATGACACACAGAACTATGTTTTGTTAAATATCTGATATCTTGTTTCCAAGAAATAAAATGTTGGATCCTCCAAAACTTTATCCAGCTAAATGAAAATAAATCACAACAGTCTATCTGCAAAAATCAAATCTGCAGCCAGAAACCTGAGTGGAGTCTTCGACTGTTCGTTTGACTAACAAGTCACAAGAGTGATCAAATAATGTATCCTGCAACTTGGGAGCCCGTCAAAAATCACATCTTTCCTCTCACGCTTTCAGTTAATACAAAACACAGCCCCTTGGCTTTTAACAAACTCAAAGTGACAGATTAAATCATATAGAAACTGTTATTATTATTAGAGTCGTAATTAACGTTGTTCCAGTAGCATCATTGAAACTCACCAGTCACATATTTGTATTGTCATAGCTTAGCAACTTGGATACGCACATTTGTTTAACATTGTGAAAGAATGTATTTTAACCCAAACCATCTTTTCCTAAACCTTACCAAACAGTGACAGAAAATAATAAGTGAACAAAATAACTTCATGTTCCAGACGGTATTCAATCTCCAGTCTCCTGTTTGAGAGTCCAATACAAAGGCTACTCAATCACAACAGTTTGCTCCAGATGCAGTTTCCATTATTTTCCATTATTTATTATTACTATTTCAGTTAAGTTGAAATGATGATTCTGGGACATTATAATAACAATAACATATTTTTTTCAATGAAATATACTTTCCACTTCCTATGAACTGATGCTGTAGTAGTTATGCCAACCTTCTGAGGAGCAATACTTGTTTCCAAACAAACAGTTGCCTCTCTTGCAGGTCTCGACACATGAACAACGTCCGTAGTTTCCAGTCGTTCCTCATAGGACAGGGATTGGTCCGCACCACTGTTGCACGGCCTAATGAGCATAGCTTGAAGCCTGACAAGATGGATTCATGCGATCACATGATCTCACAATCCAGCTGTGTGGCAAGTCGATTAACTTGTAGGGCAAGGTAAATCCACTCCAAATTCTTCACTTTGTGTTCAACTTTGATGAAGTCTGTTGACCAATAACAAACTGCCTTGACAATGGTGAGCTCTGATGTGAAGCTGCAGTATGCATCACAGAATGGTTAAGTGTATTGTGCAATCCACTTTTGTTTAGGCTTTTATTAAGCACCTAAAATATTTGAAAAGATTCATAAGATTAGGTTTAACAGACTTAACACATTAAACTGGAACTTAATTTGCCACACCATGGAGAGAGAAACAAAAAAAAAAGACTTACTTACAGTAGCACTTACATTGACAGACACTGGGTGATATAAAAATTGGATGTTCTCGAAAGCCAGGAGCTAGATAAGAACAAGGATGACAGAAAAAGATTGAGGGAGGAGAGTGACAGACAGCCAAGCGGGACTTGTACTGTACTGTATGTGATGAAAATAATAACATTTGTACTGAGCAAAAAGGGCAGAATTGACATTTCACAGGTGTAGGGAGCAAAGGCATATACAGGTTGTACACCCTGGAGCCCAAACCAGGCCGCCTCACCAGTCCTGGCAATCACACCTTCCATCACTGAAGGCAGGTTTATACATCTCCCCACTGTCACCTTATTTCATTTTTTCTCCTTACTCAGATCAGCAGCAGAGTCAATACAATTCCCAAAACATTGGGTCCATCCAAGCATAAAACACGCTTTGGCCACTGGTGAAACCGGCACCCTGCTTTGTGAGAGGTTATCAGCCAGAGCAGAGATGGCCATAGGTAAAGCCTGTTGGTCGTCCTGGAGGGCAGCTCAGAGGGCTGGGGAGGGGAGACGTGGCTGATGGTTATCATTAAATTATATCTCTGGGATGGCACCTATGGTTGCATGGTGTTTGAAAGAGCAATCTTCACTAGTCATTTCTGCTCACAGTGGTTTCTCAGTAAGCAGATGTGTGCGTGTTTCACCAGTTAAATGCTTGTAATGTGAAGCTGGAGCAGTAGGAAATAATCAGTAACTTAATACAGAATACTACGGATATACAAAGCATCATTAACATTTTCTTGTAAAATGTCCAGTGTGATTGGTAAAATCAATGTGGTCACTGTTGTTCTGTGCAATGAAACGGAAAGAAAACAGTTCCTGTATGAAACTGCTGACAACAAGGTCTTTGGATTATCTTGAGTAACCGGGTCATGACCTCCACAAGCAGAGTGCCAGTTATATCATATTCCCTTTGAGCTACACAAATACTTCAATGTAAATGACTTATTTAAGAAACAAAACGACTGCACACTTGCCTGATCCAGTCTCTCAAATGTGATGATATGCTGTTTTATCTTAATATATTTGGAAATGAAATTGTTGTGCGGACAAAACAAGCAATATCGAGATATTATCTCGGGCTCTGGGAAATCTGATGGAAAAACTAACCAACATATTAATCACTGATGAATTGCAGTGGCAAAAAATGTACTTTTTACTTCTGCATAGCCTCATGTTCAATGTTGACCATCTGCTGGAAACTGCTGCTTATTTGGGAACATATAAAGGCTGCTAGTTGCAAGTCTAACACAAATGTGTTTCAAATGGAAAAAAATGTTTGATAGTTGTTGTCTTGTAGCACAAACCAGCATTTTGCTTTAGCTTAACGTGGAAACTAGCCTTTCCAAGTGGTTTTATTATCGGCGCCACTGTCCTGAAGATACATTGGATCATTTTCTGTTTTCCTCAGAGTTGTAACTACCAACAACAAGACAAAACAAGAGATTATTAATTCATTTAGTCTGTAATGGAATCATGAAAGCGGATAGAAATGGTATCAGACTTTGTGGCTGGTAGCAGACAAAAAATGGTATATATGGAACCGATCTAAATGCAGAGGATGTCATTATTCTATTGTCATCATATTGTGCAATCAACATTTACTTCATAATGATATAGCAACAAGCATTGGCAGTTATTTAAAATTTCAAGAAACACTACATCTTCTTAGCAGAATATGTGGCTCATCTTTCCACCCGCTCTTCCCTCATATCTTCTACCCCCTTTCCCCCAGCCCCCCGCTGGTCTCTCTTGGTGATTGCCTTGCCTGCTATCTCTGGGCAGCAGTTCTGTTTGTGCAGAGATTCGCTATGTCAAAAAAAAAAGAGCAGCCTGTTAATTTTATGATCTGTCACACGTCTGCCTCTCTGCGACGGGCAGTGGGCGACAGGGTCTGGACTTTCCTTATCACTCCGTTCATTCCTGTCCACCCCTGCCAGAGTCACATCACATATCTGGGAAGCAGGAATGAATTGGTTTCCTCATGCTATTGAGAATAGGTCAGCTCACAGTGGAGGAGATTATTTCGATACTTTGACTTTGAATATAGTTCAAAACCCGGTTTGGTGGCAATGGACTGCATCAGTGTTGATAACTGGGGCCATTTCTGCTCATACTGCGACAGTGAGAGATAGATAAACTTTGGTTATTAAGTCCCTGCATAATCTAAATATGTATTTGTATGCAGATGATGTTGATTATTCAGATGCAGTGTAATTCAATTTAACAATGGTCCCAGAAACAATTCAGGGAGTGTAATATCGCCTTGACAGCTAGGATATCCCGTTGAGCATCTTCATTCTAGTCACTTTAGTTTCAGTGTTCAGAGAGGGGTCGGGGGCTCTCAAAACAAGCTTTCATCAAAAGGAGAAATGAGAAAATGATCTACATAACACGTCCTCAGTCACTAAGCCTCCCAGGATGTGTTTCATAATGCCAGAGGAACTCAGTGTGTGTTTAAGTGCGTGCTTTTCACATGCATGCGGGTGAGCATTTGTTGGTGTGGAAATTCTAAGAGAAATTAAGACGCAAAACAATGAATAAGGAGCTCACACTGGAGTAATAACAGCTCTTTGTATATTCAAAGGAGACACTGGAGAAGCAAATTGTGCACATTCCAGAGTTAATGGAGACGTTTCCATAACTTGCAGCATGTTTATTGGAAACTTATTACAATGTTTGTCTTGTGCTTCCTTGAATCATTATCCTGAGAAGTCAACTGTAGCTTTTACAGATAGCTTTATTTACATAAGGCTATCTACTTACATCAACACAGGATCTGCAATTCAGGATCTTTATAAATCCCAAAACATGAAGCCCTCAAGTAACCCAGGCTCTGTAAAGATGAATTAGTAATCTTCTAATCAAATCTCCGATCTTAAACAAAGACACTGTATCCGTCTCTCTCCGCTTGACAAACACAGAGCAGGTGGGCCCCTTCACTATGTAAATCTGAAGGCTGTCAGCCAGAATTGCACACAGCCGCAGAAATTAGAGGAGGGCTTTGTCTTGGAGGAAAACACAGCCATATTTAAAGCATACAGAGCAGGCACTTCAAAGCCAGCGAGCACACATATAAAAACAATCTCCACTTAAATAACTCGGCAGCACGGCAGCACAGGAACATTTGTGCTGAACGTTGAGGTGCTGGACGATTGCCAGGAACCATATTTTCTGGTGTAAATGGCCGCTGTGGTACGTTGTTCTGGGTCATGTTTGCAGAACAGAATGACGCTCTATAAAGAACATGATCAGAACCTTGTGACTGCCACAGAGTCAAGGTGATGATGTACTAGGGCCCTAAGTTTTTCCTGAGACGGCTGAGCAGCAGTCACCAAGACAACAAAAGGACCTCCGTGCCAGAAAACATTCCTTCTTCCTCCCACTCTCATGGACTGCTAATAGGAGACAGAGCGGACTAGCAAAGCAACCAATGGAAGGAGGAAAGAGAGGGGAGATGAGAGCACTCCCACCCATTTAAGGAGAGTTCCCATATACCGGGCTTTCAGTTGGAGGACTGGGCCATTACAGTAGTTTGCCAAGTGTTTTGTTTGGATTCATCATTGCAGCTCAGTTTTCCCAAAGCTGTTTAATTGTTGGAGAGCAATGAGACATGATTGCAGTAAGATAAACCGTGACACAATTGGAATTATTTTAATAATGATATTTTCATTTCTCACTGCTGCACGCACCCCTTGCCTCCAATGGTTTCCAACCATGCCAGACTCAATATTGATGTTTCCACATCTTGAAATGTATTGGATAAAATGCAGGTTACAACATACCCCAATGCACGCTATTATGATGGGCCCCAGTGCACGATAGTTAAGCCTATTAGTTATAAAGCACAAACACACACACACACCATTAGACGTATATGCATATATATTTTACTAACAATGTGTTTTAGCCAAATGAGCTCGAAAAGGAAAACCATGACAGAGATGGGTTTGCCTTTTCAAGAGCGTATATGGCAAATATTATAAGTTCACTGTTTAATGTTCAATTTAATGTTGGGAATTCTTCTTTGAAAACAGGTGTGTTTTTTCAACTTGGATAAAGGAAGTAATCCAGTGGGCCCCAGAGCAACCAAACCGCTTGCACAGTCCATATTTACGCCCCTAATAAGACGTCAAAGAGGAATCTAGCTTGAAAATCACTGGTCACTCACACAGCTGACATTCATGGTGTCCTTGGTGGCCAGTAAAGGAATTCAACTAAGAAGATTTACTCAAGTAAATGTTCTTGAGTACAGTTTTAAGGAACTTGTACTTCAAATAAGTATTTCCATTTTCCGCTACTCTATACTTCCACTTTACCTCACTCTGGAGACAAATACTGTAATTTTTATTCCTTTGTTACTTTCATTTTAGATATTTAAAAGGCTTTCACTCAAATATTATTCTTATGCATGATTTCCACTTTTACCAAATTAATATTTTAACTTGATACATTTACTTTTACAAAAGCATGACTTTTTGTGTACTTTTTACAAAGCTGTTGTATGTGTCCGATGTCCAATGTTCCACTATTGCATTTGCATTTCTAACAGTGGTTAGTCTGGGGCACTGTTTTCAACAGTGGACTGAGGGTGGCACACTTCAGAAGCCAGATGGAAAAATATGCCAGGCAAATAGAGCAGAAATTCTATTGTTGTGGCTGATGACTTCTGCAGGACTCACGCTGAGAATATGAAAGGTGACCTGGCCTTACCCTCCTCCACAACCCCCCATTCTCTTTCTCCTCTCCTGTCTTCTCCCCTCCTACAAACTCCTCTCCTCTGTACAAACCGCAATGCACAAAACAGTGCACAGGTATTCCCTGAAGCATGAATGGCATCTATCTATCTATCTATTTATCTATCTATATATATATATATATATATATATATATATATATATATGTGTGTGTGTGGTTAATTTATGCTAGTACATACTGTGACTAAATATAGCTTTGAGTGTGTAATAAGCAGGTGCTCTCCCATTGGGCGTGACATTAGAGCTTCCTATTATCACATTATGCCCATGATGCACTTTTCCTGGGTCGAAGCAAACAATTAGCATCATTATGATGCTGGCTAACGATATTTCCGCACTGGCTCAATTAGGACTCCAGCCACAGCGGCTAACCATCAGGGGTTTGAGCACAGACTCCCACAACAGGTGACCATCTGCAAAGGGGGACTAAATATAGAACATAATTTAGTAGTACAGGGGTTAAGTTCGTGTCATGTGGCCCTTAAATCTTTGTTTTGTTTACATCATTTGAAAATACAGCAAATGACTTAAAATTAAACAGTTCCTCAAAAAATAAACTGCTCAATGTAGACAGAGAATCTTGCCAAAAATACCAGAAGCAAACAATCTCTGAAGGCCCGTTGAGTGGCCCTTAGGATGTCAGACAGAAGAATCATTAATAATAAGAATGGCATGTAAAAGCATACAGACAATACCTAAACACAAGCAAGGCTGCAGCAAATAAGAGGAAAAGTAATTAAATTTACCAGTCTATACACAAAAACGTTGTTTTTGTACCAATAGTGAGCCACATTCGGTTTGAAACAGTTTGTATTGACAATGACTAAATTGTCAATACAAATACAAAATACAAAAGGCTCCGTGACCAATGTGAGGAGCGCTGCAAGTATGATGATGGGCTCATCATCTATGATGGTTAGCTCAGCGTCACAATACAGTAAGCAAGTACTTCTGCTCTGTCAGTCACAGGAAACATCCCCACAACACTATTGACTTTACACCATACCCTACTGTACAACCTTCATGACCTCCTTTCCTGTGATGAGTAAAAGAAAAGCACCAGGGGCAAGGAGGACGGCTGTCATTACATTGCGAGGGGTGTTTCTTTTGATTTGGAAGAAATAGGTTCTGCATTAATGGAGTCATTCTCTGGCTCGTCTCCTGCTTCAAAAGAGGGAGAAACAAAGGCTGGGAAATGATAGCCGCGAGCACTGCGTTCACATAGAAAACGGGTGCTGGCTATACATTACTGTACAGACCCGTGTTCATGATAAAGAGGTACTTATTTTGCTATTCAAGTGATATGCCTATGCCTTTTCCAAATTCACAATGGGTCTTTCAATAACAATGTCATTAATGGTAAAATAACCATGAATATGAATATGAATATGAAGAGAACAACATATTGTAGCAATGACATATCTGCAAAGTTGCAACCTCAGGTTTCTCGGTATGACCTTGAAATAGTACATTGACTGGAACAGCATTACAAAGGAACAATTTGTAAGATATAACCATAATTTTAGAAGATTTGAAAAATTGATCTAACATTATCAACAGAATGTGAAGAAACAAGTGTTGACATTATGTTAAAAATGTGAACTGTGCTGCAGAGGTGTCTACTAGCCCCAGCCCATGCTGTCTTATTGAACCACCTCGTGCCCCAAGGAGTGGTAGTCCGATAGTAGTTTCGGCTCGGCTTATTTGGCAAGACAGTGTTTGAAGGAGATGTTGGGTGACATGCAGCGAAGGGCCACAGGTTGGCTTCAAGCTGCCACAGCCTCTGTGCCAACTGAGCTACAAGGAGGCCCCAAAACCATACACTGTCTAAATTCAAGTTTCTCTCTTTAACTGAACTAAGACGAGCTTATCTGCTTTGTTAATTCCTCGTACATCAAAAAAATCACTAAAAAGACCATGGTTTTTCTTTTTCCACAATCACCTCTTGTTTGGTGGAAATAAATCCTCAATTCACCAAGAATACTTGCTGTAGACAGTACACTGCTGTATACTTCTATTTAACATCATCCAAGCCGTCTAATTCGAGAGTTTTTGGAATGCAGGGAAACAGATGAGCTCTGATGATAATCAAACCGAAATTAGCGCGGGGCTGCAGTCACAGGTGCCAAGCTTTCAAACGCAGAAACGAGGGCTTGCAATGCTAACTGTATTGATTAGCTGCTAGCACTTGGTGCAACACAATCAGCGTTCCATACACCAGTGGAATTAGCCACATCTGCATCCACTCCTCGGCTCTGCGACATGGTCAACTAATCATCATCACAGACCACTCAAACTTCTGGGAGAAGTCTTTGATTGCTGTGGAGAGCGTGTCTTCAATTGCGATGATTCCGTCAAGTTTGCAGAGTTTGAAGAATGAACGTCCTTGTGGATTAAGTTGTGCGATTGTGCCTTTTTTGAGCAGGCACAATTTGTGTGTGTTTTTTCTTGTTGCATGGGGCACTTACAGCCTTCATTTTTTCTTTTGAGGCCTGTGGGTCAATGAGTGAACGTGTTACTCTGATGTCATCTTACTGTGGTTAGTATCTTAAGTGCTCGCTGCTGTGGAATTTTTTGCAACACACGTCAGAGACATCAATTATGAATCAAACAGTGTAGCACTACTTTAGTCTCCAGGAGCCATCACTTTCTTTGTCACGACAGACATTCTTCTTACAACTCCCGATTTCTTACATTCCTTGCAAACAAATCACTTTAGTCACTTCTGCTATAACCATAGATTGTGTCATTTCAACCCAGCTGTGCTAAATCTGCTATGATGCTATAGGTAACAAGTCAGAATTCTGGTACCATCACAATACTAGAAGCCTGACCTTTTTAAATCCATGTGAGCTCATCTTTTTTATGGGAGAGGCTTTCGGTGTAAACTGGAGGCGGTACAGAGGAATGGAGGGGGAGAGGGAGGGGAACAAGGACCACCTGAGACAGAGAATCTCTTATGTGGGAGAGGACAACAGAGGTGTAATGAGGATTGTGATAGACATCAGCCAGGAGTCATGTTACATCAGTTGAGAGGCTGAGAGAGAGGAGAAGGTTCTCAGACAAAGAATGGGGCATGAAATAACCAGGGAAAAGCAGATCCCACGCCTGACTCTGCCGGTCTGATTTATTCCCTTCTTTTCCTTGTTTATAGCAGCACAAACCTTCACCAGAAAGATGCAAAGCAGTGCAACCGCACATTGCGTGCTGTTCTTTACAACTGGGTATACAGGGATGACAGCAGCAGACTGTGTAGCAGCGAGGCTACGCGACAAGAGCCGGTGAAACATGAGATCCTGCCACCTCCCCAGTGTACAAACAAGACATGGCTGCAAGGGAAGTCTGTGTGCTCGGCAAAAACTCTCTTCCTCTCTTACCTCTTGCTTGTGTTTCGGAGTGTTTGGTCGATGCTTATCTCATACTGTCAGGATAGCTTTCCCCATGTAGAGAGGACAAAGGGACAAGCAGAGAGGTTGGCGGGAATGCAGGAGGAGCTGAAATGTAAATGTGTAGGCCTCTGAATGTTCTGACAACGTGGCTGTGCCTCAGATATGCACAGGGATGTTAGAGCTGCACTGACCATTATTTTTAGAATAACAATTCGTCAAATGACTGTGATTCATAAAGTGATTCAGTTATGCGGTTCCCCTCTTCCTCTTTTAATATCTTGCAGGTTAGTGTTTTGGTTTTTAAGAGTTGCAGCCTTACCGTTTTGGTTCATTCTCACTGCCACAGCAGGCAGCTGATTTTCTCACAATTCAGAGCATGTTAAAATGTCACTGTAAGGCAGGGTTGAGCGTGTCATCCGAGTAAAATGTGTCAGTATCTGTATGTGATGAGGTTGGTGCCGATCTGAAACCTCACCACTAGATTGTTACTGAATCGTACAGAATGGACCTTAAAACTGGAGAATTTTGTGTCATTATTATCAACATGAACGGTCAAAACTGCAAAAACAAGTTTTCTCTTTAGGGATTTCTCTTTAAGGCTGGCATGCTATCTGCAGATAACGGAATAATACCATTACATGTGCAGCATTGTTGTGTGGACTCCTTTCTTTTTTCTTTACAAACTCTCTGATGTTCAAGGATCTTAAAACTTTCATCCCGATGTTTGAGTAGTACCAGGCTATTTTAGGTCATGTTTGTAATGATGAATATGCAAATGTTCAGTGTTTACTCTGATAATGCTTATGTGGTTTCATAGATGGTGGTAAGAAATCCACAGAGGACTGGGACTAACCCCATTAGCACACTGCCGGATAACCATGCAGAGGCCCAGGGGAGGTCATTATGAAGGAGCTGTTTGCTATCTTCATATCTGTAATCAACATATGCAATGCTGATTACTTCTTTCAGCATTTAACCTAGATCTATATTTTAACTAGACTATAACATGTCGAAAAAAAACAGGGAATCCAGAAACAAACAAAAGAATTCATAATGGTGTTAAAACGTCACCTACATTCCACTTTGTGTCGACAGATTGAGAGCTGTAAAAAACAAAAGAAAGAAAAGGAGAAAAAAAGAAAATCACAATACCAACCATAAGATCCTGTTCCTGTTAAGGACTGTTCAGATGAGGTGTGTTTGTGTTTGAATGGCAGGAAAATGGGACAGGAACGAGTGCAGAATTGTGTGGTATCCCAACGGAATCCCACATCTCCATGTGAGCGCTCTGTGACGACCAGCTGCAGAATTCAGTTTACACTCACTGGCTCCGTATTTACATGGGAAGACAGCATGAATGAGGAACAATTCAATCACCGGGTTCCTAACCTCTGTTTTCATTTCCCCGGCATTTAGAAAGATGGAATGGAAGGAAAGGGAGAGAAGAAAATCATCTGAAAGAAATTACAGCAAAGCGGGGGGAATGTTTGATATGCAGTTGGACTGTGAAGGTGGAGTACGAAGTCAAATGTGTGTGTTTGTGATAAAACAGCTATGAGTCTTTCATCTGAAGGAAAATACGGTAGAAAGGGCTGATCTTCCAGCGTAATCATTCCGGTTTACTCTATGTTTTTCATGCTAAAGAACCGCACACTACAATTTCTCCTAGTTCCCTTCAGCTACCGCATTGTCCTCATCCTTTGATAACATCATTCCGTTGCGATGCAGTCCCTTTGATTTGTATTCCTTTGAAAGGCGCATGAATTCATTGAGGGAACAGGTGGGGAAAGTGGTCGTCTCTTTGTGGATTGCCTTGAGTTTGATTCCCAGCCAGTGTTTAATTCAGCTATTGGGAAGCAGTGGCCAAATGTTTCCCAACAAATGCCAGCCTCACTTATCAGGGCGCTGCCTCACTCATCATGTGTCAATCTCTTGCCAAGAAGCTGGTGAGCACACCGAAGTTTGATTTCATGGGCTGCTTGCTGAACTTCTAAATAGACCCGTTCTCTGCCCTAGTTTATTCAGTCATATCATTACGTAGACAGTACAAGTCCCAGCGGATGTTTCTCATTGCATATTTAATGCAGTGATGAGCACAGTCATATTTGCAGATTCAGCTTTAAGTGCTGGTGGCTACTACTGTAGTTTGACGGCGCTTTGTAGAGAGAGGACAAGAGTTCTTGGGGCTTCTGCATTCATTGTGTTCATACTTGCTGAAATGCATCCATGAGAAATTGTGTCTTTCTTTGCAAATAGATGATCTCTTAGGCTAAGTTATTTAAAGGTCTTTAAGAGTTGCCAGTGTCTTTTTATCAGGGTTCCTACATTCATGTCAGTCTGAGCCTGAAGGGCTTTCAAGGTCTTTTTACAATTCAAAATTGACATACTTTGAGAGGAGATTGTTGGAACCCAAGCTGATGTGTTAAATATTTTCCTTTTTAAAATCAATAATACCAGGCAAACTTGTAGAACTCTACTCAGTGAAATGGTACAAAGGACCAGGGTCTTGAGACATACTGATGAATGCAGTTGCTATGTTTACCTCCGCCAAAGAGGTTGTGTTTTCACCTGGGTCTATTGGTGGGTTAGTTTGTCTGCAGGAGACCACAGAAACTACAGATTAGACCCAATTAACTTTTGGTGTGGATTCTGAAGCTATCTGACTTGCTTGAAATTATCTGCTCCCTCAAACTAAAGCCATGCCTTGCACTCAAACGATGAATGTCAAACATGTGGCCAAGAGATTCTTACTATCTGCAGCTCTCAGCTTGTAACTGAGCATGTTCCTGGTCGTACTTTCAGCTATCAGCCCTGTATATCAGAGCTGTGTTTGAGCTGTGTTAAATTTTTGCTAATGCCAATGCTGCTGCTGCACATTTTACTACCCTACGCAGCCAAAATGCAGTAACTACAATTTTGGTCAAACTTGAGTGATGAGTCAAGCGGAACTTTTCATATCTTCAATGAAAGATATGAAAACACACAAAGTGTCAAAGTTGTCTGATGTCTTAATTACTCATCTCTTTCAACTTGAAACAAACATGCAAACAATACGTTTGTGCAGCTGTGTTACTAGATAATACAAAGGCAAAGTGCAGTATCAGCATGTTTGGGGTCACAGATCAAATAATACGTCGGTGTGGAAATTACTTTAAGAATACATATTCAATAAGCACATGGCCACTGTTCTATCACATTTGGCTGGACAGTCAAAAAAAAAGCGTTTTTTCCTTCAGTTTCATTGATTAGGTAGTTACTGTGGTTAGCCTTTAGGGGACAATTAGTACAAGCAGAAAGAGAAGCAGTGAGTTGTTGGATGAGATGCAACAGAGTGCCGGCCAACCCTTCTGTAGTTTGTGAGAAAGAGTTTACCTCTGAACACATCATCAAAGTAAACAATGCCTTGCTTCCAGGCTTTCTTGTGGACGCCCATTCACACCATGCCAGCATGGCTCGGACGGGCATAGTTGCTGTCAAAACAAAACAAAACAATGAAGTGATGTTTTTTTTTTTATCAGACAAGAAAGGATTAAGTCATTGCAAAGCTTTGTTTTTGTTATATGTGACAAAAGCATGGATCATCATGGATGAAGAGGTTATAGTGACCTTTAGCGAGGAGAGGGCTGTCTAACCCGCTGTGCACAATATACTGTAGTGACCCTGTACTGATCGGGCTGCTCTTGTGTGCCTTGTTGTCCATTCATACAATGTCTATTCTCAATGGCAACTACGACTGGAATGGAGCAGAATTAAAAAATATGCACCATCACACCTCCTTTTGATTCGTATCCTCATGTGAGTATGAAATACCAACAAGGCTTTTGGCTCACTATTGTTGTTTGGTAATGCAAAACACTTGCCTGGGTTTCCTGCTGTTCATCGTGTAACGAGCCAAGGCCCTGACAAACATAAGGTACCAGCTGGTCAGCACCCATTTTCACAGAAGTAATTTGCAAATAGGAAGTGCTTTCATGCTACACACTGATATGCACACACACACACACACAACAGAAGTCGGAAAGAGCCTGAAGCTGTTTCGGTACATCCAGAGTGGGGAGAACAGTTTTGAAGTCATGCAGGTTTGAGATGTTAATGTTTTCCACGTTGAGGCTCGGTGTAACAGGGCTAGCCTGAAGTACATTGCATGCTTGGGATGATTCTGTACCTGATCCAAAGGATTCGGGGCCCAGAGGATGACGGAAGCAGAAAAATGTATGAAGGGTGGAAAGCTGAAAATGAATGAGTTCAGTGGGAGTTACAGACATCCTAGTTTTCTAATCTTTAGCCACGACGCTTCTGAATTTTAAGTTTTCTCATATCTGTTTTCGTCTATGCTTTGAAACTAGTTTGACAGAGGTGAAGAACTAACTTTCCTGTGCAGTAAAGATGAGGCAGTAATTTGTATCCCTTGGGTTTCTCTACAGGTGCACAGCAGAAGTTGCATATTAACAAAAGACGCAATTGCTGACTGTTTCTTGAAGGATTCAAACAGAGCTTTGGGGCATCGCAGCCTTTCATTGGAATGCTGAGCCAGTCAAAATGCAAGCCTGGAAAACACAAACTTGGTAAAGAATGGAAAGGCTTGCCTTGTCAGGAGTTTACATTGATACACCAAAGAAGAGGGCAGCCCTCTCCTCTTTCTCTTCCCCCCTCTCTCCCTTTCTCTTTCCGTCTTCAATTGTTCTGCTCTGTGGCTTCATCAGCAGTTTCCCTCCATTTGAAAGCGTGGGATTATGCAAGAGAGGCAGCATCAAATGATAGGTAACTCACCCACCCCCTCCCCCCCTCGATACCACCCCCTCTCTCTTGTCTTTAAGTCTCCTGGCTGCTGAGCATGTAAATCTGTGAAGCCTGTAACAACACAACTCAACAGTCAAGTCACTCTCTGACAGGCAGCACTGTCAGCACACACACAAGATGGTTTTTGAAGTCAAGGTCAAATGTATGAAAACATACAGCAGTTGCTACAATGTGCATGTGAAATATTGTACGTGGGTGAGCCGGCACATAATGGAATGTTTCTAAGCTGCAGAGGAGCCGTCGGGATACAATTGTCAGTGCCACTGTGAAGCAGCAACATTGGAGCTATTGTGTGCCGAGGTTCCTGTGTATGAAAGCCGGGATGAAGTCAGCTGAGTGTTTGGTTATGACGCCCTGCACTGCTTTTCAGCGTGTGGCGCTGGGAATAAATGCAAAAAAGACAGACTACTTGTTTTTTTTCTCCTCCCACTTCTGTAGTTGTCGTTGGGAAATAGAAAGAATTCAGAAAATAGAAAGAATTCAGCTCCATTGGCAGTCTTTATCCACTGACAGTGAACTACATTTATACTGACAAGTAGTGTTAATGCTCCATTGGCTATCTCCTCTCTGCTCGCTAACTCCTAGAACAAGATTAGAAAATGTCCCAAAAATATGAGGAAAAGTGGAACAAATGACAGGGTAAAATATTGCCTTGACAACTTCATAATAAATGCATTTTTATGAAGAACAGCCTATTTATTTTGTATTAGACATCTTGCACTAAAGCAGCACTCCAGCCCTCATGAGACGTAACATTTCTGTAAATGATTGCCAACACAAGATGTGCTCTCACAGGATTATCCGAGCGAGTCGATCAAAATAAAACCTTTGGACGCACTGTTCTTTATTGACCTATGACAGAACTTGTGAGGACGAAGTAAAGTTGTTGTTATTGACGGCGCGGGTCTTATGTGCACTGCCCCAGAAACTCATCTCATGCTGTCAAGCTAAAGCACATTGATTATCGGGTGCCGGCGAGTGAACTGTCTCTGAACCCTTTGTGTCTCATCTGAGGAGTTGAGTCGTCTTTTGAGTCATCATGCTGTTTCTATTTTCTACAGGAACCCACACTGTCCTTTTAGTTGATGAAATCTCTCAATCTCTGCCCTTTAAAGGATTCGCTTGAATGTCTTCTTCAGACTTTCTGATCCTGGGATTAAAGCTGGGTCCATGTCTGCGCCTTGCAGCTCATAGCTCCAACAAAACCAGTATTTTTTTTTTCCTTTTCATAGATGATTTAATTATTCATTCGAATAACACAGAGTTACTTCACCATTGATCTCATCTAGATAAGATTTGTCTACACTTCCTATTACAATATCAGTATCTCTTCCTCTGACTATTCCTTGGCATCTGTGTGTTCTCATTAGTGACTGTTAGCATTGAACCTATCAGTGATACAGTGCAGGACCTCCTGTTTCATTGACAGACCTGTTGATTATCCCCTTGGCATGCCAATAATCCATTAAACACATTGTTTACTTTGCCTGTGCAAATAGATCCACTCTTACATTATATGCGTGCAGTGATACATTTCGCCCCATTTAATAATGCTATTAAACTTTACAGTGCAATGAAAAGACTATACTCGCAGCCATTAGTGGCAGTGCAGGAAACCAAGTGTGCTGTAATTTGCACCACATTATCGCCTCCGCTGCATTTTACTGTTAATATAATGACCCAATGTGGTGGACAGCTTAATACTTTGGGTTTAGATACATCACATATTATTCCACAATAAAGGTCTGCGAGTGGATTGTTATTTACTGTTTATACATGGTTTCTACAGTACATACATGGTTTCACAATGTTTTGTGTTTTTTCTGAATGAGCAAGGTTTTTACCATATTTTTTAGTCTTGCCATGGAGTATGAATCACTGTATCCTGACACAATGTGCTCAAAGAAATATATTTTTAATCAAGCAGTGCTGAATGGAATCCCCTGAGTTGATTCCTGTACAGAGCTGAGTGATAAAATACCACATCCTCCTCCCATCCGTGTCACCCTGCATTACACCTCGGTGGATGCACAGCAAACCACACGGGCTGAAGTCATGCCTTGCAGCCCGCCAACCAATCTGCCCAGCAACATCTTATCTAAGGCATGACACATGAATAGGGGGGAAGGTGCTGGTGAATGGGTTGGCGGGCATGTGGGTGGACTCCATGAATGTCGGGAGACAGATGACTGTTGGACCTGTAGTACAAGGTATTACGTAGGGGAACGCAGGGTTACAATGCTATCTGGAAATGGGACTGATAGCTGTGAAGGAAGCTGCTGAATGTAGACGTTTTTGGTAGCTCCAACAGAGTCAAAAAAACATGCCAGGGTTACAGGGGTAACCTCCAGATTACACCGGGCACGTCTGTCGATGAAGGTTCTCAGTCGTCCAGGTCATGGTAATTCTAAGTGCTGTATCGTAGGTAAGCTGGACTTGTTTTCGGGCATGTCTGTGTTGCATTCAGGCTGTATTGTGGCTACATAGAAGAACCATGCAAATAACCTCAACTCCATAACTGAATCCACTTAGTCATAAGCACAACACATGTACTGTATCTAGTGCTGCGCTGATGCCACAATAAGTTAAATCATGTGCAGAATTACAAATGAATTCCTAGTCTGAGTCTGTCTTACGCAGGACCATTGGCTATAAGTAAGATTTTCAGACTCTTGACAATGCAAGCCAGGGGAGTGAGGTATGAAGGAATGGGGGGCAGCAGGCTGCGAGAGGGGAAGGGCATGTGGGGGCAAGCAGTTGGTTCAGCCATGATAAGGAAAGCCAATACTGTAAGAAAGAGACAGAGAGTACAAGAGAGATAAAGACCTGTGATGACTTATTCCATAAAGGACAGACTGGGAGGAGGGAGGATCCATGAACACACACACACACACACACACACACACACACACACACACACACACACAAACACAGGAGAGACAGTGGGGGGTGATGGACGCTCATGGTGGATGTCCACATTATTGTTCTGGCAGAGCAATCTTCTCCAATCTTGGCAGAGCGTAATGGAGGCACGAGAGATACCAGGTGCTGTTACCTTCTCCATTCGGAAAGGCAGGGCCACAAGCCAGGCTGAATTGGATGAACCTTTTATTGTTTGGCCTGCACTCGGCTGGGTTACCACTGTAGGGCCCCGCTGTTTGCAAAAAACCCCAAGGACAAAGAGGAGAGGAAAAAAAGAAAAAGCCTTGTCTTGACCTGAGGAGTTGGCCCTCCTGTGTTGGTACAAATCTGTGCAGTCCTGCCTGCATTGAACAGCATAATCTACATTACTCTGCTTATGCCTGTTTTTTTTTGTTCTTAGGATGGACAAGTTTCTGCCTCAGTGTGTTGGTAGGTTTGAATTCCCGCAACATAAGGAATGACGATGTTGTTACGTTTTTCCGTCTCTTCCTCTCCGTCTGCTCTGGATCTTTTAGAGGTTTTGACAAAGGTCTAGTCACAACACAGGAGGGCCAACTCCTCAGGTGAAGACTCTGCTGTCCACTTACATCTGAAGGAGAAAAATATTTTCTTTGAGGACAACAATGTAAACATCTTGTCCAGAGAAGACAGATGGTTTGAAAGTAAAAGAATCCCTCTATGTATCTTTGAAAAGAGGAGGTGGCCGGTTGGGTCAACAAACCCACAAGTGGCCCTAATGACTCTGAAGCTCACACGTGTCCTTAACGACTCTGTAAGGACACTCCCACTCAGAGTTTAAAAGTCTGCAGCTCCCCTCCAGTTAGTTAGAACTGAAGAAGTCCAGCTGCCTAAGATACAGCACTTAGATTTACCATGACCTGGATGACTGAGAATCTTCATCAACATATTTCATTCTGACAATTTCATAAAAGTGTTGTTCGTGTTGTTCAAAATGTGTCATAAACTTGTGTTTACTACGGAGCTTGTTTTCTGCAATGACTCAAAATCCAATTAAAGATCCCCATAGGCATTTTGTAGAGAGAACCAGAGTGACACTAACTTCCAAATTAGCCAACAAAAACAGGGCACCCCTGCAGCACTGTGTTAGCCCAAACTGTCCATTTGAAACGTCCATCACAGTTTAGATGTACTTCAGGTTCAGGTTACTTCATTTGTTCATGTAGGTAAATTTTGTTTGCAGTAAAAGATGGCAAGGCATCCACCCTGACACACATTTTATAAACACTGACGATAGGCAAATGTGGTAAAACATTATTAAAGTACTGAAGTAGCCACTTATCACGACTTGAGAGAAATAACAACAAAGAAAGAGAAAGAAGAGAAATAACAACAAAGAAAGAGAAAGAAGAGAAATAACAACCAGAATAAATCAGGTAAAATTCTGTTAAAATGAGCGGCTGTAGCTCAGGAGGTAGAGCGGGTCGTCTAGTAATCGGAGGGTCTCTGGTTCGAATCCCCGGCTCCACCAGCTGCATGTCGAAGCGTCCTTGAGCAAGATACTGCACCCGAAATTGCCCCTGATGAGCACCTTGCACGGCAGCCTCTGCCATCAGTGTAGGACTGTGTGTGTGAATGGGTGAATGTGACAAGCGTTGTAAAGTGCTTTGAGCGGTCAGTAGACTGGAAAAGTGCTATAGAAATGCAGGTCTATGAATAGATGTGGCTTCTATAGCAACTGTGCAAATGTTGCTGCGTTTATTCATCTGAATGGTGTCTGCTGGAACAAAGGTAATTTTATTTTTAATTTCTAAAAAATTTTTTTTTCCTTAGTAACTTTCATGTCTCAATCAAACATGTAAATGGCGATAAATTTGGTGATGCACTGTTAATAACACAGTGATTACACACTTCTCATCACTCAGCCTGATTGCAAGCATTTGCCAACCAACCCCTAACACACACACACACACACACACACACACACACGTGTTGCAGAAACAAAAAAGAGTGAGGCAAATAAAGAACTGCGAGCAGGGCGGGGGGCTTTTTATGGCGCACAGGGACTGGAGATCATCAGATTAATAACCTCCTCTTTTATTAAGAAAACAACATTATTGTGTTTGGTCATCTGAGCATGACAAAACAAGCCAATACACTGACTGCTGCAGAGCTTATTATTGTCCATTATGTTTGTTTGGAGGACTTGGTCAGACCCAAAAGGATTAGGGCTGATTTAAAGACTGAAAAGGGGGATTTGGAGGAGTGTGTATGTGTGTGTTTTTGTGTGCACGTGCACTGTAGCTGTAAAAAAAAGTGTGAAGCAAACACTCTGACTCTTTAGAACAAGACCCAGAACAGGGAGCGTGGTGCCGCGTTGCCTGGTGACTCCGTTGCTAGCCACATTGGCGATACAATGGGATAATGAAATCTCTTGCTGTTCCAACTCTCCAGGCTACAGCACAAAACAGAGCAGCGGAAAAAAAATACACTTCAGTTCATTGTAGCTTGTCGGATTATGGCTCACTTAATAACGCCTTTTCTTTGCAAGGGAATAATAGCTCGGGACATTACACGTGAAGAAAAGGGAATTGTTCCCACCGGCACCTCTCCCATTACCATAAAAGTTTTGTCGCTGCTTTAGCGTGTCGTCATATTTGATTGATCTCTTCAAAAACACAGACAAAAAACAAGCGACATGTTTTAAAAAGTCTATTGTCGTCATAGCTGTGTGGTGCCAGAGGCCACGGTGAAGATGGTTTGCAGCATATGATAAGCCTCTGAAGGCCTTCTCCTCCGCGTTCTCCCCTGTCATTAGTAAGGAGGCCTTCTCCCACAGGCGGGTCACCGCAAGGAAGGTGTGAGGAGAATCTATTACAGCCACCGTCATGTTCCTCCTTGAGGACAATCAGAGACTCTGACTTCCTCCACTCAGGCTGGAAACCATCATTTCCACCTTTTCCACCTTAGACTTTGGTCCTCTTTTCAACACCTTTGCTCCTACTTTCCCCCTCACTCCTTTCACTTTTCTCTGCTTGGAGGAAATCTGGAATCCAAAGAATAAAATCACCTCTTTAGACGTGGGATTCAATCCCTCACCCGGGCGCCCAATTCACTACACCAACCTGCCATCTTGACAATTACTGTGAGCGGGGAGGACAACAGCGACAAGGCATGATTACCTTTACCGAGGTCTGCAGGCTCTAGAACAGAAGGGAGAGGAGATAGAGGGAGCAAAAGAGACGAATAGCTGCTAGTGTTTGAGGGAACTGAGGGTGTGTGTGTCTTTTGAGCTGTTAAAAGCACACTCCCGCGCTTCTAATTAGCTGATGTGTTCATTAGCTCCGTCAAGAGACTAGACGTTCTGTCAGTCAGGTCGGCAGACTGAAACGCGGCTGTTAACGCTCCTTTCTCTTGTGATTACAACAATGTTTAACTTGTGTAAGAAGCCTGAGCGTTCCTCTGATCATTGTTGCTACTTCACTGTTTCCAGTGCTCAGCGTTCTGGTTAAAGAAATAAAAAGTCAAGGCCTAAAAATCGCTGTTTTCACTCCTTAACTTCTCTAGCTTCACCTCAGTGGCTTGTATTTTTTTTCCTCCATGAAAGCCCACGCAGCATTGTTTCCTTCCCACACATCATTCATAACCTTGAGGAACCAGAGAAATAAGAGACTCTCAGTACTTAAATTCAAAAGAGGGATGTTTCAATAGCATCGGCAGAGAAGGGAGAAAAAAAAAAGAGATGTGGCCCTCATGTATCCATGGTTACCTTGGCTTTATTGCTGTTTGTCTTGGCCAGCACATGCAATAAAAGTGCTGGGAGAGAAATGACTGGGCAAGGGGTGTAATTGCAGAAGAAGGCACAACACACAGGTGCTGGGAGGCTAACAGGAGGCTGGGATTGACCCGAAACCTTCTCTGCTCCCGAGCCCTTTCAAAGCTATCTGCTTTACAAGGGTCTCATTAGCCTTGATTGGACGGCCCCTGAATGCACACGAACATCATATTTTAGTTTTCCAATTAAGATTCCGAGCTTCAGGACTCTCAGGTATGCTATTGAAAAAAGGCCAAGCTTAAATTAAGTGTCTCCCGCAGCTCGATCAGACTCTGCCTCATTTGAGGAATAATGAAATATAAAGGTGGTAAGTCATGCGTGCATAGAGGAGGGGAAAAAAGGGGATGAAAGGGGGAAAGGAGAAAGAAAAATGAGTGTTGGTGCAAAACGCCTGTCTACAAATCATTTTAAGATGCATTGGAAACGGCTCATGTTGTCAGGTGTCTTGCACGATTAGCCATTTTTTGGCAGTGAAAAGGGAAGGAAAGTATCACCACCTTCTGTCACCTTCTTCATCGTTTCCTCATCGTCGGTTTTCATAATCGTACCTTTTGCCAAGGGTGTTAAATGACATAAAGACAGGAATTCATTCACACCTGTGGTACTGGTTGGGTGGGAAAGGGAGGCACACTATTTCCTGTGGCCCACTGGGGCTTCGGGATAGAAGGCGACACAGAAACCGACACACAGACACTTGGCTTGGGTATGGGAGGATTGAACATTCAGGTGTCGTTTGCCACTGAAATGACACTGTTTAGAAGAGACATTTGGAGAAAATAGAGCTGAGAGGAAGGGTTGTGGGGGCTGCAGGAGGGAGAGATGAAAGGGGTCCAACAAATCTCCCCCATGCTTTTACTTTCTGCAGGGCTATAAATCATGGAGGAATCACTGGACCCCTATCACCCCCTACATACACCTTCATATATGCATTGTAGCTAAAAGAAGATGTAAGGTTAGATTTGTGATATCTCCCATGATGTGCCAGTTTAAATTTGTATAATGGTACAGTTTGTGAAGTCTTCACACCAGCTGCTGCATGTCATTGACATTTCCAGCATTCTGAAACGACAGATGAATAGTGATAGCCCACGCAACAGGGAATATGGAAAATAAGAGAAAAAAAAAAAGCGCAGAGAGTGAAAAGTCAACAGTGATTGAAAGATAGGCAGTTCACACAATTAACACATTGGCACATGAAAGCTTTGACTGTCACAACCGCCTGGTAGCTGGTTATTGTTCTGGTGCTGGCTCATCAGGGAGAGTGTTGCCTTTGGGGAAGGACACCCATGGGAGCCTCAGGAGAAAGCAAGATGATGACACACACAGTGCACATCATTCAGGCACACACCCCTGGGGGCCCATAACTTTCTGATGTCACACCAACAGTTCTGTCACTGACAAGCCATTTAATCTACATTGTTGTCTAGTGGTGAACTGTGATTTGAAGCCCTGCTCCATTTAATTAAGCACGCCAAACAAACAAAAACTGCACTGTCTTGTCTTTACGGGCTGTATGTATTCATTTTATACTCCACAGTTTACTCTATGTGAGCAGTAACTTGAGATTTTCAGACTGATGAATCATCGTCATTTTGTGTCATCACTGTCTGGTACAGTGTTACATAACCATGAACACTGCATCCAAATAAACAAGAAGAATTGGATGTGATACAAGTTTAATCCATTGTGGGAAGTTTAGAGAAAATTATCCTAAAGTAGTTGACAAATTCAGCAATACGAATTTTGGACACATGAATAAAATGACTATAGGTAAACACTATTTATAGTATATAGAGATAGATTTCAGCCCTACTACAAGTGTTTTTGTTTGTTTTTTCATTAGTCATCAGGCAAATGGTTTACTCTCAGTCACCAATTAAATGGAGAAAATGTAGAAAATCCAACTGACTAACTGGGAAGAAATGACTACACCAGAGTTTCAGTCATTTATCTAAATTTGACACAGAAACCTTAAAATGAACCTATAGTACAGTAAGTGCTGAATCTTTTTTGTGTTCGGTTGTGTCCAAGACAGTTTCCCCATCTTTGCAGCTGTCTTAAATTTCTAAACCTGGGCCCTATATTAACATGTAAATGATGAATAATTAATAAAAGTTTTGTAATCTGGATCCAAAACTTTTGGTAAGTATGAATCATTTACACACCGATACATATAAACATAACGCCCAGTTTAAAAAAATAGCAGACTTTCCCTTTAAGAGGAGCAGGAACTCACAACTGCCCTGCTGAAACATTATCATTCATCATTCACATTGATATGTTCTGACGCTAGTTGCAACTGACAATGCAACACTTATCAAGGCTAATGTCATACCTCAGTCTGAAGGAGTGTTCAGCAAATTGGAGTGGAAAAGTGTCGGTCCAATTATATGGCAGAGCCCCGAACAGGTGCCATTACCGGCGACTGCAACTGATCGCTTCGGTTCTCTCGCAGATATCAAATCAGACATCGGCGTAGCAGGCATACAAATGAGACGATGAAATGTGATCACGCATCAAAATGTTCAAATCTGAACAATCACACAAACTGCACAGAAATCACTTGGGTCAATCCAAATAAGCTTTCGTCATTGATTGAGCCGGGGTAAAAATGGAGATTTTACTTTCAAATGAAATTGAGGAGGGAGAGTGAAAGACACAAGATGCTTTAAAAACCTCTCTTGATTCATTAAAAAGTCTCTGTCACCAGAGACGACGGGGAATAGGATTAATCTGTGCTCTCAGTGTATGTGTGTGTGACACAGCTGAGTGATTCTCTTCATGTCTCTGAGGGGTAATTAGCTGTGGCGTGGCCTGTCGTTGCTCTACAGGCCTCTCCAGTCCCGAGACTCAGCTGGTTGTGTCATCAGAGCCGTGGAGCCCTGTATGCTGGGAGAACGACATGCAGTGGACCTCTTTGTTTTGAGCCTGAGGGGTCACTCTCAAATAATCAGTCTGTCGGACTGCACTCTTTGTGTTTCATACTCCCTGGTGATGTTTGCAAGCGTTTTTTGCTTTATATTCCATTTCTTTTTCTCTCTTTCTTCTTCATTTTATTTTTGTTCTATCCTTTATTCTCCTCCTTTTCTGCTCCTCTGGAGTTCATCCAATTCTTTCCTCTCCTCTTTCCTTTAGTCCCTTTCTTTTTTCTGGTTTCCCCCAGTTTTAGTTTCTTCCATCCTTTCTCTTATCTGACATTTGTTTGAGCTCCCTCTTTTCTTTGCTTTCCATCTCCTTTTTCTTACCCTTGCTTTTCTTTCCTTTTCTTCTCCTTTCCTTTCCTTTCCTTTCCTTTCCATTCTTCTCCTTTCCTTTCCTTTCCTTTCCGTTCCTTTCTCACTTCAAATTGTATCATTATCCTGTGTCACACCAGTGGCTGCAGTATATAACAAACTCTCTTCTTCCATCCATCTCTCCATCTCGTTCTCGTTTTCCATCACTCCTTCTCGTGACTCCTGTCATTGATTTTCCTCAACAAGGAGCGTGAAGCCTATCAATATTTCTAGCTGAAGAATGAAATCAATCGACAACGCCCCTCCACGAGTGGTTAAAAATGAGCGCCCACTGGTTTATTATTAAAAAAGCCAGTAGCTAACGTTCACCCAGCCATCTCCTCATGTTCTGCTCGAGTCCGTGTACACTAATGGCTGTCCTGTGACCCACCTCGATATGCTCGATCGATGCACCGCCTTACGTGCTTAAAGACACTATCTAGAAAGTGGTGAAAGTGCTGCAGCCATCGACCTGCCAGCCAAACAGAACATGTGCTTTGAGATATGATTGCAGACATTTGTACTTAATAAGTTGAATATACAATACATGGATGACCACCATAGCATTTGTAAGAGAGGAGAGCCACTCACGAAAATGCGACAGTATATTTATGTTGTACAATATATTGGAAAATGTCTACCACAAAGGTTCTGTCTCGACTTTTAAAAAGTACTTCTGGAAACTGGCTGCTCGCCTCACAACGAACGATGGCAATGCTTTGACCGTCCTGTCTCAGACCAGCCCATCCTCCACACCTCTATGTATTTACAAAATCGGTCTAAAGTTCCATTGACACCGTGGTTTGCATGTTTTTTGTACTTCTGGCTGCATGGTTCCACCATTTTCCCTTGCTTCAGGCTGTCTGTTCAATTGCTTTCGACCCTCATCAGCAGTTCCCACCAATCACAATCATCAGTCACAATGTATAAAAGGTATACATGTAAGAAACTTTTATAATCCACTAACAATATTTTTTGTTTCCCTTTTCTGGCTACAGTGCTGTAACACTGATGTCCCCTACACAGCATCAACACCTCAAGTGTCTGTAATCATCAGATATCACTCCTTGTACTGCCATACACCAGCTCCATTAGTCTCTCTCTTACCACTCCATGATGTAGTTATGGAGTGGTTTCATACAGGTTCCATTTTGTACTTTCTACCTGGTAATGGCTTCTTATGTGAATCTAATGGTGATGAGCACCCAGGTCAAGCCCAACGGCAGCTGTACTTATTTTTTATGGTTGGAGATCTGACACACACATCTGTGGGTTTAAAGGTGAGCTGCCCTGCAGCCTGGACAGCAGATGTCTGGGAATTTGGGATGTGGCAGAATTTTTTGCCATGATAGGGGCATTGTTTCTAGGACAATGTTGATCTGTGTTCCACAATTTTGGTCCAGACTCAAATATCTCAACCACTATTGGATGGATTGCCTTGAATTTTGGCCCTTGATCACTAGAGGATGAATCCTATTGATTTGTTCATCTCCTGACCTGTCTTCTTCATGTCTTTAATAACCAGTGGATAGATTGCCATGACATTTTCACATAAAAAAAAAAAGAATGGTCGACCCTGAAGCAGGATTTTTGTATCAGTTTGTAATTTTCCAAGCCCAAGCTGAGATAACCCTTATGACATCAGCAGCGTTATTTTTTTCACACTTCATCATGCAGCTGTGAGCTGAGCAGTTCTGCCAATGCCAAGGAAACTGACGTTCACTGATTCTCAACAACAACAAATTCACTTGGAGTGACCCTATAAACCTGTTTTATGCAGGTAGGTCTAAATGTGTTTTCGTGTCTGCCCGTTATTTATGGATAAACCATAGGAATACAAGTATTTGAGTCAAGCTGTGCAGTCCTCTTATTGCTCTGCGTGATTGTTAAGCCCCATTAAAAATGTGTGAGACCTTTTCTGTGCCCCGCCCCTTTGGACAGATGGCATGGTCCACCATTAGAATGCTATTTAGCTAATTATCAGGGCAGCACCCACATCTACACCCACACCTCCTGATTATTACCTCACACACACACACTCGCTACTTTACTCCATGGCTTGCCTGGAGGGGAAAAGGCCAAAGCTGTGGCTCTGACAGTCAGAATCAGCATGATGCCACAGGGAGCTTCTTCCTCACTGGAGAGAGCTTAAAGGAACCTCAGATGGATGATGATGGGAACAGGAAGTAGGAAGGTATTGGCCATCTGGTTAACCTTCTATGTACCACTATCAATATTCAAAAAGTTCACAGTATCGAACCAAGACAAACTTGGGTTCTGCCGTTTACCAGAGCATTGGAAGTTAGTGAAATGATAGCTTATGTTGTTAGTTTAGCTAACATGAAATGGGCAAACATTTAGTGATGGACATGCAGACAGATCCCCTTGACTCTGCAAAGGGCATTTGACATATATAAATATGCACATATGCAATCAGTCATTACAATGGAAACAGGAATAATTGGGCCAAATACCGCAGCATGTCAGCAGCACAGCATGAGAAATGAGAATGATCAATGAGTTTTCCTTAATGGTTCCTGCTGAGGAGAGCTGTCGCACTGAAAACACATAAACACCTTCACAAAAACAAATGGAGAGCCGGTGAAATGATGGAGGAAACGCGCTCCTGTCAAAATGACATGTCACATGCAGACAAACAGACAGCTGACATTTCACACCGCAGTCAACAATCAAGTCGCTGTTCATTAGCGGCACAAGGCTGAGGGCAAGAAAAAAAACTGTCTGCATAATGGGTAAGATGCCAAGCACACACACATTTTTACATCTCTGCATGGGCACACACACACATGCAGACAGATACAGTCTCTGAGGACGACCCCAGATTGGGGATCCCCATCTCCGCTCACCCCCCTCCACCCCCAGGCCTCAAGGCAATAGGCATGTTCACTCATCTACATCCACTGCGAAGACAGAGAGGAGGACTGTCCCACATCCAGACGGCTCCACATCCCTTAATGAATGTGACATTTAGCTGATATTTACATGCCATGCATGATGCAGAATTAGCATGCTAAACACTAAGCTTCAGATTAAACAAAGCTTAGCAATTACTCACAATCTATCATGCAAAGATTTACTACAGGTGACCCTTGCAGCTTAGCCAAGACATTCACTTAGGTCTGCCTCCCTTCAAAACCTTCATTAAAATGTTGCACACATGAGTTATTTACATAGCAGTGAAGCAAAACACTGTATCTCTGCAGAGGAAACTTTCAACCCTGTCTGTCTGCCCAGGTTTAAATTGCCCAGCTGACAGGAAGCAAAATATCAATCAGAAGTAATTTCGTCCTACTGCCTCTGCTGTCAGTGCAGCAGTTGAATGTTGACCCTCCATCATAAGACATTTGTTTACCATTTACATCACTCACTACACTGACTCCAAAACATTCAAAGATGTTATGGCACCAGCAGCGGGGAATATAAAGCAGTAAGGGCAGGGTGGATCCCTCTCCATGTCGCGCTTTTTCAAAAATGATTTTGCCTCTGCAAGAAAACGCTGCACGTAAACAAGGCTGCATACTGAAAAGGTAAATTATAAATGCCAGCTTGGAGGCACACAGACATGTGAGGTGATAGTGAGTGCTTTTTACATTAATCAGATAACAGCGATGGTAAGGTCCGCCATCAACACCCCTAATGGAGATGTTAGCTGACAGAAGCGCTTATTTCAGCAGGTTAGCTCCCAGACAGCTTTGTGCGGCCTGCAGGAGTGCTTGTCAAGGCCTTAACTGATGGGTGTTACTGGCTCTAGGTGAATGAATGTCATTAGTCTGTCTATGTGGCGGTGCCTATGTACATGTGTCAGGCTTCCTCTAACTCATAATCCGCCTGAAGACAACAACATCGCAGTCCCTCTGAAATGATCCCAGTAACCTCACTGTTAAACACTCCGGCAGTGGATTTGCATGGTGCCTGGATAGAAATGTCAGGCCATTAATTGCCTGTATTGTGGCGATTTTGCATTTTCTACACCTGAGGCCCCTGGTAAGTCACGGTTACTTTAATTGATTTTTCACTGGGTCACCGCGGAAGGAAAGCTCCATGTGGGCTGCGGACCTGGGTGACATAATTGACATTTGAAGTTAAAAGTCAAGCACTGGTGGCAGCACATTCCATAGCGGAAAAAGTTAATTCAGCCAGCACAACTGTGTGACATTATAAGAATCGTGTGCTGTGAATAAGAAAACTGGCTGCCAGAATGTGATTGCAATTTCCCAAACAGCATCCCCTTGGCAAAATGAAATGAAATAATGGCCATTATATTGAATTATCAATCAGAAAAAACAGACTTAGTAGCAATTAGGCAAAAAAAAAAAAGGTTTTGTCAGCCTGAAGCCTTTCAGATTTCCTGTCAGTCCATCTTACAAAATACACCTGTGTCCACTGGCACTTGCTTGTCTGCTTTCACTACAGCATCCTTCAGGTGTATGTGTGAGTGTGTGTGTGTGTGTGTGTCACCCTTTCCAAGGTGTCTAGGAACTGAGGGCCCATCTGTGGGTTTCCTCCTGAGCCTCTTGAGAGGGCCACAAAGGCTTCTAATTATCCCTGACCTTCTGGCTCTCCCTCTCTATGCCTCCCACTCCAGGCCCCTGTGGCTCGCTCAGTTCTCCTCTCTCCCCATGTGCTCCTTCCTCGCTCTGTTTGCCCCCTCGCACGTTCAAAATAACCCCTCCGCTTGGCTCCAGCCGCTAATTGCTGCCATTTCAGAGACAAAGACGGTGTTTGGTGCAAGGCAATCCCGAAGGTCAGTCAAGGAGAAGGGCTCCAATAACACCTGCATGTCTGTCGAGGCTTGGTGGGTGTTTGGAATCACATTGCTTTGACAGGCACAACTCTTTGTTTCAAGGTGTTCCATTTGTGGAGAAAAGTGATGCCTCAAAACTGGTCATTAGCTGCTAGCACGACGGAGAACAAGCAGGGATTATGTGGGCCCTGACAGGCCTGCTTTTATTGCTAAAAACGGATCATTTTCCATCTCTACTGAGTCTGTGTTTATTTTCATATTTACTTCATGTACACAAAGCTAAATAAAATCAAATTAGCAATGACATTAGAAAAGTGTATTGAATAATTATTGCGTGCCACATTCCCTAAAGTGAAAAACATACTAATTAAAAAAAATAAAAATCACAATTTCAAGACAAGATAAGATACGGTCCATTAATAAACCAGTGGTACTAATTTGCTTGGCTTTCCCGGAATAGCTGCAACAACTACTGTATAAATAGGATTTTAATATTGTAGCCCCATGTTGTAGAATTAAGTATTGCCTTAAAGGGAACCGTGGGGCCAAGAGTATAGTTCCTCTTAATGGGTGTCACATGTCACATGGTCCAATTGGTGTAAAATGAGATAACACAAGGATAATGCTTTATTCAAAAGCGGGATATTCAAAGTGTTGACAACAGCACAAGAAACATACAGCAGGAAAACAAGGCTAACACCGTGCCCAAAAAAAATTCATGCATTCACTACTCGCTACTCACTATCTAGGGAGTTCTATGTAGAGGACTATATACAGTAGTAAGTGATTTTAGACATACTAGTGGCTCTGTACATAGTTGCAGCTGTGTTTTGAGTAGCTTAGTCGAATACTGCCTCAAACCAAGCGTCTGGTTACGTTAGGTTCAAATAAATAAGCATGTCACATAAGTAACTTCAGTTACATTACATACGTGACATAACTTCACTAGGTTAGTAAGTTAAAATAACTCATCATCAACTTCTGGTTTCACACTGGACACGAACAGCAGCCTCCTAAATGAAAGTGTTCTACCCAACCATCCATCCCCATCCTTCCTCCATATACAGACTTTTTTCCGCTCTTCATATTACTTCCTCCTCTGCAGCAATAATAATTCTTACAGCTGCTAAAGGTTGTGTCTGACAAGAAATCTAGATATGGGTTGTAATAAGCTGCTTCCAAAGTCAACCTATATGTTTTTCTCTGATGGTGGCAGATTTTTTTTTTTTTTTTTTTTTGCCATTTTATGTTTCTGCAAACCACAGATACATGTTTAAGTTTCCCACATGTTGTATCAACATCTCTACAATATGTGTCATATCACATTTACATCACATGTTTATGAGCTGACCTACATGTGACAGGCTGGAGGGGGTGGTCACATTACAGGTCGACAAGCTGCTAACCAAGAGACCCATTCGACGCTGCATTTCAACATTTGCAAACCTGAAGCCACTGGATGTTTTTACAAGAGACCACTGTTCCAGATGGGGTTTCAACATTTGTATGCATGACGTTGGGATGTTTTCTAGCCGCGTTAGCATCAATAGAACAGAAAATGTTATGACAAGATGTCAATTTGCAACAGAAAAGTCAGTATTTTTTTCCAACCAGTGTTTTTCATAAATCAAAAAGCAAAGTGAAAAAAAGCAAAGTGTTGTCAGAACATAAAATTTAATATTGAACCGAATTAAAAGTAAAGAAAAAGTAAACAACATATCAAACTTAAAGTTTCAACACATCTGTGGTTTGCAAAAAACTATTGCCAACGTTTATTTTGGCAATTCGGTTGGTTTGGAGCTAAAATGCTAATGACAACATGCCACTACGCTCACAGTGACAATGCTAACATACTGATGTTTACCAAGTATAGGCATGCTAACATTTGCTTATAAGCACTGAGAACAAAGTAGCCTACAGCTGAGGCTGTTTTAAAGTTACTTTGTGACCCAGTGATGGCGCTAGATGGAGCATCAGGAGATCATCATGTGACCTAGAGCCATGCCGTCAACGTGGCTAAAAATTGATATAGGGTCAAATCTAACTTCTATATTGCATATAAGTTTTATACTTTTTGGATCAATGGTGCAATAGTACATTTTAGATTTGTTTTTGTTTTGTTTTTTTGCATTTTATTAATGGGAACAAAACTGTGGTTTGATTTACACCTTAAAAACAGGGCATTTAGGGGTAAATAAAGAGAACAAAAACTCAAATATACTGCTGTTGTCAAACTGCAGTTGTTTTGCTGTATGTAATTGTTAACCAAAGTTCATAAACTGTTTACTAATATAAGTGATCTAACATTGCCCTGGTGCTGACAGCTGATGATGTATGGGTTTTGGACAAGGTGAACTTCATTTGTTTCTCCATGCATGCTACCGCCGCTCAGAGCAGTCTTGTTCAGTTTATGGTCACGGATGAATGGAGAAAGTGAACATGGGCGGTAATTAGGGCCAAGGCTTATTGAATTTCACACTTTTCAAATTTAGATTTATCACCCAGTAAAAGGTGGCCTTGCCGCCTGCCTTGCCTCATTGTGAGGACGCTGAACCAACAAACAGTGATTAGCACGTAGAATAACTCCTCTAATCAGCCTTGAAGCACATATTCACAAATGAACCTCAACAAGCTCTATTAAACCTGTAACTTAAAGATGGTAACATGCATTCTGAACCGCACACAAACAACAAACAATAAGGGAATTTTTTTTCCCTTTTCATAATAGATAATTGCTGAATTTCAAAATGTCCAGTCAGTAACCCGACCAACAGCATCGCCATGGAGACTGTAATTATGTACGTCCTGATGTGAGGGGTGAAAATAGACATGGGAGAAGGGGGGTGACGCTGTAAAGCATGTCAGTGAATATCAGAGCTCGAGCCCTGCAGTAAATAATGACTCCACTGCCGCACTCTGTCTCCTGCTGAAACCTTGCTGGTCTCTCAGAGAGAGTTGCCAAGGAAACAGTGAATGAAATAAATCTACAGTTTCATGTCAGAAGGTTGAGGGAGACTTTGAGAAGCAAGACAGGAGACCAGGAGTTAACATATTTAAATCTGTAATTGTTTTTGTCCTGCGTATGTGTGCGCATACAGAATAACAATAGGTGGAAAAAAGGAATGGTGAGACATTCGTTCAGCAAAGAAAATTAAAACACCTTTTCTGTATTGGTAGCACAGCCTGTTTCTGCCTGTCATGGCATTGAGGAACCAAATACCAAACTTTGAAGAAACAGCTCTCACTCCCAGCGCATCAAATACAGCAGCCTGGTCAGTGGAACTAGCTTCTAAGTCTGACACTGTAGGTAACCCTCTGGCATCACTTCTTGGGATGGGTTATACACTAGATTTTCCTACTGGAGACCAGGGTTCACATCACGTTTGTGACTAAGAATCAAGGGTGATTTTTTTTTTAAGTTATGTTGTGTCAGTAAGTTAATGTACATAAACGACATAACTTACATTACATGAGTGAGGCACTTACATCACGTACATAATGCAGCATAAGTTGTGTCACTTGCATTACTTTGGTAACATAAGTTAGGAGACTGAAGGTAGTTATTTCAACCCAAAGTATAATGGAGCCTATATCCAACCAAGTGGTTCTGGAGCCTAAACCTAACCCGGTAGTTATTGTGCCTCAGCCTAACAAATCCATGAGCACTTGACAATGAGTCTAAAACAATATACTTGTCATAATATGTGAACTGTATGTCAGCAAGCTTTATTTTGAAAGTCTAACTGATTTCTTATTATTGCCAACTTCACTGCGGAACCCTTCATGTGCTATGAGGGTAGGTAGAGCATCGTAGTTTGAAGCTTAAGGCCACTGACCAAGCTGGGAGTGAGAACATGTTGGTTGAAAAGCAATTTTGGAGATGCAACTATTTTTCTAAGCGTACTTCTTCTTACCTGAAGACACAAACTAACATGACAGGTGCGAGAAACTTTCTGTGAATCATGACAGCAAAACAGGAAAAATAAGCCCACTTTCAACCAGACTGGAAACCAGCAGCAATAACAAGCTGGTTTGTGGAGCCCTGTTAGCATCTCGTTTGTGTTCAGCGTTCGGTGTATCTGTCAGTTATCTTGCTTGCTCTTGTTTTACGTACGTGTTTCTAATTGACAAGTCAAAAGCTGTTGCCCCCCTGTCCTTAATCCTCCCCACCAGCATTAATTAAACATCCCTCCCCTCTTCTAATTAACAGAGCATTACGAGAGCAACAAAATAAATCAGCGTTCTGCATACATCCCACCGATAATGTATTCCAAAGTGCTTATCAGGCAACACAATTCTCCTCTCTCTCTCATGTAATTAGACACTGATCAAAGTGTTGCTTGATTTGATAGAATGCAAAGTACAGATTTACTGTATAAATTAGCTATAGTTAGTCAATGAAAAAGAATTCCAAAGTCTAGATTGAGGTTTTAAAACACTTTGAATGAAGGACGAGCCTTTCAAATACTTGTTGTCGTCTTGTTTTCATGTGTTTTTGTGGCCTCTGGTGTGGCATCAAAGTATTAGGAAAGTGTCACAAACTGTTTTCTACTGGCGGACTCTTGGTTTTGAAGAGCGGCTATTTGTGGCAACCGGCTCCGCAGTGATCAAAGACAGACACTCCTCCCATCCTTCACTGCGGTGATAGTTCTGCCGGATCACATTTGTAATTGGAGCGCTCGCGTAGGTGGGTGAGCTCTCAAACACACGAGCGTGTGGGGACACTTCTTTTCAAAGCCCGTGATTGTGCCTTAACAGCTGTAAATTTTAAGCCTTAAACGGTGCATGATGAAAGAAGTGTCCTTTTCTGTCATCCACCCACTCTTGGTGGGTCCTGGTTAGGCGACCATTTTTTTCTTGTTTAGAACTCTGTAATGATGTGCTAAGATAAGATACTGAATTTGTGTGTGTTTCAATGGTTTGTGTGTTTGGCATATGTTCAGCAGGTTTGTTCTTTATGTTGTTGCCTTGTTTCCTCCAGTAACACACATACAACTCGCCAGCAAATTCCCAAGTTCATCTATAATGGATCAAGAGATGTTCTAGCTGCTGATACTGGCTCACCTCAGTAAGCGGGCCTCAAACAGCCTGGCATGTCCTGGCACTTGTCCCAGCGAGAGGAATGGGGACCCCAGCGACGTGGATGGGGCAGAGCTGAGCTGCTCAAATATTGATCAGTGGAGCTGTCTTTGAGCTGGTTCGTCTCAGCCATTCATTCGCCCACGGGACTCGGCGGTGGGTTGAAAAGGCCACACAACAAAGAGGGAAAGAACTCGCGGGTTTGTCTGACTCCAGCGAATTTCGACTGGTGCTGCTGCTTCTATCACAGCAGCGGTCCTCGGAGAGAGAGGAGAGCATCACCTTTGTATCGACATTCTGCTCAACTCTGCGAGAATACGCGTCCCTGTGGATGGACCAAGGGTGGATGGTTGATCAGTAGGGGTCAAAAGGCTATGCAACACCATTTTGTCTCATTGCAGTGTTGTCATCGAGAATGCCACATAGACATCGATAGCCTCAGCTTGCCATGGTGATCGAATAAGAAAGAATGTAACAGACAAACACAACCGAAATAAGTAGTCCTGCATGGAAGATGTTTCGCATTTCTCAAGGTCGTCACCTGGTATGTATCTGTCCGCCTATTTCATTTTATATATATATATATATGTGTGTGTGTGTGTGTGTGTGTGTGTGTGTGTGTGTGTATTTTTAATTTTCAGCTATTGCAAAAAAACATTTCAGACATTCTACAAAAACAACCAACACTTAATGAAAACACTATCAAGATGCATGATCCAAATTCCATTATGTGCATCTGGGTAGTATAAAATAAGCTTTTTTAAACTCTGTGCCAAATTGCATAACTTCAAAGGTAGAAAAAATCATTGCACATCCTGGCTCCTTATGTATTTGTCTGTTGACCAGATGATGTTTCAGCCCTCAGGCCTTCTTTAAAATCAACAACCATACTGAGACATAGGCTGATATGTTATATATGCCACATCCAGGGGTGGAAGTAGGCCAGTACGGTTAGGTAGCACTTAAAGATTCAGTGCCAGTACGCAGTACTGGGAAGAGGGGACAACAGTAGCCTGCCAAAATCCACATCCAAAACCAGTAAGGATCACATGTTCAACAACCAACACTATGTCATCTTACACAGGACGTGGTTGGTTATTCTGTGCTATAGGGAACCCCCCTGCCCTTCCATAACTACTGGTAGTTAACGCTAGCTAACGTCAACACTGCTGCAGCTGACCGTCTGATATCTAGTGCTGTGGGGTTTTAGTTAAATGTCAAGCAAAATAAGTTTGGATGTTTCATGATGTTCTGTTTTATTCCAACAACACAGACAGCAGGTTAGGCAAGCTGTCTCAGGATTCATTAGGAGGAGGGCTACTTCACTTCAAACTAGTTAACTGTCTGACTCTGGAGTGTGTATGGGACCCTTTGATATGCAGAAGAACATAGCAATATTAACCGATTCTCCTCCTCCTCAGTTAAATATCAGCGTATTTTCTCATATGCATTGAAACAGACTAGTTGATGGGACAGATGATTGTGACATGGCGGGGCAGAGGATACAGCAGCCGAGGGCCGCATACCTGTCCCTCAAGCCCTTTTTACACAGAGACTCCGTATTATCACCGCAGCAAAGGCTCACCTTTTCTCCACCTTTGTTTATTCACACTGATCCGAGCAGCTCCGGCGTGAAGCCGCACCAGTGTGTCAATTCATACAGCACGCCGGCACTGTGGAACCAAAAGAGGCGTGACGGTACAGATCATGACGTTGACATCCGTGTGTTTTTTTTAACGTGTTTCCCCCGGTGTCCTTCTGTTAATCTATCTGCGTATCGGCATATCAGCGATTGTTTATAATCATATGGATGCAGTTATAATGTGTTGTGATTGAAATCCTGACCCATCGTACATCGTGTGAAGTGACAAAGGTTTTTTGCTCTAAATTACATAATTGGCATCAGTAAATACATGACGCTGTCTGACTCTGTCGCAGGGGGGGTTCACTAAAGTAATGGTGGTTGAAAATTCAAAGACTTGTAAATTGTTCAGCTGTTTTTACTCCATGCAAGTTTTTGTACAATGTTAACAATATAAAAATGATGCAGGTTGAGGTAGTAGTACCGGCAAGAACTTCAAACTATTTTCACCCCTGGCTGCACCTTAGTAGCAAATGCAAAAGCAGACAATCATCCTCCACCACTAGAGTGGGAACGAACAATCAAGATGCCTTGAGTACCTGAAACTCTGAAATAGGCAGCGACAGGATACAGCCTCATCAGTGATAAGAAGCAATGTTTCATAACTCATGCAAAGATTAAATTTTACTATATTTTTTTGCTTGGATACCTTTCAAATGTTCATGTTAATTCCATTCATTCTAAATAGATTCTATTAGAGTATTTTAGTTTTTGAAAGTTTCTAGTCTACTTCCAGTGATCAGCATGTCGTTGCCCTTGATCTTTGAATGTGAAATGTGAGATATGGATGGACCAACCTACAGGTGCAGATCAAACTATAGATAGCACTTCTTGTTAATTACGAGGGACATGAAAGTTGAGCCATGCTCCCTGCTCCCAGTTCTTCTTTGGCACTGAAACTCACCTGGCTGCGTCTATAATTAAACTGGACTTTTTGATGTGCTCGAACTTTTTGCTTCACCTAGCTAAGCCGTCCAGATGCCAGAGCCAATCTCTCTCAGACTACTGTCCATACTCTCAGATCCTATTTGGATGACTGCCACTGCCTCCCTGCACGTCAACACAGCATCAGGTGCGTGGTTGTATTTTCGACTCATCCCTTGCCCAACTTGAATTTCATCCTCATGACTGCGGGCTGCTGAGTGGCGACGGCTGGCCGAACATCATGGCCCTGCCAGAATCCTGACACGGGCTGCAGATGCCCAGAGTGACACAGGGTCCCCTCACCCCACTGGCATGGGTCCCTGCCTGGCCATCTGGTGCCTCTAGAGCATGTGCCAGTCACTCATCACACCCGCCCGCCTGCCTGCCTGCAAGACACAGCCCTCTGCTGTAGCCTTCAAACCAGCTTCACAGCTCCCGCTGCCACCTCCTCACCTCCCTTCCCGCCAACAATGAGTTATCTGCTGCCCAGGAATGACCCCGTGGGACCTCAAGTCACCAACATGCCATGCTGTAGTTGTTTAGAATCGGTTCACATACATGACGGGGAGTTAGTCACTTGGCTTGGAAACAAACAGGGATGTTCAGAGTAAGTGATGTGCGCTCAGACAGATTGTCACTTTGCCTGTTAAAAACAAAGAGGAATGTCGGGGGAGAGCGCAACCAGGCAACCGCTCACTTTGTCTTGTCTGTTCTGAGCAAACTGTTGAAAAGGAATAGATGTGTCACCAGGGCAGGCAGGCTCATGTAGAAACCGTCGTCAATCCTTCCCCTGTCAATCAATGTTGGGCTGAAAGAAATCTCTGGGTCGAAGTAGCATGGAGCAGAAGATGAAGGTGCTGATTTGACTGATGACATTTCAGTGGACATTAGCACTTAGCTGCTTTTCAGTAAAGCCCATCAATATGAATCCCTCCTTTTTATAGACAGGCAGCACTTTGCTCCGGTCCTAATTTTTCCTCTCTTTCATTTCATTAACTCAGATGTCGACTGCGATGAGCAGCTGTTATTTGTTTGTTTGCTTGCTGACATTTCCTGTGACATGGACAATGCATCATAGCAGCCATAATCTCTGCCCATCTAAATCGCTTATTTTTTTGAAAGGAGGCACTGACGCAAGTTTCTACTGTATCCATTATCCCAACTTGTCATTGGTGACTGCAATCGGAAAACTTTTCTAAATAAGGATGGATGACGTGTGCGTTGAAACACCAACATTATTTATTCTGTGGTTTTAAACAAGATACTTATATTTCAACTTCTGAAAATCTTTTTGAAAGCTGATCACATGCCGCACCACATCTTGCCGTGCTTCAGTAGAAGCCGGTTGGTCAGAAGTCTCCGAGCCACATCAAAAATTCACAAACAAACTAGTCTGAGGCCTGATAGTAAACCCGGTCTGCCTGTTACACTTGCTGGTGTGTTTTGGGGTTGCGGGGAAGAGGTTGACATGAAGACAGATGTTGTTTGGGCTATGTAAATGCTGGAGTTGTTTAAGGAGTGAGCAGGAAGACAAAATGATAAATGTGTGTAAGTGAGGCTCAGCAGCTCTCAAACAGAGGTTTGAGCGGGAGGCTTGCTGCCTTGCTTTGTCTTCAAAGGGCCAAACCGTGCCAGACAGCACGTTTTGCAAACCACAGCGGCTCTTATCTGGGAAGTCTAAGCACTTCCAGAGATCCTGTCTGTGTTTAATCAATAACTGGTGAATGTCCTTGTGGTCGAAGGTGATCTAAGCTTTAGATGAGTCACCATTCTATTTTTTTGCAGCTCAGGAACTTTAAGTCTTGCGCTTCTGCATTATTACAGAATGCTTTTAACTTCCAAGATGAGCATCATCGAGCCTTTGAGTGGCTTCACCATGCACACGCATACAGATGCAGAAGCATCCCCAGCTGTGCTCAGCAGGAAGCCCAGTGAGATACAAGCATTCCAGCGCACATTACTATCTTCATCTTTCCTCTGCTCTAACACCCCATGTATCTAACCCACTCCTCAGAGATAAAGAGAAAGAGACCGTATGCATGCACACATACTAACACAGCGATAAATGTCATAGCACTCCCCGTCCACCCTTAGATAAAGGCAAGCATGGATGAAAGCCCCAAAGAAAATGTAACGGGGGGACACATTTGTTATGTTTGATAGCATCGGCATAGGAGAGGACAATAGAGACGTACGAGGAGCGCTCGATGAGCGTTCGCAGCAATTGCATTGCGTCAGAAGGAGCACAAACACACCACTTGATTCATCACGCCGGCAGCGCCCGGCTTCCGAGCTCTTGAATCTGAGGAAAAATTTGATCTCGGAACACTTTGAAGGGTGTTTGCGTCATTGAGAAAACACTCAACTAACTGGGTAATGCGGAAAAGTCGGGCGCTTCACAGATTTTGTTTTAGATCAAGGAGTCGTTCAAAGTCAGATGGGGTTGAGCCGCCAGAGAGGGGAGGTGTTTGAGAAGTCGCTATCAGTCGAAAGAAAGTATTCATCTGTGTGAGTGTGATAAAAATGGTTGATTCACTGTTTCACTTTACAGCAAACAAGGTTAAATCTATTTTTCCTGGTTTCCTTCACTTTTAAAACTGTCTGACAAAGAATAAACTTTTTCAGATACTCCAGCAATCAAACACTGTAATGCTGTTTTTCTTGTGTTCATTTTAAGATGATTCCTCACCCTCTTTCTAAAGGCTCTTCACACAAAATCAGACGCATCAAACAAACAGCAGCGGTTTGTGTAGTAGAAATACTTCCCAGACCTCCCCCTCTCCCATGGGTAGTTTATTGAGCATTGGACTGTTACTTTGTGGATACAGTGAAGGGCAAAGTGTTTGCAAGTTGTCCAAGTTTTTGTTTAATCAGATGTGATTTGTGTGTTTCGGTCTGGTAGAACTTATTCAACACTGTGAAGTCTTCCTGAAAAGTGAGGAGCACAAACTGAATACAGATTGCAGGTAGTCACAGCTTGAGGACTAAAAAGCAGCTTTGAGCTACCAATTACTCAATAAAATAAAGACACTAGCTGACCATTACCCAAAGAAACACAGCTTACCTTTCTAGTAAAACTTGTAGTAGTTTTGATTATGAGGCTTGCTGTTTGTATGGATTTATGTATGTGGGTAAATAATAGCAGATTCATTGGTCAGTGGGTTAAAGGTCCAGTGTGTGAGATTCAGCAGCGTCTTGTAACGAGGTTGCAGACGGCTAACAACCGAACAACCCCCATCTCACCCTCTTATATGATGGAATGCAAAATACGTGAAAGTCCGTCAGTGTTTGGTTTGTCCGTTCTAGGCTACCGTCACAACATGGCAGACTCTATGTAAGAGGACCTATCAGCTCCGCATCGGATCGGAGACGGACCTAACATGGATCTGGTGGAATTTAGGGGTAAGGCTGCAGCAGGTAAAGGACGAGGTCATTTTAATAACTTTATATACTGCTGGGTGGCCTAACCTATAACAATACAACCTCACTACAAATTAAGATTATTGATGTAAAATATGAATAATTTAAGTAACTCGTCGGCCTAACGCTAACTGAAATTCAAGGTGGCTGCAGCTATAAGTTGCGCAAGCTCCCATAAAAAATTGCAGACTGCTGCTCCTTTGTCTGAGGTCTCTCTATGTCCAAGTGAAAAAAATGAAATCATAAACACGACTTGTTTAATGCATTTTTACAGTGATGTTGTTTTTCTGGTGAGGACACTCGCAATCATAGTTTGAGAGAGAGAAAAAAAATATTATCATAAATAAAAATTATGTTTACGCTTCAGTCCCTGCCAATGGGTGATTGTGGTGATATGACAGCAATCAGCTAAGAGTCTTCTGAGAGTTGTGTTCCTCAAAATCAGTTCGCCTATTACTAAGAGCGCCTTTCATCCCTTTGCATGACAAACAACATCTGCAGAAAAACACACTCGGCAATCAGCTTTTTATAGCCTGATCTCTTAAATAGCCAATTTGCTCTTTGTTTCGCCTCGGCTGTATATCAGCTGAGACAGGAGTCAATTTGGTTTTTCCATTCTGATCATCAGCATCAGTCAAGAACACTTGATTGAGCACGATGAATGAGTCACTTTGAATCATGATATTATACTTCAAATTGAATTTCAATGAATAAACATCAGTAGTAAACACAAAGAGGGTGGTCTCTCCTCTCGCTGGGTTTTTAATTCTCACCTATTAAAATGCATAATCTCCTTTACCTCCGCACAATTGCGGAGAACAATTGCAGCCTGAGAGCCGTCTATTGTATCAACAGTATGATAGCGAGTAACAAAGGCCTAATTACTACCTGCTGGATATGATGAGGAATAATTAGCTCGATCCTGGAGAGCCACTGACGGCAAGCTTGCAAGGAGCTCGCTGGTGCCCGTTAATGGAGGGAAATAATAAATGTATTATATGTGATGTTCTAACATAAAGGAGTCAGTTGGATGTAATAAAAGCAAATGCTATCAGGATAGTTTGTTTATTTCACAGGTGTGGCCCTCATAAAACAGTTTGATTTGTTCTTAAATCTTTGCAGAAACTATTTTTTTCATGGAGTCAGCCAAGACATAAAAAACTATGTACTAAACTATGTAAGAGCTAAACAAACACCTCCGATAATTGCCAGAGCTTCCTGCTAAGAGTCGTGTTTAACAAGGTGCCATCCTCACTGCCTCATGATAAACTACTGAGTCCAGCTGAGAACTGACACTCACCCCCCCACACAGCCTCGACGCTGAGTCATTAAACAACTATGTACACCTCCCCAATCTGCAGCTGAGGGTTGAGAGCTTGTCCGGGTCAAAGTTTAATCCAACCTTCCTTGCTGCTGGGGTGAACTCCCCTCCCTGTTGGCCCGTGCAACATTCCTTCTTCTCGGGATGACCGAAGACCGCCGCGGACCATTAGCATTGAACAAAAGTAGCAGACAAAAGAGGCCAACGGGGAGAGGGGACGGAGCGGAGGCAGGTGCATTTTAATGACTGTGTGTGCGCATGTTTCTGTGTACCCATGCATGTACACTCCCCGAAATGCACTGTTAACGACTCGGAGACACCGGTGTAAATGTGCCAGCACTTAGGAGAAAACACTTCTCCTTCTCCCTCCACAGTTCCTCTTTCCAGATCCTGTCATACTTCCACAGCAGGGTTTGACAGATTTTGTGTGGATATATGTCAGTGTGTGGCTGACTATTTTATTTCCCTCTGTGTTTGTGTGTGTGTGTTTGTACCATGTATAACTGACATTGTGAGGACATTCTTTAAACAGTCACACACAGGTCAACACTAGGGTTAATGTTAGGGTCCAGTCTCCAGGATGTTCATCTAAGTCTATGTAATGTCCCCAAAAGTGATGGAGGCCCGACTGTGTCTGTGTGTGTTTGTGTGTGTGTGTGTGTGTGTGTGTGTGTGTGTGTGTGTGTGGGGCCACCTCTGTTCTTTGTTACCCAAAACATTACAGATAGCTCCATAATTCAGCAGAGGTCTTAGCTTTTTTTCCTCCGCCGTGTAATTGTATTCTAAAACGCTTGCCTCTGTTCCTAATGGGAAACAGTGATTATTTCCCTCGAAATTACCAAAATAAGTTATTGTAACTTATAGCTTGCACATTACTGCGAGGAAAAATAAGAAACGCAATTGAATTGTGAAGGGGAGAGCAGCGCACGCAGATGAAATATGTTAATAAGCTGCCAAGGCATGAGCTCAACTTCTGGTTAATGGCACAACACTGCAATCTGGCCCTCCAGGGGAGAGAGAAATGAGCATCTTCATCACAAGTCCCCCATCTGAGAGAGGGGGGAAAGAGTCGAGCAGACAGACAGCATTAAAAAGCCAACGAGAAAGACAGAGGGAGGCTTCACGTTCCCTGCCTCCGATGCACATAATCCCTTCAACCAGAGGAGAGGGTGTAATCAGTGAAGAGACGGCGATTTCCTCGAAATATCAGAATGAAGAGCACATGAAAGGAAGAACGGGGATTTTAAAAAAAGGGAAATTAATTACACAAAAGTGGATAATAAATACAGGAGGGAGAGGATGAGAGGCAGTAGAGGGGACGAGGGATGCAGGATGTTTGGCGGCAGCAGGGGGCTTCATCAACACAACTCAGGGACGCCGTCCTATAGATCCAATCCCTCTTAGCGATGCATTTTGCATTGCATGCGCACATGTTTACGCTGTTTGAAACCCATCAGCCAGCACCTTAATGGCCGCCTCTCTTCCCCTCGTGTCTCTCCAAGAATCAGAACCGAGAATACACTTTTGCTTTTTCTGCTCTTCCCGTCAAAGGCGTTGCTGTGTGAGTGGGCGTGACAGGCGCCTGACATCAATATCCAAACACCGTCCTGGAATGATATCACACAACTGGGTGGGCTGATTGGGCCGCTGAAGGGTGAATCCCGGAGACGGGGCACGGCAAGGTCACGGTGACAGCTCCAAGCATGATGCAAATAAAGGAGGCAAAGTTTCACGACGGAATTGCAATCAAGCAGCCAGTGTTGATTAAAACGACACATTTGTTTTGGATAGGGGTTCCAGCAAATGAAATGGTCTCATTAAACTGTGGTCTGTGTGGAGCTATCAGGGGAGAGGGAGTCATAGGAAGAAAGGGGGAGAGAGAGAGAGACAATTTGACTTCCGTGTTCCTTAATGAAACATCTCACAACAACACAGAAGTGGTTTGAGAGGCAGGCCGTTCCTCAATTCAAATATTTACACAATTCTAGCATGAGAATGAATGATTAACAATTTCCCTTCAGTTGTGATATTATTTATTTTTCTTACTGTCAACACGTCAAATGAAAAGACCAAAACCAACAATTAATTGATCCAACTAAGAAGCATTTTTATTCCTCTGTGCCATAGAGCAGTGAGCCATGCTGCACTGGGCGATGTGTGAATTCATGACCATGTACACACACTGCGTTTTACTTTAAATCAATCCCACATACACCTTTTCTGCTGCAGGAAACACCCACTGGAGCTCCTACCGAGGATTAGTTTGGGGCTGAAAATTGTCCCCGACAGGTGCAGCACTTACTCCCAACTTTCTCTAAAATTGACCTTGCTTAGCCATTACTGAGCCAATTTAACAGGCACCTCTTAAGCATTGAACTCCTGTAACACTGCTGACTTACAATGGACAGTTTATTACAAAATGGGATCCAAGTCAATGCAGCAGAACTAGGAATCTCGTCCTTAAAAAGGGTGTTTGGTGCATTCAGGTGTTGTTTTATTCCATATGATGTGCCATGATGTTGGACCGCAAATGCAAAATATGAGACCCGTCATGATGGCTCAACATATAGTGTGTGATGCTCTTGCCTTTAGCTTCCTTGCTGGATGACTCCCATTACATGTTCTATGAACTTTGTCCAAAGAGGCACCGAGTGCTCTTTGGTGCACAACTGGAAATATGGTGAAGCAAAAGTGGAATAATGTTGATATGCTGTCTGGAACAGAGGAATAGGAACACAGGAGCAGGAACTTGGATTACCTATGTACATCACAAAGTCTTAAAAAACAACAAGCTTTGCCAGGGTCGAACTTGTAGTTTGCCTAGTGGCCAAGTCAAGAAAAGAGAGAAGGTATGACTCAAATAACAGCAAAAAACACCAAGAAGACAAAAGTGAAGTGTAGCCTAGTCTGAAAGAAAAAATATGTACACTAGTGAGCAGCGAGAGACAAATAATTTTCTGATCCCATTTTAGTTGTGTTACACAGAATATGCTTGTCAATTTAAAAGATAATTTTTCAACTTAAGAAAGTTGCATTGGGTCAAAAAACTAATTAAATATGGCTGTGAAAGTACAACATTTGAAAGATTACACATCCAGCAGTCACATAAGTTCCATCATCTTGTTTAACGCTTACCAAAACCCATAACAGAAACCTTGCACAGCCAGTCCAGGATAATAACTAGCTCACAAAACTGACTAAACCTTCTTTCATATAACTGCAGCTGTCAATATGGTCGACTTGTTGTAGTTTTCACCTTTTTTTAGACTATTTTCTGTGCCAAGGTGACAGCTAGAATATGTTGGTGTTGGTGACACATATTGAGCGAGGCACTGTAGACTTTGTAGCGGTTTTACACAACCTTTACATTGACAAACATCATATGAGTAATTCATGGTGCACTTAACCATTGACTACTGTAAAAAAAAAAAGAAAAAATCTGAAATAAGTTACCATGGGACACAGCGGAAAGGGCTGGACTTAGTCTCTCTGTTGGATATGTTGACAACAAGGGAATTAGAAAATAAACCTTATAGTTTAAAGTCCCCTTATCCTGACACTGTCTGCACTTACTCAACAGCTGAAGACTTGTTTTGTTAGAAGAGCACATTTGCTCCATTTTTCAAACTAAATTGAAAGTTGAAAAATAAAAAAATACCAGTAGCACTTTAAAACAGCCACACACAAAAAACAAAGAGACATTGGTGCTTATGTGATCTCACCCTTTAATTTTTGCTGTTTCCTTCCCTTTTCTATTTCCAGCCTTCTTTGCACTCTAACTCATGAGCATGCCTTGTTTATTTCACCCCACAGCAGCCCTTCAGGACCATGTGTTTCCCTGTGCACATGCCTACTTTGCTCACGCGCGCATGTGATGGGACATCTGACGTGACAAAAAGGATCACTTCCTGTCACTCTAATAAATGTAGGTGATCATTTTGTCTCCCTTCTCCGCAAGATAGAAGAGGTGTACAGGTGATGATACATAGCAAAGATCACAATCGCCCTGTGGATGCCTCTTCATTTCTGCCCGCTTGATTGATAAAGGATGTCACCTGTGTGTGTGCGCGTGTGTGTGTGTGTGTGTGAGAGAGAGAGAGAGAGAAAGCCAGACAAAGAGAGCGAGAGCCAAGACAGGCAAAAATGGCACACTATCTAGCAGCTAGTTGTGCATAATTATGCTGCAAATGTGTTTTGCGCACTTAAGAGTTGGCATCATAGATGATCACTTAGCCTTCTATTGAACACAGGATAACACACACACACACACTTAAACACACACACACACACGCTCTCTTATCAAGATAATAGCATTTGTTAGCAGGCCCAATTGAAAGCTCTAGTGTTGACAGGAAAATGTTTCAGAAATCTGCCTTTATTCACTTAATGTTATTAGAATTCTATGCACTGTCTATGTCCATTTCCCGAATAACGTCTCATATACATGTTCTGCTTTAAGGCACACATGGTTGGGTAAGATGAAGGGAATGCTACACTAGAAACCCAGGCTGGCTAATCAAAAGATTTAGCAGAGCCCTGGAGTTGGAGCCGCGGCGCCATGTTGCACTAGTTGGAATGGAGAAGTCTAATTATGTCCTCAGGGCTGAGAGGGGCTTCCCTCCGCTTTCACATACTTTTCTCTTCTTCCCTTGCAAACAGACATGGACTGTTCCCGCTAACTATCACACACCCGGGGGTTAGAAGAGCTCCAACCTCAGCTTGTTTACCGACTCCAGATCCTCTGACAGCTCTGCTCTTACCTCCTTCCGCAGGAGCGCTTGGCCATTGAGGCCAGGTGACAGATAAGCTGGTGGACACTCCACGTCCAGGGCTATAACGACGCTGACCTTTGTAAACACAGATAATCGGTGACTCATTTGGCCCTGAATCTCAGGACCTCTGTTGTTTTGGAAGGTTATCTCCATTTTTTAAAATGGAGTCTGGACCCTGCAGGCGTGGGGACAGGTTGGCAAGCTTGTGTGACCTTGTTAGCCTTTGTATATGCAGAATCCTCAAAGCTGCCCCTGGTTAAAGGTTAACACTCAACATAATAAAAAGGCTTTTGTAGTTGTTGACCTCTGCAAGCATGGATTTCATCAACCGTGTGAGTATACAAGTCTGTAAAGCCATGCATTCTACTGCAGGGTAAATAACAGGCTGGAACAAAATGCTTGATCTGTGCTGTTATTACAGGAAACTTATTGACCACTGTAAAACTTCCTAGCAGCTTAGATTGTAGTGAGGTGAAAATAACATTTACATTTATATGCAAATTACATACATTTACATGCAAACAAGATTTCTTGCTACCCCTGAACTTCAGAACCAAAGCTTACTTATTTTAAAGGATACAATACTCACATGTTCGTATATTGGGAGTTATGAGTAATCATTCTTATTGTCCACACTGACAGGTTAAGTGAGCCCTTCCGATCATCATTTCAAGTTCAGCCAAATAACATGAGGCTTGAGCATTCTCAGTTAGCCAAATCAGCTGGTTATCTTCCAAAGTCAGTCTTTTTAGTCCTAGATTTCCTCAACGAAATCCATACAACATACAGATTCTGAGCAGGTTTTAAATACTATTCAGAGAGATATGTCTCAAAACTGTTTGGGAATGCACAAACCATGATCCACAAATATTCTACAATTTGTTTGTAATTTGTAAAAATACTTAACTTTTTGTGTGTGCATTTTTCATGAAATGTCATTTGTACATTTGAATCTGGATCGAGCGACACACACATTCATTCATTCCGCCGATTACGTAATTTTGAGACATTCGTTTCACCTTTCTGCGATCCACACACAAATAGCTCCTGATCCACATAATGAACTACTACTACAACAGATTTAACCAATGTAACTAATATGTGGTTAAATCTGTCAATTTCCCTCATTTGCATATTTAACAAGTTGCTGCAGGTGACTACGAGAGAGCCCTGCTACAAGTAAGTGTTTTGTTTTGTGCTATATGTTACTGACAAATAAAACAGACCTTGGTGATTGGTCTATCTAGTTCGCTGGTTTTGGTCTTGGCTTTGAAGATGACACCATACCATGCATTACTCAATACTGTACTTTGCAATGTGGCATTATCTTTTCCAAATAATTCAGCCGTGTAACTATCCATCCATTCATGAAATGAAATCGCACACTTTAGGATCCTCCTTACCCTGGGAATATGCACAAACATTAATGGTTTGTAAGAGTGGCATTTAACAATGTAAGGGGACGTGCAACAGAAGTAATCCTGGCCAGTTCAGCCACAGAACAGCTCATCGTTCATTGTAAATAAAAACAGATTCCAATGATGTAATCCACTAAATCACATTTCCAGATCTTGATATCAAACAGACAGCTACTGCTAGATTTCAACTCGAATGAAAGACTGTCCTGCACATCTCTAAAGTTACTCTGTTTTACTAACATTACTAAGCCTGAGTTGCACTGTTACTTTTCACTGAGAGAGTGGGAGGGACTGGGGGAGAGAGAGAGGGCCCTGTTCAGTTCAACAATTCTAATAAAGTTAATACTGTACACAGATTATTGTGTTACATTTAAAAACAAAGAAATAAACATTTTCATTTTTATAATAAACAATATGAATACAGGTGACTATGTTGTACCTGTCCAGGTTTCACCAACAAAACTATTGTTATTATAATGGCCTTTAAAAATCCATCGGACGACCTCCAGATCCTATATTAATTTAAAGTGCTCTTTAATTGTTTCTTTGCCTCCTTGTAACCCTGGTCTGGATCCATATGTAGACAACTCCTTATTAAGTCCCCTGGCTGACCGCTGGTGTTTTGCTCCATGAAGTACAGACGATCCTCGCTGCTCTCCCTTTTATTCTCTACACCATTCTCAAATGCCCTGATAAAGAGTCTACATTCCAATGGATCTCCTTTAAAGACGGGAATGTTTTGAGGTGGTAGAGTAGAAAGTTTCTACTGCTCACCAGGAACTCTGTAATATCATTTTTAAGTTGCATCACAGCGGCCAATGGATTTGCTGAGTCATCTGCTACAACAGCACTTTTACTCGACGAACCACAGTCATCTACATCTCCTTTAGCTGAATAAATTGGTGGAGCGAGGTTACCAGAGGGTGGCATTGGATTGTGTTAATGGCTTGTGCTCTCATGATGCTCAGGTCACACCTTGGCTTGCCACATGTGAGGCAGATTGATCCATGATTGTCCCTTAACACAGCTGGCTGATTCACATGTGACTCTGAATAAACATCATCACTTTGTGGAGTGTCTGATTCCTCAAACTTCTGCAAAAGGGCTGTGTGTGATCCATCCATCAACACAAAGTTCCTCTCTATACGGACTTTCTTGCTCTTTATATTACGCTCGGTACTGCAACTTCCCACGGATGACTAATTTTCACGCCAAGTTGAGGCAAAACATAACACAGTGTCCTCTAGTTGATCGACAAGTCTATCAAATGCTTTGGCCTGAGACTGCCGTGATTTGTTATTTCTAAATAATTTGCTATTAAATTGTTTAAAACTTCAATTCCAAGTTGACTGTAGACAAATAACAGTAATCGTGAATGGTTACTTGTACGTGTATGTAAATGCACTGACCTAGAATTGACCTGAACTGTCAATGAGGCCAAATACATGGACTTTTACATGTGTGTCTCTGACCTGCTGACATTTCAACATGTTGCTCACCTCCCCCGATTTATAGTTTGAGTGCAGCCTAACTCTCTTTTTGGAGCTCTGAGTGAGATCGAGCACTTCAGATTCTATCTATTTGATTTCTCACAGTCCTAATATAACCTCTTCCACATGAGGCTTTTTATTACCGCTCAGGGAGACAAGCTTTATTTGCAGGCTGTTTGCTGTAGCAAATCATTATTGCTCCATGGCATTTCAATTGAATAAGATATCAAGTTATTGTGTCATTCACTGGGTCCCAGACGTGACTCCAATCCGAAAATAAGATATTGAAATAGGGATTTTAATAAAGGGAGCTGAAGATAGGATTCTACCTGAAGAGGGTCGGAAATATCCAACAATAGTGGAAGAAAAATAGTATTCCCAGACTGATAGCTGTTAATCTTGAGCACTCAAAACATCCACACACAGAGAGATAGAGATGTTGATGAAAGCTCACACACACAGAAGCACTTTCATAACTTTACACATTTCACAGTAGCCTCATGCTGTGATTTCTGAGTATTTGGCAGTATTTCCACATATTGCTGTGCAACTTTAAGGTATTTGTGCATTATTTAAAGTTTCAGCTCACCCACTGTGCACACACACAATGATTTTATCTTATGCCCCCTGTGGTATTTGGCTTTGCAGGTAGTTTGAACTTCTGACTCCACTCCTATTCAACGGAAGATACATTTCATATGTGCTGCACAAAGCATTGGGTAATTATATTGGAAAAATGAACCAACAACACATCTTTCCAAAGGCATTGTGCCTCATGTACCTCATGTACCACACATACAAACCAGACTAGTTTTAATCAGCACATACAAGTAATGTAAGAGAGCTCACATTTACCAGTATTCAGAATTTAAGACATGAAGGAAATTCATTAATGGTCCATGTGTGTCAAGTGATGAACGGCTATTTCGTGCCTCTATTCACAGATTTGTTAAGAAGATGTGACTACAATGCTTTGATCTGAATTGGGTCAGATTTTAAACATGTTACTGAAATCAGCAAAAACTACAAACTCAACAAATTTTACAGCCGTACCCCCAAACAGGTGTTGGAATGTTGGGGGGTACAACTGCAGATGGGAAACAGGTTGTATACAGCCTTTTTGCACTACCAGAGGGAGCTGTGTGAAACCTGATGAAGTGATATCACTTAAGTCAGTGTCGGTACAAGTTTCGAAAAATAAAAATAGATCTAGATCCCAGTTCTTCAAATACTGCAGCTTGGTCAGTGGCCTTTATCTTCAAACTGTGACGCTTGACCTCCCCCTCCAGCATCAGTTTTGCAGATGAAGTTAAGAAAGTTAGAAATATTACGTAATATGCAACATCCACTTCGACTTGAAAAATAAAGCTTGCTGACAAATAGTTGACACATTATGACATATTTTAACTTTTGGACTGTTGTTAATATTGTCAAATGGTCGCATCATACTTTGGGTTAAAATAACTGTTCATTCTCGCAACTTACATAATAACGCAAGTTCCATAAGTGACATAACTCATGTCTTGCATCACTGACATACATTAACTTAAAAACAAATCACTCGTAATCACAAATGGGATACTAGCCACGGTCTTTGGAAGGAAAGTCCTGACAATTTGTTGGTTGTCGAGTTGCATTGTGTGTGGAATAAAAAAGACCATATGTCTAGTTTAGCTGCATTGATTTTGATATTTTTACTAACAATGTTATGGGAGCACAATGCTTTATTGATGGGGTACTCTCTCCTATTTATTCTCTGTCATCCACAGAACACACATTGACTTTCACTAGTCTTTTAATACGGTGGTAACCATAAAACCTAACTCTAAACTTTCGCTAGGTTAACTTATGTAAAGTATTAAAGTTATGTCACACTGTTATTTAAACTAAAACTGATGCTTTCCTGCATGTCCTAAACTCATAACGTGGGGACAACATTAAATGAAAACGCCTGACAAGACACGTGAAATGTCCTTAGAAGAGTCGTGCTATTTATACACCGTGAGATTGCGTTGACACTCTATAAAGCCTGAAGGTTCTGGTGCCTATTTTTGCAAGCCTGCTGTCATGGAAATATTTGACCAAACCTGACTGAGATGTGTTCACACCGGTCTGTTTGCTGCTAAAATGTTTGGACACATGCGGTCACTTTTCTTTATCTGCTCACCGTCAAAATTGTTGTGGGACACCCAGCACGACAGCACAAGCTCACATCAGGCAAGCACAGGCAAACAGACGGACTCTTTCACCATCCAACTGACAAACAGGCACACACACACACACACACCTGCACACACACACGCACACCTTATCACAGCAGTGGGAGGTGGTTTTGAAGCTGTGACAAACTGTCCAGCCAGCTGAGGCTATCCATGGAGAGCTTTTTTGTTCCGTCGTTTGATGCTGTTTTAGTAATTAACTCAGACAAAAGCTCCAGCAGCTCCCCTTCTGATGTGCACTCAACACACACACACAGTCGTAAACACATTCCACATCTATCCTCTCTGATAAACAAGGAGTTGGGGGACATGCAGAACATGTCAACGGCATGAACATAAATTCGCTCAGAAATAGTTTCAAAATGAGCGTGTGGGAATCTGTGAGAATCTGTCGGTGGATGTGTTGAAGAACACAAGGTTTTTATTGTATTTATGGTATCGAATATTAAAGATTTGCCTCACATCCTGTGACAGACTCTGAAACATGACGCCCACCCACAAGTTCTCTGCAACGTAAGTAAAAAAAAAATGAGATGCTGTAAGCAAGACAATGTCTGGAATGCTTTGACTTTTGGAGCTTTTTCCTTGCAGAAAAGATCCGGTATATTTGCATTCTTACTGCTTAAGTGAATAATTAATTCACACTTCCCCAAATGGTTTTAGTGGCTAAAGCAGGGTATTTAATATTACTCCCCACTTAAAGCTGGGGGACTCACACAGGACAGATTAAAAAAGAAATGGCCAAAATCAAAGCAGCAGAGGCCCACATATCCTCACTTTTAGTCCCTACTATGGACCAAGTTTCAGAAATTCTGGATCCTACATTTCCCATAATGCAAATGGGTAGGCCTACCCTGCCTCCTTCTTTCATCCAGTTTGTAATGTAGGCTTTCTGTTAAACATTTTGAGCTCCCAGATCTGCCTGATGACATCATCAAGGCTACGTTTCAGACTCTCCCCAAAGCCACAGATAATATACGAAGCTTTTCACAGGCTGAGTACTGATTTGTGAAGAGTGAACTGAATTAAAGGCATTCAAAGAAAACTAAGTGGCAACTAAATATGTGGACATGGCGTTTAAATGTAGTTGTTCCTCAGGTTCAAAGTTCACATTTAACCTAAGAGACAGAAGTCTAACCACTTCTTTTTGTGTTTTTAGTGTGTTGTTTTTATTATTCTGCATTTTAACCTGTAACCTGTAAGTGTCTTTGTGTACCCTGAAAAGCGCTATATAAAATAAATGTATTATTTTTATTATTACTTCTATTTAATAGACTCCATGGGACACTCCTTGAAAAGCTGAAAACAACAGAAAAGCTACTGGTGCACCTGTTAACAGCCCAGCCAAATAAGCCCACGTTGTTTTAATTAAGTAAAATGAGTCAGTCAGCTTGTTGAGGAACTGGAGGTGTGTGTGCAATCTGTCACCTGCTGTTCTTGATCTAACAGCTGAACCTGACTGCCAGGATAAATGTTGGCAACGTAGATTTTCATGTTGAAATTTCACATTTCTTTATTTTGCAACTTAAAGTTTCTTTGAGTTCAATTTTCAATTGTGTATTGTAACACTGTGCCTATGGTCTGGTTGTGTTTAGGCACAAAAAACACTTAAGGTAAGTTTAGGAAAAGATGATGTTTTGGCTTAAAAGAACTGGTTTTGTCACCACATACGTGGCTGGAGATGACCCGACATCACATTAAAAATATCCAGTGGTGTCAGACTTTGAAATGTTGAAATGCAGTCTTGAACTGTGGTCACTGGCTTTGCACTCTTTGCACCTAGCTGTTACGTCACTGTCTTGTAGAAATGTCAATATGACCTGCATAAATGTTACCTGCCAGCATTTTATTCTGGCGAGTAGGCTAAACAGCTGACCTCAGGTGCTTCTTCCATTACTCCCTGCAAAACTTTAAACCAATCCTCCTGTGAATGATGCCAAAAATGACTGTTTTCCTATTTCGTAGACCAATTTTGATGAAATATTTACCGTCAGTGCTATCTCAGTGACACATAAAACACCACTACCAAATGGGATTGTGGTGATCTTGTTTTGGCAATTGGATGCTCCTCTTTGAAGTCGCGAGCTGCCGCCGTCCCTGCTTATTTACAGAGAATACAGGCCCACTAACATACAGCTAGTTATTGGTCTCTCCTTTCTGCAAACAAACTGCACCAATGACAGGCTTTGTTGATCTTATAATGGACCCTAACAGTGTTTACATTTGCCACCATGGAGCTCGGCAGCAACACACAAATTTATACTTTTCAAACTTCAAACCAGATTACTGCACTGTATTTATTTCAGAGTGTTTCCCCCCTCTCGTCTCGAGTGTTTGGGGAAACGAGAGCTGTGTTTTCATGTTTGGAGTGAGGGTTTCCTTGGTAAATAACTAAACACGCCTCTCATGTGGTGATACTGCCTCGATCAATGCTGTTTGCTTTAATTTCTAAAACATTTATTGTCCTCCTGTGGCCTGACATCTTGCCCTCTACATTTATAGGGGGTTTACAATGTTTATATTCAACCTTTTTTTCCCTGTCTTTTTAAATAACCATTTCTTCCTCAAAATAAACATTACCTTTTGTGGGTTCATCAACCGTGAAATCGTGCAAGTGGTCAGAATGTGGGAACCCGTTTCAATCTTGGATTTAACAAGCAATAAAAGAGCAAGTTTCCACTCACGACTTATTGAATCATCCAATTTCCAAGCTGAACCCTCTAAACCCACCTGGTGCTCTCAGCTGAGCTGCAAACTGACCTCTCCAAAGAAAAACCCTCACCCACATTGAAACCCAAATAAATTCCAAGCATGCATCGTGTAACCAAGCCAAGTAAAACATTCCACATGTGCTGGTATCAGGGGGAGCTTTGGGAGAGTTGTAGGATCGGGGTTGCAGACTGTCAGAGCCATTTCCAAAGCAGCATCATATCTAAGTGAGGTCATTTTGTTGAATCACCCCCAGAAGCAAACTGCCTACGAGGCCCCTAATAACTTTATTACCACATACATCAAGGCCAAGCTTTGGTCGTGCTCAGTTTTGTGGGAGACTTGGAAACCATCCGTGAGCCTCTGTGCTGCTTTTCCACTCTCTCCTCATTCGTTTGACCTATAGTCATTACCGGCTTCTGTTTCCTTTTTTTTTTTCTCTCTCCTCTTTGTTTCCTTGCCTGTCTTCATTAAACTTGTCAACTTCCTGCTGTAGCTATGCCAGCCCTGTATTCTGCTCTGCTGTTCTCATCACTGTGCCCTTCAGTTGCCAGGAAACTGAGTATGACGAAGACATGTGAAGAGGCAGAGAACACTTTCTGACGCAAAGTAAACATCAAACCATGCAATATAAAGTATACAGAAAGTTTTTAGAATGAAACTGAGGAGCAATTAGAGTGAACTGATGGGCAGATTCACGTCTCAGTATGTATCGGTGTGTCTGTGTCCTTTGCAGTTACATCTGCAGCTGATTTATGATTCCAGAGCACAAGACACGAGACAGTGACAATCCTTGATTTCCGAGGCAACCAAGGATACTTGGATTGTGACTTTTTCAGTGAAAATGAAATGACATCATATGAAATTAGAGCTGTAGACAATTATTTAAACTACATGGTCAACAGGTTCTCACTCCATACTCGTCAATATGGAAGCTTTGTGGCCCTACACTTCAATGATGCTCTGTGTGGCCAGCCCAGTCACCAGAGTAAAATGTTGGCATATAATGTTTCTGCAAACCACTGACACATTCATTTCTGTACATGGCATAGGCTTATGTAACATGTTGACATTTTTCACAGTGTTTTCAAATCACATTTATGAGGGGGACCAGGAGGTCAGGCCGAAAAGGAGCGCAATTCCAGGGAGCGACCAGGAGGTCAGAACAAAGGGCAGAAGCCCCCAGAAGGCCGGGCCGCTGAATGAAAATGACTGCCGAACTGGGAATAAGAGTCTGATGTGGCGTCGACCGGGATCCCCGACACCAGAAATGACAGAATGTTGTCGGGGGCACTGAGAAGGCTTGACTCTGGGGTGCTGGGCAGCGGTGAGTCGAGCAGCTGGGCAGCGGTGAAGAAGAGCAACCAGGGCGCTGGATGTCAGGGAGTCTGGATGTGGTCAGGAGCCTCACTTTCTCAAGGGAGCATTTCTATAGCACTTTTCCAGGCTACTGATTGCCCAAACGCTTTATTCATGGTTATTCGGGAGACTGAGGATAACATTCCAGTACAGAGGATCAACAGGGATTCTTGGGCTGGAGTAAAAAATGTGGAAGAGCACCTCTACTAGCCTTCTCTCTACGTCTCTCCCACCTGTTGTCAAGGCGAATGGCTAACGCTAGTCATGGAAGAAGAATCTGCTTTTTTTTTTTTTGGTCCACAACAAAGCAGTCAGTCACTGTGTCAGTGTGTCCGGCCCATTGGAATGGCAAATCAGTCCATTCTGACAGACCTAATCTGCTGCCATTACTTAATACAGTCAAAAGTTTAAACCTCCAGTATAAAAGTTTAGAGCAACCATATTCAAAAAAGCTTTTAAATGATGGAATAGTTTGCATTTATTGTACAATAAAATTATCTTGAAGGCATGCCAAGGGGAGCATGGCCCAATTCAGAGGAAGCTCTTGCATCTGTGGTGTCCCTTAACCCTTGCCATGCATTACACAAATTAATTATTTCAGGACTACAAAAATATTTGTATGTTTTTTTAATCTTAATAATAGTTACATCTAATATTTGGTAAAGGTTTACAGGTGCTGGGTATACTGCCCACTGAATATGCAGTGTGCTGTTCCTCCTGCTGGCCCCATCTGCGAGTACTCGCTCTGCCCATAGACCTCATATTTGTGATGACATTACAGATTTTTCAATCACTTTTCTTGGCTCAAGGAAAGTTTTTACAAATATAAAACTGCTGTGGATCAAACATTCATTGGAAGAAGAGCCATAATTCACCTTGTTTGCAGCAGGTGCCCTGTCAACAGTTTTACAATCACTAAACTGTCTATGGGGAAAGTGCTTTTTGGGCTGTATTTTCACAATACAGCCACTGGGATAATATAGGAAGCAAATCTGAGTGGCACCACCATATACAGGTCTAAACAATACATTCATCCTCCTCCTCTCATGTTGGACTGAAACCAGACTGGACACTTCAGTGACTCACTATTGCTCCTTGAGGTACGAGGTGGTATTACGAGACTTGATGGGCCAAGGCTAGCTGGTCTGTATCTCTGCAAGACAAACATTAGCATCTTTGACAGAAAGTCAAAGCTGTTATTTCTTCACATTCTGCTGAAAATGTTAGTTAATTTTTTAATGTTTTGAACAAAAATGCTTAGACATACATACAGCTCATTTAACAGTCAAGAACTAGTGTGATGTGAAGGATTTCCTAGCCTTCACATATTAAGGCAGCTCCATCAGTTCATCACCGCAGACAGACATCGCCTGCTGCATGTGTTGACTTTTCAAAGCAATGAAGGAACACCGTATCAGATGCCATCAGTCCTAGATGCTGCCCATTGTATATCTTGTCAATGTGTGACACACATTTCAATGCGATGTCTGGTCAGTTTTTCTTTTTAAAACCAAAACAAGCGTGGCCGACCCATGCATCACCGCCACGCAGCGGCTGACATTAAATCGATACAGGGGGCATGTATTTGTGCGTCTCTCCGTGGCCACAGAGCTAATGACAAAACAAGACAAATTAAGTGTCTGCTTAGGCGCACTTCCTCGGCTTGACAGGATGATGGGGGCGGCGTAATGGGAAAAGAGGGGAGGAGCGGACAAGAAACCATATAGCCGAGAAGAATACTTCATTTTATGGGGCCTCGTTTGGAGAGCTGCTGGATGTGCTGCACACAATGTGATGTGACACTGATTACCACCAGCATGTCAAGACAAGATAACCTCTCTGCGTATGTGTCATGCTGGGTCTATATATGTGTTTGTGTGTGTGCGGTTTGCCTCAAGGGCCCATTGTGAGGCTGTGAAGGTGGCAGAGTTGGAGAGGCACAGACCAGGACTGATAATACAGAAAGAGGCATATCGCTACATCAGACGCTGGCAGTGAAACAAATGGGGTCAGAGAAGGTCAACAACATCACAATGTCAGTCTCAGTCTGCTGCTGGTACGGCTGTTAGTCTTGCAGAAACAAGGGAGCTGATAGACCAACCTCTGAGCTGACACACAATTGCAAAACAGACAGACATAGTAGTAGCTTATAGTCTGGCATTTGATTCATATCAGTGAGGATGAAGTGTTTGCGTGTGGGAGCATGCATTTGAAAAATAAATAGAGCCTGAAATGGTTGTGTCTGACTGCAAAATTTCAGCGACAGTTAACAAGAATGCAATGTGTCGGGAACAAGTGTGTTGTTGGTGTTGTTGCCTCTTCATGCCAGGCCTCCGTCTTTAAAGCGTGTGCTGAAACCTTGTGGCGATTACACCCAGCCATATGTCTAGTCTGTGAACACTGTAGCTTTGCACTCATCCAATCCATTTGGCCTTTTTTGTATAAACAGCCACTCTCATCAAACGCTTTATAATTAACCATAAAATATAACTGGAGGAACTGTGGTGAGCTGTCGCTTTTGTCCGGCGTCCAAAAAGCGGGCCAGGCTTCCTCTGGCAGGATAATTTCACGAGTCTTTTACAGCAAATTAAAACGGAGTAGTGTGGCAGTGTGAATGTGGGGAGTTATTTTTCTCTATGTGTCTCTAAATTATTTAAACAAGTGAAAAATATTACAATTAGAAGTTTAAACCCTCATAGCCTACAACCAGACCATGGTTTATATGAGGGCGCGTATCTGTGTTTTTAACCCACACTGGTCAGCTTTTTATCTTTAGAATCAGACCATAGTGGAGCTGCAGTATGACTCGTTCAAGGCCTGTTCAAATAAATATGTACTCCTCAGAAACAGCGCTCAGGGAGGTCGTGTTCACTGGTCACCAGGTTGGTTTTCTCTTTGATAACAGTCTTCTCTGTTTCAAAAGCCACTAAATCTGTGGAAGCAGCGGAACTGGAAGTTTTTTATATACCTCAAGTTTCTCACTGTCAGCTCCCCTCCCTCTCCCAACTTCCTCTTTCTCTCTGTATATACTATATACAGTTTATATAGTACGTACATATAGAAGAATACATTTTGCAAGAACAAACAATGCCAAAAGCAATGTGCTCAATAATAATACTGTGAGCTACATATTGCCTAGGTAACGAGGAAAAATAAAATGGGGATAACAGTCATATGCAAATGAACTCTATTCTAACATGTTGAAACAATTTTGCTACTCAGTCAGTCCATGTGTAGTTTTATCAGTATGGTTTCAGTTCCGGGCTGATACTTGTTTACTTCTTATTTTTAAATATTTTGGGGAAAATGTGTAAATACCACAATTTCATCTTCTGCTATCACCTTCAGAAGTGAGCTGTTCCAATACTTACCTGACCCAACACTGACTACTAACAATTAAGTTGTACGTCAAATTTGTTCACTGCCACGGTTTTTAAACTCCAGGAAAAGTGCCACACTCCTGTACCAGAGTAGTGGAATAGGGAGATGGTTGGGGTGGAAAATTTTGAACTCGGCTGGAACTTTGCTTAGGGTCAGCGTTTACACAAGTCTTGTGATGACTTTTTACTTTTTTGGACAGATACCTCAATCTTTTGTGCACCGAGAGCTGATTGTCACGTGATGTGAGAAATGAGTCCTTCCCTGACTCTCTGTTGCATCTACAAGTCCGTGGACAATTTGATTAAATTGTTTGTTGCTGCTGGACTGTGGACTTCTTTGTGAAGTGCTCAGGTCCGTCACAGTCCAAAAGATGTGACTTTATGCACGTTCTTGAACTCCTCGTCTCAGCGCCTCTCTCCGCTCTGCTAACAGAGAGCAACAGTAGCTAATACAGTTTAGAAATGGAGTCTGCTAATGTAAACTAACGACCAACTTCAACACAACACATAGGTTTCACAGAGCCCATTTAAACCTGTCTTACAGGAAAGATTTACCTGTAATAGCACTGAATATTGAGCTGCATAATTTAGGTTAAAGCAACAATATGCAAGACTTGATATTATTGTAATTTAGTGTCTGTGTGTTGCTATCACCAATGGCTGAGATTTACTTTTGCCTTTGCTCAGTCAATCTCTCTTTTTCTCATCTTAGATTCTTTCATCAACATCCACATGGGCCACTCATAGATGCTCCTGAGCCCGCTAACCGAGCCTGGTGCTCTAAAGCACCAAAACTCCCCTGAGTGCAGTCTGCGCAGCTGCGTGGCTAACTGAGCTAACTTGAAGCAACTGCAGCTAGCAGGGCATCAAAGGAAAAACCAGAAAAAAACATTTTGAAAAAAATGTATAAGAGAATATATAATAAGGCTATGCACACTTCTCTGTGGGAATCGCACCCGCTCACCCAAGTTACATAGTGCAATAAAAGGCATTCAGTGTACATGGGGTGAGTGGAAATGACAGTGTCACTGTTCCCCCTTTTACAAGTTAGTGTACCATCAAAATGATACTGAAGCTGCTACTTTAATGTAAGGATAGTTACACAATATTGCTTTAATTAATATACATCTTTGATAGTACACACAGATGAGTTTAAAGTATATGCTCCACTACTGTTTCTCTGTCTGCATCCAATTACATTTTTCTCTCTCCCTGTCAACCTCCATTCACTCTCTCTCCCTCTCTCTGTCTGCATTCAACTCTGAAGCTCTCTATTTCTCTCTTCCTCTCGCACTCTCTCTATTTCTCGGTCTCAGCTGAGTACAAATCCTCCCTCCATCTCTCACTCCACATCCAATTCCATTTCTCACTCTTGATGTGTATACATTTCTCACTCACTGCCCCCTTTGGTCACTCACTGACTGCAAATATTTCCATCCCTTTCTCTTTCTCACCCCCGCCACTATTTGTCTATGCCTGTCTCTTCCTCCTCTCAGTCTCCCTCCCGCTGCATCTCTTTCTCTCACTGTCTGTCTCTATTTGTCTCGGTGGACAGGTTGGTTTCTCGGAGGGCTGCACTCTGACATGGTGAAATGGAGTTAGTTTGTTCCTGCAGTGATGGCGGCACTTTGCAGTCAGGATAACAACTGCAGATATCGACAGAGAGAAGGGAGAGGACTTCAGGGGTCACCATGAGCTGGCAGGAAAGAGAGGTGAAGCCTCAAAGCACTGTGCACATCAACTGTAGGTACGGTGACATACGACCCTGAGGTTAAGGCAGGCTGTTTCTATTAAGTATGGTTTATTACACCTGGGGTCTTACGTCATAGTTATGATACATGGTTATGTATGTATGATTACGTGGTTCTCATAAAATTGATTGCTGGAATATGGCATATGATGACGCTACCGCAATAGTCCGAATGGACAAAAAGAGTTTAATAAGACCATCTAAACTTCTTTATTTGGATGTCAAACCTTCTGTTTCCTCGCTCAACTCTCTGATGCCGGTAGAGATCGTTTAGAGTGATGACGGCGTGAAGCAAGTTGGAAAATGACTCAGCTATCATCTCCTTTTCTGTAACACACAGCCAGCGAGGCCATCTCAACTGCAAATCATCAACTCGACTCAACCCACCCACAGCCACAGGGAATGAACCGTAAACACTGCAATTGCATGTCAGTAGTCTTCTATCTACTCATAGTACAAAGCAAATACAAAGCAAGGTACCATGGGAATATGATTACTGCTGCCTGATCATATATTATCTAGTGTTGCAGTGATGATATCAACAGGGAAAATCCAATGCTGAACTGAATCCTACCTCCCAACCTTTTTGGACTGTGACCCCTTACGAATAGTAAGAGTGTATTGTTTGGGCTCCTTGTCGCATTTCAGATGTCTGCTGTCAGCAGTTCCACCAAAGAGACACTTTCCCTCTAACATGTGTTTTTATTAAATAACTTAAGTTGCTCCCGGCACAAAGAGCCCTAATGATCCAATATTTCACATTTCCACATCTATAGAGTAGTTTAAACAATCTAATAATGCCATATCACTATATCAGTCACAGGGACAATACTAATACTTCTATTTAAACTTAGTTCTTATTAGAGTTTAGTAAATCTAGGTTTAAAATGAGCAAATCCAGATTTCCAATTTAGTAGCGCTCCATTGTTGCACCATTGAAAATGAATCTCTGCTTAGAAAATCAAAGTTTATTTCTGTAAACCAAAGTTAAACAGAGTTTAATCACTGTGGAGATGCTACCCAAACTGAAATACATAAATGAAATAAAATAAATCTGCGTGCTGTCGGGACCTAGTAAGTGTAAAGGAGGGGAAAAATGTACTTTTGGCAGCTCTGTAGGCTATTAAAGATTTTACCTTGTTTGCTAGTTAGCTAAATAAGTAAGCTTAACTGTTACATCATGCTGGTTTTCAGCTGTTTCAGGAGTTACTGCCGGTGAAAACCCAACATTTCCTGCTTCCTGCTGCTGCGTAATAAAAGATTTTCAATGACAAAATCACATCAGACTTTTATTGTAAAGAATTTATAGGGAATTGTGTTTTTTGTCCAATGCTACAGCCAGGAGAAAGAGTGTTTACAGCTGTTCCTCTGACTGTTAGTCGAAGCCATGTAGCAGCCTGCTGCTTTTAAATGTCTTCGACTCAAGACAAATGCTCTTTAGTTAAAGACACACATGTTCAAATGTTGCACCTTTGTGTTGAATTCAAAATACTTGCAGTTTTGTGTCACATGGTCACTATTTGCACACTCCTACTTCCTGTACAAGTTAGGTCTGAATGAGACAGCACATTTTTCTCCTGTGATATCATCCTCTCATGTCACATCCTGTCTTTGGTCACATCCTGTCGGCCCTCTGTGAATAATCCAAGTCGAGATCACCAGTCCTGTCACGAGTCATTTAGTCAGCGGCAGTTTCACGGCCACAGCCAGGCCTTGTGACAAAGACAGAAATACAATAGAAAGAAGAAGAAAGCAAAATGTCCCATGAAAAATAAATATCTCATCATGACAGCACATATACTGGATGACTGCTCCACGTCCACTCACACAGGCTTCTAAGTCTGGCAAGATACCACCCACCCCTGCAGCAACACACACTCACCTACAAAGGCCAGCATCTCATGTTCCTCAGTAGCCCGTCTCACTGTATCAGCTAATCTTTACGATCACGGGTCAGGCTGCCATTGTTGGGATTTCCTCTTCTTAATTACTAGGACACCGCGCTTTGTGCCTGCTGTGCTGCTGGTCTAGGCTCCATTTCGAACTCTGTTGTGTGTGTGCCTTTAATCCCTCTGTGAGGTTAGAAGGGCCAGAGGGGCAGCTAGGTTTACCACCTGTTGTGGCAATTACTAACTGAACAAAGCATGGAAGGCGGGGATGGGTTTTTATGCTCTATCAGTGCTTTGTATTTTACCAAGGAAAGAGTAATCATAATCAGAAGTTAAACAAGCACCAATATCAATCAATTCCAACATGACATTAAACCTGCTGTAGATCTTAATTTAAATATTGATCTAATCACTAAATGACAACGGAGAAAACGTCTCCATCCACAGAAAGTGATGCTTTTTAACTTCAGGGAGCAATTGAAGCTACATAATTAGCATGGGGTGTACTTAAACAAAGGTGAACAATGAATCTGCCACTGCCACCAACACCCAAGACTGATGAGGTTAAGAATGTGCAGTTTAATAGAGTCATGTTACACATCTGCAGAGGGCCGGAAGTATCACCCATAGCTGTTTTTCCTGGGGAAGTCACTGGGGAAACAGCTATGGCTGATACTTCTGGCAGAACGAGCGGTAGTAACAAGCAGGTTGGCAAGCTCCAAAGTTGTATTCCAGATGTGTTCCAGATTGAAAGCTGTATAAACTTAAGGTATCTAACTAATTGCTAATTATATTATATTCCGGATTGATCAGCAACTGAAAACACAATGGGTAATGAATATCTGGAAGTGCATTGGGTCGTATTTCAAGGTAAAACAATATACTTGACAACCCGTTAGCTACTGTTAGACAGCAGCTAATGTTAGCTTTTAACCACTTCCTGGCTAATTAATTCTGAAATATCAGCGTGCATCTTGGAACGGCATGAAGATGGAAGCTAGAGGTTGAACACTTACGTTTACGACGCTTACGTCTAACGTTAGCTGATGGGTTATCAAATATGTTGTTTCACCTTTAAGGCTTGATGTCCCTCTGGATTTGCACGATCCATGGCCTGTTCAGTTTCTGATCAAATGATAATGATTTGTTGGATCCCCTTCATTTATATGTCTTGCAACCACAGCAGTTCAACATTTGAGCTTCCCACTCTGAGCGTGATGTCAGACGAAAGTTACTGCCATGTGAAAATGGTCTATCAGAAAAAACCTTTTATTAGTAACATGGTTTGTTCATGGAACAATTTTGAAAAATGGTTCAACCGTATGTGTTTATTTGGGTTCAAAGCAGACGGAAATAAAAAAAACAATTCAAAGAGAATAATTCATGGAGACTTTTATCATGAATATTATTCTACATTTGGGCTGACAACAATTGTTCACTGTTGTCCACTGTATCTGGTGTGTTGTTTTCTGTTACTGCTGAATGGTTTTGGGCAAAGTTCTTGTTGAATGAGAGTCATCATTGTCCAAGTGTCGAACCAATTATCTAATCTCCTTGAAGTTTATATTAAAGGAACAGATGTGCTTTTATTTTACCAGACAGATAAAACAGACTGCAAGACATGTGCAAGCAATGTGTGTTTTTATAGTGTTTTTCTGGCGGGCTTAGGGAAACATAATTTAAATCACACAAATCTCCTGCAGTTTATATGGTGTGAATGTATCTATAATGATTGATCACTTGAGCTTGCTGGTTTCACTAAAGGCAGACTGGTACTTTCTGCACATGTCTTGCTTTTGATGTGGACTCTATGGTAGACTTACGCCTTTAGCATTGTTCTTCTGGACAAGGTTTGTCACCCAGTTGGCAGAAGAAATGTTGTCATTATATGTTTATGCAAACCACTAATATGCTAAATGGTTTTAAATGTTATGTTGCAACAATGCTAGACTTGGGAAAAGATCATGGTTACATTTATCCATCCATCCAGCCATTATCTGAAACCGCTTTTTCTTTCCAGTGTTATGGGGGGGCTGGAGCCAATGCCAGCTGACATTGGGCGATGGCGGGGTACACCCTGGATAAGTCGCCAGTACATCACAGAGCTCACATATAGGGACAAACAACCATTAAAATACTTTTTTTTAAAAATTTGCCAGAAAAATAGAACAAAACAAAATGTCTGCATCTTGCTTGAAGTCCGCTTTTGTTGAAAGGAGAACAGCTGAAAGTGGCAGTCTTGAAGTGGTCTCAAACAGTGCTCTGCTTAGGTCAACTCATATACAGCAGATGTTATCTGAACTAAGCTGCTTTACCTAATGTCGAAATTTTTATGTGATATATATGGGACATAGACATTCAGTCCTGTATGCAACAGGATGCTCACCCTCAACTCAGAGTGGTAACAACTCCTTTTCCCTCATTAACAATATCAGGTTACCTGTTATGAGTTTAAATTCAACATATTGCCAAACAGGCGCGTTTGCTTATCGCTTTGACTACAAATCCTCCACCATCGTCATGTCAGTCAGCTCTCTCCACACAAACAGTTAAATGTGACTTCCTTTTGTGCTGCAACTCTGCTGCTGGCCCCGCTGCTGCACGGAGTAGAGGCCTCTGGTTGTAGCATCCATTGTTGGACTATTGATTTATTTAGAAGAAAAATGACAGTGGGGCGATGGCAACGTAATGCAATTTGTATAAGCCCTGCCACATTGTAGCACCAGGATAATCGACTACCATGGCAAGCTAGTGCAAGGTTTCGATAAGTTATTTTAGAGTAGGGAACAGATCTGCACTAACTAATAATATGAAATGTATACAAACTGCTGTCTGCATTGTTGTATTATGTTAATAATGGAAATAAAACTACATTTTCAGAAATACTGCTCCTTCTTGTAGTACTTGAACACTGTAGTGGCACTCGTATGAGATGACAATACCAGCAGTGGCCCCAAGATAATTTGAGTTTGAGACTCCTGTATTAGATGATTATTGTGCAATCCTAAAGTCAATTCATTCCGATTGGAACCTCAATGATCTTCAATGTGTTTGCAAAACTCCTTCCATTTTTTTTCCCCATCTCGTAATATGCCCCAAGTACACTGAAACATTTTGACTGTTGCAGCACATTTCAGGGGAGGCAACCGCCATTCCGACATAACACCATTCCGACATTAGGCCCTAATTGTCGGAATGGCAACACTTAAACCTTTAATGAAACATGCCATCATTCCTACATTTTTTGCCTCCTAAGGTCAGGATGGTGGTATTTATTTCTTTTTTAAATGTTGCCATTCCAACACATCTTTTAAAAAGGTTAGGGTTGCGAGTTATGGTTAAACTTTGTCGGAATCCCAGTACGTTCGCATGTCGGAATAGTGGTATATCGGAATGGTGACATGTCGGAATGGCGGTATGTTGGACTTTTGGGATGTCGGACTTTTGGGATGTCGGAATGCCAGCATGTAACCACATTTCAGATAGACCATATGTACTGTATGCCACAGGAAGTAAGCATTAAAATGAATTAGCTGTACTGATTGATGGGTGTAATACAGCTCAGTTTATACATTTTGTCTAAGTGAAAAGTTTGACAGCATATTCAGCAAACATCAGTAGCATGCGGTCGTATAGAGTGCACGCACTGTATAACATTAGTGGTTCATACATAGTTTAACAAAATATTTCACAAAACCGGCTACACAGCTGGCAGGACAACAACTTCATCTATTTATCACCTTGCATTATTCAGCTTGTTTTTATCTAGATATTGCTCCATGCAAATTAGCTTCCTCTCTCATGCCAGCTGTTTGAAACAAGGCTTTACAGGAAGTAGTGTGTCCTTCATGCAGAGAATTGTCAGCAGAGAATGTAGCGGTTAGGCTGATTTTTGCCACGTAGTGACATTTATGTGGTGGATTCAAGTTTGTCTCATCGCAGCCACAAATGTGTGGAAGTGCAGGAGTGGTTCCCTCCCCACTACATCCCAGCTTTTATCTGAAGGACACACACCTTAATATAGAAACTGTCTGTCTAAGGTTTCTTTGAAGAACTTGGACAGACTTTAAGTGTATATATTAGCCAATATACTCTATAGATCTCTATGTATGGATCCCCCTGAGAGCAGAGGGTTTCTCCTGCAGTCACCAAGGTGATTTTGGGGAGGGTAATCTCTCATAATTCAAGTCGGATGGATTCACCGGAAATCAAATCAGCTTCCCAGACTGTGAGCTGAGGAGGCAATATCCCAGTGCAATTCTTCATTGACCTACATAGCATTTCTCCCTGACAGTTCCCTCCTGCTCTGCTCCTCCCGCCTTCCCTCCCCGCCATTGCCCTGATCTCGGGGGCTTCTCCCTGTGCGTTTGATGATGAGCAGCACAATATTCATCATCTCAGCCTCAGAACTGGAGGGGGAAAAAAAAGAAACAAGTGGAGAATAGAACATTAACCCACACCAAAAATTGGAATTTGCCAGGCGGTTTGCTCCCTGGCTTTCCAGAAATGTAATTAAGCATCAGAGACAATCGCGAATCTGTGTGTCTCCAAAAAATGTTCGCTTGATTAGGTATCGAGGATTGGGTAATTTCCATCAGTGATGATGTGAAATTGGGGTGCTGCAAGAGTGAGTTGGATGTGTGTGTGTGTGTGTGTGTGTGTGTGTGTGTGCACCCTAAGTTCTCGCACACACCCACACTCATTTGCAGATAAATGCTGTCACATGTGCAGACACTCATACAGATCCACATGCACACCCAGAGACAGACAGTAGGCTCCCTCATCATTAATTCAGGAGCCATCACTCTCACCCTCCTCCTGCCCCTGAGAAGCTCTCGATGCTTCCTGGCAACATTATGCATATTTATTCATACATCCCTGTTCACTAAATGTCACTGTAAATGTTTCTTCTTCTAATGAAGCCATTTCTTTATGTTTTTGTTCTGTTTCCACTACCCCCACCCCCCCTCCTACTTCCCCTGTGTTTCCTGTTTGAATGAGGATATCCCTGCGAACGTCTCAGCTTCGTTGTACTTTCTCCATTACTGTAACGTCTCTTAACTTCAGACGCGCTTTATTCAACCCTCTGCTAATTCCATTCACACTTAGTTTCACCTCGCTCCGAGCGCCTCAGAGGAGAAAACGCTGCCTTTGTAGCAATTACTCCAGACCTTGATCTGACTGAGCCCCCCCACCCACCACCACCACTCCACCCCTCAAGAGTCAGCGGTGCAGGGATTTTTTCAGTGTATACTCCGTTTCCCATGTCTTCACCCAAAGCCTCAAAAAGTGAACGGGAGAGAGTCAGCTCACTCTGGCTTCTGTTTGTCTCCCTCCTCTTTGTTTTCCAAATCCATTCACCTCTCCCTTTCCTTGCTTTCCCACCTCCCGTCTCGTACGTGTGCATTCCACATTCCTGCGAACAAAAAAGCCCAGATTACGACACGAGTTTGAAGGTGTGTCGTTTGTGCCAGCAAGCCTGTTCAAGAGCGCATGAAACATTCTTTTTCTGGTAATTATCAACAGCAGACATTGTGAAACAGGTACAGCAGCCACTGTACTGCAAGAGCTATGTAGCCCCTATTCATGTGCACAGTAACCTTTCAGCCTGTAGCTGTCTTTTACTGTGGTTGTCATGGAGGAGTAACCGGAACACAGTCTGATTAGTAGGTAACAAGGCCTTTTTAAAAGTTCATGGTCTGCACCTCTAATCCACTTTGTAATGCAGTGGAACAGGAACATGCATTTAAAATATTCCTGCTGGTGGAGGAAATACCATATCTGTCATCTCATACCAAACCTAAAAGTACAGAATATGATCCGCAGTAATGTCTCTGTGACAGACAGAGTTCTTGTTGTTTTCACAGAGGACATACTGCCAAGATGGATATGGTGCAGCTCATATCAAAGCTTGGGGTTTTTAGCGCATAAATCCAAGGGATTAAATGGTCCATACGACAGCAGCAAGCAAGCCCCAGTGTCTGAGATCAGTGCAACATACGTTGGATGATATGACATCAGGACTGGCATCCGGCACCCAGTCATTTGGGGCAGCAGTGCTGAAAATATCAGGCCTTGCTGTGCAGCTGCAGTCGGAAAAAAGACGAAATGCCTGAATGGGTGGCCCAGTAATCTCCCATGGCTGCTAGCTGGTTGGATTCTACTTGCCAATAATTGTGATGGGAGCTAATAAACTGCACCTTTAGGGCGTTTTCAAACCCAACATGTTATTTGCTGTGGTCCAAATCAGTGATAAATTGCATTTTCCTCTTCGATTGGTTTCTTTTCACACAGGAAAAAATTCAAGCAATTCAAAATGCATTCCTGAAATGTTGTTGGGGAGATTGTGTCCCATCACAGACCTGAAATTAAAATTTTCATTTTCATCAGCATTGAACACAAGCAAATGTGCTAATCCTACCTATTTACCTCCAACCTGCCTCTTTCTGCCTCTGATGGGCTTGATGGTAATCCAGGGTTTAACTGAATTGTCCGATACTGATAATCTAGTTGTGTGACAGAGTTGCTTTATAAGGAGCTTGGCCACCCCCTCCAGAAGAGTTACGGTGCCACTTGGCAGAGATCTACAAGTCTCTTTGGGTGCAGATCCAGGAATTAACATGCTAGATCGGGCACTTTTTGACATTTTCGTTAATTTTTCAAGGAATAATGCAAGGGTCTTGATAACATTTTATGTGGATCCAAATAAAAATCTGGGTCTAGGATAAAAGGGGACTGGTGGGCTTTGGCTGAGGTATGCGCTCTACTCAGGGGCATTCCACCTCTGAAAGATGTTGCCTCATTTGATGTTTAATTGTTTGGGGGTGGACAGCACTGTCCAACACGGTCCCGTTGGGTTGGGCTCTGATTGCGCAGACTGTAATGTATAATCCACTCAATACACTATCCAGTGAGCCCTTCTGCCCTGCTCAGAATCATAAAACCAGGTATTTCCTTTTATGTGCCACCTGTCGAACCCAAAATAGCATATGTTAAATTATGTCTAAATTCTTGGCAGATGACTCCAAAGACAGACTTTTCAATCAGCAGCTGAGGTGCCACTCAGACTGACTTTGTGCCAAATGCTTTGTACCTGGACATTTCGCTCTGACTCACTCACTTTGGTGAATAAAGGCCAGACTAATGAAATCAAGTGCAGTGCTCACAGGAGCCATAAAATGTCTGCTTTTATATGGGAGCTAATTATTCATCATGGCTGTAGTAAAGATTAGTGTGGATATATATGAAGAAGCAAATCCTTTAAAATTGCTCTTTTATTGTTCCCCTACAACCCCCCCACACCCCTATTTTAGATACGGCACGGGCACGCACCCTTGTGAAATGACTCTAAGCCATTGTTCCTGTGTTATCCGGAAGACACGAAAGGCTAGTTAGTGCTGCCTTTGATAGAGATGCCCGGCACCATTTTAACATTTGTGTTATCAGCAAGACAGAGAATTACCAAGGCTGGGATGGGAATAAAGCCACTCGATCCCCCTCTCTCTCCAGGAATAAAATAATAATAATGTGCAGGGATTGTGGGCTTATCTTGCTCCATTGTGTCACAAAACTTTTTTAAAAAAGAGGACATCTCAATACGCCATGTGCATAAAGCATGTCAACCTCCCTGAATTGACACAGCGCTGCTTTTATTCCTCACAGGGCAACACAATGATTGCTAGTTTTTTCTTAGAACAAGCAGATTATATTACACAGTACGTGAAAATTAAAATTTCTCCAAAACTATCAAGAATGAGAGAATGTTGTTAATGCTGAGCATAGAGGGTCTGACTAGCATACACACTGAATATGGTGATTAGGTCTGCATAAAAAAACTTGAAGCAACACCCTTGTTTATAAACCCAGCTGTGCAGTCTCAAAGGCTTTACAGTAAGGTGAGGCTGAGGAGCAGTGGGTGGCTCCGTCTGAGCTGCTCGCCAGCTCTGACTCCCCCTACAGGACAGAGGGCTCCTAACCACAGATAGCTGCAGCTGGAAGCCTCCAGTTATTGCAGTCAATTGAGCTAAAGCAGCAGAGAACTCAAGCATCATGTGCCAAGGTTAACCTTTAAGAGCCAGGGTCAGCGGTTAGAGGAACTTCCAGCTATATGAGAAGTAGGCAGACTTTCAGTTCCACTGTACAGGAGAGTTTCACAATGAGAGAAAATATGATTTTTTTTCTCTATTGTAAGGTCCAAGCAGCTGTCTGGTTTCATGTTCAGTCATATATATCACCAAACATTTACCACAGCATTTCCTGGAATGAATATTCCCAAATGAACATTTGTGAATGCAGTCATTCCTGATTACCAATTTGGGGCCTTCCGTCCCTCAAAGAGCATTGTTTCTTAAAAAAACTCCTGTTTTTTTTTAGATCCAGAATCCTCCCATCACCTCTGGTGCTCATTCAACAGCCAAGTCAAGCAAATGTTTTTGTTTGATAAACTTTTTTGTTACCTCTGCCAAGGAAGTCATGGTTGCACCTGTTTCCATTGGTGGGTTAGTTGGCTGGTTGGTTTTACACAAAAACCACAGAACAGATTTCCACAAAACTTGTATGGAGGACGAGTCTCTGCCCAGAATGGACCCTGTTAACTTTTGCTGTGGATCCAGATAAAGGGATAGCTCCATTGCGAGAAAAAGGGTGTTTTTCGACATTTTCATTAATTTCTCAGGGAATAATGTATGGATTTGGAAAGAAATCAGGAATGTTTTGGTGTAGCGCAGTTTGATACAGATCTACATAAAAATCCGGATCTGGTGGATTTAAAGTTTTATTTGACATTGGATGAGGCTCGATTGAATTAAAGGGGAGTCGTTGGCAGATGTATGCAATCTACTGAGTGCCATTCTAGTTTGTTCATTTGTTTATTTTACATGCTTTGGTGGTCTGACACCCCTCGTCTGTCACCGAAGACGAGATAATGCTCCAGAATGACATATGTTGTTATTCAAGTCAGTCAGTGTGTGCGTATTTTTTGGTGCAGGCTGAAGTGTGTGACATACAGGCAGAAAGATTGTCCACACACCAACAGAGAACAGCGTCTTTGTTCACCCAACAACAGGGTGCACTCAGTGAGTCCCTTGGGCCCTATAGACTCCCAGAAATCAGGGCATCAGCCCATATGGTACCTCTATGATGTTCCTATGATATTTACATAGGAACTTGTACTGTGTGTGTGCTCAATAGTGTCATTGTATTGTTTGGGTTTTTGTTTTTTTACCTCCAATAATCTTACAAAACTCTGAGGGAGTTACAGATTTACTCTGATGTGTGTGTCTAAGAAGCGCAGACGCATTCAGGTTCGCGCATTTTATGTCTAATGTCACTTTCTGATGAGTCCAATAAACGCTACAGGCTGCTGGTAAAGAGAGAGAGAGGCAGCTGGATGAAATCTGCATCTCCAGTGCAGAATACACACACACACACACACACACACACACACACACACACACACACGCACGCACGCAAACAATCACGCGCGCCCGCGTACTCATCCCTCGTAAAGGGGCGTGTGTGGCTGGCAGGGACTCAAACCCTCTGCATTTACATCAGTGAAGGAGCCGAGACGCGGAGACACGGACAGGAAAGAAGTTACATTATATCAACCAGGAACATTTTTTTGTTTCCCATCATTCCTCTGTCTATCCCTTTGACATTTTTGGGACCGACTATTTTTACCCTCACGCTGGCCGGATTTCACTTGTGACAGCGCTGAACGAGAGGGGGCGAAACAGGAGAGAGAATCCCGGACAGATCAGCGGGGAGGAGACAAGCCTGTACGCGGAGAGGAGAGCGAGTCTCCGGGCAGCGGCTGTGCGTCTTTGCGCGGTGGGGTCCCCGGACCGAACCGGACGGCGCCGTTGGTCTCTCCCGGCGCATAAAAAAAAGGGGGTTAACGGGGAGTTAACTTCACCTGCTTGTCTGGAAGAAGATCAGGTGTCATTTTTAACAGAATCGGAGGAAGCCTGTCTGATCGCACACTCTGCTCCACGCATGTTGGAGGTGGAGAGAGGAGGGCTGGATGCCTGCGGGTTCGCGACTCCTCAAGACGCAGGTGAATGCAGCTGGTTTTATCCTTTATTATTCAACTACACAGGGTGGGAGAAATAATGCTGCGTTCAAGTACACTGAAATTATATCTTTCGCATTATTGTTCATGATTTCCCGTACAGTTTTACTAATTTGGCTGAAATGATCCCATCTTAGTTTTACAGTCCTTTTTTATTTAAAGGCTTTCAGATGAAGGCCTACACAGTTATCCACACAAACTATTGCGAATAAAACCCAGACACTGTGTTAATTCTGCACAAGACTTCATGCGCCTGCATTGCTGAATTCAAGCTTCTCTCCGGTCCTTTCTGCGCAGCAGTGTGACCCAGTAAGGGCAGCCTTGAGTAATGTCTCAAGGCTGCTATAATTTACGCTTTAATTGATTTCTCCTAAATTTCCAGCGTGGCGGTTTAGTGGTGTCACTGTTGCGGGGCAGTCTTTAACCATCGGCGCATCTGGATAGCTACTGGTGCATAAAAAAAAAAAAAGAAATCCACAAGGACTAAAGGAAAAAATATACACACACTTCCCACTTTCTGTTGTTTAGAGGGAAAAAATGTGGGACTGTAAGAAGCACTGCAGCACGGATACGCTTCCAGTTGAGCAGGAGGATCAGTGTTGACACAAAAGGGAACTTCTGTTGATTAGATAGTTCAGTGAGTCACATGGAATGATGAATCCCAGACATCCTGAGGAAATACTACGACAATGCTCCCCATAATCCAGATTTAGAATGGTTATAATGCGCGATGTTTTACAGTAGCGCGTATTGGGTTCCAAATAATGTTCTCAAATGGTTCTGGAGGGAGTCCTCCGGTGTTACTATATCTCCCATTAATGTCTAGCTCCTTTTTGTAAGAGATGAGAAAGGGAGGGAGGCGGAGTGAGTTAAAAGAGAGAGAGAGAGAGAGAGTCATGTCACTTAACGGACTGCTGGTGCTCTGTGACTCAGAGTGCAGCTCCGCTTACATATAAAGACACAGGGCTTTTCCCACATAGGTTGGCTATTTGTAATCAAGCCAATCATCAGCCTCTCCGAGTCCCCACTCTGAGCCTATAGAAGCAAAGTGATCACAATTTTAAGGGGGGGTGGGGAGGGGGTGTACCCGTGCCTTTATAGTCTTGTTTGTATCAGCAACAGCGCGTTTTAGACAGATATTGGGAAATGTCTGGAGCGCACGGCAGCGGCGCGCATTCCTAACCTGCTCACATCTCTCCCGTTTATCTCTTCTCACTCCACAGCCGAGGATTACCTCCCGCCTTATCGTTTGACGGAGTAACAACGCAACGAGAAAGACAAAAAAAAAGAGTGGGTCGTTTCTTCATAAAATCTTTCGCTTTGGCTTCTTTGGAGAGGATATGGCACGGTCGGCGCTGGAGAGAGGAGCGCAGCCGGCACAGGCGAGAGGAAACAGGAGCTGAATGACAAGATGCCAGCGACCTGAGCCCGCACTCAGATCAACTTCGTTAAAAGAGACACTTCTGCTTTTATTTGACGATTGAAGAAGAGGACAGAAGAAAACTTGCCAAAAAAAAAGAAGAAGAAGCCTGACGGAGGAGTTTAATTTTGGAGTTTTTTGTATGCGTAATTTTATTTTTTTGTTGAGAAAACAAGGATGCATTGTGGATTAGTCTTTCTCCTGTTCATGGGAATCCTTTTGGTGGTCAAGGCTTTCAAAAACGGTAAGCGTGACATCTGATGACTATATAAATAAAGTTGTTTAAGTAGTCTGTAGAGCGACTAATCCCGATATTGTTTTAAAAAGATTAACCTTCTCAGATCTGCGCTGATCTTTTGGCGAACTCGCCATGCGCTCACCTGCCTATCGAGCCAACACCTAAAGAAAAACTCTCTTTAATTGTGTTTCCTTTATTTGATATATTTTATTATTATATTCATCGTTCGTTCCTGTCATACACTGTATGCTAATAATAGAGTTTTAAGCCATTTTTTATGTCCCATCACATCACTGAAATATTCATAAATATGTCTTTATTTGTATTTACGCAGTTACAGTTTCTTGCGAGACCTATGACCTGTGATAAACTCGTTTCAGAGCACTTGATAAAGTGGGATTTTAATCCCTTTTTGTGGGACCAGCTGTCGGTTAAGAAGGTCAGCCCAAATGTTCAGCGCACAGAACTTTCCCCGTTCTGTCAGCGACAGTTTCGTTTCTACTTTTGTTTGTGACTCAGTTTTATTCCCATTTAACTCATTTTTCAAGAGGTGTGCGTATTGTTCAGAGCAGCAGATGGTGGAGGCTTTTATAGGGAAAGGATGAACACGAGCGCAAATGAGGATAAATGAGAGAAGCAGTTGTGGGCCCGTGGAAAGATTATTATTATTGAGGATTATTCGCTTTAATGATGAAACGCATACTGTGAAAGGAAGTTTAGAGAAACAGACTGTATCAGACTGTTCACTTGGTTCGCTTGTGCAGCTCCGTGAACTGGCCTGAGAGCTGAAGAAGAATAAGAAGAAGTTAACTTGACCGACTCAAGATCATCCCACTGTGCCACAACACCAGACCAAACAATTGTACTTTATAAAAGTTCACCATAATCATTATTCTGTTCTATAAGACCCAGCATGAATATTATTTAGAATCATATTAAATATAGATACTAAATAAATCCATGCAGTAACACTGAGATAATGTCTTCCAGTTAAACTCCAGGTGCTCCTTTAACATTTGTTTTTCTTGCCCAATGGAATTCTGTGAAATGAGGGTTTGGGTTAGTCTCCACAAGAAAGAAAGAAAGAAAGATAGATAGATAGATAGATAGATAGATAGATAGATAGATAGGAGTCTAGTTAGTAATCCAGCTGTTGTATCTCTGTAAGATGCCATGAAAAGGAGCTTGACATCAGCCACATGGACAGATGTGAAACATGACTTTCTTGCGTTGCCGCCTTTAACACAACTTTTCCCTGCCGTCTACAGATAAATGTGGAGGCAACATCAGAATCTCAACCGCCAACTACCTCACCTCGCCCGGATACCCCATGTCTTATCCCCCTTCTCAGAGATGCACATGGGTGATATCTGCGCCTGGTCCTCACCAGCGGATCCTCATCAACTTCAATCCACATTTTGACCTGGAGGACCGGGAGTGCAAGTAAGTACGCTGCAAGTTGTGAGAAACAGATGTGCTTCAGGTCCTAAAAAGCTTGTTCATTCAAACTGGTTTTGTGCCTGAGACCTCAATCTGATCTAAAATGAGTTAGTAATTAAAGGGAAGAGAGTGAAACAGCTCTGAAAATAATCTATATTCTATTATTCTGCAATAAAGGGTGAAGGAAAAGTTTCCCCACATTGTTTAATTTCACTAATTCTCTCATTTCAAAGTGCCATTTTGTCCCCCAGACCTCACTTTGAGAACCATTTCTCTACACCTATAGATTTATTTATATTTGATAGCATGTATGCATTTGTGTTCCTAGCCCTGGCATGTGTGTGACACTCATCCCCCCTCTCCCCTCTCCCTCATGTATATTGCACATGAAACTGCGCCATCTAGTGTCCGCAGGCTCCCTGAAACTGAGTCAAAGCAGTCCTGCTCTGGCACTTACACTGGGCAGAAGGAATGTCTCACCCCTGCCATTTGGTTTTGGAATGGCCCCCGCTTTTTCGTCTTTGTGCAGTGAAGTCACCGGGGTATAATATTGATTTGGATGGCTGTACTTTTGCAGAGGGCACCGAGCGAGGGAGAGTTACAGGTCCAAAAACTCACTGGAGGCCATTAAATGTGGCTGCTCAGAAAAAAATGTCCATCTTAATGAGCCATTTAATTTCATAATTCCTCTTAAAATCCCATTACTCTCCAAACGGCTGAGAAATCCCAAGAATGGGTTACATAAAAAAGCGAGATTCAGCTTATTTTAATGAGACGATCACTGTTCATGTCAGCTGGAATGGAGTCAAATGATCTGACTCATCCTGGTGTTTTTGCTGACTTCGATTCCAACTCAAAACTCTGTGAATTTAGCCGTTTTAAGGGCGGATCTCTCGGTGACAGTTAGTTACTGATCCGTATTTGACTTGTAAGCCGCGAGCTGTCGCATCCAACAAAAGGCTAAGCGGCTAACCTGTTGTCAGATCGCTAGTTTAAGCCAGTGAAACCGGAGACAGACAGTAATGTGATGAGCCTGTGTCAGTGTGGCTGCCCCGAGGTGAGCCTTGCCTGGGCAGACTGCCTCGCTCTGATTGCATGCGTGCGTGCGTGTGTGGTTGTGTGTGGTTTGTGCTGGTGTGTCGGTGCCTCTGCCCCGCTCTGTCTCAGTTGTTTGTTTACACTGCAGGGCTTGGGAGAGAACAGGGCTTTGCTGGCTCCTGTTACTGTATCTCCGCTTCACCCAAAATCTGGACCCCTACGCTTCTTTTGTGCTCCCTCAGTGGCCCCCCTGTAGGTTTGCAGGGCTTGTGTTTTTTGTTAATCCCGATTTCAATCCCACTTTAACCTTTATTTTTTCCGCTGTCCGAGATTTATGGCAGGCTGAACACCGCTTTCTTTATTTGATTTCGGCACCACGGGGACAGTTCAACTGTCCAAGATTCTCGGTTAGAAAGAGAGCGCGAGAAAGGGACAGGAAGAAGGGAGGGGGGGCACATGCAGTAACAATGCTCGCGCTAATCAAATTAGTCAGGAATGAATTTCCTGTGTCTGAACACAGGCAGAGAAAAAAAGAATTTAGTCTCTGCTGGCTCAAGAAAAGGAAGCTTTTAACCAGGTTGAAAAAAGGGGCGGGCTTCGAGTTTAGCGATCCATCGATGTATCATTTACAAATTAGCTCCACGCTTTGATTTTTAACAGCGACTGAATTTGCAGATTGTGGATTGCCAGTTAATTGGTTGCTCGAAAACCTGTTCGCAGATGAAGTTTGTGTGTTTGCGTCTGTGAGGGTCTCTCCCTCGTTCTGTTCCGGCTGTTTTTTTTTGTTCTCTTTCGGCTCTACCTTTGATTATTCATTACATTTGCAGCAGACACAACCTATGTAATACCAATAGTAGTGTCAGAAGGCTATAAATCCTTTGTCTGGAGGATACGCTAACAAATGGCACCAGCAGACTGCTGTTAAACTTAAGTAAGTCTCTGATTCATGTGGGCCACACGGCGGAAAACACTGTCGGCCTGACCTACAGCTTTATTCTATTTTTAACTCTGTGTACCGTTTCATTTTTGATGTTTTTAATGGAGTGGTTTTCATGGGACCTGGAAACATATTCCACCATGTGCGGCTTCGCTTTGCCTTTAGCAAGCAACGACAAACCAAGAAGTGAAATCCAATTTTTCTCCTCCTTCTCATTCTCAAATTATGGCACTATGTAACATGAGGCTATTGTGCTAATCGCTGACAAGGCCTGTCATAGGTAACTCGATTACGGGACAGGGAATAGTTACTTACGTATCTGTAGACAGTAGTTGGGTGTTATTTGTGTTGGAGCCATCAGACTCCCTGTCGCAAACTCCACTCACCAAATCAGCCCTAACATAATGGAAACTGATGAGAGCCAGAATGGCTTCCTTATCTGATGGACTGGCAGAGTGGGTGGGGGTGGAGGGGGGAAGCTACAATGCATGCTTCAGTGAACTGCCTTGCAATCTAATTAGCGGGTAAATGGAACACATATGCACCACATGTTCCCCAACATGGCTGTTATCATCAAACCAAACAAGAAGCACTCAAAGTGGTGCTCGTAAAGAGAAAAACAACCTTTCCGGAGTTGAGCCCGGCCGCCGGTGGTGGTGGTGGTGGTGGTGTTATATGCGCGCTACCCTTGACAGGTTTGTTTGGGGAAGTGCAGAGGCCTGTATCCTGAGAGCTGGAGGAGGAAAACACTTCATCATAGAGATAAGGAGACTAAGTGAGCCCTGCGATTCTGAATGCAGAACGTGTTTACCTTTCACGCACCGTTGTAGACTTTCACAGAGCGGGAGTTTTCGGGGGGGTTGGGGCGCCCTCGCCGCTCTCGCAGCTAATGAAGTTTGAGGTGAATGCGCAGCCCACATCAAGGTAAATATTTGAGGTCAATTCAGCACTGAAAATCCGTTGAATGAGCAAGCTAAGCTCAAGTGAAAAAACTGAAGTAAATAGATATGCTGTTGCTCCACTCCCTAGCTGTGTATGCATTCTCTGTTTCTCTGAGATCTGATAAGGGCTGTCAAGCTTCTCTGACTGTGGTCGCTCTGCCAATCTGAAGGGAAAATGGAGGTCTGAGTGGATTTGAATCTAAATTTGTGACAGGTTTCACATAGGCAGACGGAAGGGCAATTTATTTAACATGTAAGACAGATGAGTTCTTATTGTTAGAGTAAGAAATAGCAGATTAAGTTCAAATTTCCACTTTTGAACAGACCTGGAGAATCTTTCATTCTGAGCTTCGGGCTGCTCTCACCGTCTCTCTCCTGCTAACTTGAGGAGGAGAACTTTCTCTCGATACGATGTATTCCTGACAACATTATGAATCATTGATGCTATCGGATATGCTGACCAGACCAAAAAGCACACTGGCTGAAATCCCTTGCAGCCAGCCAGCCAAGAGTCAGTCAAGGCTGCGCTGTTTGTTTTGGAGGAGAGGGCCAAAGAAGCAGCCCTCCCTCATTTCTTTGCTTTTGTCTCTGTCTGGATGATATTTTTCTCGACCCCACAAAAATTCCAGTGTGACAGCCTGTGCAGTATATGGAGGAGTGAGGGTGGTGGGTCGGTGGGGTGTATGGCAGGGTGATATTAGGCAGCGGAGATATTTGAGGAATGCCATCTCAAGCAGCCCTTTTGTGAGGGAGATCAGGGGAAAGTGAAGGAAAGCCTCCCGCCTCGCCACGCTTCAGAAGTCTGCAAAGGCCCCCCCCTTCCTCTAGGTGCTTGTAACTCAAAGCTTGGAAAAGCACTCTTTTCCTCTTTTTAATTGTAGGCCCCTTCTTCTTTCTCCATCCCTCTGCTCCCTTCCACTCCAATCTCCTGCTGAGCTGCCCCCGTGAAGCTGCTTGGCCTGCTGGGAAGGCAAACATTCTCTGCTGTGTACCCTCTACAATAGACATCCTGCCCCCTCCTGGCATTCCTGACCAGGCCTGGGCTCCAGAGATGACTAACAGGAGCTTGGGAAGGGGGAGCTGGGTGTTACCCTACCCTGGATCTATAGTTGGCTCTTCCTTTGTCATGTGGAATCCCACTAACTCCTCTCATATGTGCCCAACAAAGAGTACCACCTGTTTCAAGGAAGTGAGAGTGAAGGACAGAAGGGGCTTTAGGGAAATGATCCATACTTGGCCACTTTCCCTAATTCCCCTGTTACTCTTCCACCTGACTAGTGTTTAGCAGCTCCACGATTAGATAAGAGCAGTAGAGCTTCACAGCTAGGGAGTGCCGTGCAATAACTCCTCTCTTCTCCCCCCTTACTTCCCTCTCTCCTTCCTCTGCAAGGCAACCATGGGCAAATAAGGACAAGTGGGTTGTGTGACCATTTATCAGCTGTTGTCATGGAGGAAAATAAATAAGGCAGGAGCGCAACAGGAACCTTTTCTTTACTGGCCTGTAGTGCCGGAGGTGCTGTGACCTCCGGGGTGGAGGGGACGGGGCTCCGTGGTGACAAGGATTGTCCGAGATACTTATGGCCTGTTAGCGGACATTTATTTCTGTTGATGTGTGCTCCTTTTCATAGACCATGTCAGAGAGGCATCTGCGGCGGCGGGGTTCAAAGCGGCGCCGCAAAATAGGGCATAGCAAAATAAAGAGTGTGAAGGGCGACACCGCTTCTTTTAACTACCAGGTTTGACAAAAGCAGCTGAAATTATGCACCAGGTATTTTCAACAGCAATAGACTCCCACAGTTCAACACAATGGAAATCAAATTACACTCAAAATTGCATTGAAACAGCGTACCTTGAAAAACTAGCTTGTCAGCAGCATATCAAAGAGCAATCCACTTTGAATATGTCTTGTTTGCACTTCGCAGCAATTATAGCAAACCTTATTTTGTCAGCATGCTAAAGTTTTCCACAGACGAGCACTCTGCATCTTAAATTGCTATTTACAATACATCATCCCATTTGCTACCTGCAAAATACAGCCGTTAATGAGGCAGGTGAGCCACTCAAAGCCAAGGCGCTGACAAATGTTCAGCATTCACCTTGCTAATTAAGCAGAGGGCAGGAAAAGATAGGACGGCGGACAGAGATGTTGCATCAGAGAGCCGTTGACCTTCACTGTCATCACTGTCGTTCCTCTTCCTCGTCTCTTTTAAACATAAAGGGTTCCTCCCAGGCTAATAAGCAGGATTAAAGTAGGTCTGTGCACATGTGTGCTTGCATGCATGTGATACATTCGTGTGTGCGTGAGTGACCGTGGGGTTGAGGGTCTCTCCTTTTTTTTTTTTTTTTTTCATCCACCGGTGAAGTGTTTCACCTTGGCTGTGGCTTGGAAGGGCAGCCTGATTGAAAAGCTTTCTGGCCGTGGCATCTGCCATCCTCCCTGCTGCTCTGTCACCACTTTGATTCATGCACAACCTGACCACAACCGGGAGGCGAGCCACTCTACCTCACAGCGGGCGAGAGGCCCACTTCACAGCCGAGGAGTAGGAAAGGGAGGAGCAAAGGAGAAAGAGGAAGAAAGAAAGACGAGAGCAAGGACCGTGCTCATAAATAACCCACTGGATTTGAAGCCTCGGTCACATATCTGCGGTGGCACAAAAGCATCATACAGTCTCATGTGTCTGCCTGTTTTGTTTCTCATCTCGATGTGGGAGTTAGCGACGCATGTTTGCCAGGGATTGAGTGTCACTAAGCTGTTTCTGGCACACGGCTGGTGAATTCTTTTTCTTCTTCTCCTCCTTTTTCTTTTTAGCCCCAATCCAATACAAGCCTCCCTATATGGAAGTTCTTGTGGAATGGTGCCGCGGCCCACACAGCTTAGAGATGTCAGTCGTATGCTTTTATGCGAAGCAGATTGCTAGAAAAGGAGCCGTACGGAGAGACTCGTGATTAGAGGACAACGTTTGGTAATCTCGGCTCTCTATCTGGACACACATCTATTGACTGTAGGAATATTCCTGCTCGTTTTCCTTCCAGCACCGATGAAAAAAACATTAAACACTGAGGCCATTATTCAATTATGCGTTTCTGTTTCCAAAGGACAGTTGGCAATAAGTACTGTCTCCCCCTCTCTCTCTGCCTCATATAATATAATTAGCAACAGGTTTTCGTCTTGCGCCTGTATTCTTTCCATCAAATGCTGATTTCTCAGTTTATGAGGCCATATGGAAAACAACAAGAAGCGATAGGGAGAGGCACTGTGTGAGGTATCATTTGAGCTCATGATATGTGGGTGGCAAAGCAGTAGTCAAGGGTGGATTATTTCGAAACAGTACCTCCCAATGTCTTACTTATCTGCCGGTCTCAGAGGAGAAAGGAAGAGAAGAGGCTGTTCAGTTTGATGAGGGAGTTCTGGACAGTTTAATACAGCGTGTCCAGGCTTGTCAGACATGTTTCGTTCAGTGGTCTTACCTTGAATGGGGGCTCATGATTTTGATTGATGCGGCCGTGGTCTTACGCTGCCTGTTTGTTGCCCCAACGCCCTGGTGCTTACAGATCCTCTTGAGAAGGCAGGTGGGAGGGGAGGTCGGCAACCGCAGGGCTCTTTATTCAAACAATCAAGCAAGTCCCCAGAGGGGCTATGGGTGAAGCAAAGTTTGTTTGCAGTGGGTCGGTTGGTAGGATGTAAAGCCAAGGACCCTCCTCTCTCGGCCCCAGATCCCCGGGGTCATTTTTGGTCACTGCGTTTGTGCACAGCAGGCTGTCGGCTCGCTGGTGTTTCTCCACCACTCAGCTCGGCATGATTCGGCCACGGCGGCAAGCAGACAGTGATTGATGGGGCGGTACCCCACTGCTCTCTGATTGAGTTAGAGCCACTCACAATTCCTGGCTTTGTTTGCTCTTTGCTTGATCCCTCCTCACTAAATTGGCAGCATTAGTTGTGGTCTTTCTTTTTCATTGCTGTCACCGCTGCAGTTTTTTCTCGCAGCTTTATTTCTTTTGTTAGATGGCAGTTATTGTAAAATAGGACTGTAAATTTCAGCCCCACAACAACCTTTCGTGGCATTATCACAGTGGGGTGGTGCTGAAAGTGTTATTAGTAGCCCATTCCTCTGGTGCCTGTCCAGCCAGGATGACCCTGACCTATGCAGGGATAAGTGACGAGGGCCCCTCTCTTCCATGCATACTTACGCAATCTCCTGGAAGATTTCACCAGAAAGCAGACAGAAATGATACTAGTGGACAGACAGCCTCCAAGTTGGCAGGAAAGTTTGATTATAGGGCCAATAAATGGAAGAGTCACCTTGCCCTCTGAATGCTGGCAAAGGCTAGCTGGCCATCAGCACTTAGATCGGCCCTATGATGCCAAGCATTCAGCCTCACAGCCCAGCACCACAGAAGAGATGCACGGCTTGGCTCAAGGCCCTCGCAGCACGGCCTATTTGGCTTTCAAAGTGCTGCATCATTGGAAAATCTGAGTTCTTTGCAAGCCTTGAGAACAATGCAGCCATCAGACTGAAGTAAAGGATGTGGTTTTAGATACTGCGTCCAAGGGCTGATCAACATTTAAAGGAAATCTGGCAAAAACTGATCAACTGTCCATGCTAGCAAGTATTTGGCTATTGTCAAAGCTCTCCCATTATTTATTTTTATCTTCCTTTTTCCTCTTCCTGTTAAGAACCAGGAATAGTTTGTCTAGTCTCGAGGTTATTGTGTGGTTTAAGGTCAGGTGTGGTTGCTGCTGGCTGTTTGTACTTGTTGTATACATTCAGAAGGACATTCTCAGTCCTCGACAACACTCTCAGGGCCTGTTCACAGTCTCCCCCACCCCCTGCCAAGTGACTGCATATTCAGCCAGATGACCAGGTCACAAGCAGCCAGCTCAGACTGTTCTGTGACCCTCCAACCCTCCAGCCGCCTCCACAGGGAGGACAAGGAAACGACAGAGGAGGGAGAGCGCTAGGGGGGACGGATGGGGTGTTTAATTGAATAATTCCCAGTGCAGTTATTACCACCATTGCCCTCGAGCGTCATAGCCGTTGCAGAGCCATGTAGAAGAGTCTTACAGAGAGAGAGAGAGAGTGAGAGAGAGAGAGAGAGAGAGGGCATGCTTCACAACACTGAACCTTTTTGTTGGATTCATGTTGGCACCTGTTTGCCAACTACCTCTATCAGCTATTTGCACTATTTCTCTCTTTTGTTTCTGTTCCTGCACTCCCTCTCAGCCACTTAACGTACATGCCTTCATACTCTCTCTCTATCTCCCTTGCCAGTCTGTTTCCTTTTCACCCACCAACGCCACCGACCCGCCCACCAAACTCCCTCTCTCTTCCTGCCCATTGTGGAGATGGGAGTTTTGAACAGCACCCAAAAGCTTTACCTCTGTTTGACCTCAGCCTCAACTCCCCTCCTCCCTCTCCTTCCTCCTCCCGCCGTCTTTGAATGCGGCATGCTCCTCGCACAAACAGCTCATTACCCGGCGGGGAGCACCGCTGGCTCCTCTCAGCATCAGAAACAGATAGATGATTGCCGTTGAGTATGCCGCTCGATTTTTGGGGAGGGCATATTGTTGCCGTTTTCTATCATCATCCCGTGAAATGTGAAGTCACGTAGCGTTCACTCGGCTAATTTTAGTTCCATGTAAAGTTCAGTAGGTCACAAGCTCAAGGTTGTTGACAATTATCTCCCTGTTTTCTCATGTGTCCTCTTGTCACGTGGTTCGAGCATCCAGGACCTAATCATGTGCATCCCATACTTATGAACAGGATATCTAGTAATAGTCTGTCTAACAAGCACCCCCTTTTTATGACATACTCAAAATAAATGGGATACTGTTCCTTGACCCTTTAGACTAGTGTCATTATCCTGATTTCTTCTGAAAGTTTACTCTCTGGAGATCAAATAGTCATAGTCAGTCCAAGTGATAGTTGACCAAGTTAACAAGTTGCCTGTTGCTCGTTATGATCAGCTACTACAGCAACTAAATGTGGTGATGAATGCACTGAAATAGTATACTCTGGAAGATGGTCTATTGCCGGACTATTTCATTGGCAGCCCGCCGTCCACATCCAGCCATGAAGCAACCTCTGAGTGGCCCAGCATAGATAAATCTGATATATTGCAGAATATGTTAACTCATCAGACTGCATCCAGAACATGTAACATTTTGTCTTAAAGGCACAAATTGTAAGATATGGCCAGAATTGCAGTCAACAGTGTTGACGTTATTTCTACTGAAGTTAGCATGCTAGCCCTAGTGTCATAATACCACTTTCCAGCGGCAAGAGACAATAGACTGATAATGCCAGCTTATAGTGTCACAAATAACCATAATAAACTCAAATCAACTTCAAGAAATTAAATACTCTTACTTCTATTTCCTTTCTATACAGAAAAAATATAACCTTACACCTTCTGAAATCAAGTTTCTCTCTTTTACCGAGCTAAGAGACTCCACTGGCTAACTGAGCCATGAGCTAATTAGCTAATGATAGCAAGCTACAGTCAAGGATAACTAGCTCGAGTAATATAAGTTGAGTGATTCAAATAGGTGGCAGCCCAAATAATGAAACAGGACACCACTCAAAGGCGGTATATTTTGACCTCTGCTCGAGGGCGTATAGGCCTAATGCATTGAGATATTTTACAAATTCCTACATTGTGAACTGAGCTATTGGTTATTGGTCTTTGAGTCTTCATTACACATCAGGTTGAGATGTAGAAGTCCCGTGCTCTCCCCGTCCCTGCAGGGTGTGCATATATCCATGCCACTGAGTCCTGTAGGTGCCCCGGGGGGTGGTTAGACGACAAGAGAATCGCAGGGACAGTACTTTTAAAAAAGACAGTGTACGTATTGGCCCTGCTGTGCCACATCGCCCCCCCTTCACCCAGTGCCCTGTTATTTTTACCCTTGACTTCTCATTGTTGTAACAATGGCGTATCATCCAAGCCGTGCCACAGACCCCTGTGGAGGACTCTCTCTTTGCTCACCTCTGCCTGCCCCTCTCTCCCGTGTAATCAGAGATCCTCTGAAATGTCAAGGTGGGACAAATGGGAGCCATTCCCTACTGTAATGGCCCCAGAAATGTGCTGGAGTGCCTTTTTTTCTATCCCTCTCTTTCTATCTTCCCTCTTTCAGAAAAAGACACAGGCCTTTTTCAGCCCTTTCATCTTTCCGGCTTGTTTTCTTTCCTTGTATTTTTTTTTTTATATATTTCACACTTTTCTGTTTTTGACCCTTCATAAGTTTTATCACAGGGTTTCTGCTTTTGTTGTGTTAACATGTTAAACCTTTTCAAGATAGGGTGTATAGCTGACAGTTTGTATAACAGCTCTGAGTTCAAATGACTATATAATAAGGCTGTCACTACACTGTAGCTTTACTTCTGTGAAGTGTATCCAAAAGGTTTGTTGCCTCATTTGCAAAGCATACATTCACGTGTGAATATTTATATCTGACACACTGAGATGTGTACAGAGTGCTGCTGTGTGCTAAGCAATTTCCTTTCCGAAGCTCACTTAGCAGGGAGGAAGTGCTAAATGTGTATTTCCATTTTGCCATGGGCAGTTTTCTAATTAATTGTACGTACTCATCTCACTGTGTTTATGATACCAACATGTGCGGTAGAAAAAGAAATGTGGTGAGATGGATATTTTCAACCCTGCACACAGCTGCAGCTGATATATGCCACTTGATATCGTCTTGAACTTAACACATCAGCAATTCACTGCAAATTGCTGTTTTCACTGATTGAAAAGTCCCTTACTTTATCATCAGCCCCGCTAAGGTGGCTGTGGTTTTTACCTTTTAAGAAAAAGGATGAAAATATAGTTTACGATGTGATAAAGACATTAAGTAATGCAGAACTCCTGATGAAAATCACATTTTAGACTTACTCTTTGCAGTGCAAAAGCCATTTCGTGTTTTATTAGTCCATTTTAGGTATAATCAGCAGTTTTTTTTTTTACTTTTGTCCAGTTTTTACTCTTCACTTTCTATTAGTGTAAGCATGTTCTGTCTTTACTGTAGGAAAGGAATTTACAATAACTGTTTACAATAACTTGGATTGCATATTAAGACAAAAGCATTCATCCCTTTTAAAAAATTTGTAGTAGTTTTGATTGATAATAACTTACAACACTGAGACCTTTGATTGTTTTGTCTTGAAGTCAGCACACATTAGACTTATGATTAAATATAACATGGAGCAAATATCCTGTGCTCTTTGTTTAAAGTGCTGATGTATATTCACATCTCTCAAATCATGTTATTGCGGCCCATTTGTCACGCTTCTGATTAGGGAAACAAGGTCAAAGTGTGCGTAACAGGATGACTGAAAATATGCACAGCTCTGCTGCGGCCCTGCAGGCATGTCACAGTCACCCATGGGAATAGAAAGCAAGTCAGCTGAACATACTTCAGCATTGGCAGGGTTCAGAGATCATTGGGCCGCACATGTGAGGTGAGAACGGGGGATTTAGACAGCTTGCTAACAGTGGCTGCTTTTGTGGTCAGTTTTATTTCCCCTGCTTGTTTTCAACCCCCCTCACTCTCCGTCTAGGTCGCAGTAATGTGAGACCGCTCTGTGCTGAGCAGAAAGGATCCCCTCCCTCAGGGCAGAATTCTCCCTCCGTCAGTCTGTGCTCATATTTCCAAATAAAGGATTATTGTGCATGTTGGGCAAACGGAGGGGGATGCAATAATTGAGTCTAAATAGCCAAATTCATTAATTTGATTGTTGGCGACAGCAGATCTCTCGACAGTGTAATTAGGAATGCTAATGGATGGAGGCACGCTAAATCCATCAATGCTAATGATAATTGCTGTTCAGGAAAGCGAACATGCTTTACGAAACGTGTGGTCGAGGCCGCCGCAAAATCAGAAACAGCGAGGGAATCTAAAAATGTGACAGAGCTGAGTGTAACCGTGTGGGGGTGACACCCAAAGAGGCTACTTGGACGGGTGCAGCTGAGCAGTATAGGCTGGGCGGGGAATCTCCATCTTTTCATCCATCTTTTTTTCCATCCTTCCATGTGGTGGCGAGCGATGCAATCATGCCCTTCACCCCTCACTGACAAGTAACCACTTCTGAACCGATCAGCTCTGATTGGTTGGTGGTTCATCACGCTGGGTGGGTTGCCACGTTCCGAGGCCTTCATCCCCTGCAATAATTTTCTGCAGATTCAGAAGTGGTGACACATTAGTGGAGAGGATCTCCCGATTTTTTTTCATGCCCCATGATCAGGCATCTGTGATAATGATGAGTTATTGTTAGCAAGTTAATTAAGGTTAATGTTTTCAGCTGAGAACATTAAGACGTGGACTCCGTTAACTGCCCCGATTTTCTCGTTCTTCCTTGTCCGTCCAAGCCGGCTGACGTTGGGGTCATTACAGCTGCTCGGGGCCTGAGGAAAGAGGGAACCTGTTATTCTAATACGGGTTAATGAATGTCACATGCAAGGGGGAGGCAGTCTGGGAGGAAAGAAAGAGAGATTTCAGCAAGGTATGTCCCCTCCAGGCACAGAAAAAGTGCGGCAGAGATCAGCTCGTCTTGTGTTCCCCCCTTGTACTAGCGGTAATGATGTTTTTGTGGAGCCCAAAGTGACACTTCTGTTAGCCGGAACTCGTTAACACATGAAGTCTCCAGGCCGGAGTTTCTGACAGCTGACAACAAAGTCCTTTTTCCTGCTTGGTCCCCTGGGCCTCACGGAGCTGTCCCCAGCCCGTTGTTTGGGGCCTTTCCACTTGTGTTACTCGGCGATGTTTTGACATGTTGTAGGTGACATGTTTTTGTGCGATGGCGGGTTATACTGTGACAGCCACAGAAAGAGAAATGCCAGAGAAAAGCACGGGGCATTTAGTCTGTACACAGCCGAAGTAAAGACGGTGATAGCAAAGAAAGAGCTCTTGTTGTGGGGGTTTCCACGGCATGCTCGAGCTTATAAATGGTCTGATTAAGAAATCCGGCAGACTGTATGAGGCTTATACGTTCTGTCATAGCGTTATTCCATCTCCTCAGATTGTATTGCTTTTGTAGAACCATATCAAGCGGACATTTATAGAGGGAGGACAGATTATTTCCATGGGAAAGCTTCAGGCAATATAACTGTTATATTGTTAGGTCGGGGTGGTTTGTCGCCTTCTCTTTGGCTTTGCAAGGAGGGCTAATGTTCCTGTTTGACACTAGCGGATTGCTTTCTCTCTGTGCCTGAAGAAAGAAGGCAGGCTAATACATTTGAGTCTGTGAAGCGAAGGTCGTTGAGAATTACATTCACCACCCCCCCTCACACACACGCACACACACACCCCTACTTCTCTCCTTTTCCCTTTAATTTCCCCACTGGATTGGCAAACCGTTTTCACTATTAGCACTGTGGTAGGCAGCTCACGGTGTGCGTGTGTGTGTGTAATTGTCTGTGTGTGTTGTGGTGTGCTGGCAGGCCCACCCAGCAGCAGAGGAGACAGATAAATAGGTGCATGGCTCAACTGGATTGTATTGTCATGAGGAATAAGGACAACAACAACAGCAGTGATACAACGACAAATAATCACCCGCGAGGAGGGATCTGAGTTTGACGTGGCAGGTCGGGGATGAAACTGTGACTTAAAACTGGGTCATGTTCTTCTTTTATGATCCGATATAGAGGCTATAACTGTCCCCTGTCTTCCATAAGGACTCTCAACCCTAGAAGTGAGACCTCACAGGAGTTCAGACCAATTGATTAGAGCTACATTTAACACATCCTGCAACAGGACAGCCTTTTTGGAGGCGTCGATCTGCCCTGCCAAGCATTTCCCTTAATGTCTTCCAGATGATAAGGGTCCTGGATTGATATGTGTGTGTGAGCCCGTGGACCCACTGGTGCAGAACCACTGGAGTTTCTGCACGACACACTAGTCATTTACGCACAAATAGAGACATTTCCAAAGGAAGTGTCTCTCCTGTCTTTCCTTTTTTCGCCTGCGCTCAGAGCACAGCGAGGACCCCCAGGGCGTGTTCTCTCCTCCATCTGCATCGTCTCTCCCGCTGTGCTGCTTTTACGAGGGCCATCCAAGCTGATGGTGCGCCAGGGTAAAAAACACAATAAACAGCTTTCCGGAGGTGTGAGGAGTGGAAATAGAGACGAAAAAATGAGTATTCTTCTTGTTTGGATGGTGAATAGGGTGTTTGTGAGGACAGGTGAAAAGAAAAAAGTGGTTGACTGGCATCTGTTCAAGTGCACACATGCACAATGCTCTGTACACACATTTTTTTTTGCACATCGTTTATATATGCACAGATAACCAATCAGACCACACGAACACTTGCTCAGGCTCCTTCAGCTGTACTGCAGCACACTCCTCTCTACTTCATCTCAGTGATGCATCTCAGCATCAATTTTTTAGGCGTCTGGCAAAGCTCAGCTTTTGGCAGTTAGATAGCTGCAGAGACAGAGGCTCTGAGGTGAATTATAAGTCTGCTGATAGAACAGAGCAGGGGCACGAAAAGATTGATGCTCTCTGTTGTGAGCTGGGAAACTAAAAGATGTGGAGGAGAGGAGAGGAGAGGAGAGGAGAGGAGAGGAGAGGAACAACATTTTAATTTAACAAAATTAATATTAGGAAGATAATAAGAATAAGAATTTAATTTTTAGAGTAGAAAAGGATGATTTTTGTACCTCTGGTTAGCCTTTCTCTCACCATAAATACTTGCTCTGGTGACTAAACTAGACGATGACATCATTACAGCAGTAAAAGAACCAGACCTCAGCTTCAGGGGAGCCCTTTAAACTAAATAATGACTGCCATTTAGCCACAAAGTGAGGGTGGAGGGGGGGATAACATTGTAAACACCATGTGAAACTAGTATTTTTTTACTGTGCTGCAGCTGATAAAGTAACTGAGACAAAGTGGTACTTGTGTAAGCCGAGCTAGGCTGTTGCCACAGCTGGTGGCCACGGTGAGGAGAAAAGAGGGAAGACCAGGATCTGAATCACAACGCAGATAAGTGAAGCTCAAGTAGCAGGCAGAAAGGACCGAGCTGAAGGTGGATCCCGAAAAGAGGTTTTCAAGAGCAGCAGCCTGTCAGGGGCTGCTGGTTTTATAGACGGACAGCTGCCTTCTGTCCAGGTACCAAACCTTTAACCTTAGACACCGAAAATTCAAAGTAGAGAAAAAGAACAAGAGGAGGCACTTGATGCATGTCGACAGCTCCATATCACCTCAGATCACTCCTCTGAGCAGACAAGCGAAGTCATCCATCCACCGCGCCATCTCGAGGGACCCAATTTCGAGGAGTATGTCTGGCTCTGAATTCAGATACTCTGTCCTTTCCTCTCACAAGCCGACTCCTGCTTCTTCTGTTCATGAAAAGTCCCCCGACTCACCTCTTGTAACTCGATTTCTGCTTTACAAATATGTTTTTAAAATGTGAGCCGAGTGAAGGTAACCACGTATGTAGAAAAAAAGTGGCAAAGAGTGCGTGTGGATACAAGTCGGGCCCCACCTGAGGGATTTGGCCTACCCTGAGCCATCATTCAAAGTGTAAATCGCCCTTTTTGTGCACAATCCTGTGCATTAAGTGAATTCAGAATCTCAGAGGAGACATAATGTTTTGACAGTAATTTGGGAATCAAGCAAAACTATGAAAATAGGCCTCTTTGCCCGGGAGGCACATATTTTCTCAGGAAGGAGGAGACAGAGAGAGCATGTGTGTGACTGCTGGCACACCTGCTGCACATTACTCTCAACATACATCAGAATTCATTTAGTGTATATGAATTACATTTTCTGTCGTCTGGTCCTTGATAAAGATGGAGGACAATCGCAGCAGGTCATCAGGGTCTCGGGCAGTGAACATGTTCGCTAAGTGGCTTGCGAAAGCTAAGAAATGCCACGCACAGGCGTTACAGGCAATTAGGACCTGTGGAAATCTGAAACCGAGTCTGCTTTTGGAGCGACGCTCGCCCCGTCACTCACAGTCAAAACACGGCACGGAAAAGTCATCCGAACCATCACGCACACATACATGCACTGGAGTGAAAACCACACCTCAAATGCATTTAATGTACACCCTTAACAAGTGCCTGAAAAGACACACACACAGATAACCAGAGGCTATTTAGACCACCCTCGTCGGCCAGTCACTCTCATTCCTCCTCTACCAGCTTAAGTTTCGCATGCCAGATACAGTGTGTGTGTGTGTGTGTGTGTGTGTGTGTGCATTATGGCTCCTGTTCCCAGCCCTATTTCAAAGTTGTTTTCCTCCACTGCTCCTAAAACTCTGCGCCGACTCAATTAAGCAACTGCTCCCTCCAATAGCCGTGGGTCGGAAATTCCATTCGAACGTGATGTTTGACTGTGTGAGTGTTAACAGCTTTAACACCTGCTCTTTCTATACACCAGCTTAAGCCAAAGGCCAAGATATCAACACTTTCAATTCCTGTTTTCACTAACCGACACAGTCAGTGTTGTCCTGCGGTTAACCAGGGAACAAACAAGTGTTCAGTTGAAGTTCAGTACACAAAGCAGTTACGTAAACCTGACCTCGGTGCTGCTGGGAACACGAAACCTCTGCGGTGTGTGTGTGTGTGTTTGTGTGTGTATGTCTGTGTGCGTGTGCCAGGACGATATAATGAAAGCATAGCCTGCCCACCTGTTCTCCGAGTTTTAACCTGAGACCTCATTAGTACACAGTGTTTCATTTCCAGTACATTACCTGCACAATATGCTGTGTTGCTCTGTGTCTACACTGTCCTCTGAGTACGAATGTAGGCCTATGTGTGTTTGCATGTTCGTGTGTCAACAGTAACAAATCCAGTTTACTCCTGCAGGAACAGAGTAAGAGCAACTTGTAATGACTGAATGAAAGCTGACTTAACGTGCGTCTCTTCCTCTCGCTTGTTCAGGTATGACTATGTGGAGGTGCGAGACGGCGTGGACGAGAGCGGTCAGCTCGTGGGGAAGTACTGTGGGAAGATCGCTCCCTCTCCGGTTGTCTCCTCCGGAAACCAGCTGTTCATCAAGTTTGTGTCTGACTACGAGACTCACGGAGCGGGTTTCTCCATTCGATATGAGATCTTTAAGACAGGTGGGTGGTCCAACACGGTTTTACATGACACACGCACATATATATTATCAAATTATTGATCTAAGAGGAAAACACTGCACACTTGGTGGTGTCAAGGTATTGCTCATGATCATTGTTATTGGTATTGTCTGTTTCTTTGTTCCAAATCACAGGGGTTAAGGGTACAGAGAGTAAAAGTTGCTGACAAACCTTGGCGCAAGTTTCATTCAAGGAAACGTTCTCGCACTTTGATCGTATCACACGATCACTGTCAGCAGATGGCCTTCGCTAAGTTTTCACAAAATTGTAGATGATCTGAGAACTTCAAAGGCTTTATAACAGCCGCTAAAATGACCTTGTGGTGAGTTTCTTTTTCACGACTGTCTCCAAGATCAAGAATAGCTTTACTTTGTGTAATATATTAAGTTGCTTTGCCATAGATCTTCCACCTCTACCATCTGCCATTCCAGAAAAAGCTGCAGAAATGTTCACTTGAAGACGAGTGTGCTGTAAACCAATCCAGCAGACTTGATAATCATAATAACTAAACAAAACAAAATAGCATAAAAGTTACAGGTCACGCATCAAAAAAAGGCTTTCCTATAAAAAAATATGTTTTCAGCAATGATTTAAAAACAGATTATGTGTTGGCAAGGCCAATATCCTCAGGTGGCGTTCACCTTTAGTCATCAGTTTTTAGTTAGAGGATCTCAGGATACGATTTGGAACATAAGGCAGTCAATAGCTCCTTGATATAACTAGGAGCTCAGCCATATTGGGTCTTAAAAGAATCTTAAAATCTAAATTGGCTGCCAGTTCTCCTAGACTAGACGCAAACGAAAAAAGTCAAAGGCAGGAACAAGCCTTTGTAAGTTCGGAAAAGACAAGGCTGATGTAATTTTGTTAATATGTCTTGGGCGGAAGTGAGGCTAAAGTGAAACGCAGCATTGACACTTCAAAAGGCTCACACTACTGCTCTACGTGATGGTCCTATTTTTTTAATTGCCTTGCATATTAATATCTCAAGAACAAAACGGTAATGATTTATTGATGTTTAAATGATGTGACCTTTTTAAAGTAGCGATTGATTTCTTTGTTTAAGGTAAGGAGAATTCCGTTATCAGAACCACATCATAAATCATTTCAGTCTGATTCGTCTTTAAAGCTGTCACACATGCGCTGCACGATACAGTATGAAAGCAGGAGGAATCATTCTTATAATGGGGCAAAAAAAAGAGGCTCTCCATCTAATTTCATGGTTTGTTTGTGATTTAGTCAAGGCACCAGAGCATCAAATTATGCAATTACAATATGGCAAGCAATATGCTCGATTCAAAACCAATGAATCATGGTCCCATATGTTCCATAATTGTAACAGTTTTTATCTGGTGTGAATGATTGTACAATAAGCAAGGGTATAATTTGCTAAGCATCCATTCAACAAATGTTGCTTCAAGTTCTATTGTCAGATGGCGAGGGTGTGAAGCTGCCATTGAAACCAATGATTAGCTGACAGTGGCGAAAGTGAATTCTTGCCACTGAAAAGGGTTTATGTTTAAAGAAGTGCTTTCACTTCCTTTTGTTTTCTGCAGCAATCCGGTATTCAGTTTGAGGTTCCTCCCTTCAAGTTAAACCTAAAAATAAGACCTCTGGGTAATTTTAGACAGGAATCGGGTACGATAAACCCACAAATATCCTCAGGGGACGTCTTATCATTAACACATGAAAACAATGGGGAGAATTTCCTGTTGGTCAGCAGCCATCCTTTGTTTGGACTGGAAGGAGGAAGAGGGCAGGACATATCTGGAGTGTGGCTATAATAGACAGACAGGTGCTACAGACTCCACTTTCATTAATTAACCTTAACAGCAGTCTGTAGGACGCCCCCCTCTGTGACCTCCGAGACATGATGAATGGCCCCGCAAGGTCCCTCCTTCCTTTTAATCTGGGCTGGTGTGTGTTTGTGCCGGTGTTTGTGTGTCTGGGCTCGTGCGTGTCACCATCACGGCAGCGCAGCTGGTGGAGTCTGGGTCCATTTATGAGATCAAAGCGACACCCCGCCCTGACATACGCAAACCCATCCCCGCACACTGCCTCGATCCCCTTGATAGGCCGGTTAAATCTACTACGTTCTTCCCGTGATTAGCTTGGTATTTCCCAGCCTCATCTATTAGCCAGGACTGATTACAAATGAGGCGTGTTGGGCCCGGTGGTGATAAGGGATGAAACTGCTGAGCAAACTTGCTGAGATATGTGGAAATCTAGCAAAAACACAGATGTAAGGGAGGAGAGCAGATAGAGAGTCAGGACTAGAGAGCTGGAGCTAGATGAAAATCTAGAAAGAGTTTTTTGCTTATGAAATACAAAGTGGAGCCAGGGATCAGATTAAACCCAAAACAGAACTTTATCATCTGGGTGTGTTTGCACCTTGCAGACATGCGCACCCTGGGTGTGCCGTTGCTTCCTTAGTGGATCCAGACCCTCATTGTGCTTTGAATTTACTCCGTGTTTTGACTGCTGCGGCGCTGGCTGCCGCCAAGAATAGGGCTCTGAGATCAATTAACAGCCCTGTTTGTTAGAGCGAGGGAGAGAACCAGAGAGAGAGAGACGGAGAGCGAGTGAGATTCAAAGCTACCTGATTAGTACAGCTTATCAACAAGCAGGGTATTAGCTGGGAAAACATTGTGTTGGCTAACACATGTAACGTTAATGATGATACACAGATGCTTCGATAACGGATGGAAGAATGGGAGGCTCGCGCTCATGCATGCCAATGAAGGGAAATGCAAAGAATGCAGGCTGTTTATCACTGTGATGATAGGCCTGGAGATCACTGCAAGTCAACCTCGGGGATTGGTACTGCCTTTCATCTGGGGTTAATAAAAGCAAAGGTCACATGGAAGATAAATATACCCTCAAAGGAAACATATGTAAACAAGACCTCCCCATCAGGGATCATATTCCAACTCACACAAGTATGTTTACATGTGCAGGTTCACCCCCTTAAGCTATAAACTATGTAAATACACTTTAACACACGTGTCAACATGCTGGCATTCATCAACGGTAGCCTGCAAAGTTTTCTAATTGGAAGAGAACAGGTTGTTTTGCGGCTCTACCGCTCTCCACTCCTCAATCCCATCCAACCATCTTAATTAGCATGGGCTATTTATTTTATAGCCAGCAAATTGGCAGCCTCGCTCGGCTGGCTGAAGTCTGGCAAGAGACGGGAAGAGTGAGAGACGGTGGGTTGGGGGGAGAGATTGAGAGGAGGGATAAGTCGGGGAGCGAGGAATGTTTGAGCTGAAGGGAGCAGATTAGCAAGATGGTTGTGTTTGTGTTTGTCTGTGGAGATGGTGAATAAAAAAGCTTGGCCTTAACTTGAGAAACAAGCAGCAGCATGATCAAAAGTCTGTTCTATCAGCCCCAAAAAGTTAAGTCCTGGTACTTTTATAGAACATGGAAGGCTGTGTTTATCTTGTCATCTGACGGTCTCGCACTTAAAATCCTCAAGTGTTAAGATCCATCCTTTTAAGTATATTTCCATGCGCACATGCACAACATATGTTCTCTCTTAACAGCTCTGCAGTTTTCTCAGAGCCACATCAATGCTGGCCGAGGGCCCATTGAAGTGGGCGAGGAGGCAGAGATAGTGCCGCTGGTAGCCCTCCTCCCTCCAAGTCGCATACACACACACACTCATCTCCGTCTCATCACCTAATCATTACTCAGGAGAATGATTAGGTCCAGTGGATGGAGGCTTACCATGTCTGTCTTTACAGAAAAATGGTCATATAGGTCGTCTCCATAACTTAAGTTATATAACTTATGTATTTATTTTAACCTAAATAAGAATCTTAACCTAGCCAAGATGTTCTGGTGCCTAAACCTAACCAAACTGCAATTGTTTCACTATGTTAACCGTGTGATGACAAAGGTCTGGTACAAGGTAGGTCTGGCACACATTGCTGTGGAAGCTCTCAGACGGTCACACACATGCCGTTTTGGGAACACTCATTCCCATACATAGTGTTAAGAATCACTGGCAGTCAACCAATTCACTAGGGTTGAGTGAGCTTGATTGAAACAAGCATCTGATAGACTCAGTACAATGTGTCAATATCCGTAAAATCCTCATTGGGTAGCTGACTAAAGTTATTTATTTAAGTGAGTACATGAAAAATACTTGATCACAAAAGTAAGAGAACTTTTTTCAGAACAAGAGTTTTGACTGGAAACTCAATTCTGCCCACAGCAATTTCCGACTTAGATTAACAACTTCCAGTTTGTCCCATCCACGAATGTACTTGTTGGTTGAACAGATGCAGACAATAATATTATACTGTTGTACTGCATACAAATTATGTCACTTTAACGCGGGTGGTTTTACTCTGAGCACACACCTGTGATAACACTTTCAAGGTGTGTGTGTGTGTGTGTGTGTGTGTGTGTGTGTGTGTGTGTGTGTGTGTGTGTGTGTGTGTGTGTGTGTGTGTGTGTGTGTTGGGTGGGGCCTAATAGGAGGCATGTTCTGCATTCATGGAGCGTATGCCCTGATGGCATAGCTCACATCTGGAACGAAGACAGACTTTCATGACACACACACACACAGCCCTCATGGAAACCTAAGACAACAAATATCTTTAAGGGGAGCCAGGGGAAAATTGTGACCCTGCCCCAGCGCCCCCCATGCCATCAGTGCTCGCTCATCCCTCATTGGATGGGAGGAGAAGTGACATCACAGGCACGGTCACAGCACAGTCAGTAGTCCAGTGCCTCAGGGTGTGTGTAAGAAAGGTTAAATGTAAACCTGCCCTTCCATCTGTTTGAAAGACTGACACTCCACAGGCTTTAGGTTAATGTTTGATTTAGCGTTGAAAGAGTTAATTTTCCACCAACGATTAACCCCTGTGTCACTGTGGCATGAGGACAGACTGGAGGGGAGGGGGAGGTGTGGCGGTGGGGGTGAACTGGGCTAATGATCAGCCAGAGAGTAGCATGGAACATAAACAGTGGTGATTTACTTAGCAGTCCAAGAACAACACCTTTAGCCCCGACGGCTCCGGCCACTAACAACCCTTACAGTGGCAAGAGAGGGATGAATAATATCGAAGAAAAGGGAGAGAATTGATGTGTGAAAAGGGAGAGTGCGACAGATTTTAAAAGTGAAAATAGAAAGAGGCTGACACATTTAATGCCGGCTCCTTGGCACAGCGTTATTCTAATGATTAACGTTTGGTCTCTGGTCTGCTTTCAGCACTTAGAGCAACAGCTTAATAGAGACATAGAGGACAAGTCATCAGGGAGAGTAACAGTTGAAAGGCGCCCTGCTCCCCTAATGTTGAAACCATGTTTATTTGATATTTATTATGGATCTCTCATACTGGCAAATTTGAAATCAGATCTCCATTAAATATCATTTTGCCGGCTACGACTTGTCCCCTTAAACAAACTCTAATCACTCAGCGTGCGAGTTAGAGTGACATTTGTTTACTCCCCGGTCCAGGGGAGAAGGGCCCGCTATAAATGAGAGTTAAAAGAATCCATTACTAGCGGCTGTAAATGTTTGAGTGCCCAGTTGGAGGCTGCTGGTAAATGTTGCGCGTTCAAGGTTACTTCTTTTTCTCTCTCCCAACCTCCTGTCGTAAATTCAGCTTGTTTGTTTAAAAGGAGCGCTGGGACTATGGGTGCACTGTGGTCCAACTATCTCAAATGAAACCGAACAAACTTAGTGTAATCTCTTGTATTTACACAACCCTTCTTGTTTCGTATTTTTAACCACTTTCCCATCAAGCCGATAAATACGCCAGGAAAGACAACAACGGCTGCAGCGACATAACAAGCGAGTGGCAGCGAGCGAGTAAAGAGGCTGCGACTTAGCATTTGGCTGACAGCGGGATATATTTGTCTCCCGAAGCTCCTTGTCAACACAGATGCATTCACACACACGCCGCTCGTACGGACACTGTCACAGGAAAGCGTGACTGCTATCATGAGTGCCTCTCACGCAGACATCAGCACAAAGCATCCTGGCTGTGGCGAGGGGAGCTGGAGGCGGGAGGCCCTCCCATGTGTAGGCACTAGATAAAAGAGATGTGTTGGATGATTATCTCGCCAGTGGGACCAACCGGAGCGCTCTGTCTTCCGCTGCATTTTTGTTGTGATGTCTTCGCTCTGTCCCTTTCTTGAAGGCTGTAAACGCAGCCGGTCACACAAAAGATGACAATAGGGGAGTTGTCCTTGGCTCCGCGTCAGTCATGATCATTCAGAAGCACACAGGAACAGGAAGACCTGGTGGTGATGTTGAGATATGTGAAGTGGGAATACGTGCTGTTATATTTTAAAGCCTTAACCCACATTTCACAAATTCATTTATTGAATAAAATCCAATTAAATTGTCAGACTGGACTTAATGCTGACAGAAGAATCAGCCCAAGCATTATAGTCTTTTCAGTGCCAGTATAGTGCCTGGATTTTAACAGGTTTTCTGAGTGAACCATTTCCAGTGACCAAATCTGTTCTGGTCAACTGCTGAGCAGAGATAAGGGTCATGGTGGAGGCAGATGAAACGGTTGGAGAGTGGAGTTTTGAGCCAATATCCACAGGAAATTCAATGCACTGACCTGAATTGCACTTTAGGTACCGTAGCTGTCTAGAGCACTCAGGGACCGCGTGCGCATTTTTCAAAGAAGTGGCTTGCATCTATACTTTTCCCCCCAAAAAACTGCCTGACATTTCTCCCAAACGTGGCGAGGTAAAGTGCAGAGCTGCAGCATCCAGCAACCCTCTCATCCAGGGGAAACACTGCCTCTCTCGTCAAAATGTCTCCATTTTCCGGGAGTAAATACGAGAGGAAGCTGTGAAATTAATGGCACCCACTGTTCTCGAAAGCCACACTTTAGCTGCCGCACTAAATGTCAGCTCTCTTTAGAGTCAAAAACGCCGCTCGCCGTGGCTTTCAACTTGGAAAATCAACATGGCTCTCCCTCCTGTCACTCACTCCACCGGTGGACGGACTGAAGTGGGCCTGATGGTCTTGAATTAGGGGCCCAGCAAGATGCTTGAGTAACAGTGGAAAAAGCAGTTTGCCACATTCATTTAAGCTACAATGACTATAGTATGGAGGCTCTATCTAGCGATAACTCCCAGCAATTTTGGTTTCGATCGGCCCCATCTGCGCCCATCATGCTGGCTGTCAGACAAGCATGAAAATGACATTATCCTGGGCGCACATCTGCCACTAATGGCTTCAAATAATTGCCCTGGATGACAGTAGTTCCCTTTTTTCCTCATGTTGTGTGTGTTTGTGTGAAGCAAGGCTTGGAAATAATCTCGCACGGCGTTTGAGCACCAGTAGTGAACACACGTTTGGTCCAAAAGTCTGAGACGACTAGTAGAGATACTCATAAATGATAATTCAAATTGAGTGAAAAGTTGAATCTTTGGAAAATGTCCGTGAATTTCAGAACAGCCCCCTTTTCCAGCTGGACTCGATGCAACTGATCCAGTTTTTTAGTTTCTATTCACTTTAAAACCTTAAGTCAAGCCAAGATTTCACAGTGAGAAAGCCCTCTTTGCTCAGAATAACAACTTGTCTTCTGACACTTTCATTTACTCTCTGAATCCTCAAACTTTCTGATTATTTCCAGCTTTTTGTGACAGTTTTCAAGATTTTCAATGTGGTCTCAGACTTTTTGGCCCAACTGTGTCTTCCTGTGTCCCTCTGTCACTCATCTTAAATCATATCCTCGTGCTCGTGATGCTCAGAGAAGAGGCTAACAAGGGACGTATGTTAGTGCTCCTCCTCAGCTGAAAGGCAGCTCTCCAGGGAGTTGTGAATAAATATTTTGACTTTCCCTTCTGTAAAATTGTGTGTTTAAGTGTTGATGTATGCAGTCGTTGCCCGCCCCCTCCATCACTGGTGCTGTAATTTTGCCTGAGCACTTCTCATATGACACAGATGAGTCATGTCCTGATGGGTGTATGTGTGAAAGAGAGAGAGAGAGAGGTTTTGCAGAGTGAATCAAGCTGTTTATTCGCTCTTCCTTGATTCTGGTGATTGAGGCTTTTCACTAATGTTTACACTCACACTCCAGATGTTCCAGGAGTTACAGATTTAACACATGCACACACAGTGATGGAGGCGCTTCATGTTTGTGACAGGAAGGGAACGAAAAAGGGCCACAGAACCACATAGAGAAGACCCAGATGTGGCCTCTAGTGAGCAGAAGAACTATCGAGGTGGTCCCTCATCAATGGACCATAAACTGTCCTCCACTCAATAGACATGCTGGCAGGCAGAGCCTTTTAATACCCACCACACAAAGCCACCCACAACAGATCATTTAACCAGCAGTCATTCAAAAACATTTGTGTCCACCCCTTCCTTTGTCCACGTTTTGTCTCATCTTCTCACTTCCCATCTCGTTTCCTCCTTTCGTCCTTCCTGTAGGTCCCGAATGCTCGAGGAACTTCACCTCCAACAGCGGTGTCATAAAGTCGCCAGGGTTCCCGGAGAAATACCCCAACAACCTGGACTGCACGTTTATGATCTTCGCCCCCAAGATGTCCGAGATCATTTTGGAGTTCGAGAGCTTCGAGCTGGAGCCCGACCCGACGCCCCCTGCTGGTGTTTTCTGCCGCTACGACAGACTGGAGATCTGGGACGGCTTCCCTGGAGGTGAGCAAGCAGCAGGCAGTTAATGATCCGACTTGTAAGAAAGTTGATTGTAGAGTCTCATTCCCAACATTCCCAGAGCATCGAGTTGGGAATACCACTAAAAAGTCTTCCTTTAAGACAGAGCCGTGCATGATCTGTTTCACCCGTGAATTAAACGTACTACAAGAAGTTTTCATCTGATTATGATGCTAATGCCTCTATTCTACTTGTTAGTATTACTGTTGTGTCCTTTCTCATTTCTTAAACTTACCACAAACACCCCTGCTGTAAAAAGTAAGAGTTAAAATGACCGACAGCTCAGATTTGTCTGCCCATTTGGAATCAGAAGACTGATTGTTCAACGCTTGTGCATTATGCCACTGCTAAGAAACCTGCCATCCTGTAGTGGAAAAGGAAGAAGCTTTCCCACTGTTTTTATTACGGAGGAAATGAACAGCTTTACACAATATGATGGCATTATCCGGGCCAGTGGGCTAACTGCCGTAGCCAGACTTGGCAGGGGTTCAAGAGTCGTCATGAGTGTTATGCTTCGTCATCTCTCAATGTCAAACACTTCCTGAATACAAGAGCCTCCCACCTTTCCCTTCCTTTCTCTGTCACAGGCTGCCTTGTGTCTGAGGATTTGTTACTGTCTGTAAATTTGGGAATTAGAGGGCTAATCACTGCTATTATATTTAAGTTTCTCTGCCCTGATGCTTTAAAGAATTTCCTTTGCAAGAAAAAGTGCTTATTGAATCAAAATGTTGAGGTTTTTCCCGATAAGTGACAACATTTTCCTGGTCAGAAGGTTGAGCAAAGGCTGCAGCACTTGTGTAGATTCAGACACACCAGAAAATGTTTCCGTAGAACAGCGTTCTCAAATCCATCTTAAAAAGTCAGCAGGTGAGAGCCGGAGTGAGAGAGGGCGAGGAGTGTTCAAAGCAATGCTTCCACGGCCCGAGATGAGGCTTTGAACTCAGCGAGCGAAAATCACCTCTTGAAGTTTTCAGTTTTTTCTCCCAGCTATTCCAACAAGGAGCGCAGAAAAAGATGAAAGCTTTTCTCACCCATCAGTGGCTGAAAATTGAAAGATTTTTTATCTTGTAGCGCACAACCTGATGCACATCAGCACCCTCTCCCTCGGCGTTCCCGGGTGATAGGGTTGAAGTGTAAATCACGGTGCCTTTTCAAGCGAGTTTACTTAAAGTTCAATATTTTCCCAGCTTACATCTCCTTAGATTTGTAGTTGACCTTTGATTCCACAAAGTATTTCCATGACTCATTTGTATGTTCTCCCTTTGGAGGCAGGACGAGTCTCATTATCAAGATTTGTGTTAATTAAGACCTGCGAAGGCGTGGAGAGCTGAGAAAATGTCACATTATTATCACCTTTTAATATATATTTTTACAGAAAAAAGAAGTACCTCATGGGTCTGGAGGAGAAATGTTTCTTGTATTACTTCTGACTTATTAAAATTCAGAGATTTCTCACTTCTTTCATCTGAAAGTTTGGTACAAAAGAAGCAGAACAAGATTTTGAAATCTTTTTGAGCCAACTCAGAAAACTGTACACCACCAGTTTGGACTGATGTTGCATCACACCCTTCAAGTGTCGCTGTATGTGACACACAGCACACACAACACATTGTATAAAAATAAGCCATGGGAGGAAAACCGTGTGTCGGTTTTTGCTAGGCGGTTCCTGTGGTGCCTGCTGGATCGATAGTGCATTAGCTCAGAAGCACTGAAGCATACTAGTTGTCGGGGTATGCAGAGGTGGGCGATGTCCGGGCAAATCCAGGCCTCTGTGAAACACCAGGGGAATCACACCTCCATGTTTTTCCACCTCTCAAAGCACACCTCGCTGAACCACCACTCCCTCGTACCGCTCTTCCCTGAGGAACGTAGAGGCAGGCAGGGCGCAGGCTTCACAGCGAGGCTCTTTAAAATTTCATTGCACTGGGGAGTCATGCAGATAATCCGGAAGATGGCATTTTTTTGTTCGGGCCAAGCCATAGCGGGTTAAAAAGCACACATAGATTCTCACGCACATGCACCAGGCACCTGGGTTATGAAGATTAATTTGAGCCCTCGCGCCCTGGAAGTCCCAGAGGTCTGGCCTCTGCCTTTCATGTAGGAGCTGGGCTGGAAGGGGCATGCTCTGGATGACAGGAGGCTACGGGGAGGCAGGGGCTGTCACTCGCCGCTGATCACAGCATTACTAATCACAGATAAGCTGCAGGTCCCCATACACCAGCATGAACACACACTCACAAATGTGCATGGATCATAGCACACATCAGACACACGGGGCAAGGTCATTGTGCTCTCTTGCTCTCCCGCTCCCTCGTTACCCCATCACTCTTTCCTCACGTTTCTCTGTCTCCCCCTAACGTTCCTCCTCCCTCCACCTCCCGTTTTCCCCTGCCTCCCAACTCCACTCTGCCCAGCGGAACATGTCCTTCTCGTTTTTTTATTGCTCTCCGTACCCTATTGTCTCTACCCCTTCTTTACTTGTTTGGTCTGGGAAAAAAAATAAAGACGGGAAGCCTGAGTAATTTACAGCTAGCAAACAGACATAAACCGTGACATACCCACACTGCAGGTTCCTCCTCCACTTTGCTCTTTTTGTGTCCGAAGCGGCAAGCAGGCATGGAATGTTCGGAGTCTTTTCTCAAGCGTTTTTACGAGGCCGGTGCCATACCTCACTGACACACTAGTTTTCACACCTCCATAGGGGGGAGATGGTAGTTAAACCCTTGTGTGACATGGCTGTGGCAAACAAACAAATATTGAGTTAACCCAAGTCTAACCCAAGGAACAATGTTTGTGCTCCCCACCCCCAACCCCCTTTTTCCTGTCTACAGTCGGTCCATATATCGGAAGGTACTGCGGGCAGAACACCCCAGGCAGGATCATCTCCTACACGGGCATCCTGGCACTGACAATCAACACCGACAGCGCCATCGCCAAGGAAGGCTTCTCTGCCAACTTCACCGTCATCGAAAGGACCGTTCCAGAGGGTAAGCTTGCATAAAAACACTGAAAACCAGAGAAATAGGAGGTAGAACTTTCAATTTTGACCATTGAGATCCAAAGCAGGATCAGCTATTCTCCCAGTATTGTTTTTATTTTCCACCCCTAACTGCTTGCATATGTCTGAAAGGAAAAAGAAAACCTAACAAATAATGAATAACACTTAGTTTTAATCGAAAATCAAATCAAATCTCATTGTGAATTTAGAGAGTCGTGGCGCCCCTAAAATGGAGGTGGAAATCAAAATGAAATCACAATCCAGAGAGATTTGTAAAGTAGAAGAACATTTGGCTTTGACGACTGAAATTAACTGAGTAGTTGCGAGAATTAGGGCAATAATGGAACCCCCAGAGGAATATCACTAAAAGAAGCAGATGTCGTCTGCAACTGAAGCCACACATGGTCCTATTACCACAAATTCCCACAAGTTTAGCAGAGCTTAAGAGTTATTAAATAAACACCTCCTGCTTCTTCATTCGCTGAACGTGTTACAGGCTGAAAGTCTGCCTCCCGCGGTTTACAAGACTTTTACACACTACGGCCCTAGACAGGCTCCAAATGGGCAGCTTCCCCCTACCAGCAACCACCTCGGACACACACACACACACACACCCCAGAGGGTTTACATGCTGCAGCGTCATCACAGGGTTTGACCCCAAGACCCCATTTTGCAAAACGCTCTGGCTAAACATTTCATTAAGGAAGACGAGCACTGGTAGGAGTCATAAATCTGTCCAGAGGCTAGACCACCCCAAAGACACACAGGCGGTCTTTGAACAGCAATAGAGACGGATGGCGTTCAATGGATCTACTAATCATCTCCAAAAAGGCTTTTCTCTTTGCCCAAAGGAAGGCACACACGCAACTGAACCGACCCCTCCCTCACCGAAACGAGCACATGATGACTGGTGATGTCATTTCTACTTAGCTTCTTCCGAGTTACTTGAGTCAGCTTAATCACACATCTAAGATCCAATTACGCGAATCAACTTCAGGACACATGGTGAAATATCTGACCGGCAATCAGTGAATACCTTCATCTACATGGGTTGCTCGGTCTTACATCACCGACTGAGGCACATCCAGATAGAAAAAAGAATTTCCAAACTTTCTCTGAGCTCCGCCAGAGTTGTACCACTTGAATCATTTATAATCCCCTTATGTATAATACACAGTGGATTTTCTCGCTCATGCAAGGGGATGGGTACACTCTGGCTGTAAGCTGCTGATGAGAGGCGATAAGGTGATGAAAGGAGGCCTTGTCTTTTGTTCTTTACCCCGTGCTCATTCTCTCCAATCACTCTCCTCACGCTATCTTCTCGGCTATCAGCCCTGCTTTGGTCAGTAACCCACATGATCAGATACCATCCCTCAGTGGCAGACAAAAGTTTGACAGGAACGCTTCTCAACGAGAGCCGACGACAGGACTCGAGAGGTGCGAGACAGTGTTCTCAGCCTCACGCTGGGAGTTCGTGCGCGTGATCACATGCATATGCAACCGCGCATTGACACTGTAAAGCACAAATACACACGCTGACCCAGTGACTGAGGTGTGGCAGATGGGGAGACCATCTGTGTTAGCTCGTAGGCAGCAGCCACTTCGCAGTTACACACTGCTCCTCATCCTGTGTCCTCTGAGTGTGTGCGCGTGTCCGTGTGCATGCAAGCACATGACGGCATATTTGGGCAAAGGACCATATGTTTCTGGCATTGATAGCCCTGAGATTAGAGAGTACTTGTGAGCGAGAGGTTAACAGTTTGAATATTTGTTTTATGTTGTCGTGATCAGGGTTATATATCGTCGTAGATTTTGGATGTTGTTATATTTGATATGACATGAGTGTCGTCTGTTCCTGGTCTTAAAGGCATTTTCTAAACTTACCAGACTGTTGTACTTGCTCTAATACTTGCCTTACCCCACTCAGTCATCATAACCACATTACTGATGATCTCATCTCCCCTCTCAGATGAGATTACTGATGACCATTTATGAAAAAATCCCATTGAGTAAATATTTTGTCAAAGTACCAATAGTCATCTCTACAATATTGTTGCAACGACAATATTGAGGTATTTGGTTAAAAATATTGTGATATTTGATTGAAAAAAAACAACAAAAAAACATAAAATGGCTCCCAAATCAATTTGGAAATATTGTATATATGGTTTTGGGTGAATCCTTTAAGGCCATACCGCCCAGCCCTAGCATCAGGGTGCTTTACTACCTGCTTGACTGTCAGTAAATAAACAATAAAGAGAGAAATGGTGAACAATAATGTGTGAAAGTGTGCCTTCACACACGTCTGTGTCGTTGTGGTCACATTATACGACTCCTGCCCAGATCCAAAGGTCATATTGTTTGTTCCGACTGTCGCTCAGCGGTGTCAGTATGTCTGACCTGCAGGGGTTAGAGAGGCTGCCCTTAGGCTCACCCCAGCTGAGTCTTGAGCCACGGAGCCCGGGATGCCTCCAAGCCCATCATAAACAAGGGAAGTCACCTCCTACCATGGGTGGCTGGCCACTGAGTGTGATATATGGCCCCAAACCACAGATACTAAACACACCTAAACTCCCCCAAGAGACCAAGTTGGGGAAAAAATAGTCTGCGTGTGCAAAAAAAAAAGATAAACTGCCCACAGGGAGATGAGGAAACACATCCAGTCAGTGGAAGAAATAACCCCAGTGAAAGTCACTTTAAAGCCTAATAGTGGCGTAAACTTAGCCCGCACTGAATGTTTTATGAAGACATTTTTACATCTTAATGCGAAACACTTCCATTAAAAACTAAAGTGAGAGAAACAGAAAGGATTTACTGAGGCGTCGCTGATGTGCTGCTCTGTTCCTGCCAGCAGCGCTGAGTGCCTGTCGTGTGGTGCCCTCCTCCCCAGAGACGAGCTCCGATTCTGGGGGACACTGAAAGCACATGCTGGGTACCTTCTAGTGCTTTCAGAATGCAGCTGAACATCGTTTTAACTCCTCTTTTTTCATTCCTTTCCTCCTACCTTGTATCTGTCCTCTTTCTCCCCTCTCAGACTTTGACTGCAGCGACCCTCTGGGAATGGAATCTGGAGAGATAACATCAGACCAAATCATGGCCTCATCCCAGTACAACCCCAGCTGGTCTCCGGAGCGCTCCAGACTCAACTACTATGAGAATGCATGGACGCCTGCGGAGGACTCAAACAAGGAGTGGATACAGGTAGGGATGCAGTGATTAATAAAATTAGTAAATTAATTTCAATCATCATACTCACCTGTGTGCAGAGAGAAAGTCAGGTGAAGTTTTGTAGGCCACAAAACATTTCTGGAGCGTCACAGCAAAACAGCACTGCAGCATTCTCCTAAACACCTGAAGACTTGTTCTAAAAATGAAGAGCGATAACTGACAAAACATAAAATGGCCCTGTGCAGCATGATCCAATTTATTTTTACACCCTTTTTAAGCCAAAATCTTCACTGTAGCCGCCAAGCTTTAAAATAAAAGATGAAAGAGCTACTGCATAACAAGTAGATGAAGACTGGGTTTTTATTTTTGTGTGAACTGTTCCTTTAAAAATAGTTTCAGTTTACTTAGTAAGCCATGACAGTATGGAATGACTGGCCTGCGGTCTGTTTTGCGACGCGTGTCACAGTCTGAGCGTGTGTGCAGTATCAGAAGTGACTGCTGCCTGTTTGAACACAGTAGGAGTGTTCTGAGTTTGTCCTTGAGTCTCTGGGGGGCGGCAGGTTCTCCACAATGCTCTGACGAGACCCAGCAATTTCAATGATGAATGTCAACCGTCCTGATGGACCTACGGGTGTTGAAGTCCACACCTCGCAAAAAAATTGCCAGTGTCCATCCTCTCTCTGTTTCTGTCCACCTATCTGTCTGTGTGTTTCCTCTCCCTCTGTTTTTCCGTCCTACCTGATAACTTTCCCTCTCCTTGATAACAGTGGCTGCCCCCGGGGGATGCTGGGATTTAGTCCAGGTATCCTGCCCAGCCTCGTACACACACAGGCTCAAACAAACAAACAGGCTCTGTCATATATTTTCTGTCTGTCAGCTTATCATCACCCACTGGGGGAACTTTATGTGGAAAGATTAAGGATTTAGTTTTTTCCATTCCCAGATGAGGATAAGTCACATATACCAAGTCCACTCACAGGACAGAATCCCCGGTGACACAACTACAGCGCCACTACCTAGACGCATGTTTGATTTATTAACTGAAAGCCTCCAGGCCTTGTAAATGCCCAGACTGTTTTTCTTCTATCTGCTCTGTCTTTTTTCTACAGTCTTTGCTTCATTGCTTAAAAGTTTGGCCCCTGCATATACCTCAGGGGACGAATAATAGAGCTGACCCAAAGCCAAATATTTGCTCAGGGGGGGCCATAAGCAAGCTCTTTTATTATTGCAATGAAAATATTGTCCTGAGGGCCCCTGTTGCTCTCTCAGACTAATTTAATCAGTGTTTGAGCATGTATGTGTGAGGGTATGCGTACATTCTCCCACGTGTGTGCGTGTCCATGTGTGTGTTTTTGGCTTTGCGGATGATTTGGAAGGTTTTGGCGAGGTCCATATAGTCCTGCAGCAGAACCCAGCGTGTATCTTGAGTGGATTAGGAAGAAATATGGCTGCCCTCGCCACTTCCTGTAGCAGCTGCCTTTCTGTCAGCAGAAATTACAAGTGATCACAATGATCACTCTCCCTGCTACAGTATTGATCACACTGAGTATTTGATCTGGCAGTAAAATCTGGGCGCGCTCTTCTGGGCGAGCTGTTTTCCCAATGCTAATCGGATCAAAACACTGAATGTGGCTCTTCTAATTCCTCATTTCTAACGCAGCAAAAGAGCCAAGTCTGTGGTTGCCACATAATTTATGTTTTCTAAGAAGTGCGATGCACTTGTGCTGAGCGCTCCTAGCAGAGGCCCAATTATCACAAGTGGTTATTAAAAGAGTAGGATTCTTCATTCGTCTTTCATTGCCATGGTGCCGCAACAAGCTCAGGCCCCCTCGCGGCACGTTCAGAACATCTGAGCGCACCGTCAGTTGCATAGTAATCAATTCATTATTTATTTCAATATCATATGCTGACTGCAGTACGAGGCAGACGGTTTTATTATTCATGACAGGCGGCCTTTGATTCCTGGGCTTTTTCCTCCGCTCTCTTTTTTTCTTTGACGAACATAATCCAGATTTGTCATCCATTTTAATGCCGCCTCATTCTGATGCATGGAGAGAAGGAGGGCAAGATGCTGGAGTCTGTCTCTCTTTTCTGGGTAATTAGATTGGCGTGGTGTGGTTCAGCATCGAGTGCTGGGTTAGCCAGGCCATTAATCAGCCCCTTTGGTGTACACAGAGATGGACAGATGTCCTTTGAGTGGGGTTTGTGGCTTGAGGAGGGAGCAAGGAAAGAGGCGATAATCCCTCAAAACAGACCTTCATTTCATTTCTGTTCCCTTTCACTCCTCTCCTTTTTCCCTTCTTCTCTTCATTCCTCTTGAAAATTCAGGTCTTACAGATCTGCATCAAGGTAGAGGGAGATTTCTGCGCATTATCTGCCCGTGTGAGCCATGGCTTTCTTTGAAGCTTAAGAGGATGAGCAGCGGGGGAGTCTCTTCAGCAGGTTGCTGCAAAAAATAAATAAATGAGGATGCACTCACAGACTAACCAGCTCATAGCCTTAGCCTTGCTTTATGAATTCAGACTGGTTTCACGAGAAAAACCTGATTGACACATAACACTGGTGAGGAAATACCTACATCTGCACAACACATACGTCTGTGACGGTTTTTAGATCGGGGGGTTCCTCAGGGACCATGACAGGGGAAATTTAGAAGAAGCTGGCATAGCGCGGAACAGCTTTGTCAAATATGTCTGAGAAAGGCTCTGGTGGCTAGCGAGAGTCACCACATCATCTGAGAGATGCAATAAAAGCAAGACTAGATCTCTGTCAGGCAGCCACCATTGATCGCACATACGCACGAGATGAATAATTTACGGATCAGTCATGGAGAGAACCCAAATGTCAATACCTGAAAGCCTCTTTATTGAGCATCTTATAATATACTGTACTGCACATGTACATCCCATATGGCTGAGTTGATTTTGTTCTCCACATCTGTAATTTAGCTGCAATCTCTCACGCCATTATCTTCAATCTTCTCACTGGGATGCATTATCCCTGATTACTTCATGGGTATTTATGTTTTTATCAGTCTATATATCTCCGATAACCTCAATTGTTTAATAATGAGAGGAGATAGCGAGTCCCTTTACCGCTGTCATTTGAGAAACGCTTTAATCCTGCTCGTCTGATAGATGAAAGCACCGCACATGAGAAGCATATCACTGTTTGTGTACACAATATGCTCCTTTATCTCCTGCGTGCGATGCTAATCTCGGGGTAAAGTCAACTGTTTACAGGCGAGATTGTCACAGGTTTACATGGAGAGCTTAAAACACTGTGTTTCCTCAAAGCAAACAGCAGCGTGAAACTTGGGCCACTTAGCAAAGATTATACATCGACATCCACATTTAAAAATATTATATGCCTGAAACAGTGAGTTTACAGAGACAGAAATATGAATTTAGGTGTGCCTGTGGGATATAAGGTGTGCATGATAACGATAACGGTCACTGACTGCCAACTGAAGGCAGCGTGTGCACCATGCCGACCCCGAACTTTTAACTTTCATTACATTGGTTAAGTCTCTTTGTTGGTCTATTTTTTTCCAATTAATTTCAATAGTGTCAGTGTAGTAGTGTAATAGTAATATATATATTTATCTGCCGCTATTTGTTATGATCATACTGGGTGTGCCAGATTTAGATTCAGATGGCACAGGCACATCCAGGCACACCCATGACTATACAGCTGCTCTATGTATTTTAATTACACATACATTTTCCATTAATTTCTATTACATAAGGTAACACTAAATTAAAACTGTCATTAATAAAGTGTAAATTTATCGTTAAGTAAACTTTTCTATTGACTAAAGATTAATTAACTATGAACTTGCCATTGATTAATGAGGGTTATTATTAAGTGTTACCATTTAATGTAAAGTGTCACAGTTAATGCAATGTTTTTCTATCATGTACAGGGGGGGTTTTCTACAGAAACATTTTTTCAAGTGTTTCTTAGTATTATACATAAAAGTAAAGCATTTAAGTTGGTTACTCTCCATAATAGCTCACAGATCTTGTTATTTCATTTATACATACGACCCAAAAACTTTGTAATCGCACACTGTAGTTTTGATCGAACCCTAACCCTGGAGTGCAGAGGCTAACATCAGATACTAAACCTTCCCATCCAAATCTGCTTTCAGTTACCCCAGGTTAATGAGTTGCGGAAATGCCCCTTTCGGTTTCCTCCCTTTTCACTTCTGTCCCCGCTCCAGGGCTTAGCGCCGTGCCGAGTGATGAATAATTAGAATATGGACTGGTAATTAACAGCAGCTTCTCAGTTGATGAAGTCTAGCGAGAGTAGAGGAGCCGAGGCTGGCATGCGACTGCCGGTGAGATCATCATCGTGTTGTACAAATGGAAACAATGGGTGCCGTCTCTGCCTCGCTGCTCCCAGGCCTAGCTCTCGATTGGAAAATCAATGAGAGGATAAAGACCCGTACTTGAGTGGAGTAGCCCAAAAAATGGGACTAGAAATCAAAACGTGAAGAATGGCGTGATGTTATGAAACGAGACAGTGCTGCTGCAGTCAGCTCAGCCGTAATCAGTGTCATTTTCAGCGTCTGCGCTACAGACAGGAAAAAATGCCTGAGAGCGCTCCCTCGTCACTGAACCGTCATCCACAGCTGTGCACCCTGGGATAGTATCATCGACCAGCTCCCAGACATGACATACCTTCAGGTCGACCCCTTTTCCTTCCTTATCACTGTTTCTTAGTTGCATAACAATTACTCACACATTAGTCATGTGTGTGTGCTGGATGGGATGGGAGTGATCCTGGAATGAGAGTCTTAAAACATGATTCAGAGGGAAGCAAACCTTAAAAACTGACTGTTAAAATACTTCCTCTAACAGCTGGCACCGAAACCTTTAATCATGCAGCGACGCGGCGCGCGCTTGACACACAACAAACCAGACAACCTTTTATTTCATTACAGCTGCGGTTCGACCTGTTCATCCCTCTTTGTCAGGGAAACAGATGATCGGTGGATGGGAAAACATGTATAATTTAATGCCACCGAAGAGGTGTCGAGGGGCTAAAAATAAACTGCAATCCTGTCAGGTGAATATTGTGATAAATGGAAGGTCGTGAGTGGAGCTCATAGGTCCTGCAGCGTTTGAGTAATACAATTTTCATGAAAGGAGAATTAATTACACTTTCAGGTAATGGAGCTATTCCAAAAAAGCTTCCTCTTACGAAAGCACTGTAGGTGAAATGAGCAAACAGGTTGCCAAAAGCTGGTTTATAAATGCTGCATCTGGGGCTGAAGACATATCCCTTTAGCTGCATGGCAAAGTAGCTGGATGCATGTCAGCTCTCAAAAGTGGCTCCCGCTTACCAAACAGACGACATTACAATCAAGATTTTACGTGCAAAAAACAGGATTCCAGACTCTTTCTCCTGACTGTAGGGTTAGGTTAAGGGTTAGGGTTAGGGCTGAAATGTTATTTCAAAAAACAAAGCATTTTTCCAGAGATTGTTTCCTCGATCGGGGGTCTCTGTCTCTGTCTACCAGCTGCTCTTTGACTTTGGAACACAAGAGGAGCGCTGCTTCTTTCCTCACCCGCGGCATTTCTCTCCTTGTTGTTTTTTTGCTGAGGGAAAACGAATAAACTCATTCCCCAGAGGCCTCGGTTATTCACTCAGCAGCCCACACACATACCGATGGGAAGCTATTTTTCCCCCCTCTGTTGGGGAAGCTGAGAAATGGATTGGAGAGAAAGTGTTCGGTAAACTTCTCCCAAAGTACGGATTGCTGCATGCAACTTCTTGGCAACTCAATTATAGGCCAATCAAGCAGCAAGAGATAAAGCGTTTGAGCCTCCACTGTTTCTTGAACGGCCCCCCTCCCTTCTGCCCTTATAAACCACATGTCTGCTCAATGCTCCCACACAACAATGACTAGCCTCAAACACGTATCATGTGGCCTCGCTGCTCAGCTGAGTCACACGGCACGGAGACAATGCGCCGAGTATCGGATAGACCTAATGATCATGCTCTCAGCTGCCACTGCTGTTGAGGGATAATTGGAAAATTATCTCTTCAAACTTGTACAAACACACACAAACACATAAACACACTGTCTGTCTGTCATTCCCAGTCATTCACTCCCCGCACTTACACACACACACATGCAGTATACACGCCTCACTCAAATGCCCGATGTTGACTTCAGTGGTGATCTAATTGCATGCACACCAGGCTTTAACTGGCTGATGTTACAAGCCCGAGCACGACTAATTCTTTTTCTGCCTTTCTGGTTTCATTAGTCTGTGAAACGACTGGAGCTGTGCACGTTGTTGTGGGGCCAGGTGCTTTGAGTCATCTGTTTGCCTCAGAACAGGAAGGTAGAGCACACCCAAAACACACATACGGAGTCATTTGGACTATGCCGCAGCAGGAAAAACTCCTGGGAGACAAGGACACGATGAAGTCCTGCCCACATATCAGCCTTTATGGAAAGACTCTGAGAAGTCTGGGTGATTTCTTACCCTGCCTGGCATGTTTATGGCTCGGTCCAAACACGAGCTTCATTCTTATGGCTCAGCGTGTGTGTGTGTCCCTGCAGATATGAGTTACAGTGCACCGGCATGCCCAGAATGTATAGTGTCATTCGTCTATAGGTGGGCCTCAGTCCAAACACGCACTTACATGGTAGAGATAACAACATGGCGAATGTGGAGCGGAGTTGAGCTTCATTCTGTTAGATCAGCAAAAGGGGAAGTCAGACCTTATATTAGCCTCCTTCCTGAGTGGACACCTTTACGCCTGTCATTCACACCTGGCATTAACATGTGTCTCAGCATACGCCTCGAGTGACCACTTGTGATCGGATGTACACGACTTCCCCACTCTATATGCAAATAAACACTCCAGTAGAATAAAAGGACGCAATGTGTTTTACACAAAGAAATATCTTCATGTATAACGTTTGCCGAATTAATAAGAATGCCCAGATAGTTAAGAATTTTTAAGAAAAAAAGTTGATTAAGTTTTCTGCCAAGTCAGTGACTCACAACACATCAGAACACATCAGTTTTTTCAATGGAGTCTGGGCCTTGGGACCTTCTCCAAGGGTATCAAAGAAGTTGTCTATATTGGGTTAGGGCTCTATGAATGTGGTCTGAGTGATCGGCTCTCAAATGCGTCTTCAGTGCGTCTTGGGGGTGTTTGCACCTGTACTCACAGCTGTCAGCTTCTCATCGGATCGCTCATAACGCATGTTTAAACCACTGGGAACAGCCTCAGAGTATCAAATTATGGCTCATCCCTACAGAGTCGTCATAAACACGCCCTACCTTCCCGTGCAGTGATTACATCACCTATTAAGCATGATTCAGCCTTTCTGGACTCAATGACAAACAGTTTGATCATCAAGATTGATTTATTTACCCTGGATCCACTGTGCACTGCTTATGATTTCTAAATGTTGGTTATGGTTTATGTATACAGGTCAGCTGGTGCTGTCAGTGGCTCAGGGCTAAAAGGAGTCCCACTAGTAATCATTATCTGGGCCTGTTTGTTTTTCGCTGTGGTCTCTGTGGTGTGGAATGGACTTTGCTTTACATCCCGGCAGCCCCGTCTTCTCTCCCTGACCCGTGTAACCCCGCTCTGTTAGTGCTGCCTCTGCCTCGTTTCCTCCACCTCCAACAAGCAGCCATTAATAAATCATGCTTTGCTCATTACCCAGGCCCTGTTATCAGCCCAAGTCTGTGAAATTGATCTAGTCTGTGCACTTCTTCTTCTTCTTCTTCTTCTTCACCAGAGACCCCTTGTTTCTGTCCTTCACATCTTCCAAGGCATCGCTGTTAGAGGCTTGTTCCCTTCCCGACCTCCTCCTCTTCACTTCTTTTCTCTTTGTCTTTCCTCATTCTGTTCACTCTTTCATCATTATTTCCCTTGTCACAGCTCACCCTGATGCCAGTCTTGGAATCAATTTTGTATAAGTTCAGCATCATTAAATTTGAGCTTTTTCTGCCAAAAACTTCAAAAAAGTACAATAATTCAGTTTTTCTCCAACGTCCGTGCGGTTTTGCGTTACCCTAAAACTCTTGAACCACAAGCGGTGAAGAGTTAAAGCGCCACACCCAATGGCAGAGAGCCCCTCAAGAAATTGCTACCCTTTAAATAAAAACATTAATTTATATATATATAAAAAAAACTTGAAAGTTGGCCTAGAATATTGATTAAAGTCATTAGTCCAACCCTCTCCAGCACACTTCTGAGACTGTTTGAGCACACACAAGTGTTCCCAATTACCCCCGCCACTCATTTTGTTTCCAGAGGCTCTTCTTCTCCATTACACCTAATGAGATCCATTCAGAGAAAAACATCCCAGGGCCAAGTCTTCCTATTAGACCTTTTTTATTAGAGCCTTTTCAGTAAGCCGCTCGGCCATTGGTCCGGATTGGAAACGAGTCAGGACGGCCTTTTGATCTTACATAGATGTAAAAGACCTGCCTTGGCTAATACACGCCTGCGCAGGCCTCGCTGCCATCCGCTGTGCTCTCCTCATCCGACGCTGGCACATGTGGCCGTTTACCCTGCAGAGAGGAATTCGGCTCCTGCGTTATTAAATGGGAACCTTCTGAAGCTGGGGGATTTGATTTTGTCTCTATTTGTGGACCCAGAAGAAATCTGGGACTTACTGTACAAGCCCCTTGAGCCTCTAGACAGGAACAAAAGTATTCTGTCTCCGTACGTGACTGTCTTTTTTGTTAGTCTCCATCCATCCAAATCCTTTGAGTAGCCAAGAGAGAGTGAGAGAATGGCATGGTGGAACCTCATTTATTGCTCCCATCTGTTTATGTCTTTTTACTCGTGGAAGAGAATTGGAGGGGCAGGAATGACCACCGTTCTGTGGCACGCAGACGTTCCTATCCTGCTCTTTTTGCTCTGAGTCATTAAGTGTGGCACGGCACTGTATATAAGGTTGGCAGACAAAGCTAGTTGGCTCTGCACGTATGGTTTTAACATATGAGAGCTCTTTGGAGATTTTCTGGAGGCAGATCACCCTGGTTTTAATTTTCTAAAATATGTGCAAGCTTCTGCGTCTGTCTGCTCGCTCTCACATTAGGGATTTTTACTGTTGTCGCTCTTCTTACACACCCTTCCACATGCGCATACCGATGATCTCCTCCGAGCCGATTCAGTAATCCGTTCAAGACTCCGGTCGCCTTCTATCAGGGGCCCAAACCCATCTCACGTCAACATCAAAGACCTCGTCTCTCATCGTGATCTGGAAACCTGTTCCGCCGACGCCCCGGCTTCCTGCGTCGTTCCCGTGTTTTTAGTGGGGTCTGCACGCTACACCATTATTCCTCATTAACGTCAGCTCGGCCTGTCAGAGACGGTGTTATCACTTGTTAGAATTAAGCATGCTGCTTCATACGCTGAGGAGTTAGCATTCCCTTTAAAAGCCTTTCAGTTTCACACTACACACTCCTCTCCTCTGTTATGGATGAAGGGATGGTATTATGGGAATTAAGTGGCCTGCACAGAGGTCAAGAGGAGTAGATTTGTTAACACTAGTGGCTCCTCAGAACCAGCAATAGCTGATCTCACCTCCCGGCTCCCACTCAGGCCCTTACAGTCCCAGTGTCCCACAGCCCCAAGTTCAACATCAGACAATAAGCCAGTTTGAAGGCTATTCTTAAAACAGAAACAGAAGCCAGGGTGACACTTTCCACTTTTTACCCCTACCCCTTGTTTTCAAGTGCCTCGTAGTGGTATAAATCTCCCCATATGAAATGGGACAACCCTTCAAGACCCTCATACATCATCAGTTGTCGTCGATTACGTTAATGTAATTTGATGTGACCTGACATTTCCAGCTGTGGTGATTCATCTTGCATTACTGTGGCAATCTTGGTATTATCACAACACCATTTGCCATTTATTCGACGGAGCTGGTAAATTATGGAAGCTTGCAATTCATTCTCAACTTCACAATATCAATCAGGTGATCAAATAAAAAAGGGCACTGCTTCATTATCTGGCCGCCGGTGTTGCTTATAGGCTAACATTAGCAACCTGTGCTCCTGCAATGCCAGTCTGCACTGATATTAGAGGAGCGGTACCAAGTACAGCACCCTCACTGCTGGACTTCAGGGCATTACATGCCTTTAGAGGTGGGGAATGCAACTTTAAAATATGTGCACAATGCAGGACTCACAAATCAGCTAGCTAGCTAGCTGCCGAGGCATCAACTAGTCGTGTTTTGTTTTATGCTTGTTATGAAGAAAAGGACCATAATACGTTGAAATGACAGAGTTCTTATAACCCTCTGTTTGGAGAGACATGCAGCCTTAACACTTCGCCCTACTCGTCTATCCCAACAAGCATCCAAGCATGCAGCCAAGCATCAGCTCTGACTGCAAATATACATCCACGTGACTACAGAACAGATCCAGACTCTCTCTAACCCGACCACCTCCGGTTGTCTCCTTTTGAAAGTATAATAGCCCCCCCAGTAATGCACTGCAGTTCATGATTACTTTATAAAGCCCTGCATATTTTAAAGACACAATATTTGATATTCAATCTGTATCTCTCTTTCCTCCTGGCCAGTTTTTGATAATGTGATTGCAGACCCTCGCTTTATTCAACATTCACTTTGATCCAATAAGCTCTTGTCTCCCATCTCAGGAAATTAAGTTGTCATCCTGTGTCTCTTTCATTAATGTGAATATCATTTCATTGCTTTTTATTAAATTCCAGGTAGCGGTTGATGAGACTATAGCCAGAGGTGATTCTAATAACGCAGTTATATTTTTACCTCTCCAGCTTGTCAGTGCATTATTAATACACACCGTGCATTGAAAGCCTTTTCTGCAAAATTATTCATGCATTTGAATGGGCAGAGAACATTTTACTTCAGCTGTATTGGCTACTTAAAAATGAAAGAGAAAACCTTGTCATTCTTACATCTCCTGTGGAATTTCTTATTATGAATCATTTAAATCAGCTTTTCTCATTCGCCTCCTCTCTCTCTCTCTTTGCCCTCCACAGGTGGACCTTGGGTTCTTGCGGTTTGTCTCAGCCATAGGCACCCAGGGCGCCATTTCCCAGGAGACCCGGAGGATTTACTTTGTCAAGTCCTACAAGGTGGATGTCAGCTCGAATGGAGAGGACTGGATCACTCTGAAGGAAGGCTCCAAACAAAAGGTTTGAGAATCTTCTCCGCAACCTTTGTGTGATAAAATTTTCATTAGCCAGCAGTCGGCTAAGCACATTCAAAATCAGGAAACATAAAGCATGCATATTTTTTTCTTGATTCTTTTTCAGCCCCTAGCTCTACTATCAAAAGCAGATGAGCTAGTAAAAGCTGTTTATTTGTTTGTGTCTGTCTGACCAGTTACTGTCATCAAAGCCACTCCTGTCCACGCACTGCAGATGGAAATTTCCCATCTTGGTAAAGCAGCCAGCTGACTTGAATTGTGGTCTCTTCCAAGTTGCCTTTGAGCTCAACAAAAGGGGGAATACCCAGCTATATGTATTTGAGTCTCTTCCTCCCAATGTGCAATTATAGACTTTTCCTCGGTATGGTAATATATCCGCTCCCCGTGTGAGTGGATGGTATTTCGAGCAAAGACTGCGGTGCTAATACAGCACTGTAGCAGTATAGGGAGGATTATGTAAGGAATGTAGCCACTGTTTTATGTCAGCTTGTCGGCAAAGAAACCAGGATGACAAAAGACTTGACAAACAAGAGTTAAAGGGGAAAGGGATGGAAAGAAAGATGTCATGTTTGAGCAGCTGGTAGAGGTAGGTCCAGGAGAAAGGAAAAGAGGGGTGGCATGCTTGACCGGAGCGTGACAGGCTGTAACCATTGATTGCTGATCGGCCTGTCAAACAGAGCAGGCTTTGTCCATCTGGAGGCAAACACACCTTCCGGAGAGAGTCAGAGAGACATGTGTGTCTGACAGTTGTGTGTGTGTGTGTGTGACATGTAAATACCACAAGGCGAGGCCTCGTGTTGAACAAAAAAAGTTCTCAGCAACAGAGCATCCAAACAAGCGTGTTTGTGCTGCAGCGTACACATGCCTCCAGGCCTGACTACTTTATGGTCTCTCCCAAGTACACGGTCCCCTTTGTGAAGTGGGTGCCTCAAGGTGCCGTAGTAAGCCCCGCCTGTGTTCTTCTGGACCTCTAAAGTGCTTTTGTGCGAAGGGGCCCATTTGCGACGTGCTGAGCCTGCAGTTTTCTTAGCGCAGCTCTGGAAAAAGCCACTTTACAGTTAGCGAGTGGAGAGGAGGCGCAGCATGACATTCAAGAGAGTGGATGGCTTGGTTGCAGGGTCCCTTAGTGACGTGGTTGACAGGTATTGCTCAGGGACTTGAGCAAAGAGGTGGTGCCCTGGAGGTTATCTTCTCTCAGAATCAGAAAGGCTATACGTTACAGTTGCTCCTACTAGGAAAGAAACATCACGGCATAGAGAAATTATACGAAAAATATAAAAATAGATTGCCAAGAACCATGAGTATGTAGAAATAAATAAAAATATTTACAGATACTACACTACAAACTACAACTAGAGTGTAGATACTACTGAATATTATTGAAAAAGGTAATAATTGACAGTAATTTACAGTATAAGCGCCACAGTATGCCTCAGCAGTTGCACAGCGGAATCATTTCACAGAGCTTAAACAATAAGGTCTTATCTATGAGTCCATCCTGTTCCTCTCAGCTGGACTCCTCTCTGCCCTGTAGCTATTCTGTCAGGGAGGTCAGGAGGTGGAATGGTCACCGGGATGATTCGGTTACGCAGAATGAACTGTGATTTACTGTGGGGAGTTGTTTTGCTGGGTGGTCAGCCTGTTCGTATGGCGCTAGTAAACTGTCAACCGACCCCAGGGGAGAACAGTGACATCTGTGACCTTTAAACAAGACACGGCAGTAAAACCTACACCAAATCTGGAGCTAGAGGACAGAAAAAGGGCATCTTAAGCAAGTCGGGACTTGTCAGTCTTACACATACTGCCTCAGGTTTCACAGTCAGGGGCCACGGCCTGTTGTGCTGCCACATGTAGCGAAAGAGGAAGTGCTAGGACGAAATCAGTTGATGCAGTGTTACATGTAGGTAATCTCTATAGAAAATATATGCACATGAATGCACTCTCTGTCTGCAGTGGATCTGATTTTGATATCTCATTCTAGTTTCTGTTTCAGTGGGCCTTGGTTGCGTGCAGGTAAATGGTCCGTGCGGCGAGCAAACGAGGCAGAACGCATTAGACAGAATGCAACCTGGAAAGGGTTTGTGTTAGGGTTACAGGTTACAATCTCAGGATTCCAGGTTGGGGTTAGGGGGTTGCTTTTGATCAGCTTTTTAAAAGATTTTCTACAGTCTGCTAATCAGACTGTAAACAGTAAGAGGAGGTCTTGGCCTGGATATCCGTTATTAATTATCCAGACACCCTGAAGTATCGGCTGTTGGCCCGGTTGCTAAATCGTCATCAGAAAACAAGGGATGGCTTCCAAGATTGATGTGTATTTAACATTTGTCCCATGTCTAAATGTTACACAGCATAGAACCACAGTGTAAAGACTGTCCTTAGATTTCCAATACCCTGACTCAGCGTACAGTAACAGGCTGGGCACACTGGATGCCTGTGTACCGCATGTTTGTGTTCACATAGGCTGCGTGTCAGCTCCTGCCCGCCCTACCTGTTTACATGGAGTTTGACTAGATAATTGAGTAATTATCGATAAATATGATGACGCGATTTTCTTTTACCGTTGAAAGAGCGAGAAAGCCGGAGGGGGAACGAGAGGGAGCGAGGGACAACCCCTGCTGAAAGAGAGAGAGTGCACAGGAAAGAAACTGTCCCTCACCTGTTGTGTTTATATTCTCTTCATGCCTGTGACATATTCTACACATACAGACATTAAAACTGTAGTAAAATGCTGGTATGATGTCCATATGAGCGTCTACAGGTCGTTTTCAGGTCGATTTTTGCCAAGAACCGTGCACGTGTCGCGTCTCAGGTGTCCTGTGTGAACCGTCTAACCTGTTACCATGGACGCTGAAATGAAAAGCGAGAGGTAGCGCCACGCACAACACGTGCTGCACAGGCATCCAGTGTGTCCAGCCTGTAAGACCAATCACTGAGCTCCTTTCTCTTAATCTCACTAAATGTGAATCTTTCCCTGCCTCGACTCTAATTCCAAATTAAATTAAAGGTCTCACAGAAGAAATTTCCAACCTGCTCCTAAACTCAACATGCTCCGTCAATAATTTACTCTTCTTCTGCCTCCATTGCAGGTTTTTCAAGGCAACACCAACCCAACAGACGTTGCCAAGACGATGCTGCCCAAACCCACGCTGACACGCTTTGTCCGGATCCGACCGGTTACCTGGGAAACAGGCATCGCACTGCGCTTCGAGGTGTATGGATGTAAGATATCAGGTGGGTACTGCTGAGCCTATGCATATGTACAAACACATCTCGGCTCTATCTTTGCTCTACAGCTGCCAGTGGAGACAAACAACTTTTATTACACTGGTTATGATCTTATTGAATACTAAATGCATTATTCAAATGGTGCTACTGACTCTGACTCAGCTGTCTTCTCGTTACAACACTTGGTATTTCCCATCCTGGCCCCAGTTGCACAAACACCTCACTGTTGCCAGGTGTGAGACCATGCTCTCTGTCTGTGAGAGTCCTGCTCTGAGGCTTAAGCAAGCTGCTGCATAATGGAGGAGTGGCACATGAAGGAGGATTACCTATTTATGTTACCCCATGTTTAGATGTTCCTCATTCAATATAAATGGAGCCAACAGCTGGCAGGCAGAGGGAGCTGGAGCTGGGTGGGATCTATATGGTCCCATCCCTCCTGCTGAGCTGGTCTCAGCCTCCTCTTTAGCCGCAGTCTGTCTTCTGCTTACAGAGCTTTGATTTTGGTAGGGTTCCTCTCATCTCTGCCTTTTTGTCGAGTTTATTTTAATGACTTGTGTGTGTGTGTGTACTTTCATAGGGTTTTAGCACATCCATGTGCATCTCTATGGGTTTATGAGCATGTGTATTAAATGTTAATTAGTGCTTGCCTGTGTGTGTTTTGTGCCTACTTGATTAGGAGTATATATCCAACAAGGACAGGAAAAAAACACAATGTTTTGTGAGTGTTGTTAGTGCAGGATTAAACCTTGGATTAAAGTTAGGGTCAGGATTAGTTGCAGCCAGACAAATGTGCTCATATGCAAAGTGCTGTGTGTGTATGTGTGTGTATGGAGTGTGGCTGGGCATGTAATAGCAGAGAAAAGGCACTGTGGGTACAGCAGGGTTACAGCTGGGGCGTGTGTTTCGGGCGAGGGACCAGACCGCTGCACAGAGCATAAACACATCACAGGATCGAAGTCACCACAGGGCCTCCATAACGACGTCAGCACCCCTGGGTGCTCTGAAGACGCTGCCAGCTCCCTGCATGCTAGCATGGCAGTTCGAGAGAGAAGAATTGCGAGGCTCTTGAGGGCTGAATAAACTCGGTGACTCACTCCGTTCTACCTTTGAGTTATGAACCCCTGATTGTGGCACAACCTCTGCTGAAAGAAATATGAAGGTGCAGCTCCACTTTTCCCGAAGAGTGCTACCAAAATGTGACAAAACTATAGGCGTAGAGCTATACAAAACTATTTCCACCTACCATTTTATGATGCCAAGATCACAATTCAGGCATTAGATTAAAGGAGATGGATTTGTACCCCAGATGTATCTCCCTAAATCACCGTGGTTGCACGCTCATGCTGATACAAACAGCTACTCATTAATAAAAACATCCACCGCCCTGCTGTTTGTAAATACGCCATGCTCTATAAATACCTCTGATGAACCACTGATGCTCCACCCGAAGCCAAACTGTTGCCCACATTGCCATGTATCACCATCTACTGTCCTCAAACACACACAACACATGTGTTTGTTTCCTCTGGGTGTGTCATCGCATGCGTGCCATCTCTGCAGCTTCTGTCTCCACAGCTGATGTCGATTAGGAGCTCCAGATGACCCGGGGAGTTCACCCGAGTGTCTGAACTCAGATCAGACGTGCACATTTTCAATCACACACATATACCTCTTTCTCATATCTTCCCACTTCAAAGGCGATCAGTGTGCAGTGCCTTAGCTTTGCCCCTGTGATCAATCTCACATAGATCTCGGCCAAGGACGGAAAAAAAGAAGATTGAAAAAAAACATGAAAACAGTCGAGAGGCTTCTGCACCACCAGCGTTTGTTCCTTGAGCCCTGATTTTCAAGAATGTGTGGACTGGAGATTGCTCTCACGGGTCTGCATAGGAGCTGCTTTAGATAACCAGAGAAAGAAAGCAAAAGTCTGAATGCGGCCTTGTTCTGAAAGTTTTTTTGCTCACTTTTCCCAGAGTCCTAGTGGTACAGTGCGCACTTTGTCTCATACAGATACAGAAAATGTAATAATGCCAAGACTAAGCCATCCATGGGAGTCAGATAGTAAATATGTTATTGCTTACCCACAGGTCCCTGACTCAGTGTCTTGGGATTAAGTGTTAGGAAGAGACAGACAGGAAGATTTACCCCTAAAACAATCTGCTAACCGTCACGCTCCTAGTGGTAATTGCAACACTGGGAATTTTTTGTGAGTCCCAGTGTATTGTACTTGGCTTCACCAACTTCAGAAGTGTGTAGGCGGAAGCATAAGGCACCAGTGTCGGCATTATTTACTCCTAGAGGTGTTTCAGAAGAATAAAAAAAGTGTCATATTTATCGGCAAAATGCTCAGGGAGCTAAAGTTTAAAATGGACAATGTACCACAATTACCTATTACCACTCACTGTTACACCCATGGGTCACAAGAACTGTGAAGTTTCACAGACTGCAAGCACCTTTAAATGTCAAAAATATATGTTTCTACTAATTTGATAAGCATCTTTTCTGTCATTGTGGTAATTTAAAAAAAAAATGCAGAAAGGAATCAAGTTGTGAAAAAAATCTGCTTTAAAAATGCAAATGTTTCTTTAAACATGCCCAGCAGGTTGATATCCTGTTCAGCTCTTAATATGGAGGGATGGCATTGAGAAAAGGGGATGAGAAAGAATAAGAAAACAGCCGTCTCTCACATCCAAAGATGCTGAAACCTACAGAGTTAGAATAGGATATGATCAGAGAAGCAGAATAAAAGGAGGAGATAAAAGTTTGAAAAGAGGGGACAGGAAAGAACGAGGTGTTAAAAGACACAGTCCCACAGATGTTGACAGCTGTGGAGCAGAAGGTAGATGAGTGCGGCAGCAGATAAAACACAAGGAGAATGTGTTTTTGTGTGAGTCTGTAGAGGAAGGAGGGGCTGGAGAGAGAGATGAAAAGAAAAAGCGCTCCCAGAATGCAGGAACGTGGATGCACCAACTGAGAGGAGGGTTTTAATTGGCTGCCTGGAGACAACCGCTTCAGGCAGAGGAATTAGTATGCATGAGATCTACAGACAGATAGAGAAAGAGAATAGAGGGAGAGATCACAGTAACATCACAAAGAGTTTGGGGAATTGTCTTCCTCGCTTTGACTTTCACTATCCCTGTTGCTGCTATATGAACCTTAAACCCAAAATGTTGAACATCAAGCCTTTGGATTTGCAGTAGATCAAGTTTCGTGTTGCCAAGTACCCATCAACACTGCAGGTTTTCATTTGTTTTGCTCAAAAAACTAAGCACCTTTTGCCTTCTCTTTTGTCATTCAGAGTACCCATGCTCCGGCATGTTGGGCATGGTATCAGGTTTGATCACTGACAACCAGATCACCGCATCCTCCCACACGGACCGGAGTTGGGTACCGGAGAACGCTCGCCTGCTAACCAGCAGGACGGGGTGGACCCTGCTGCCCCAGCCCCAGCCCTTTACCAGCGAATGGCTACAGGTGGATCTCGGCGAAGAGAAGCTGGTAAAGGGGTTGATCATCCAGGGAGGGAAGCACCGCGAGAACAAAGTCTTCATGAAGAAGTTCCGTTTCGGCTACAGCAACAACGGCTCTGACTGGAGGATGGTGATGGACACCAACGGGAACAAGCCAAGGGTGAGAACTTTTCCTTTGTATGTCTTTTTTTGATCATATGCCACAGTACCCCTGAGCAATGCCAACACATTCGCACTCCTAACTTGTCAGATACAGCAGATTGGTCAGTGGCCTTAAGCTTCAAACTATGATGCTCTACCTGCCCCTCTAGCGTAAGTTTTAAGTTTCATTTATAATTACATATCATGACTTTTGGACTATTAACATTGTCAAACAGTTAGAGTTTGGTTACATTTAGGCACTATTTGGTTACTACTTGATCTTAAGGAAAAGATCGCACTTTGGGTTGAAACAACTACGTACACTCTGAAAGTGACATAACACACATCACTTACGTAACTGTGTAAGTGATGTAAGTAAGTCACTAACATAATGAAAGTTATGTCAATTACGTATGTTAACTTACTTACTTACATAACATAACTTAAAAACAAATCTCTCTCGAGTCCACCACTGTCTGCAGAGAGAAAGAGTATGTCCCGTCCAACAACCACATCCACCGCCAAACTTGGACTTTTCTCACTCTTTGTACTACAGCACTAGAGAGGCACTTCAGGAGTGAGTTTAACGGGTACCCACAGCGTCAAAGACTACTGACAAGGCTGCTGTGTTTGATGCATTAGGAGTGACAACAGGCTGGCAGTGCTTAAGAATGTCCAAAATCACTGGGGGTCTTTACTCAGTTCTAACAAGGCAGAAGCATAACTCTTTAGGCAACGTTCTTTCAAGGTAATGGGTTGGAATTAATGGTTTCATTTCTAACAAAAACCATAAGTGGAGGTTTTACCTTCAACTTTGTGGAAACTGACTTGAATACATCTAAAAATGTCTCTCAGATACGTCAGAACATTCATTCAATTATGACGCATTCAGTCAATTTGCACCAGACGTTTGTGCCTGGCAGTTGTGAGTCATTGAGCAGTCACTGCAAGTCAATTTCAGCAGTGTTTTGAATCACATTATGATAAGCATCTCAAGTCTATCCCAGTTCTCTTTTCCTGCTTTCTATTCTGCACCACACTCACCGTTCAACTCTTTCAATGGATAGTGAAACCACTCCAGAGTGATGAAAGGAGTCAGGGGGGGAGAAAAGGCGGAGGAAAGACGAGGACAAGAGGGGAAAGCGCATGCAACATGGAGGAGTGACCCAAGATTTATCTGCCAGTGTCACCGCACGTACAGGAGGCATAAGCCAACACTTCACTCAATACATGCACACGCTTAGACACAAAGAATTGTATATATACAAGCACATACACAATCACACACACCTCCGAGAAGAGCTGAAACAGCCTGTCCCCAATTACAAGCGTCCCTGACAGGGCATAAATCTGATCCAGATGGGCTGATGGTTGATTTATGAAGGGAGTAAGGAGGATCCATATCCCCCTTGTCCTAGTTAGCCGCCTCTCTCCCCTCCGCCTGAGAGATTCCCAGCATCTAACTTGCACCAGGTTCCTTCACGTGATCACATCCATTAATCCACTTCCATCAAGTCTCTATCTCCTCCTTTGCACCCACATTCTCCTCCTTACCCCATTTATCCCCTTGCTTGCGGAGGATCTGAGACAGAGTTGAAGGAGCCCAAAGCTGCCTTTGACAGAGATGTGTGTCATGCTGTCTTTGCCGCTGGCTCCCCCGTGTCACTTGCCTAAGCCGTGCTTTAGAAGTCGGCGAGATGAGAGAGATCTGGTCATCTTCTGTTCTTTCCCATCATCTTTCCATCCACCCCGCACATGCCATCCCTGCAACACACCTCTGGTTTTTAGAGGGCACGAAAAAGTCCGCCTCAGGGTGTCTGCATTTGAAGAGCTGCATCAGTCAAACGTCTAGCAATGGCATCATCAGCAGTATTGTGCTTTGTCTTTGTTCACTCACTCTTTCCTTTCTGTTTTTTTGTCCCTCTTCCTTCCGCCTTCTCTCCTTTTCCCTGACAGATATTTGAAGGAAACAGCAACTATGACACTCCCGAGCTTAGGACTGTGGAGCCCCTGCTGTCCCGTTTCATCAGAATTTACCCAGAGAGGGCCACTCCTGCCGGCATGGGCCTTCGACTTGAGCTCCTTGGATGCGAGATTGAAGGTAAACAGGAACCCTAGTTAGAACTCCAATTAAATCTATAGCATTTTCTGTGTTATATCTAGGTTTTTGTGCAAAATATGCAAAGGCTACTAGTAATGGCATTTCTACCTGTGGTGTCGACATGTCTACCTGTGGTGCTGGTTTCTTCACCAGCCGTAATGGCGTTTCTACCGGTGGTGGCAAAGTTACTACCCAGAGCTAAACCTTTTTTTTCCCACGCTGATGACATTTTCCAGCTGTGGTAATGCTTTTAAGCGGTGTAATGAAAAGTTCACGTGTGGTGTTGGCGTCATTACCCTTGTCAGAATATGAATTTGCTACCCACAGTGGCAAGCTTACTGGGGCATATCTAGACTCAGCACCTTCATTTGCAGTCTGCGTTCAAAAGTGTTCACATCCGATATGTCTTGACGCACGCACAGGTGAGCCATCCATCATCTCAGCTAACGACATGGCTTTAAGTAGCCTGCGCTCACTTCTTCGCCAAAGTCGGGGGGTTATTTAAAGATGTGCGTGAGGGCTTCCTTGTGTTGAGCCCACAGCTGTCCAGCTCCTGCTCTTTATCCCTACAAGGGACAGTTGTCTTGTCTCTCTGTTACATCAAAGCTGCCCCCATAGATAACCACTTCTAGAGGGGATCAAATGAAAGCCCACCTGGCCCGGTAGGATTATTGCGGCCTGGCCCCCATCGCACTCTTCCCAACCCCTGTACGTCTTTCTTCTTTCAAAGGGCCGCACACACTTTGCTATCTTTAAAAATTACCTCTGTTTTTTCTCCAGCTCTTTATCTGTCTCTCTCAAAGCTCATGTAGCACAGCTCAGCGATATAAGAGTGTGTAGCGCTAGCCCTAAGTGGATTTACATATTGGATTTCAGAGAGGCCCATTCTGTTGTAAGCCTCATGGACTCCCACCGGGAGCTTTAGTCGGATGATAATGCTGGTTTTCAGTGTTAATGCCAAACACACACACAGACATATACACACAGAGCAACTGCAATCACCCAGCCAAACGTGTGGTTACAAGCATTTACGTACACAGGTGCTTCTACTAGTGTGTACAAACGTGTGTGTGTGTGTGTGTGTATTTGACAAGCCATAGCAGGAGAACTAAATTCTCATTTCTGTGAGAGGCTCCCCTGATGCAGCGCTGACCCCATCCCTGACCTCCCCCACCCTGAATCTGACAGGGGCTGATCTGCCTCATATTTCATCCAGCAGAGGGAGAGAGCGAGAACATTGGCTCACACACACACACACTTACAGTCTCACACACACATACTGTACACACATTTTTCAGGCAGTGTGCTCCTATCTGTCTTTCTCTCCACCTCCCTCCACTCCCTTTTCCCTGCCTCTACACTGGGGATCCCCGCTCATTACTCAATCAGTGTAAACATACAAATGCACACCCACCGCAGCACGGCTGTGCGGCAGCGGAGCATGGTGTGGATCTAGGCCCAAGTCCACATCCAAGTGTAGCGCGGCCATAATGATAGGGTGCTACGGCAGCCAGGGGCCCTGCCTATAGCCAATCCCAAGCCCTGTTTCTGCATCTTTGAGTTTCAGCGGCTCAAGCAAATAGAAACCATGCTTTGGCTTCAACTCTATTTATACACCCACACCTCCACAGCTTGATAAAAGGAGGGATGCTAATAGCTAAGGCCTAGATTGAAGCGCAGTGTGTAACTGTGGGTGGAACATGCTGAGCGTATGTGCACATATGTCTGTGTTTTTCTATTTGAGACTACATCTGCACCCCATGCGAGCACTACGTCTTAATTCTTTTGTACTCTAATACTAAGTGCTGCAGCTAACAATTATTTTATTGTTAGTTTTTATATTTTCGGTTAACCTGCTGATTATTTTCTAGATTAATTGACTAATTGTTGGTCTATGCAATGTCCGACAATGGTGAAAATGTCCATCCCAATTTTTAAAGTCCAAGGTGAAAATTGTTTTGTCAGTCAAATTTCTAAAGGATGTTCAATTAAATATGATATAAAACAGAGGAAAAACAGGAAATCATCATATTTGAGAGGCTCAGTGTCAGTGTGTGTTTGAGAGGTATTCACTTCCAGGTTCTGATGACGTCTAGCTCCTGGCAAAATCGGTGTGATGTGATTTCAAACCCAACATCACTGTCCCTTTAAATCTCAGTGTTTTGAGGTTAGAACATGATCCGTTAGTGATCAGCCCAAACAACAGCAATGTACTGTTATGCTAACGTTAATGGTCCACATTAGCTTACCTACCCTATACAACAAGAGAAAAGATATGAATTATGGTTTGCTTGTCCCCTCCAGCCCCTACATCATTTTCCTTGTAAAACTTGAAATCTAATCTATCTTGTCTGCTGTCTTTCATCTTCTTCACTTCTACAGCTCCTACACTGCCGCCTACCACACAAGTTCCGAGCACAACTCCGTCGGACGACTGTGACGACGACCAGGCGAGCTGCCACAGCGGCACAGGTGATGACTACGATGTGACAGGTGCTAACATCGCCCTCATGAGACTGCAAGCAAACCCCCTCTCCCCCCTCGCCCTTCCTTCTGCTATGGCTCACACTCAATCTGCTCCTCTTTTCCAGCTTTGCCACTCTCACAGTTAGATCTGATACCATAGCTAATCTGCCATCTAGTGTGCACATTTGCACGCACGCATGCATGCACCTATGTCCACGCTGGCATGTACACAGCTCTAATTACCTGCACCCGTAGCTCCCACCTTCCCCCTTGGCCTGTCCTCTCTCACCTCCACCTCAGCAAAAGGACTGTTGCACTTGCGGTCAGACGTCGCCAAATGTGCACATCGACTCACACGCTTGTTTCTAAACCTACTAACAGCCAGCTCTGCCTCTGTCTATCCTTTCACCTCTCACCTGAGCCTGCACTGCTGCACTCCCCATTAACCAGCAGTCTCCAATGATGAGCATGGTAGCATGTCAGTCATCTATTCAGAAAATATTACATAGGTGCTTCTTGGTGGATAAACTGAGGCAAGGCACTGATAGGAATAAAGGGGAAAGACAAAGCAAGTCTTGATTAGCTAAATGTAGCTAGCATGGATACATTTAGTGCAGTTATTTCACCAAAGTATGACAATTTAACATCTTTCTCCAATGTTGAAAAGACGTCTACTTAGGAGCCTGGATGGAAGTTTTTGTTGCGTCCTTTTTTAAATGTCTCTTTAATGGTCACAATTGACAATTTTACAATGTCATTTCAGACACCTTTTCACTGTCAACCATAGATGTCGCAAAGGACATCTTCTTGTGTTCAGATGTCGACATGTTGCACCCTTACTTTACTACATGCAGAAAAAGCCACAGTATGGAATTGTACCTTTAGCCTCGACCTCACTACATTCAAAAGTCTAGACTTTTTTCTGTGCAACAGATCGTCTGAAGTGAATGCAAGAAACACGTCATAAAAATCCACGAGAAGCTGTTCTTTAGACGTCCATAAACAAGGTTGAAAAGATGTCTGAAATTAAGTCGTAAAAACTTTCATTTTAACCCTGTAAGGATGAAAAACTTTTTAAAAAAAGATATTGTGGGGCGCCCCAGTTGCTCAATTGGTAGAGCTTGCGCCCCATTTACAGAGGCCGTGTCCTACAGTAGCTGCAGTAGCCCAGGGTTCCATTCCAATTTGTGGCTCTTTGCAGCATTTCCTGTCTAATTAAGCCATGAAAAGACCTAAAAGGTTATTCTAAAAAGGTGTCACAAAAACCTTCATTCTGGCTCCTCAGTGGATGTCTTTTGAACGTTCTACAAAAATGATAAATTTAAATCTTTCGGACGCCTCTTTGCTTAGTGACTTAACCCTTGCCAGGCTAAGCTGACCATGCTAATGTGTTGTGTTGTGACAGGTGGACCCACGATACCAGAGACCACTACTATAGAAGTGGATACCATTCCAGGTGAGCCTTTAAAGGAGTGTTTCTTTCCCACAGATTCCACGTCTTAACCAAGCAGCGAATGCAGTGTCTTCAAAGATCACATGCCCGAATGTTGAAATAGTATTAATAACATACAGAGCAGTTTTATCTGTTCAGGGCTTTTATAATTAATTGCCATAGATTGATCAAGATGCCGACCTTGGTTAATGATCGCCGGCTCGTCTCTCCTCTGATGTGTGTCTGTTATTAAAGCCGATGATGTGGCCCTGAGAGCCTCCCGCTGACAGGGTGAGAGGAGGTTGTCTGACGCAGGGCTAGTTGATGATTAGCGCCGGTGCTCTGTTGCTGCCTTCTCAGCATAATCACTAATCACTGGGCCGACACCGACACGCACTACACGCACACACTCACACACACCCACAACAACACAAAAACAGGGAAGCAAAATGCAAATGGCCACAGGAAATGAGGTGTGCTCAGGGGTCACATGAGCCGACACACACATAGGGCTGTCTCCTATAGCAGGTTGATGAGGCAGCCGCCAGCTGAGAGACTGTGCCCCAGTCTGACCTTAGCTAATGGGCCATAGGCTCCACCAAGCCCCCTTCACTCTGTCAGCTGACTGTGTGCTCTGTCTGCAGTCTGCTGGGGCACCAGCTATGGTAATAGATGACGGCTAGATGAGGTGCAGGTGTGTGTGCCTGTGTGTGTGTGCATATTTCTGTGTCTGTGGGTAAACACTTATCTGTCCGACTTTTCATTTCTCTAATCAGTTCTGTGTGTTTGTGTGTGTCTGTTGAAGTGTGTGTGCACCCTAATCTCACAGGATGTAGATTCCATTGGCATTTGTCTCCTGTTTTTTCTTCAAATGGCCAAGTGAGTCATGTGGCTGCTCATCTTACCCGGAGCTTGTTGGTAGCCTCCGTCAAGGCCTCCCAAGACTGGGGGGGTTGAAAACAAAGCCTTTTTAATTGGGAACGGGACGTCTCGACAAATAAAGTGGCTTGGCGTCTGAAATGCGGTCCCACATGGGAATTCCATCCTTTGTGCTTAATCGTAAATAGAGTCGTTGCCTGCAGAAGCTAGTTAAAACTCTTCCCATTATTAAAGGAAATATTGGCTCATATATTCTGTTCTTTTGGAGAGCTGCCTCGTTGTATCTCTGAAGGCATCACATGCTGGATTTTAAGGCTGTGGCTAACATCCCAAACTTCCCGCTCCCTTGTGTTTCTGAGAAGTCTTTCTTTATCCAATTTGAAAAACACTAAAGCCTCCCACACATTTCCCTGCCTCTACTGAGGCTTCTTCAGCACGGCATGTGTCCATTGGGGAATGCATTGTTGGAATGGGGCCTCGGTACCGTTACCATAGTTGTTCTTCAAACCTCAAGTCCCTGCTCTCATTAAAATACAGAGCTCTCTGCGGGTCGCTATGAATGTTGCTTTCTCAACTGGACACCGTGTCCAGACCCCGTCTTCCGGTCCCCCCTGTCCCTTTCTTTGTGCGTCTACGTCCCTCTATACCTCTCTTTATATACCCTGTTATGCTCATTAAAAGAGATCATTAACTGCAGCCACGATATAAGGTCTACATGAGGTCTATGCTGTCAGTTCGCTCTTTTAGCTCATGTTGGAACCATAACTTGCCTTCTATCCCAGTCTGTTTCAACCTCCTGAGTTGGCTGGGTTTATCTCACCCAGCTGTTGGACTCCAAGCTCAGCTCACATCCCGTAGTTCTTTGCTGCCCTCTAGTGCTTGTATCTGTTCAGGATGAGTGGATTAAGCCCCAAAGTGTAGCCTGCAGTCATATAATGACAGGCCCCCAGGTCATTGTTTGGGTACAGCCCAGAGCTATTGGCAAGTTTCCCTTTTGAAATAAGGAGGATTGTGAAATGTAATCTCCTCTGACACATGATCGTGACCTTTCTTTAATATATTTGCAGCTTTTCTGTGGTTTGCCTGCGACTTCGGCTGGGCCAATGACCCATCCTTCTGCAGTTGGACTTCAGACGACACTGGGTCCAGGTGGCAGATCCAGTCCAGCGGCACACCGACGCTCAACACCGGACCTAACATGGACCACACAGGTGATGACTGAAAATGAGTGACCTGCTGCAGTACATGCAAGTCACATTGACTTTTAGCCTTCAGTTTTTTGTCTTGTCAGTGATACAAGTTATTTTATCCAACAGGTGGATCAGGGAATTTCATCTACACCTTAGCGACGGGTCCCCAAGAGTCCGAGGTGGCTCGGCTGGTCAGCCCCGTTGTCAGCTCCCCGGATTCAGACCTGTGCGTGTCCTTTTGGTACCACATGTTCGGGTCGCACATAGGCACACTGCATATAAAACAGCGCAAACAGACAGTCGATGGACCAGCTGACATCCTGCTGTGGACGGTCAGTGGTCACCAAGGCAACCGCTGGAGGGAAGGTCGTGTTCTCGTGCCACGCACCAACAAGCCCTATCAGGTAAGTCAAAATGGACTTATCTTTCAGTCTGTATCTTGGGCCTTCACCCCATTGTGATATCCAAGAAAGGGTTGCCAGTAAGTCACTCTGTACTTTTTTTTCAAGGTGGTGATTGAAGGCCTGGTGGATGGAAAGAGCTGGGGAGACATAGCAGTGGATGACATTAAGGTTCTTAATGGACTCAGCATGGCAGATTGCAAAGGTGAGGCGTTTAGTCTTCACAGTTACGATGCTTGTGTTCAGTTCCTGATCTGAAATATACCTGCACAGATTTCACTGCAGCTTGTTTTCTTTCAACACTGGATATAACTAGAATTTCTGTTTGAACAGATCCTGACGTACCCACCGAGCCAATGCTCCCAGAGGATCGCCTAAATGAAATCCGTAAGTGAAAAGAAATCACGTTTCCAACGATGTTCAAACTCAGAGGAATTCACAACTGAAGGAGACGGTGTGTTTCATGTAGTCGCTATCACTACTTCCTGCAAAGGGAAGTTGATGATAAGACTAAACTTTAGGTAGATTTTCATTAGCAATGATGTTTTTTTAATGGTGTATTCACCAACAGTGAAGCAAGTTGTGCCACATTTTACTGATCATTTGTGTTCGGTTACTCGCTGAAGGGTCTATTCATCCCAAACAGCCAGACTACTTTTCTGTACATTAGCCTTGAAATGGAGGTCACCTCCACAGACCACCGCTGCAGTCAGGTTGATAAATGGGGAGTTAAGATCAAATCCACTTTTTAATCCCACGGTTACAAGTAAAATCTCTGAGCTCACCTCCAGTCGGTAAACAGCTCTCTCCTCCAGAGCTGGCCTGCTCTGAGAAGCTGCAGCAGCCATGTCCCCGCCGCTCTCCCTCCCAAAACACCACTCAACCTTTTTTGTGCTTTGATACAGACCCCTTGTGGCAGAAATGACATATTATGCTCTTTATGGTATGTCTTATACCTTACATCTCATGATCCTCTTCTGCTTCTGTCTCTCCCCTCTAGTTGAAGAGATCACTGAATACCCAGACTTTGTGGAGACCAACCAGATCAGTGGGGCAGGCAACATGCTAAAGACGCTCGACCCCATCCTCATCACCATCATCGCCATGTCCGCCCTGGGGGTCTTCCTGGGCGCCATCTGCGGTGTGGTGTTGTACTGCGCCTGCTCACACGGAGGCATGTCGGACAGGAACTTATCAGCCCTGGAGAACTATAACTTTGAACTAGTGGACGGTGTGAAGCTAAAGAAGGACAAACTCAATGTACAGAGCTCATACTCAGAGGCGTGAGATGGGACTGATTGCATTCGTGTGACTTTACTATGTGCAGAGCTCAAAGAGCATGCACAAGACTGGCATATCCTCTCGTATACATGCGAGTTGGCAGGCTAAAAGGACTGCCACACCCTCAACTTCCTGGATGAGGGACAGGTTCAGGAACCAATGGGAGGTTTGGACTGATCCATGCTTTTCTCAGGAGCTGCAGTAAAAAGAACCTACCAGTAGGGGACACTGTGTACAAATAAAATACAGAAAAAAATATGTACAGATGTTTTAGATGATATTTTAATTTTCTATTTTGATTTTCATTCATTTTTACAATCGGATGCTGGTGTTGAGACCAATTTATTAATAATGTTTAAAGTATTTATCATTTTCTGGGAAAGAAATGTTCATTTTTTTAATGTCAGTTCATGAAGGCTGTTTATGTTTATTTTCAAGTTTTGAAAAAGACGTATCAAAATCGTAAATGAACCATATCCGGCAAAACTGTAGATTTGCCCCATGGTGTGGCATACAGGGTGTGCCCATAGCCCGTGACCCTGAAACATGTACCCTTTCCCCTTTGACACTCCAAAGTGAGGGTCCGATTCATGGCAATGTATGGTTCTGACAGTGCCTTTAGTACATTTTGGTTGGCCTCCTCTGTTTATCTGGGTGTTTTTTACTGTACACACCTTAAGTTATGGTAAAAGGAGACAGGGGCACATTCTCTTATATATACCTGCAAAAGAGGAAAACAATCTATCATAGCGCTTTGTTCTGTTTTTCTGTTTTCTGTCCAAAAAAACCACACACTGTAAATAAGTTTTAATATATTTTTTGCCCTTTTTAAAGAAAGTGAAAAGGAAAAATAGCTGCAGTATCCCTTTTTTCATGGGTTTGTGTGTGTGTAAATACAATCTTCTGACTGTTTTGTGGAAGGTGCAGTGTTATCGTTTTTAATTTTAGATTATTTGCTCAGACGAGTAAGATTTGTGTGATGCTGACGTTACAGCGACTTTCAATGTGCATTCAAGCCACCTGTCACCGAAACGCCCACTTCATGTAAACCACCGAAGGAGGAATGAGTCGCAGGGTCACAGAAAATAACAAAACAAAAAACAAAAAACAGCTGACACGATGAACTCTTTTCACTCTTTCTCCGTCCCATTTCTCTGCTGTCAGTTGGACTGGTCACCAGAATGTTCTCACACAGCTTCAACATGCTCATTTTGATGGCAGAGGAGGTGGTAAAACATATAAAATCTCTGCCAGCATACCAAAAAAACAACAATCATCATCGCTTCGCTTTAGCCAAGACCTAGCCTAGCTTGTCATGTACAAACATCACTGTGGATTGTTCACTGAAGCAGTGCTATCTGGACAATGCAGCTTGAATGCACTTTGTTACTGATCCCCTCATGATAGGAGCCTATTAACAGAGGGGTAAACACACTAACTGAAGAATGGTGCTATCATTACTTTAGCCAGACACATTTATCTCGTGATAAAAAAAATAAAATAAAAAAACCCAGTTTGTATCGTTCACATGCTGTATTGTAGCTTAAGGCCTCTCAGGGCCGCAAAGAGTTTTTATGTGTAGCAGCCATAATGTTGTGATGTCAGAGCTGATGTCATTAGGACGGGACACTGGTACAGCGAGGGATAGAGTGGCGTCACCTGAATCAGGTCACCTGGCCTCCCCTCCGTGGCTTTACCAAAGGATGGTTGCCCCCTTTTTTGCTCACTGGGGGGTTCTCACCAACACACAAAATACTATAAGACCACAGTTCACTGATGGTCATCATCCAGAAAAGAACTGATGACCGTGTCAGAGCCCCCGGAGAGGAAATCACAAGGGGAAACAATAGGATGCCTGTAGAGAAGAGAAATGTGTGACTGTTTTTCTATCTCTTTTTAAGCTCAAAAGAAGTGCAAATGTCACCTCAATGTGAACTCGTTAAATCCTCTGTCGAGACTCTTTTCAAACGGATGGATGGGTCAATCCCACCCCTAGACACAACGAGGGAAAGGGACTCTGTGTTGACATTGACAGTATCAGGACACAAGGGCCCACGGGACCAGAAGTCAGTGGTTTTTCCGCACCACGATCAAACAATCAAGAACTCGATCCTGTGACGGGTGACGTCTTTTACATCCTTGTGCTTTGTATGTCGTGCCATGGTGAACACATCCTCAGCTTGCTCATTTTTTCAGACTTGACCTCCCACTCCTCTCATCCTCTACACAGTACTGCCTGCGCTTAGAGGACCGTAGCTCCAGCGACATCTGCGAAACTAGAGAAAAAGGATACTGTAGCGTGGACTCAAAACAAAACAATGTTGCACTGATAAATATATTTAAGAGGTTTATGTGTTTATAGCGTTCATTTGCAAAAAAAAACAGAAGAAAGTCAAAAACACAAAAAACACGTGTTCATTTCTTTCATCTTTTTTTATATATATCTATATATAGTTTCAGATTATGTGATATAATTCTGAAATGTTCAAAAAAATATTGAAATGTTTTCATTATTGAAAAAGGCAAAATAGATTTTTTCCAACATTAATGTCCCTCCCCCAACATTTACATGGCATATTAACGCTTCGTTTTGTACTGTCATTCAAAATTTTGTGCAGAATTTTGTTTTGTTTTTTACAAGAACAAGAAAATAAGACTTTTATTTTCAATACTGCTTCTGTAATTTGCTGTTGTAGGAAAAAAAATGAATAAACAGCAAGGCCTTAAAAAGAAAAGGGAATATTTGTGTTGTGATCCAGAATCCGAAAAACCTTTTTTTTTTTTTTCTTCTTAGATTTTTCCTGTCAGATCTACATCATAGCCATGCTGTAAAGGGTAAACCAGCAGCCTCACGAGCCTCAGCTCTTTGAAGCAACATCTGTTTTTCGCATCAGAGTAATGTTAAAGCACCACTTCAGCAAGACAGTGATGTAAACAGAAAATGGTTTGTCTAGTTTTTGTCTCACACAGCCATTGCTTTCCAAAGATACAAATAAAAGGCATCTTCATATGAAGGAAGTTGATCATTTATTTGGTTATTTATCAGCTGTTCTCTTTGCCAGATTTAATAGCAGGGTAAAATGCAACACCATGTAATAAATGGTGAATATTTATGGCCAGATCTCAGAGCAGATGGAAACAACTCGAGCTCGGTCTCTAATGTGAGAGCTCTCCACCTATTGGAGTGGTGAAAATCGTGGCGCAGAGCGAAGGGCGGGTACCGACCACTAATGTGAAGCTGATGTGAGCTGCACTCAGCCGCTCAGCCGGTCTTCTTGTCAGTCTGTCATTAGCTGAAATTAGACTTAAGCCTTCATTTTCACTGATTTGTTTTTCATCTAAGGGAGCAAAGCCACATCCGAAAAAAATTGGCGTGTTTTTTTGGCAGGACATTGACAGGACATGGGTTTGAATACAGGAGAATATGAATGGGATTTGGTTTTTTATAGTTTGATCTATATTCCTGCGTCGAGTCAGAAGTGACAATATTATTTTTGTGATGATTTATGTCTTTGAATCATCATCACATCTTAGATAAACGGCAGCAATGCTTAGTCCCCATTATCATAAACAAGCAAATTAGACTTGTAACATCATTTGGCTGCGTATCCTTCACGCACAATTAACTGCAAGAGATTAGTAACCTAGCAACCCCCCTCGATCGTCTTCATCTCTTCTAAAACTACTTGAACCAATCATTTGCAAAGCAATACTTAGCTTGAATTAATTAATCGGTGAAGCGAGAAAACAAGGCTTCATTAATCATGTATTTGTGTTTGCACACTCAATGGAAATTTGGATGTTTGGTTTTGATCAACTGCTCTGTTATTGTCGGTGGTGTACTGTAAAGTCACCCTTAATAAGGCTTATTACTTGTTTATTAATGGCTAAAATGAATATTCAATCACTCCAGATTAGTTAATAAGAGCAACTTTGGAGTTTGTTCGTTCTATTCAGGAATAATTAGCAAACACAAATAAGTCCAATAAGCCACCAAATCTACAGATGTCAATAAATCATTAATAAAGGGTCATTACTTTATCACTCTCTAACAATCCATCAGTTCTATAAGGTGTTAATAAATGAATTGTTTTCTTTTCTTAAAGCTCAGAGGTCGAACAGTTTACCAAGTTGGTCTTTATGTGTGTTACACTGCAAGAAAAAACAGTTAAAATGGATTTATCACAACCTGGCAATCCAAAAGTTGTCCTTTTCAGTGGTTTATGATCTATACAGAAAAAATAAGCAATTAATTTCTTAACAAGACAACTCAACAATACTTAATACTTACTATAATATTTACAACTTATAACTCTTTTATAGAATTACTTATTGGAAAGTGATTTTTAAGAGTTTAGCAGATAAAAAGATATGGTGTTTGTGCCTTTCTCCCCTGTGAAAACACAATCAGTGCCAGGAGTAACTAATTAGGCTGACTGAAGTGCTGTGCTTAGGTGCAGTTTTGAGGTGTTTATTTTACTTTAATTATCTTAAAGATCATTCAATTATCTTTAAGTATAGCAGAGTCACGCACTAACAAACATCCTCATTTTTCATAATTATTCAATTCAAATTGACAAATAACTAAATTGTGTCTCTGTAGACAAACTTGCAGCGTTTCACCTGCTGCTACAGGCTGCTAGAGGCAAAAGCACAGGAAGCTTCTCCACCTGTACAGGTGCTAATCTGTATCTGAATGACCTCTTCCCTGAATTTCAATAGAATCATTGATGCCCTCGGTAAAAATTCATCTCAACTTTGTTTATTGTGTGTTTTGTCTGGTTTTTGTCAAATTAATAATTTCATAATATTGTTACAGGAGTGTGGGGAGGTGGAGAGAGAGTGTGTGTAACCATAAATGTCTGTTGTTTGGACATGATTGTGCACAGCAGTAGTACATCACTGAGAGCAGCAACACACCAGATCCGTGCCACACACTAGCTTGCTAACAGTTACTGGTTACTGCAGCGTTTCCTTCTTCTGTTTCCGTTTTATGGCGGTTGGCACCAGTGTTGAGGCACAGTACCATCTACTATAACAAAGTGAGCACAGAAAGAAACAGAAACAATTTAAGTGGCGCTGGATTATTTACATGACATTATCATATGTCTATTATTATACAATTTTTATTAACACAGTACTGGTTACCAGCAACACCCCTAGGCTGAGGATCTAACAGCGAGGAAAAGACACTGAGGAGGGTCTCATGATCTGACTACATTATAACCTCCTCGCCCTCCAGTCCTTCTTTTCCCGCCCTTTTTGGCCCGTGGAGAGGGCATTTTCTTTTTTGTAATTTATTTATTCAATTTTGGTATCTTCCTTTTTACAATCTTAACTTTAGCATATCTTTGTAAAAGCTCAAATAAGACAGGAGTTGTGTTTTATACATCCCAACCAAAGTCCTGATTTGCTCATTCTCTGAGATCATCAGACCAAATTGAATTTATACATCAATTTCCGCAACAGAGAATGAAATGTATATACTTGCACTTGACAAAATAACTCACTCGCACTGCACCACCTAGGTTTCCCCATCAAAATTTGCAGGCAATCATTAACCTGAAGTTTGCGAATACTTGCCTTTTTGAACTAAACCCACAAGGGGGCAGTATAGAGAGGGGTACAGTAAGATCTGAAGAGATTAATTTTAACATCATCTGAACACCAGAAGAATTTGAGTTTTAGCACATTGGCTTGTGTATATAAAATACGCCGTTGCCTGTACATGTCCTCATCATCAGACAAATCATCAGTGATGGTGTGTCCCAAATACTTAACATTATGACAAAAAGGTAACACTGTCCCTGACAAATTAAATAATGGGAACATCAGGTCCTTAACACCTTTAGGTCGACAAACCATAACAGAGCTCTTTTTGGCATTATAACTAACATTAAATTCTACCCCATATTCTGAACATATGTTGAGCAGCTCCTGAAACCCAGCACTAGGAGGAGAAATGATTGCCAAATCATCAGCATACATAAGATGATTAACAATATAATGTGTGTGTATATATATATATATATATATATATATATATATATATACAGTACAGACCAAAAGTTTGGACACACCTTCTCATTCAAAGAGTTTTCTTTATTTCCATGACTATGAAAATTGTAGATTCACACTGAAGGCATCAAAACTATGAATTAACACATGTGGAATTATATACTTAACAAAAAAGTGTGAAACAACTGAAAATATGTCTTATATTCTAGGTTCTTCAAAGTAGCCACCTTTTGCTTTGATTACTGCTTCGCACACTCTCGGCATTCTCTTGATGAGCTTCAAGAGGTAGTCACCTGAAATGGTCTTCCAACAGTCTTGAAGGAGTTCCCAGAGATGCTTAGCACTTGTTGGCCCTTTTGCCTTCACTCTGCGGTCCAGCTCACCCCAAACCATCTCGATTGGGTTCAGGTCCGGTGACTGTGGAGGCCAGGTCATCTGGCGCAGCACCCCATCACTCTCCTTCTTGGTCAAATAGCCCTTACACAGCCTGGAGGTGTGTTTGGGGTCATTGTCCTGTTGAAAAATAAATGATGGTCCAACTAAACGCAAACCGGATGGAATAGCATGCCGCTGCAAGATGCTGTGGTAGCCATGCTGGTTCAGTATGCCTTCAATTTTGAATAAATCCCCAACAGTGTCACCAGCAAAGCACCCCCACACCATCACACCTCCTCCTCCATGCTTCACGGTGGGAACCAGGCATGTAGAGTCCATCCGTTCACCTTTTCTGCGTCGCACAAAGACACGGTGGTTGGAACCAAAGATCTCAAATTTGGACTCATCAGACCAAAGCACAGATTTCCACTGGTCTAATGTCCATTCCTTGTGTTCTTTAGCCCAAACAAGTCTCTTCTGCTTGTTGCCTGTCCTTAGCAGTGGTTTCCTAGCAGCTATTCTACCATGAAGGCCTGATTCACACAGTCTCCTCTTAACAGTTGTTCTAGAGATGTGTCTGCTGCTAGAACTCTGTGTGGCATTGACCTGGTCTCTAATCTGAGCTGCTGTTAACCTGCGATTTCTGAGGCTGGTGACTCGGATGAACTTATCCTCCGCAGCAGAGGTGACTCTTGGTCTTCCTTTCCTGGGGCGGTCCTCATGTGAGCCAGTTTCTTTGTAGCGCTTGATGGTTTTTGTGACTGCACTTGGGGACACTTTCAAAGTTTTCCCAATTTTTCGGACTGACTGACCTTCATTTCTTAAAGTAATGATGGCCACTCGTTTTTCTTTACTTAGCTGCTTTTTTCTTGCCATAATACAAATTCTAACAGTCTATTCAGTAGGACTATCAGCTGTGTATCCACCTGACTTCTGCACAACACAACTGATGGTCCCAACCCCATTTATAAGGCAAGAAATCCCACTTATTAAACCTGACAGGGCACACCTGTGAAGTGAAAACCATTTCAGGTGACTACCTCTTGAAGCTCATCAAGAGAATGCAGAGTGTGTGCAAAGCAGTAATCAGAGCAAAAGGTGGCTACTATGAAGAAACTAGAATATAAGTCGTATTTTCAGTTGTTTTACACTTTTTTGTTAAGTACATATTTCCACGTGTTAATTCATAGTTTTGATGCCTTCAGTGTGAATCTACAATGTCAATAGTCATGAAAAGAAAGGAAACTCATTGAATGAGGTGTGTCCAAACTTTTGGTCTGTACTGTATATATATATATATCCAAACATACAAATATATATAATGCATAACCAAATATGTCCTGCAAAATATCATTTAATTTATCAACCATTATCTTGTGTATTACAGCTTATATATTTATTTATTTTGTCTTCTATAAACATGTACTGTACCCATAATTAATGATATAAGTTATAATGATTTAAGTACTGTATGTATTCACCAGCATCCACTTACCACTACCCACTTTGCTTTCTGTAAACAAAAATAAATACATTGGAAAATAACTTAAAAAATTACATTTAAAATAAATGAAGAACAAATACAAAAAACATCATAATCCCCTAATGAATTTTAAAGCCCTTCTGCCTCCCCTTTTTTACAGAAAAACCAGGCGAGTATCCTCAAACCAACAGAATGGATCTCCTTCAGAATGAACCCTTTAAAGGGTATTCTGAAGTACTTTCTCTCTCCCACCACCTGCACACACATTTTACATTGCTAACCAGGTGGCTGACATACTGACACATACAGGCCTGAAGAAGTGTTACCATGTCAGCTGGCGATTAGAGTAGCCAGACTGATTTTGTATCTCCCTTAACAGGCCATTGGTTGAGACTCTGTTTCCAAACCCAAGTCAGAAGGTTAGGACATCTCTTGGTGTGGTGGGTCATATCAGGAGAGGGATTGGTTTATTCATTCATTTAAATGCTTTTTTTTTTTTTTTTACATAAGTAATATATATGGGTACTTTTTCCACCACTGAACAAAATCATCAATAGGCAGTAACGGCCTGACTGCGCTCTGAAGTATGTGTAGTTTTCCATTTCACCACTGGATGGCTCGGTAGAATAATATCAGTAAGTAGAAATGTCACAAAGATATGCAGTTGCAATGTGACAAGAGTAGTTCTACAGACCTAACTTAATGTCATATGTACCAAATACAAGGAAAGTAGTTTGCAGAAGTGCATTTCAGCCATAGTGTTTACTTACAGTGCATGTGTGGATTCTTTTCTTCTCCGTCTTACTGTATATCATCCATAGAAATGAGTACGTTTTTAGACATCATACTTCAGACTATAAATAATTACCAAAGGATATTTGACAGTACAGATATTCATGCAAACACATTAAACAGCAGCTGAGATCTTTTTCACAGACAACATGTTGACACGGCACAGCAGGAAAACTCAAGTTAATAATGGCTGAATTCCATTTCAGTGTCAGGGTCCTGGCTCACTGTCACACTGCCTGATCATTACTGTGATTAGTAACACCTGTGCATTACCTACTGTGACAGGTCAATATACCTGCTGTAAAAAGATGTGACATTGACAGTTGCTTGTAATAAATGCGAGTATGCGAGTTGTTTGTAATAATGATGGAGTTTTGGATGTTGTGAACAGAAAAACAAGAAAGTGTCAACAAACCATAATTTCATTTGAGCGTCCCTGTTCCCTTGCAGTGACCAACACGTACCACAGGGAGGCTCTAGAAGACATGTTATAGTATAAACATTAACAGTACATCCTGAGTCACCACATCAATATTAAATTACACATTGATTTAATTATCAATCATACACTTAATGACAGGTTCAATCGCTTAAGGACACAAAAACAATCATAACATACTGTACACCATGTAACATTTTCAAGTTGGCCTCAACTTTGCATTTTCTGTTGGTTGCTTTATGATGTATACATACATCTTTCTTATTTCTTGAATCTTCCCAGTGATGTGACATGATTCCTGCTCAGTTTTTAGAGCTGCAGCGATGAGTGGATTAATCCGTTAGTTGATCTACTTGATCATTTAAGTCACTTTTCAAGCAAAAATGTCAAACAGTTGCTGGTTCCAGCGTCCTTAATGTAAGGATTTTCTGCTTTGCTTTGTCATTTATGATAGTAAATGACAAAGCAAAGCAGCAAGATGTCCCTTTGGGCTCTGAGAAATTGTGATGAGCACTTTTCATATTTTTTGACATTTTACAGACTTATAGAATATAATTGTCAGATTAATGGATAATAAAAATAATCATTAGCCCCAACTCTACAGGGGCTGAGCCTCTGCTATGTCCCATATGTCTTCTGACAGAGCATGTCAAACATTTGTCTGCCTGTTGGACATGTCATGCTTTTACACAGCCTTCATCTTCATTGCCTCCACTTCCTGTGACTGAGAAGAAACACATTCTCACTCACTATCAGATGTGATTCATGCACTGCAACAATGTCTCTACTCTTAATTATTGAGTATGATTCATACCAGTGAAATCACTGCTTCATCTTGTTCTGCCCCAAGGAAGTCTATACTCTCTTGGAAGGATATGAGCCCTCCCATGAGGTATGATATATTACAATTAATTCCTAATCGTTTACAAAAACAATAGATTTCAGGTTATACAGCTAGTGCCAGAGCCATGAACTATATGAGAAAGAGATTGGAATAACGGTTTCTTCCAGTTGAAACAGGGCAAAGTTTTCACCCGTCTCAAGGGGCAGGGAGGGAGAGGAGAGCTGCATTCCCTGGTAAACACTCTCCAGAGAATAAACAGGATTGAAGGATCTTCCGGTCGTGATAGTTTGTTTTCTCTCACATTTTTTCCACTATGGCCCCAGTGCTGAGACAAGAATAACTTTCCACTAAGTTTAAAACAAATAAATAACTGAATGAGTTGGCTGAGTTGATTATTTTCACTGAAACTGATCCAAAGAGACTATGTAATCTACTATCACATTTATTTCAGAAATAATAATAACTACTACTAGAATGAGCAAATAAGTGAATCATAAAATTGTGTTTTTACACAGACTGAGGTTTGGACTGATTTTTTTTTTTGGTAGTGTTTTTGTGGTTATTAATAGGAAATCAAACCAACACACATGTAACATTGAACAGACATGTTTCAGCATCTGCATACACATATGTGTGGGGCTGTGACGTCATCAGATTGGAGCTGCATTAAGTCAGCAGAATTAAACAAACAGAAAACAGGGAAAGAGAAGCAGCTGTCTTCAAAATAAAAGGAGCCGTGAAACGTTATCGATTTCTAAACCTTTTACAGTAGCTACACATAGAATAGGCTACATACATGAATACACAGCGTGTGTGTGTTGCATGAATCCTCACTAAATCCCAGATATCAAATTCTATGTACCTGAAGGAATAACTGTGCCGCTGTTTTCAGTATCAGGTTATAAAATGTTTTTGTGTGTGTGTGTGTGTGTGTGTGTGTGTGTTTTCTTTACTGTGATTGTACAGCCTAGCTGGCCATATACAGAGCATTTGTAACAAGTTTAATTATACAGCAGTAATATATGTAACAGGCTGTATTTAAATCTGCAGTAGATAGGCTGCATACATCTCACCTCATTATTAGAAAATACGTCTAATGTCATTGTGTAGACTCTGTGTAGGCTAAGTGGTTGAAATCATTAAAACTATGGTACGGTTTGTGTTTTATTTTGAAGGTTATAGCCGGAAGTGCTCTGTGTTTCTATTCCTCACACTGAACGGGTTCTCCTCAGTTGATTGAGACCGAGGAAAAAGAGGTCCACACAGGAGCAGCTGGGGGTGTCGTTTCTTTTACCAGCTTTAGAACTGTCCCTGCATTTGATGGTGATTAAAAACTGTATACATTTTCTCTGTGGAGGGAAGTTGAAGGGAATGAGAAGCAGGGGAAATTTACCGTGACTTTTTTTCGGAGGCTCCCGGTGCCAACAGGGCAGAGAGTTGCTGCCGTTGTCTGTCCGTCTGTGCGGCTAGCGGATCATCACTGGGAGCTGGGAGAGAGAAGCTAGCTTTCATCTGCATGTTGCCTCCGAAGTAACGCCAAGGTAAGGAAGCTAATACAGTTAGCCAAGCTATATTGTTTTAAACTAAAGCTTAAAAAAACCCGACATTCACTTTATTGTTGTTAAGATATTTTTGTAGACGTTTGTGTTATTTTTGCAGTACTAAATACGAAGTTTACACGGATGCTATGTTACCATAAAGCATCCCAAATTATTTTTATTTTATTTATGTGCTTTTCCAAAGAACTTTGTGGGGGGTGGGATGTAGTTGTGGTGTATTACTGTTTTAAAATGTGTTGGAAATGATGGTCAGTGGTGTGTGTGTGTGTGTGTTATTAAGGCATCTTATTCACTCTGTGTATTGCACTATACTTAATGAACTGCAGTACTCTGTGAACTACAATGGTCTGTACCCACCTCTCCATCTTCTCTGGGTCACATGCAACAGGCTGTCATTGCACCTCTCCTCGTCTGATGTGGATGGTCATATGAAAGGGCCTCAGCGAGTGATCTCACATGATGTTAAAATTACTCAGGGATCACTTCCCATGACACGCTGACAGCCCCGGAGGGAGAGGGCCGGCAGAAGTTTAAAAAGCGCTGAAAGCATGAGTCGGTGAGGTCCCGAACAGACAGAAAGCAGTAAATCCTGAAGCCTTCTGTAGCAAACAGGAAACAGAGATTTTAAGATGTTGAGTAAAGCTTTAAGATGACGACTGGATGCACAACCAGGACATCAGAGTGCATTTCTGAAAGAATATCCTGCTTGTTATTGCCCATGCAGCAGTGCATGATTGACCGGCTGCATAGCGTCCATTGATTGGATCAAGCAACGTTGCCCGATTTCATCTGAAGGAGAGCGGGAGGATGAAGGCCTTATAAATGCAGCTGACTCTGCTGACTCGATAGTGTAGTTTAATCAGGGAAATGGAGGGAGGAAGAGAGGGAGGCAAGGATGGAGGATGAGAGGGGGTGTGGGAAGGAGATATGGATATGGGGGTGGGGGAAGGACAGTAAGGACAGAGGCGGAGGATGGCTAATTGAGGAGGAGGGCAAATGTAGGACAGTGGGGGTAGTTGAAAAACGGTAGTGGAGCCGGTAGCCACCAGCTGAATGGATGTGACCTCAGCCTCCCTGGAACAGCTGCAGGGGCCGGGCTCCCACCTGATTTACGAGGCCACTTAGTGCCACACCCAGGCCTTTCTTCTGGACATGTGATGTTCCTTCCCTGTGTGTTTGTTTCTCTGTCAGTGAGTGACGTACACATTATGTGCATACTTGTCCCCTGTGATGAATATGCACCTTATGATTCTCTGTGTGTGTATGTAACTCCTGTGGGACAGAAGTGATGAATGTGTAAGATTGCCCTCCGCGACACATGCTTAGTGCCGGAGGGGGAGATCCCAGGCTCAGAGGCGTAAAACGGGACAAATAATCGCCTGTTACACCCATTTACCTCCAGCACACACTAACACACACACACTTTACACACTAAACCTGTGAGGACCCTCATGGACATAATGCATTCCCTACCCCCTCACCCTGACCTTAACCATCACTACTAAATGCATAACCCTTACCAGAACCCTAACCTAAACCTTATTCCAACTTAACTCTTAACATTCAACCAGCCCTTTGGAGTTGTGAGGATGGCCAAAATGTCCTCACTTTGTAAGTTAAAAACTTCTGGTCCTCATTATGTAACAAGTACAAACACACACACACACACACAAGTTTGAAAGCGGGTCTACAACTGATGATCCCTAAAGAGCAGTTATCTGTGATTTGTAGCGTAATAAATCACATGACTGGTCAACAAGCACAAACCTCTGCAGACTGCAGACTTCCTGCATTCTAAAGGTTTCTCAACCCATATGGTAATTTTGAGGTTTAGTTAGCTTGAAACAGCAAATTTAAGACTCAACTATTTTCCGGGCAAACACACTATTGAGCTTTGCTGCTTTTGTTCTGTTCCATTCTTCTGAAAGTCATTTTTGGCACAGATTTATCTATTTTTGCATCTAGATTGCGGGGTGGGCCGTACTCTTGGTTTTGGTTTGTAACCTCTGGAGTTGCTCTTAGCTAAAATATTTGCCCTTGGTCTTCTATATCCACACTTCCTCTCCACATTGGGCTCAACACTTCTAGGCCTTCTTTTTGGGGGAGGGGGGGGCCTCTTGCCTCTAAAAACAGCCTCCGAAACACCGGTAAGGAATGGCGTGGTTTAAACTGACCTCTGCTAGCTGAAAATGAGACTAAACACGTTGTGTTGGCAGTAAACAGTAGCAGGCGTTTGCTGGGTGAGAGTACAGTCGTACTGTGTTTGTTATTGTGTCAGTGTGAAGGTTTTACTACAAGGCAGGGCCTGTGAGTTGGAAAAGAAATGATTATGTGCCGTTCATTAACAGAACGGCCTCAGTTCAAGGATATAAAAGAGGTTGTGTTTAGAAATTTGTCTTTCTTCACTAACATGAAATCTGGCTTGCCTTTCACCAACACTTACAATTACATAGTTGTAATCAAGGAAATTGTGATTGTACTGGAATAGAAAACCGGGGTTGAGTATCATTGCTTTGTTGGTACCAAATAGACACTGATCATTTAATACAGTTTTCATGTATTTCGAGGCATTATTGCCTTTTATTAGATAGTAAACAGTAGAGGGGGCAGGATATAAATGAAAAGGGATGGGAGATGACATGCAACAAATGTCCCCAACTGAACTCAAATTTGGGATGCTGGAATAACATGGTAGGCGTCTGGATTTTCTCAATTTTCCACCTGATATTGTTATGTCAACCATTTACAGCATGGGCAGTCAATATAGTAAGCAGGTTTATATGACCAGTATACCTTTACCTTTAACATACAACTTATACCAAGTCTTTATCTCAGATTTAACAGACTGCAACTTGTGCTCCCATGTAATGGTTTATAATTGATTAATTGGTTTATATTTTGATTTCAGTACTTGTCTGAGTACATATGATCTTTTACTGAGCACTGGTCAGTTCCATTGTGATTCCGTCAGTGCCCTATATATATTTATTACACGGCTCTATTGAATGCTGCTCTCTGATTGGTCCATCGCTGCGTTCTATGGTCTGTTAGTTCTGTATAATGACCGTCATCAAGTATAACAGACTGTTGCTAGGGACGGCGCTCTGATCCAGCAAGACAGCTGGACTTTCAACGCATTACACCAACCACAGCATAAGAAGCACCGCTGTCCAGCTCCTCTCTCAGGCCGGCCGTGAAAGTCGTCAGATCATGTCTGTGACTGGACACAAGTGTGAGAGCAGCTAGGGACAGCGCTTCGTGTCGGGGTTCCATACAACCTGGCGGGGTTTACTTCTCCATAACAACCTCCGAACTATACAATATCCCTTACATATAGGGCACTGACGGAATCACAATGGAATCATATATATATGTGTGTGTGTGTGTGTGTGTGTGTGTATATATATATATATATATATATATATATTTATGTATGTATGCTTGAATGCAAAGAACTAATACAATGAAAACACTGTTCTCCATCATTGTGAATGAGGTATTTTTAGACGCTGACGTTTCAGGGGTTTTAAGTGAGTCACCAGCAGTCTGCCAATTCAGAGACAGAAACACATTATATTACTGGGGCTTTATAGATTGGCCCTTCTTTAAAGGCACTCATTGGAAATTCCTGCAGTTTCAGATGTGCATATCTAATATAGCTTGATAATAGGAGTTGGTTTTTCTGTCCGAACCAGCGCAACATTTGATTAAATTGAGGTGCCATAATTCCCACTGCAAATTTGTTGTGCATAAAACAATAAAGTTGACTATCTAAAAGATAGATATCTTACACACATCTTTAGCTTAATAGACAGAACTAGCAGTTCCCATCATAGTTACAAAGACCACTGCTTACCCATACAAGATAAGTATTTCCAGTTAGTTTCTTCTAGTCTTCTAGTCACCTGCTGCTTTCAAATATAAATGAACTCATATGCAGCACTGTTTGATGAGCTCTAGAGAGAGAAGTATCATACATAGAGGTAGATAAATAAGGCAGATCACTAGCAGCATGTCAGACAAATGATACCACAATCAAACAAAATGCAGGAACAACTAAATATCTAATTCACTGCTTTATATTCAACACCAGCTGTGCAATTAAGGGTCATCAAGCTTGAAAATTGTATAGCAGGAAGGTTCTCTAACCCGCAAGCCTTTAACTCAGATTATTTTGTTCTGATTAAGCATTACAGCAGGTTTCAAACACAGTTTGTGAATATGATGATCCGTCAGTGGCCCCAAAGACTGACTTGAGAATTGAACATGACAGATCTTCCTCTAGTGTTCCCAAAAGGAGAGGCATGTAACTGTGGAGAGCTTACTGTTTTAGCTCTGCAGTTCCCAGTCTCCCGTGGTAGAGGAAATTGAGGCCCTCTAGTTCAAGTGTCAAGTCTGGGGCCTAATGAAAGACATCTGAATGTCATTAATGTGCCAGTTTTCAAGCATTAGGGCCTCAGTTGAAAGATGGTGGAGGTGTCCACAGCTGGCTTACTGCTGGCTTAAAATTGGATTAAGACCCAACTTTGACATATCTGTCTGTGTAGAGAAAAACAGAACAGCCCAGGGCTTCATGCAGTAGTTTACACATAGTCGTTGTGACGTGTTAGCTTCTGTTGGACAGCTTGTATACTGCAGTTCTCTCTCTGTGCTGCTGTTCTCACATGAAACTATTTGGCTCGCTGTTTGTACCCGACTGTTCCAACAGCGCCACCATGAAGCTCATATTTATGGTTTTGATTGAAATCTCTCAACAACTGTTGGATAGATTGTCATGAAATTTGGTACATACATTAATTTCCCCCTCAGGATGAATTAGGACTAGGCGATTAAACGATTTCGAACTGAGCTTGTAATGTTACATTCAGTTGTTTTATTTCATCGATGGATATTTGTACTGTGTTAACCTCAAGGTTTTCTATCTATGTGTGTCTATCTTTCTCTCTACCTGTTGAGCCCATTTTTCATTTGGTTCTGGAAATTTTCAAGTTACAGCTTGTAATGGCTTGGTTTGTTGCATACTAGATGATGTCCTAGACTGTTGAGATCATTTACTCTGGAGAAAAGGTCTTTATCCTTGTCTCCAACTTGCGATACTGTTGAATAATCACCTAGCTGCTGAAAATATTTGTCTGAGACTGCAGACTGCTGTCAGATATCTAAATTGAAAAACAAAAAAAGGTATCTAAATTATTCCTCTCACTAATTTTTGTAGATCATCCCGGAGAATAATATCTGTACAAGCCGTTTACTATTTTGCAGTGCAGTCCCTTGGATGCGCAGAAAGCATTTCCTGAAGCAGTTTCCAGGCTTGCTGATCTTTTCCCAAAGATTACATCGATGACCTGGTTTAGGTTTGAGGAATCAGACATGGCTAATTCACATAGACAATATGCTGCCGTTTGGCAGCTCACAGCATTTTCAAGTCCCTCTAAAAAGGCAGTCTGGTCCTCTCTTACTCTCCCTTTTTTCTCTTTGTCTTTCTTTCTCTTCCTGCCTCAATTGAATGCAAAATATGTCATCTTTATGGCCTCAAGAGGCGGGTTTTCATGCACCATGATACAGGCTTCCTGTTTGATCGAATTGAGCTTCCTGTGTTTCAGCAAAGGAAGGGCCGACTCAGCAAACACAGGGAGTTTGGGGAGGCTTACTGTATATCAGATCCCAGCTCCATGGACTGAGCCCTGGGCTCACACTGTCACAGCCAGGCAACCCCACAAGATCCCTAAAACACGCTGCCCTTCTCTAGATCTGCTTACAGAGGCTCAACGTAAACGGTTAAACAGATGGCTCCCTAAAAACGTCAAATTTTACAGATGCTTGAGCAAAGCTTGTCTACTGTCAAGTTCCTGTCCTTTACTTCAAAATTACAACAGTATACCAGCAGTGGAGCTATTTAATTATGTGAAACAAATGTTCCTTTCCAAGAACGACACATTGCACTGACATTTAACCATCTATATTAATACAATGTTAGTTGTAGTTGCTTTTCCATATCTCTGTGGGGTTGAGGCAGATTTGTTGTCGTCTCAATTTAGTCCACCTTTTAGAGTGATTGCAGAGGCTGGGGGGGAGGATGAGTCAGAAATAACTTGTTAGCAATGCACAGCTATTTTCAACACAGGGATGGAGCCATGAATAGTGATATGGACGTGGCCCTCCTCCAAAGGTTGTGGTTTTTTTCCTCAATTGTTTCGATTCAACCGCTGTCGGAGGACATTTTGTCATGAGATGTGAAGCCTATTCAATATAAATGCATTTTAGCTGCTAAAAAGAAATCAGTCCTGCTTTAGTGGTATTGATTTTCTGGCTTGAAAAGTGAGAAAGTCCTTCCAGGGCAGTATCCCCCCAGAAGTGTTATCTTTAGCCTCCTTCATACACAAGGGGAATGTTGGCAGGCTTCAAGCCAACATATGTGGCTAACGGTTTTGTGTGAAAAGCAGAGCAGAATTTTCAAGCTGTAGGCTGTAGCTCTACTACCTCTATTATTCTCTTCAACTGTTGAATAACTGTGAGTCTCTCGCAAATCTCTTTTAGAAACTGCTCTAAAATACCCGAGTAACACTCCTGACTAAAAACCAAAGTCTAAGTCTTTGATCAGTTAAAAATTCAGCCGTGTTTTTGATAAAATGACGTGTGTTAAGTATTATATTGAGTTACTTTTGAAAGGAGGTCACATAAGTGATAAAACAAAATTATTGCTGAATTCAGCCCACTCCATGGAATTGCTGCTGCAGCCTTAAAGGAATTTTTCGTTTTTCACATAAAGGTGGCTATTGTGGCTCTATGGCTTGTGCTAAAAGTGCACTCACCACCTTCTTTGTAGCGTTTCAGGGAAATGAGGAGCCCTGGTTGACTCAACAGTTGCCAGAATGCCAAAGCCAACCATTTTAGGACATTGGCAACCGATTCTTGTCTCAAGACCACTTTTTTAAGTTTTTATTCGGTTTAAACTCTGTCTTTTCCCGGTCTCAGACACAGAGGACTCTGGATTTTATTTCAAGACCATGACTGCAGGGATATCACTGTATTATATAATTGATTGATACCTTCCGTACTTAATGATGATTTCTATGAGACAAGAGCTACCTGAAAACTAGTGCTAGCAAAGTAAAATTCCCACACATAAAATTCACCTCTACAACTAAACTTTATTGTCTAAAATTCTATCAGGAAACTGAATTTGGTCAAATCCACTGGACATTTTAGAATTATAAATCACCCCAAGCATCTTTTTCTGCATCATGTTCTGTAAAATCAAAAAGTTTCAGATCACACCAATATGTCTGGTGGGTGTAATACACCAATAAAGCGGTGGGGTTCTAAAATACGTTGTATGCCAATAAAAGAGTTAAATGAAGATTCATTTGTTGTTTCATTTGTCATTTGTCACTTGACTGCAACATTGCGTACAACTGTTATAGAGATGATGGCATAGCAAATAAAGTTGTTGACTGAGGTGAAAAGTTTGACCATCAAAAATGACATGTGCCAATGAATCCAACTGACAAAGAAACATCTAACAAAAAGGACATTTGTGAAGTCTTTGGAGGTGAAGTATCACAGTACCTTTGATCTGGATAGAAAATTCTACTGCAAAGCTTGAACAACATACAAGTCCACTAGTTCAAGGTGACATATTCTGTAGAACCGTGGGGCTGGACAAGCTACAAATAATTTTGATTGGTTACTGTTATAAAGCTTTTGAACATTCTTTCAAATTATTAAGCTGATGTATAACCACATAGTATCGCAATTGCTTCTTTTTACCTGACAGAACTTCTACTATTGAGGATTAGTTTGAAAACAGGAATACTCATAATAATGCTCTTAATGTGAAAACTATAATGCCATTTTTCGAGTCGTTTGAGCCTTCATACCTATCTTCTGTAGTCTTTTTCTCTTTTTTCTGTGGAAAGATCCCATTGGATCATCTAACCATATCAATATCCCAGTACCTGGTAAGACCAAAAGATTAAAGACTGTAACATCTGCCTCATTAGTATTATTTATCACACAGAGGCTCTTCTGGCAAAAAGAAGACAGTGAGTGGGAACACTTTAAGGATCAGACCTTCTGTCATGGTCTCAGAGTGCTGCCTGATTCATTGCTTTTGTCTGCAGGAGAGGGTCCTCCGGATGGTGGTGGGAGGTGGTGGTGGGGGTGGGGGTGGAGAGAGACAGAGACACAGACGGACACTGTTTGGTATTCTCCTTCAGTTCTGTCCATTGGCGTGTACGTCTCACAGCCCAGACATTTTCTCCACTCTGCACTGTTTGAAGGGTATGTGGAGTCAAGGGGGGGCCACTGGGTTGGCTTGGCTCATAGTGGAGGGAGTGAACTGAGCGATTGTGTGGGTGGTATGATGGAAATGGGGAGAGGGAGAGAGAAAGGAAACAAGGAAAAGAAAGAGGGAGGATGGTAGTATAGGAAGCCAGAGATATGATACTGGCAACAGTGGAGTGACGGGATGCATCTTGGAATGTTTTAATTACTGTAACTAAACTAGTCTATAAAAATACTTGAGCCATGCAGACCTGTTATTTTTACTTAGTTGCCTTTAGCAAATGAACTCATAAATATTCTATTGACCTTAAAAAGGCTTGAACAACCAGACAAATACTGTACACATGGAGGAGGGAGGCTTACAAGAGACTAAAGTGCAAACCCTGCAGAGGCGAGAAAAGTCTGTAACTTCCTTTCCTTTGGACTTGAGGCAACCTCTTTCCCCTCTGAGTGGTGCACCTCCCTTTCCTGTTTTTCCTTCTTTTCCATTCCTTCCTTTCATGACCAGAGAAGAACAGCCATTCTAAGTGAGAGCAGCCCAGGCCTTCTCCTACAAAGAGCGCTGTGACTCTGAGCTGCCATCAGTTCTTTACTGCTGCAGTATACTCCAGTGTGTCTGGCTGTTTCTCTCGCTGACTCTGCTGGTCATTATTCATGGCAGTGCTTGCTAAAGTAAGTACTTCTAAGCACTTGCAAACGCAGCTCAATTTCAAGTAAAGTAAATCCACTCATTCACAGCTAAGGTTTGTGTAGCTCAATTAAGCTAAGCTGTATACACCCCAGGTTTTCACACAGGGGTTCAGGAACCGTAAGGAATTTCCTGAAGTGGACACCTGGGGAGCCGAAGCACAATAAAGTTTCTTATTAGGGCCGCAACTAAAGATTTTTTTTTTTTTTAGCGATTATTATTTTCACAATAAATCAATATATTTTTCAGCCTATAAAATGTCTAAAAAATTTAAAAAGTACTCATGACAATTTCCCAGAGCCCCAAGGGACATCTTTAAATTGCTGCTGTCCAAACAGCAGTCCCACAACCACAAAGATTCTACATTTAGCAGCACAGCAGCAAATTCATATATATATGTAAGAAGCTGGAGCTAGCAAAATTTTGACAGCTTTACTTGAAAAATGACTGAAACGAATAGACTGTACAGGGTAGACCATTAACTTAGTTATTTAATTAATTAGTCAATTATAGGGCTGCAGTTAATAGCCCCTTTCACACTGCCTTTTCAAGGCGGGAATAGCTATGGAGAAACAGTTTTGTTCTGCCTCGGATCCACAATTGGAGGTAGTAACAGAGCCGCAACAGAGGCAAGATGACATCTGTTTTTAAGGGTAAGCTGGGAGCGTGGGACAGGGGTGAGACAACTAAACAGATCTGTCACTCATTAATTAAAAGAGAAATGTCCCACACTTCAACCCACAAAGTTACAAGACCAAACAACAGTAATGTGGTAGCAGGTAGTGTCCTCGGCAACTAATATGAGGAAAAAAACTTAATTTATACGTGGAAAAGTTGCTGTCATCCTGTCTGTGCTACCGACTCTTCATCACACTTCTGCATAAAAAACAGCACCTGTCCCCAGCAGTGAGAACCAGGTGGCTCCTGCAGTTGACTGGTGATAATTATCTGATGCAATTTTGAGCAGAAAACTTGAACTCACAATATCTTCGTCACCCTCTACTATTGTGTTGTCGTAATTACAGTCTGGCAACTTTTTAACGTTAGGTCCAATGTGAATAAACAAAGGCAGTGTAATGACAAGCCTTCATCGTCTGAAAAGGGCTAATGATTATTTTCCTTTTTTGATTAACTGAATAATAAAATTGACTGCAAAGTTGTCTGTATTTCTCATTTTAGACCAACAATCCAAAAAGGATATATCGGTCAGGCTCTAGAATATCTGGAAAAGTCTGAGAAAGGGATTGTGGGAAAGGGTGTTACAAATACAGCATCACTTCATCATGGGTCTCACAGCTAACATTTCCCCATAGTGCAGTAACAGTGCAGTGCAGGTTACTATCCTGGTCAGCCCCTCAGGAATGCCTGAGAAGCTTGGCCCATTTTAGTCACGCACCACAGTGTCTGCCATGCATCACCTTCTCCTGCCAACTGATAGCGCTTTGGAAAGCCCATAAAACACTGGGATGCCGTTAGTCACAACTCAGGTGTTTGTGACAAGTGGACAGGTGTTGAGGAGTAAAGTGTTCCTGTATACATGCTTGTGTCAGAGTAGGAGAGGCAGGAAGAACATTAGAGCCACATAAACTACTTTAGTGTAAGAGAATAAGCAGTGCTACTCTGTCTTGCTGTTGTCAGGAAACTGTCTGGAATTTTTCTTTATTTTTAGCTATCCCCATGGACAAATACATGAGAGCAATGTGGTTGCTGTGCAAACATTTTAATAGTCCTCATCCTCTCCTTCCAGACATTAACAGTTTTGATTCATATCTCTGTCGCTGCCAGAGTATTCAGCTGTTTATGAAAGTCTACTTTTCAAACCTCATCAACCAAACTGAATGTATTATTTATAGTGATGTAACAATGAAACAAACAAGAGACAGTTTTCTCGGCATTATCTTGCTGTGTTAAAAGGGCATGTGAATACATTTCTGAAGTTTCTCTCAAAACCACAAATTTCAACCACATTATGGTGCTATGGGAAATGTGAGGGAATCACCAAGGTCAGTAGGATTCATCCTCTGGGGACTATGACCATCCGGCAAAATTTCACAACAATCAATCCACTAACTGAGATATTTCTAAGTGGTAGACTGTGTCTTGATCATGAAGGTTCATTTTTGACCTTTGAAATGGTTCTTTTTAAAAAACATTTTTTGTGAAGCTATACAATACTTGGCTCATAGATAAACGTTGTTGTTCAGTGTTTCTGAACTTTATACATACTTATAAAATGTTGTTATAGTGCCCCACCAAACCAGACCCAACCAAAACCACTGTGAGATGCTGACAAGTTGTATTTCTGACTTCTGAACATTGAGCTTCGGAGCACCACTTGAAGGCAGCATAACATCCTGCTCTTAGCCCTTTCTTGGACTGCTCCCTGTCTTCTGCTATATTTTACTGTAGTTTTTACTAAACATTCCTCTACACAGCTGCTAAGCGTCATAGGATTGAAGTAAACATGGTTATTTTTCTAACTTGACACCTCGCTGGCGTTTTATAGAAATAGTTTTCATTTGAATGATTCCTTGGAGCTGACGTAGAGACCACAGCAAAAGTGAAAAGAAAATATCTGTGTATGGTTTTGTTATAAGAGGAATGTGAGCTTGAATTTTTGTCTTTGTACAAGCTTGGTTTTCACTGAAATCAGTTGTTTGATGTACATGCACACCATGCATCATAAACTCTCAACTCAGAACAACGTCTTTTATTTTCGGTCATCACTTAAATATTTTGTGTTACAGTTATTCTCTTGAAAGACTGTTAGCTTCAGGGATGATGTAATAATGGCAGCGCCAGGTTAAATGTGGGTTAGGGTTATGGCACATACTGTACACATACATGCCATCTACAGAAGTGGAGAGTTAAGCCAGCTGATCTAATCTGGGGGGCTGTAGACAGGCTGTCTGCCCTTCTGTGTCTATATAAGCGGACGAACACACACACACACAAACAAGCACTCAGGAATGCATCACTCAACACTGCGCACACTGAACGTCAGAGCTTCGTTTTCCACAGTGTAAGGGAATGCAGTCTTTTAATGTACCCTCTATGAATAGCGGGCAGCACTCACTGGTCTATAAAGCTAAAAGAAAGTTTTGTCACTTTATCACTGTCTATCTCGCTCTAATTTTAATCTCATGCTTCAGTATCCACTGTGGTAGACATTAGCTACTGTGGAGATTCCCATAGAAATGACTCCCATGAGTTTGTGATTTATGGTCAAGCCAGATACTTGCAGTACATTCCACATGTTAATTCGATTCGGCACATGCTGATCCCTTTGCTGGCTACTGCACCTTAATACAACTTCGGGCCAGTGGTTCTCTGTCTCTCTGCAGGAGCCTTTCCAGCTGTTTCTCATTAGAACTGCCAATAAGAGGTGGTGAGAATCCTGAAAGTGTCAATGCTAGCTAAATCTTTTGAGACAGCAGCAGTGATGTGTTATTATTATTAATGAAAGTGAGGGGTCACTGAAAATCCTAACTTACAGTAAAGCAGTGTTTCCCCTATATGCACCTAGCAGTGGCGCACCTCTGCTGTTGAAACATGACCCCCGCTGCTGAACTTTTGTTTATTTATTTTTTTTAACTGGATGAGAATAGAAGAGGAGGAGGAGGGAGAAAGAGCAAAACAGGAGAGGAATAGTTGATAGGGCTGTGTTTTATTTCGGTGGGCCAATATTATTTTTAAGGGTACTTCCAGTCAGGATTTTTGAGGCCAATTACTGATCACTGTCAGCAGTATCACCAATGAAATCAAAAGGACATTTCTTTACTTAAATGTCATCTATAGTTTGTTATTAGTGGCATAGTAAAATCACCATTAAAATGTAGAGGAAATTATATTTAAATTAATTTCTCATCAATTTACAGTAATAGGTTTAAAACAAAATAAAAGGTTATCTGTAGACTGTATACAAAATAAAGAGTGAGTTAATAGGACACAGAATTTTTCTCAAACGTTGAGTCTCAGTCTTTGTACTGAGATCGTTGTGCCCTGCAGCCACTACTCCACCACCTGGTCACTGCTTGTACCTGGTTACTTTAGATTGATAAAATGTACACAGATACAAAGCGTCTGTGTCTCCAAACTCAAAGTAGGCCTACTTTTAACTCCAAACTGTAAACAGCTAAAGTGGGTGTCACACAGTAACGTTACATCCAAAACACAGTCATTTGATAGTAATATGTGGGGAACTACAGCTTGATGGAGTGCTCATTAGCAGAGTTACAGCACTACTTTTGGTGTCCAACTCAGGAATTCATGTAGTTGTGCCCTCCAAAGTTGATATTACATTTTCACTCCTGCAGGTTTGAATTTTCAGATGAGTTAAAAAAGACTGGCTTATCACACATCATACATACTTTACTGCACAGTTTGCAAACGTACAAAAAGTTTGGCTATAGGGATGGCAATATCGCTTGGTTGGTCTTTGGAAGAATGGAATACCTCTGCAACTACTGGATGGAGTTGGATGACATTTTGCGCAGACATTCACCATGGTCCCCAGGTGTGGTATCCTCATGACTTTTGTGATCTCCTAACTTTTTTACCTAGCATTACCTTAAAATATTGCATTATGAGCTTGAATTGACAATATGAGCTTGAATGGATTGACATTACAGGCGTTGCAAAATTCTGGCAATATTCAAGCCACATTGAATGATTTCACTAGACTGAATGTTAAGTGATAGATTATGCCTGATTCAACAGATAAACAGTAAAGCAACATAAAACACGGCAAAACGTACAGCTTCCATGTTTGAAGTCGGGTCGCTCTTTTCTTGAGCTTGTATAGTTACTGGCCCTCATTGTTTGATGAGTTCAGAGTGATATTCACTCATCTCTAACGTTAGCACTGTACCAACCTCGTCTTGTTCAAAACTATCCTGGTCTGTGCAGCTTGTTGACATGCTGGGGACACATATTTTGTAAGAAAACCATGAAAAAGTGTATTTTGCATATTATGGGACCTTTAATGAGATGCTGGCAAATTATCTAATTATGTAATGGAAGAGTCTCTTGCTAAATGCTGTTCATGGTTAAAGTTTAATTAAATGGGCATACTTCTACACCTAGTATTGCCTTTTATGATTATTTCTGCTAAAATAAGTTCAATATTAAAAGGTACCACATTTAAAGTGATATTGTACAAAAATGTAAAACTTCCCTGAGTTTAACTTTCCTTAGAAATGTTCCAGGATTTTCAATGACATTTCCTTCAGCCTCAGATGTAATTTTTGTTAATTGCTAATTCAAACATGTTGCTAATGTGTGCTAATTAACATGCAAAACCAAAATGGTGAACTTGGCAAACATTATACCTGCAAAACATCAGCATGGTAGCATTGCCATTGTTAGCAATATCACAAGCTTTTGCTCACAGCACCATGATCCTTAAGTTTATTCCAACAGACCACTAGCATGACACTCACAAATCAACCATTAAGTGAACAGAAAGGCTCTTCAGTCCTTTAGCATTTGTAAGTCATGCGCTTTGCAATTAAGGACAAAATACATCAATATGGCTGACCTAAGAGCCTGCACATGGACAAGAGATCAATATGTATGACAAGAGAGGGTTTGACTCAAGGGAACTGATGTTGTTTACAGTAAAAAGGCTTGTGGGGGAAAAGGAGACTGCAGTCCAAGCCAGAAGCTAATCTGTGATCATGTGTGTATGTCTGTATGTGAATATGTGTATACATGATTGTGTGTGAACGCAGTCTGAATTAGCTGCCTGTTACCCTTTGACCGACTAAGAATAGCCAAGCCCCTGTCACTGGATAATTTATTATCTATAATTACAACGAAACAGATTAAATCTTCAGTCATCTTTCACTCCTGGACCCTTTTGTCCAGGAAATTATGAGTTCAAGCATTCAGGCTATCAAGCACAACAGCTATTACTGTTAACAAAGAGATGGTCACAAATGGCTTATTGCCTCTCAGAACAACAGTAGCTCTTTGACAGGAACACATCACATATGAATGATGTTTTCTTATATGTGTTTTCAGATGGACCTGAAGCTGCTCCTGATATCTACATTGTTAGGAGTCGTTTGTTACAGTAATGCTCAGAAAGGTAAGATTTTTTCAGTCGCATCTCACTTTTTAAACAAGATTGGCTTTTTTCATTATTTTGTCACATGATATAATTTTGTTGATGTCAGCGTGCATAGTAAACATACACTTCATAATGATGACTACCTCCGCAGAGAGAGAGGCCAACTGCTCTATCTTACTGATGTCATCGACCATCCACCTTAGCATCAGGGAGCATAGAGGATAATGGAAAAGACTGGAAAGAATATTCTGTCTCTGTCTCCAATTACCATCGAGCCATGCAGTGTTCCAGATGAACTGATGTGTAAACACGGGGGGCTTAACTGGCTGCTTACTTTGCAGGGACTGAGCTGCACCCCTGCTTTCTCTGACTCTGCCTCCTCTTCTCCTCTCTCTTTGTTTCCTATCCAGAGGGGAATGAGTGCATCAATGCCAACGCCAAATACTGCGGGGAGTGCATCCAGGCTGGAGCCAAATGTGGCTGGTGTAAAGACCCAGTATGTGAATCCAAGCTGTCAGCTATAATCACTGCTGAGAAATGCAGTTTGATGCTATTATTACGCCATTAGTCATATAGTGATAGTACATATAGTTTTAGATCGTTCCCAGTTTAGGACTGCAGCTGAAAGTAATCAGTTCATTGTTTAGTCTATGAAATATAATACTGAAAAGCAGCCAACACAGTTTCACAGCCCGAGGTGTCTTTAAATTCCAAAACCAAGATATATTTTATTTACAACAACATAGCAGAAAAGCAGGAAATCCTCATCAGAAACTGAAAGGATTAGTTGATTCATTGATGAATTGCAACCAACATAAAACACATCTGCAACTATTCCTGATAATCTACTAATCGTTCAGGTCCATTTTCAAACATTAGATTATCTAGCTTTTCAAATGTGGTTTGTTTTTTGGCCTTTTATTTGAATTCTTTTTGTATAATATTTGGGTTTTTAGCAGTTGGTTGGACAAAACAAGTTATTTAAGATACAATACCCTGGGCTCTGAGAAGTTACAAGAGGCATTTGAAATGTAATATATATATATATATATATTTGTCCAGTTATATACATCCAGCCTGGCCTGTCTGTATTTAAAGTTCCAGTGTGAAGGATGAAGGAGATATATGGGCAGAAATGGGTTATAACATTCATAATTACATTTTCACTAATTTATAATCAACTGAAACTGAAACTGAAAGAATTGTAATGTTTTCGTTACCTTAGAATGAGCCTTTTATAGCTCTAGAGGGAGCAAGTCCTCTTCCACAGAATCCGCCTTGTTTCTATAATAGCCCAGAATGGATGAACCATACACTGGTGGGAGGTATTTCAATGGCTGTAATCTGGACCCTCACTTCTAGATACCACCAAACCCCGCACACTGCACCTTTAAAGGGGTATTGCTGCAATTTGTATCATACTTTCATTAAGTTGCGGTCCTTCAAGAGACATATTTATAAAATAATGGTCTAAAATCAAAACAGCAGAAGACAAGCTGTCCTGACTTTTTGTTCCCAGCATAGTTAAAAGTTACACTTAAATAATGCAACATTAATAGTGTCTTTTATTAGATCCTCTATGCATGTTAATCACCCAGGTCTTGCCCACAATGCCCACAGTTTGTATCACAGACTTTCCGTTTTAAATTTGTACTCTTCAAACCTAAGCCAAGATAAGTCTGAGCAAGCACCCTGTGATGAGAGCTCCCCCAGAGCCACAAATACAAAATACAATGCAACAGCTTTCTCAGAGTGGTTCACCTTATGACATAAACTGATTTTCACTTCTAAAATTGATGGACTGTCCCTTTAATTTTCCTTGTGCTGCCTCTCTTAGAGCTTCCTGAAGCAGGGTGAGACTGTGTCAACCCGCTGTGACGAGCTGCAGTCTCTGATAAAAAGGGGCTGCAGCGATGGAATGATTGAAAACCCACGCGGAGAACAGAAAACCCTTCAAAACAAACTAGTGACAAATCGCAGAAAAGGAGCCGATAAACTGAAGCCGGAGGACATCACTCAGATCCAGCCCCAGAAACTCAGCCTCACCCTCCGATCTGGTCAGAATACATTTTGATTAAGCTTTTTCTGAAGCTCTTTTCACCTTCTTTTGAATTAGATTGGATATTTACTACTGTGACACTTCTGTTACGCTTCATGTAGGTGAGCCCCAGTCTTTCAATTTGACGTTCAAACGAGCTGAGGATTATCCCATCGACCTGTACTACTTGATGGACCTGTCCTACTCCATGAAGGACGATCTGGAGAACGTCAAGAACCTGGGAACCAGTCTGATGCTGGAGATGTCAAAGATCACCTCTGACTTCAGGATAGGTAAGGATTTTCATTATGGAGTGTGGTCACATTTAACAGTTGCAAGATGATGCATAAAGGAGCTGAAAACTAAAACATGGCAAACAATGCGCTTTCAAAGCTTTTGGGGGATCTTTCCCAGTCACCAGCTCATTTGAAGTAGCTCAGAGGATTTCAAACTGCGCCGAGGCAAAGATGCATTGTGAGATGAAAAGGACTGGCACATTGTAGTGTTCTAAAGACAACAGGAAGTTAGTTTTGCAATTTATTCCCCTCACCAACACTGTCAGTGGTCACAGCAGAAGCATTGCCTGTCAAATCTGAACACATGATACACACATTTTTATAGTATCCAACACACATTTTTATAGTATCCAAAAATGAGCTCCTTATAACTCCAGAAGTTGCCTGAGACTCATCAAGTTTTGAAGTTTTCCTCAGTATAAGAGTAATTCAGTGATAGTTGTGTTTACGCCCATGGGTACATTGCAAACAGGAACTGCTAATAACTAATTCGACATACTTTGAAAGGTCCCAATTTGCCAACATTATCGCACAGTCACAACTGAATTCATGGCAACATTACACTTTCTGTTTGTGTTTACATCCCCCAAAGCCCTCAAATTATGGGAACCGTTGTTCCAAAACTTAAAGAATGATTATCCCCAGTTTATATGTTTTTGACATCACTAAGGCTCAAAGTATCCTATCAGCATGGGCCATTGACATTTATGTTAAAAATGTCTGTATGTATGCATATAACATCAGACTTTGGACACCCTGAAGTAGACAGACTGACTTGTATTTTCAGGTGTCCTGTTGTGGGTGTTAAATGCCACCCAAGTTTGAATGACCTTTTTGTGACCTGCACAAACAAACCAAGAAGTAAACAGTACAGAAATCAGTGACCTCCTTTGAATTCATTTGGTGTCAGCTTACCCTTCAACTAGAGCACCCTGTCTTAAGCCAACATCTTGTTAAGCCTTTACCCAGATCACCTTTAGCTTAAGTTGTGTAAGATGAAGTTCTGAATCCGACTGTCTTTCAAAGGCTTTGGTTCCTTTGTGGAAAAGACAGTCATGCCATACATCAGCACCACCCCAGCCAAGCTGCTGAACCCGTGCACAGGCGACCAGAACTGCACCAGCCCATTTAGCTACAAGAACGTCCTGAGGCTGACCAGTGACGGCAAGAAGTTCAACACCTTGGTGGGTCAGCAGCACATCTCTGGAAACCTGGACTCTCCTGAGGGGGGCTTTGATGCCATTATGCAAGTGGCTGTGTGTGGGGTAAGCAAACAAACAAAAAAGAGCTCTGCAGTGATCCTGAGTGAAATAATCATACTCAGGTTCTCAATTTAAATGTTAACAAGGAGATTTTTGAGATGCAGCAAAAATGAAAAGTGAATGTGTCACATTCTGCTCAAATTCTCCCTCAGCTTGTGTGTTGTTGACTGGTTTTACTTCTTCGCTTTTCAGGACCAAATTGGTTGGAGGAATGTGACTCGTCTGCTGGTGTTCTCCACTGATGCTGGCTTTCACTTTGCTGGTGATGGCAAGCTGGGCGGCATCGTTCTGCCCAATGATGGAAAATGTCACTTGGAGAACAATGTGTATACAATGAGCCACTACTATGTAAGTAGCTCAGTGTTAGTGGGTCTGTTTTGAATGTCTCATTTAGATCAAATTTGGTCGTCTTGACTGTTTGTTACACTGCGTATCTCTCTTTTCTGTTTCAAAGGATTACCCCTCCATTGCTCACCTGGTTCAGAAGCTGAGCGACAACAACATTCAGACCATCTTCGCCGTCACAGAGGAGTTCCAGCCTGTTTACCAAGTGAGTTCGCTTTCAGTCTCCGGACTTTTCTTTATCTGACATCTCTTTAATCCCTTTCTTTTGGCGCATACTCTTCCTCATTCCTTTTGAGTGCATGTGTGCGGTTGGAAGATGACCAGTGTGTAAAAATATCCTCCTGGGCTGATACATGTGGTGCGAGTTATGGTAGCTCTGATTGTTTCCTTCTGCCATGCTGCTGCTGCTTTTCAGGCCGGTTCAGCCCAGTCCCATCTGAGTTTGATAAAAGCTCATTATGTAGCGTCACAGTAGCTTCAGTATGCTTCAAAGCAATAACGATTACATAATTTCATGGTTAAAATCAATGTTGTATCCATCTTAACCTGGAATTCAATGTTTACATGTAGAGTTCATAGAAATGTATTATTGTTGCAGTGTTGTTGCTAATAGAGATTAGAAGATTACCAAAATTTTGATAAAACTTTATTCTAAACTTTTCCTCTGTCCTCAGGAGCTGAAAAATCTCATCCCAAAGTCTGCAGTGGGCACTCTGTCTGCCAACTCAAGCAACGTCATCAACCTTATTATAGATGCTTATAATGTAAGTCCACTACTGAGATTGTTGACTGTCAGATTCAGTTATCATTTACTCACATGAACCACGTTAAAGCATTGAACATTGTGACCGAGCTCAAAACTTTTTCCACGCACAAATTCTCATTTTATTCTCAGCTTAGCCTTTGTGTATTGTACGCTGTCAAAACAAAGCTACCAGATGACATTCCAGTGCAGGAAATAGCAACATTAATTTTGTTATCTCTTGGTTTTTGGCAGTCTCTCTCGTCTGAGGTTATTCTGGAGAACAGCAAGCTTCCAGAGGGATTGACCATTGCTTACATATCTCGCTGTAAGAATGGAGTGGTCAGTGAGGGCGAGAATGGACGGAAGTGCTCCAACATCTCCATCGGAGATGAGGTGAGAATTAGAAAAGCTTTTTTTAGTTGTATTTCACCAGGAAATAATTGAACCTGCCCACCATACAGGTCATTAAAGTTTCCCTCCAGTCAAAAATGTGTTTTCCTCCTTGTTCCTACAGTTGAAGTTCCTACAGCTTCTCTGTGTATAATGACTTATGTTCAGAGTTTGACACTAGAAGACTGTTATCACATTCATTGGTCAATGTCTACATGTTCTCTGTGCTCAGAAAATGATGAGTAAGAGTGAATATGCATTTTTTAAATTTTATTTTACATGACGACTGGGATTTTTAAATATGGTAAGTCTAACTTTTGTTTTGCAAAAACCATGTCAGACACATTTTTTGTCTCATCTGTTTGTCTTAATACGTCTGTGGAGAGGATTTCTAAGAGACTGAAAATGTCAAATTAATTGGATATCATTAAAAGGATTACACACATTTACTGTATGTCAGTGGCAATGAATGTATCTCATAGTATCTTGTAAAAAAGGTCTCTTAGTGCATTTTGTACTGGCCATATTTAGTCACTGAACTTTAAGTTATCTCATAGATTGCTGGTTTTTACATTTTTTTTTGTTTTTTTTTATTTCTTTACTTCATAAACTCAATTTTAAGAAACATTATATATTTTGAAAAGTTTGAAATTTTAACTTTGTTACACCTGAAGATCCCATGTTTTTGACTAGATTTTGATCCTCTTCACCATTGTCTCAGACATACATTTGTGTGCACGGGCTTTGCAGGAAACAAATTGCCACAAAGTCATGATAGCTTATATCTTGCTGGAAACCAATGAAATAACCCATTAGAGGACAGCTTGTAAGTGTCAGAAGTTCAGTACGTTCACATATATTGACCTTTAGCTATCTAACATGGCACATGAAGTTCATGAAGTGAGCATTAAGTAGTAATATGAAAATAAGTTCATTACTTACAAAATCAAATAAATAAATAGGATCAAAATAAAAAAAGGTTAATACTAGGTAATAAATTATTGTTCAAAAGTGAACAGATGTACCCTCAAGCTAAATATTAGTAAAAAATTATCATGTGTGGTATAAAATTCTTATCGTTTGCCCTCAGAATATACAATATTAGACAAAAGATACCGGATACAAGCATCATTTATTATGCATAGGGCATTGAAAAGTATCCCTGCACATCTGTTTGCATGATACATTTCCATCCAAAGCCATCAGTCTTTTATCTCTGTCAGGCCTAAATTGAAATATGTGTCCAATTCAGATACTGAAAATCTAAATCCACAGAGTACGTCAGCAAAGCATTGATCATAGACCCTGACATACTTTTGCATTATTCATTAAATCGGTGACAAACAGAAAATGAGCTGTCTGACCTTAAACCAGACGTTTCTTTCATTTGTTCTCTCTGGATGAAACCATCATTATTAAAATACAGAGCTCTAGCCGGATCACTACAAGTTCATAGCTAATTCTGCACAAAGATTTTCTGGAAGATTTAATATCTCCTGTTCATTGTTTTTTTGTTCAACCTGTAAGCTCTCAGTCATTATGGCTCATTTTCTACCCTTAGCCTGCATGCATGTCACACAATGACATCATGTGAAAACTTGCTTGATTGACCTTTACAGCTATTTTGTTGTATGATTTTACAGACGTGCAGGCAGTATTTTGCTCTCTGACCCAGGCTTTCTCCTTTATCCCTTCACTCCAAGGTCACATTCAGCATCAGCGTGACATCCAAGGGCTGTCCGAAACAAGGCAAATCTGAGACCATCAAGATCAAGCCCCTGGGATTCACAGAGGAGGTGGAGATTACCCTCAACTTCATCTGTGAGTGTGACTGCCAAATGGAGGGTATCAAGAACAGTAAGCTTTGCCACTTTGGAAACGGGACCTATGAGTGTGGAGCCTGCAAGTAAGTCTGCCAGCATTTTCACAGTCAGTAACTGTATCACCCATTCGACATAGAAAAATATCCAAAACCTTCAAGTCTCATATTGAGTGCTAAATGGATTTCTGTTTTAGTATTTAAGAAATGCTTCAGAATCAAAACTTTTCACTTGTCTCAGGTGTAATGAAGGACGTGTGGGCAGACAGTGCGAATGCAGCAGCAACGATGTGGCCACAGAGGACATGGACCGCACCTGCCGTAAAGACAACGGTACGGACATCTGCAGCAACAACGGAGACTGTGTGTGCGGCACATGTGAGTGCAAGAAGAGAGACAACCCTGAGGAGAGGTACAGTGGACAGTACTGCGATTGTGACAACTTCAACTGTGACCGCTCCGGAAACAAACTGTGTGGAGGTAGGCATGACAGCGCTGCTCTCTAATTTTTGAAGAGCTCGGCAAATGAACACTATTCAATGAAGTTAAACAACAGAAGGAGAAAGAGCTTATTAAAGCTTTCATACTCAACCTCATACTGCATTTTCTTTCTTTAGGGCATGGTCACTGTGACTGCAGACTGTGTGTCTGTGAGCCCATGTGGACCGGAAGCGCCTGTGATTGTTCTCTGGACAATAGCACGTGTATGGCCAGCAACAAGCAGCTCTGTAACGGCCGAGGATTGTGTGAATGTGGCACATGCAAGTGTACTGACGCCAAATTCCAGGGTCCCACCTGTGAGACTTGTCCTACCTGTCCTGGAGTCTGTATTGAACAAAAGTAAGTGTATATATACTCAAATCTAAAGAATAGGTTCAGATTTGTGAAGTCTATCCTGATAAAATACATATTTTCTTGTATGTACCTTGACCAAGTATTTGTTGCTGTAATCCTCCTCTACATGAAGTAATACCTTTGTTTAGCAACTATACCATAAGAAATGGATGAGAAGATCCAAAGGTCCATTTGGCTAACCTGAGGCTTCATCATTTTGAATTAGCTTAATCGAGTGGGTATCTTCTAAAGTTATAGGTCTGTTAAACACAAAATTCACTCTTTGTGTTTCCCCGGTTGGTGTTTCCTTCCTGAGACAGGAGGGTACTGTTATTACCAGAAGTTTGTCGCTGAGACACAATAGCAGTAATACACCTACACGTGATGACACGTCAAAAATACCCACTTGATTTGGTATAAGGCTGCTAAATCCTCATATTAGCTTTGACCGAAGTTATGATGTGTTTATGGATGAAACCAGGAGTGTGGCTTATATCATTCCCATCTCCCACGGTACAGTGTAGTCACGCTACAAAGGTACTGCACTGCCTTGCTGTCAATACATACGGAGCGGAGGAATGATAACTGCAAGTTATAACTCTTTTAATGTACAGTATATGTGGTATTTTAGCATTGCACAGACATACAGTTCACACTGGACAAAAAAAACACAAAAGTATCGTAACACACAAGACAACAGTGAAAATAAGAATATTTTTTTTATAACCATGTAACCCTTTAATAATGGAGCAAATCTAACTGCTCATTACTAACACCAACACCCTGTTCCCTCCAGAGAGTGTGTCCAGTGCCGGGCGTTTGGCACTGGTGAGAAGAAGGACACATGCGAAAAAGAGTGCAGCTACTTTAACCTGATCAAAGTGAAGGACAGGGACAAGCTGCCCCAGCCCAATGACGCCTCTTACCCTTTGATGCACTGCAAGGAGAGGGACGCCAACGACTGCTGGTTCTACTACACCTATGCCGTCAACAACAACACAGAGAAGGAGGTCCATGTAGTCGACACGCTGGGTAAGCAGAAGGCTGGGCTAACATGGACCAGGGTGTGGAATGTTTCTCTTACAGAGGAACCTAATTACAGGGGCTGTGGCGGCTGGGCTGCAAAAATAGGTCATTTGTTTATGCACATACTGCTGTGTTATGGGATGTTTTTCCCATGGTCTTGTTATTTTTGCGCTGTTTGTTCAAGCTGCCTCAACACTTTGCTAAACCCTTCCTTGTTTCAGACTGCCCCTCCGGCCCTGACATCATCCCCATCGTGGCAGGCGTGGTCGCCGGCATCGTTCTGATTGGTTTAGCCCTGCTGCTCATCTGGAAGCTGCTGATGATTATCCACGACAGAAGGGAGTTCGCCAAGTTTGAGAAGGAGAAGATGAACGCCAAATGGGATACGGTGAGTGTTTGGAACTCTGACAAGCTCTATGAAAGAGGAGCAGGGTAAATATTTTTGATTTTTGGCAGTGGTTTGGTTGAGTAATGTAAATGTGGAAAGCAGGTGTTGTTTGGCTGCTCTGCAAAGCCAGCAGCTGTCAGGGAATTAACTTGCTAAGACCGTTTGTTATTCTTAGCAGCAGACGAGATTCGCAGACTTATTGATATCGTTACAAAATGTCTCGCTCACATTCTGTTCAGTCCCACAACTGCAGGAACAGATTGAATGTGTTGCTTTTGAATGCCGCTCAAAATAAAGAGGAAAAATGTCAGAGCCTGAGTGGACTTTTTTGGAAATGTTATGCACTCCGAGCATAGCTGGACTTTTTCCGGGCAGTGGCCACCGCTCCTCCCCTACCTGCTTCCTCCCCCTTAGCATCATCATCAGTATCAATATGACACAGTTCTCCACGTGCAGTAATATGCCTCCACCTAGTGGCTGAACTGTGTCATACCGACAGTGCATGTAGGTTTGATGATGCAGATGTTTGTGATCTGTGTGTTCCTTTTTAAGGGTCTTTCTTATTACCATGGGCAGGGCAACCTATGGCTCCAGACCCCTGTAATTTGGAGAAATGAGAGGCTGTCAATGAAACTCTGAGTGACCTGGGTTTCCTGAAACGATAACAAGGCAAAGCAACTACAAGGAATTTCAAATATACTGCACAAGCTACTTCTTATGGTTGTAACCACATCATCCTGATCTGTGGCCTCTACAGAGTACTTAATTTGTTTGGATCTTTAATTGGATCTCAATTTAATCAAGTGTCACAAAATCTGGAAGAGCTGGCCCATGTTTAGTTTATACGAAATGTGGCAATGTTTCCTTATAAAGATAAACATCTGCTGCATATCCACATTTCTTCACAAGGGCAGGACAGAGAATAATATATGGGTTTAAATGTTTGCAAAAGCACAGAGCCACCTTGAGCAGATTACTAAGTGGGACCCCAAAGCTAAAGTCTTGTTTGAAAGTCACAGAGTAATTCTTACCAAGTCTGATCTAATATTAGCTTCCTAATGTTGTATATGCATTTGTATTACATCACACAGCTACACAGCCTACATAGGCTTCGGTGAAGCCACATCAAATTGAATACAACTACTTAAAGATGTTTGACAACAGAATATTTATGTTTCAAGAACATCTTTATCATAGGTTTGCTTTCCTGGAGTTTGCATGAAGTTATATATACTTTTTCATGCTTTTGTTTCTTTCTCCCTGTCTGTGAGGGAGATGTGTGTGTTATAGTAGGAAAAAACTCTTGAAGCTCAGGATCTGTTTGTAAACAACAGCATGCATTTATTTTTTTATTTTTTACTTGAACACAAGTGGTGTGTAGAGTTTTCTGGTAGGTAGGCTCTAGGGGGGCCTGATAGAAATGATTTCAATAAAAAACATGTCCTTTATTATGAAATGCACAAAATCCACACTTTAATCAACAATGAACTGTGGGGCTGTTATCCAGATTTTATCTTCTTCTTTTATCTTCTGTTTATCACATAGAGAGCCGAAGTCACACAAATGTGTATGGTAGTGAAAGGCAAGAGACAAATCATTTTTTGATCCCGTTTGATTTGTGCCATGAATTACACATCTGATGTTTGTCAATGAAAAGAATATGTTTCAAACAGAAAAAGTCACAGTTGGTCATGAAATTAGTCAAGTATAAAACTGTGAAAGTTTGTAAGAACCCAACAGTTGTGTAAGTGATGTTGTCTCATTTAACGCTCATGAAAGCCCGTAACCAAACCTTGTGGAGCCGGTCCTGTTTATTAGCTGGCTGACAGAACTGATTAACTCTCCTTTCTCATAAGTACAGCTGTCAATTTGACCAGACTTGTTGTGATTTTCCCCTTTTTTATTACTTTTTATTTACTGAGGTGGCAGCCATTTTGGTGTTGGAGACATATTAGCAAGACTATGTAGCTCTCTGAGCGCTTTTACACAAAACTAAGTGGCACTTTACTATTTTTACGACTTACTAACTGATTTGCAAGTTATCTTTGAAATTGACAAATATCATGTGTAACTCACATGAAAAATGTACTAAAATGTACTTGTCTCTTGCCATTGACTATTATATATACTTCACCTCTCTATTGTCTTGCTTTCATCGCTCCCAGTGGACCTAATTCATGTTTTTCTCCCTTCATACTGCCTTTTTATTCTTTATTTTCCCTGTGTTCTATGTTTTCCTGCTGAACTCTATTCTATCCTCATTTTCCACCTGTAGCAAGAAAATCCCATATACAAGAGTCCTATCAATCAGTTCCAGAACCCAAACTATGGACGTAAAGCTGCTGTCCTTTAAGTTTGTATTTCTTTTCCTTTCAACCTCACTTTCCTGCATGTGCTGTTTATGTATGTATGTCTTGATTTCACCCAGTTGCTACTTTTTTTCTAATTTCACCTGTTCTCTAAAACTTTCAAGTAAACGTATAGACAAGTGGAACCTGGAACAGTAGTATTACCTCCATAGTTAGTTAAAAGGAGTGCATGAGTGTGCTGTGACAGTCAATACAGCTGAACAATCACAAAACCTGTTCAGTGTTTAAGGATATCAAGTGGCTTCAGGGCACAATCCTTGTCTGGTAAGTATGTGTTGAAATGTGATGCCTAATTTGTACCTGCGGATATTTGGTATTTTGTCAAAAAAGCATGGCGGTGTGCTCAGTAACCTAGTTTTATGTGTGATTTTGGTGAATCTAACAACAAAATTGCATATTGCTTCCCTGAGTAATTATATATATTTTTTTCTTTGCTTTCCAGGGTGAAAATCCCATCTACAAAAGTGCTGTCACCACTGTGGTCAATCCCAAATATGAAGGAAAATGATGGCGTCGTAGTTTTCAATGAACTCTGCTATCAAGTATCAGACAGCTGCAGTATTTGGATTTGGGGTCGGAGGAGAACTTTATGTCATTTCTTCTTGTCGCTTTACAATTATAATGTACCACACGGTCACCGCATCCATATTTTTACTAACACTTATGATTTATATGCATTTTTGGTGTACAGTATAAAGAATGTGTATATACTTTTAAGTTGTGTATTTGCAGAAATGATGACAGGAAGGTGCTTTTGTTTCCCTGCCACAGGACTGGTTATGGGTGGAGGATTTAGCTTTTTGAACAACACGATGTGGACACTATGGGTATGCAAAATATATGTATAAGAGCTTCTGTTTGCTTCTCGGACACGTCTTTGTCTTTCACTCCCTCTTCTCGTCTCTCTGTGCACTGACTTCCTGCGTGTTCCTGTGTGTTCCTGACAGGACCTGAGTTTAGTATGTAAATTCTCAGCCATAGCAACACATTGTGTCGATGTGTGTGTGTGTATATATATTGAAAACAACTGCAATAGGAAGTATTGAATAATATTTAGCATTCAACTTAGATTGGACAGTTATGTTGAATCACAGTGATTGTAAATGTTTTGAGCTGCAGCTTTGAAACTTCCAGTGTTTAAGATTTTATTGCACTCCTATCAAGTACCAGAGGAGTAAACACACAAGATAATGAATAATATCAACCATTATTATTTGAATGGTTGATATGCTATCACAAAGGGACTGTATACCACTTGTAATAAATTATGAAATTGTGGCAATGTTGAACAATTGAAGGATTTGTATAGTTATGATACAAGTTGCAATTGACTAATGAAATAATGTTGTATTTGCGAACTGCAGTAACTTTTTGACTCATTCTCAGGTCCTATTCCTGTGTTTGTCAAGTACGCCAAAAAATATGTTTTCTGTTGTTCAGTAAACTCACTTGTGTAAGTCAGTTTTGTTAGTTACATTTTTGTTAGATTGTAAGACTGAGACAAGAGTATTTTGCTCAGAATCACCTCTAAAAATGCTTTCACACCCAAATGCCTCTGAAATACAACAAACAAGCATTTACAGTATTGTTTTCAAAGTGCCTTTTATTTCAATACCATGTTCTCTCCCAATGCTGTTCATGGGTTATTTATTAAATAAAGTACAAAATCTGTCTGACTTTTTATGTGTGACTAACTAGGATTATACGATAACACATTTGTGTTCAAAAAAATATTATTTAAATTATTATAGGGCTTTGTTCTTAATACACTGCTCATTTTTACTTAAAAAATGGAGCATAGGGGTGCCACAGTAGCTCAGTTGGTAGAGCGCGCATCCCATGTACAGCGACTGCATCCTTGCTGCAGCGGCCCAGGGTTTGAGTCCAACCTGCAGCCCTTTGCTGTATGGCATCCCCCTTCTCTCTCATCCCGTTTCCTGTCACTTCTCAAGCTCTACTAGCCATGAACGGCCAAAAACACTTAAAAAAATGGAGCCTTACATGGGTGGTGTTTTTCCTACTAAAAGGTTTATTGATAGAGCTCATTTAGAGGGGGTGGGGTATTGTGCTGTACTCATTTGAGTGCAAGCTTGCTGAAAGAAATGCCAGTCAAAACAATGACAAAGGTGGAGCCAATTTGTAACATACATCAGCCTGTTATATTTGAGTTGAATTTATAAAGAAAAAAGAAACATGGTATGGTTTTACTGGGATAGCAGTCATATAAACACTGGTCCTTTTAAACGAGTATTTAATATTTTAATTTTAATATATTTAGTTTTAAACATAATATAACAGGATTTACTGATGATTTTAACATGACATAAAAAAAGCTATATTTCTGTAGCAATAATTAAAAAGGGTTGAGCTTAGTGCACAGACATTGTATAACATTAATAACAAAGATCCCTTGGAATGTGTGGTAATGATAATAAAATGCAGATTAAAAGAACCAGTGACAATCAATAGATCTACTTGATTGATGTTATGTAACACTAGAGATGTGGTGGATTTTGGAAAACAGTTTCTGAAATCGAACTTTACTACTGTCCTCACAGCTCACATGTGTAACACTGTCCGCCTTGTCGTCATAAAGATAAGCTCATTAGATATCCATGCATACATGCAAAGCGGAAGTGCCAAAAGAAGTCATACCGGATATGGTGGGAGTGAGACGTCTCACCAAGACATTATTGTCAAACTATCTCCGTTTTAGCTGTAAACAGGACCGCAAGTTACTCAGGAGCGTCGTTTTTAACAGGCTGTTTTAGCCGTTTATTGAGAGTAACACTGCTCGCTGTAGAGGGAAAATGGAAGAAGATATACTAACGACGCTGAAAATATTGATAATAGGAGAAAGCGGTGTTGGGAAGTCCAGGTAAGCTTTAATTACCTCTTAAGAAATTGATGTCGTGGCTCACTGCTAACGTTAGCTAGCTAGCGTTAGCTTAGCAGCCAAGCAAAAACTGTGTGCTTCAGAGATATGGCAGCGCTTTAAGATTACGACTATGACTCTACTGTGGTTGTCCACTTCTGTAGTAGAATTAGACAAAGTGTTTAAAAAGCCGTGTGCTGTGCTGGCTGTCCAGCTAGCTTTAGTTAGCTTACAGTAGCTGTATGTGACATCATCTTTGTTCACGTCTGACATAGGTTGGTTTTAAAGATGTTGCAATCGAGACCACTTTCCTACCCTGTGGCAGTAAAGCCACGAGGACTGTACATGCGCGGACAGTTATCTAAGCTGTAATTGTGTGATAGCAGATTTAAGCGAAGACACGATGAGTACCAACAGTGAGTGTTCTTGTTCTATATAACAGACTAAGCAAGAAGCGATCCCTGTTTGTAAATGTATTTACTGTATTAGCAGCGCGAGCTTCTCCAAGACCACATGGTTCACACAACAGCAAATATTTACATGTAACAGCTGAATTTAAGATGACATGCTTTAGTAAGCTTGGCCTCTATAGAAGGATTCAAAGGATGTATAGTTTTTTCCGTTATGTGGTAATCAGAGGCACTTCTTTGCAGCTACAATTCAGCCTAATAGTCATACTTGAGTATGATGTTTTAACAACATTACTCTGGCAATTTATATTGTTCAGCATGCCAACAGCTTGGTCAGGTTAGCTGCTCACCATGTCTGTGGGCCAGACTGCATGAAAGAATGCTGATAGCCAGCCTGAGCCATCAACCATCACATTGCTATGACACCGAGTATAGCTTGCCTTCCATAGTCATAACACAGTAGATAGGTGATGAGCAGTCCAAAGCTTTGTTGTGAGCCTTTTGACAAGTGGACTGTCTGGCCAAGAAATCATCTTTCAGGGCAGACTGTTGACCAGGCCTCAGGTTCTTTAAATAACAAGCCGTAACTTGAACCACAAAAGGGTGGAGGACTGTATGTAGTAATCACAAGATCTTCAGCATGACCGACAAGAGATCGAATGGAAAAGGTATTTGAGAATACCAACCGAGTGTAGCCCAGGTGGTTGCAAATAATCTCAACTGTTTGTACTAATTTGTGATCTTTGCAGCAGAGAATGTCAGCAGTAGAGTTCCCACAGTGTTTGTTGCAATGTTAGCGCTGTTATCAGTTATTTCTTCCTTTCTCTATACACTTTTTGGAGTTATTCAACACACAACTGTAATTTTAAGGTATTGGCCGATTATCGACTGGGCCAATTATTGAAACCGATATTTGGCGAGGGTTTTTCTTCAGATTTTTTTGTTTGTTTTGTTCTTGTAAGATTTCAGATAAGTAAAATCAGTTTAAACATGCATGACATTGACTCTGATGCCAAATAATAATAACGTAATATCAATCTGAATCTGCAATGTAACTAGTAGGGTTGGTCTATTTTTGACATTTTATTTTGCTAAATTAATGGCGCACCTCCTTGAATATTTCACTCAATAAATAATCAACCTTTAAGCACCAGAAATAGGAACGGACAAAATCTGTGGTTTTCTTACTGTGATTAGAAAGGAGTCGCAGAGGAGCGGTGGGTGGGGGGGCTGTTTTGCTGCGGCTTCGATGCGCCTCTGGTGGTAAACTTTAACTCACCATGTGTTTGCCTTCTTCCACTATTGTGTTGTTGTAGTTACTGTCTTGAAAAAAATCACTGCGACGGTCAGCCCTCCCGACCGAGACTTTCCCCCAGAAAACAGCACCCCATAAACACAATACATGAGTAAATTGTACTTTGTGTAAAAATGTAGAATAACCAGTGAAGGAATGTTACTAAGACTTATATTTGTACTGAAAATGTTTAGCGTTTTCAAATAGTTTTAACCGGAATTTTTAATTTCAGACCGATACCTTGAGAAATACTTGATACCATTTCAAATCAAATCAAATCAAATCAAATTTTATTTGTATAGCCCAAATTCACAAATCACAGTTTGCCTCAGAGGGCTTTACAATCTGTACAGAGACGACACCCTCTGTCCTTCGACCCTCGATTCGAGTGAGGAAAAACTTGCCCCAAAAAAAAGCCCTTTTAACAGGAAAAAAAATGCGGAAGAAACCTCAGGGAGAGCCACAGAGGAGGGATCCCTCTCCCAGGACGGACAGACGTGCAATAGATGTCGCATGTACAGAGCAGATCAACGAAATCATAATGTATTCAATTATAAGCGATGGTTGACAGGAGTGAAAGTACATAAAGATGTATTACAGCAATAATAATGAAATGCACATGGAAATGTGATTACTAGTGATAACAGTAGTAGTGATTAATGGTAAGGATAGTATGTAGTAATGCATTACAATAATAGTAGTGGAACGTATGTAACAGATGTGACTAATCAGAAACAACACGAAAACTGACACACCATTGAGGGTATAAAGTTTTAGATTTTCAGTAACCAAGCTGTTTAAAATAAGATTCATTATGTTTTAATATTTTTAACGGTGTTGGTCCTGAAAAAAATGTATATTGGTCGATCCCTAATGATTTTAAGCTCGGGTTTTTGCCTGTTTTATTTTTTGAGTGAGAAATGTCTTTTTTTTCTTTTTCACATTTACTCCTGTGGTGCTGGTAGTTTGCTTGCTGTTATAACAGCCCTGTATTAACTAGGAACAGAGGAGGGACTGAGTTTATGCTAACACCCTAACATAGACCTAGGTTTGCTTATATTTCCAGATAAAGGGAAGTGTTTGGTGGCTAGCCTGCATTGTTGAGGCCAAGGACATTGGTTTGTAGAAACCAATTTTGTGCTCAATTTTGTGCTTCCTAATACAATAAACTAATTCAGGCTGAGATTAGTTTCGAATGTCATTATTGGAATTATCCTGAGCCAGTTGAGCTATTGTCAAGGAGCTACACTGACTGGACTAATTTGTGTGCATACAGTTCTGTAGAAGCGCCTGGCAAGGAATACACAAGTTTAATTTTACCAGAACAAATTACTCACACAAAACAACAGTTCTAATTTCGCAATCTCCAGGCATAGCTCAAAAGCACATTGCTCCAGCATCCCTCCTGATGGACCATGAGGAAAAATAAGAGAATTAGATTTGGGTCAGGGGAAAGGAGTGAGCTTATCCACATCATCAGTGTTGTGATTAAGGCCCATGCACTTGATTAGTCATAGTTAAGAATTGAACCCTGTCCTCCAGACTGCAATCTAGCAGTGATATCATCTGGACGCGTAATGCAAGGGAAGGACAATGATCAATAGAAGGATAGAGAGATACAGAATTCGATAAGTCTGGTGCCGCAGGACAGGTCATTTGAATGGAGCAAATAGAAACCTGATGCCACATCAAAAGCTTGCTGCACCTGTGTGGAATAGAATTACTGAAAACAGCCAATATGCTGTTTTACTTAGTGATTCATAATGAGCCTTTATCTAATTATTCCCTTCTTCCTGTCAACAGCCTCCTCTTGCGATTCACAGATGACACATTTGACCCTGAACAAACAGCAACAATAGGTGAGTAACACATGCGAGCTGAGGTAATGAAAGAGTGAAATACAAGGAAGGTATTGTGCATCAGAAGGTCAAGGTTATCATCACTAGAGTCCAAATGAGCCATAAAAGGTAATGACTCAGAATCAGAGGAATTGGGTACAATTGCAGAGATATCCACTGCTAAGTAGCCTGGGATCGGCCGTCCCTTGTTGTAATACCACCACCTGCTGCAAGAGGCGATAGTGAGTCACTGTAGCCTCTAGTCTGCTGTATGAGAGGACAATGAAGTCAAGCTGGCCGGAGCAATTGGCTACTGCATTGAAGTTTACAGCCTCAGATAGTTACTCAGATGCAGAGGCTCTGCAAAAATGACTTTTATCATCATCTCAAACAACACCTCCTGGAAAGAAAGCACATCCGCGGCAGAGAAGAAGCTAAACAAGAGTACATATTGCCGGAGCCTGGAGTAAAAAGCTGAACTTGCTACGTTTCTTTAGACTGGTAAGTAACATCTAACGTTTGCTGTTTACCAAAACTTATCTTTAGTGTAACTAATGACAACACAAACTGTAACAGTTAGCGAGATGTGACGGTTTTCTTGTTATCATGGGGTTGTTAAAACTGAGCTAAGTAAGCTATAATGGAAACATATACACAAACGCCACGCGTAAGGATCATAAGATAGCAGTCTCATTTTGACTGATGTGGTTCCTGGATAGTGGACAGGGCAGAGGACCCTTCTCGAGACGGGATTCTCAGACCACACCTCCAGCACATCTTGGAACCTCACCAGTTAAAATGAACTCCAGTTAAACTGTCACACTGGCTGTCAGAGGTGCAGCAGTTTGGTCAAATTTGGCGTATTCTTGTTCTGCTGTCAGTTATTAGATGTCTTTATTTATAACAAATGACTGTAAATTGTGATTGTACAGACCCAGTAGTAGACAGACTGACAAAATGTTGTTCACTTCATCATATTTTAACTAGCAATAGCATTATGGTTATGAGATGAGGCAAGGCCTTACTTTCTTCCTGAAAGAGGGCAGATGGCACAGTGATGTACGTATTATGAGCTCTGACATCATCTGAGTGAAATAATGAATACATCCTGTCTGTAATGTTCAAAATCAATAATTAATCACACTGTAAATATCTTAGCCTGATCATATTACTGTTCACACTGTATACTAAACACAGTCCTAACATGTTCTAATAAAAAATGTGTCTGAACCAAACTAATTGCTCTGTCACACCTTTGTCTTTTTAGGAGCAGAATTCCAGTCCAGCCACCACCAGTGATGAATGACCACCCTGACCTTTATTCCCATCTACAGCTGTTCTCATAAACAAGCATGCACCAAACACCAAAATAGCATTTTGGTGACCACTACTGCGCTGATATATTTATACATTTTTTCAACTTTGTAATAAATGGCAAAACATGAAAGACTTTTTTGTGTTGACAGTAATTGAAATTAAAGGGGTTTGTGCCAGCTTTACTCAGATGTGTCACAATGGTTGTTCACTTCAGTATGCCTGCTTACACAGACCTGTGTTTGTTACCCCAATAGAATGACCAGTTCTCAGAATTTAGTCTGTAAACTGTAAACATTCTTGCAAACTTTGGGACAATGTAAGTACACAGCTTAATTTATCCCAGATAAAGTATCAAATATATAACATAGGTCTAGTCATTTTTAGATATTTTAATGCAGAAATGGTACATGTTATATCTGTAACTACACTACATTATTGGTGTATAAGTGTTGTTTTGCCTGCCGCATTTACAAATATGAGGGGCAGAATATTAGAACCACATTTTAAAATACTGTAGTCTAGTACAGCACCACCATGAATTACAACCTCATTATTACCTTATATAGTTGAATTACTACCTGTGCATCATACACAAATGTATATAACAACAGGTCAAAATATTCCTGGAGCTCTGTTAACATTACATGAACTTAGTGAAGTTGAGGGGCACCAGTGGTCGGACTGCACACCACATGTTAGCACTGATAATTATCAGATAAACCTCATGAGTTCCATCAGAAATATTTTTGCTGTCTAGTACATTGTCTGGAGTTGGAGTTTTTAAGAACTATAAACAACTACTGTAGGCAGTAATCACTTCCACATGCAGTAAAGTGGACATAAACTCTAATCTTCATTGTGCCTCCTAGTCTGTAGGCCCTGCGGCTGCTGGCAGATACTGCACATTTTACTCAACAACAATCCAGAACAAATCTACAGAACCCTTGTTATCTGCTCCAGGAACAGTTTTGGCTCAATCTTCGCGCTTGCTTCTTGTGTCAATTGCACACCCAGTATTTATTGGAAATAATTTAAAACAGACATTATTTTTTTTTATTATTATACTCAAATCAAACTTGAGTTGAGCTCACCAGACAGAAATTTGGCCTGTTACCAGGTCTGTTCACAGAAGGTATAAGCGGTATTGGCGAGCTGGAAGCAAAGGTTGCCACGATACCACACACCCTTACAGCCACACAGCTTATTTGATTTATTTCAAACTTAATGATGAGGTTAAAAGAAAATCCTGGTGCTGTAACCTCATGTTCATTGAGCTCAAGATTTTTTAATCCCTCTGATGAGTTTGAATGTAGATTTTTTTTGCTGATGTTAATTTGTGAAGAGCTTGTAGCTCACAATGCTGTCTTTGTTGGAATCATCAAAAGCATAGATTTCGAGAGATGTTGAAACCGTTTTTTCTTTTCAAGGTCAGGGTTTGGATCATTACTGCTTTACTTGGCCAGCTGAGAGTCTTTACCAAACAGATGTCTTTATTGGAGTTAAGCTTCCCTCATTGACTCAAGATCCCTCAGATTCGGACAGAAACCACTTTTAATCCAATATCACTTGAATCAAATCCATGTTAAACCTTTTACACCTAAAGCAGTTCACTTGAGGCTGTTTTTTCTGTGTTCCAGCTTTCTCAGTACATTGTATTACTTACACAGTACTTATATTTTTGAATAAAATATAAGCTGATTAACATTTTAATCATTTAATCTAGCATTTACTTTGGGTAAATTTAAATTGTATTGGGATAGTTTGGAAAGGTGTTGAAAAAAGTTAAGTTAGAGCCCTGATATCAACTGCCTTCTGCCACTCTGTTGTTCTGAAGATAAAATGTGGCAGTGTGAGTGAGGGAGAAGTCAGGGAACAAGTTCTAAACCAAATGTCAATAAAACTTAAAAACATGACCTCGTATATGAACATTTCTGCCTGAGTCATGTCAATAGATTTTCATCAGCAGAACACAACTCCATGATCCCACACTACTTGCATCTTCTGTTATGATTTGAACAGAGATCAGCCCAGCCTTGACATCCAGCTGTAGTGGCATCTTGTCATGTTGTGCTATGACAAACAGATGCTGTATTGTACAGTAGGTTCTCTGGGAAAGGCCTGTTTGTCTCTGTACTGAATTAAAGCAGGAGAGACCAGTCCAGGTTGAGGCAAATGTTTATTGTCAACTCCTCTCCACATGCACCTGGCAGCAGTATCTGAGCAACCCTGCTGGACTGGAGGAAGAGCTAGTTGTTGACTGTGTGAACAGACTGTATGTCATATATCCTTGGCCCGTCATCATGCCTCCTCTGTTCTGTTTCCCAATCCTTCTCCGGTCCCAAATTTTAGAACTAGCCCATCATAAGTGTACATTTCCCTGTTAAATCTGTCAGTGGGTGCTATTAATCAGGCAGATATATAATCCAGACCAATACTGCGAACAAAGGCAATGGAGGAGATTTACTTGTTGAGGTTAAAGGGGACAACATTATTCTTTTCATGTAAATTTTTTTTCTTCATTTGGGACCTAGCTGGATAATTATTATGAATCATGGCTCTCTGAGCCATTTCACATGTGGTAGATTTTTGTTATTTACTTTTATAATACAGACTTGTATTGGTTTCAGTTCTGAACAGTTAACCACACCGCCACCACCACGTCTCTTTGTGGTGTATGTGAGTACACTGTCACACCATAATTTAAATACAGGACACGGGATGGGCGTGATGCCAGTCTGAAAGCTGGGGTTAGCAAAAGTTCAGAGACAGAGACATCACTTATAATTACAGTCTGTCACAATGATACATTATTCTTGGCAGTAATCGTCCAAACCTGTAGGAGCTGCCATATTGGGACTGAAGCAGGATGAGGTAATTGTGACATTATGAGTGACGGACTCGCTTTTCATTGTCTAGGTGTTGACTTCAAGGTGAAGACCATTAATGTGGATGGGAACAAGGCAAAGCTGGCAATATGGGTAAGTGACAAACTCTATTCACTCTCCATTTCAACCCAGTAAATAAAAATGTGACTCTTATCTGTCAGTCAGAGCACAGGGATCAACTATCACCCTCCTCCATGAACCAGTCTGTCCATTCTCTAAAGTGGCCAATAGATGGCGCTCATGTTACACAATTTTGCCCACATGCTCCGTGAGGGACACAGAGGAGTTGGTCTTGTTTTTTATGTCCGTCTGCCCTGGTTCTCCTTCTGTTTGAGCCACCAGTTTGTCCTGCCAGTGTGTCCGGTAGAGCTGAGCTGTGTGTGTTTTGCAGGACACGGCAGGACAGGAGCGCTTCCGAACTCTGACACCCAGCTACTACCGTGGTGCCCAGGGAGTCATCCTGGGTAAGCCAAGCTGCTGACACCATCATTGCTCAAGCACCTGTGTGTGTGTGTATGTGTGTGTGTGTGTGTATGTGTGTGTGTGTGTGTGTCTGTGTGTCTATGTATGTGTGTGTGTGTGTGTGTGTGTAACCTTTTCACTTCAGAGTCAGGCCCATGGTTGTAAAAACAAGTGATGGCTTTTCATCCTGTGACCCACACACTTGCCTCTTTCTGGAAGTTAGTTTATATCCTTAAGTCCGACTCCTCATATGGACATGATTGTACAGTATGTATATGAACACACACACAGGAACTAAGTTAAACCTCTTAAACAGACTTCCTGTGCAGCCTATGGTTTTTGACCACTCTAATGATATACAGAAAGACACACGGCACCTCACTATGGCACTGAGATTATGAGCACGCCCCATGTGATACTATCAGAGGCTTCAATGCCTTTGGTTTTATCAACCATGTGTTTTTTAGATGAAATCATATGTCATATGATTGTCATATATCATGAGTTGTTTATTATATTGTAGTTTCTTGTCTTATTTTGTCCTTTTTTCAAAAAGTGAAATAACTCAGAATAATTGAGAGTAGAGTTTTATTAGGTTCTGTGTTCTTAAATTCAAGGCCTGTTAGACTAAATCACTTTTAAAACAGTGTTGGAAAATGAATATTATAGTCTTGTATCCTGTCCTGTCTGTGCACATAAAAATATGATTAATGCAAGACAGTAGAGCCGCAGCTAACAATTATTTTAATTGTGTCATCCTCAGATGTCTTGTTTTGTCCACGACCCAAAGTGATTCAGTTTGCTGTCATAGAGGACAAAAGAAACCAGAAAATATTCACATTTAAAAAGCTGGAATCAGAGAATTTCTAATTTCTCAAAATTACTCAAAACAATGAATTGATTATCAAAATAGTTGTTGATTTAAATTTCATATTTCACAGCTAATCCATTAATTGCTGCAGCTCTACAAGACAGTACCGTGATAATGGAATTATATATTTAAATAATTATTCCCATGCTGCAAAATGTTCCTCTTGTGTTATGGATTCAGAGATGGCAAAATCCTGAAACGATGCTCTTACTCAGTCTTACTTTGGATCTAACTTTGGTCAACTTCTCAATGAAATGTACAATGTGTGTATTTATTTGCCTTCATTCTGAACATATCTTGTTCATTTGCTTTGGCACAGTGTATGATGTCACACGACGGGAAACCTTTACCAAGCTTGACAACTGGCTCAACGAGCTTGAGACGTACTGTACAAGGAACGACCTCGTGAAAATGCTTGTGGGAAATAAAATCGATAGGGTGAGTGTGTTTGTGGTTTATTTTAATGTTTGACAACATGTCTAATTAGAGAGGAGGGGCACATTATGAGTCTGCAAACCTTGTCACACACTTTTTTGCCTTTGCTTGAGCTGTCATGACCAAAGATAGACTTGATATCTACTTTTTGGACACATTTTACAATTGTTTTTCTGTATCTAGAGATGCAAAACGGGTATATTCACAGTGACTTTGTATAAGCAAATATCTCACAAAACTGGAACATATATAGCCAAAAATAAGTATCTTCTAAAGGAAAAGTCAGCTTCCAGCCAGTTGAGAAATTACAGAACTAAACGACGGTGGCAGACCCACTTTCATATTTCTGGCAGCTGCTCCTTCAGCAGGATACCAGAATCAGTCAGCGGGGATACAAATGCCCACTAAGTAGAGCATTATGAATTTATTGTGTCCTGTTCTTTGTCTGTGAAAATCACTTTTCCCTCTCTGCCCCGTGACGCCCACAGTAGCTGACAGCTCCGCCCGGCAGACCTCAAATAAGCCATTACCTCTCTTTTGTTTTAGGAAAACCACGAGCTAGACAGGGCAGAAGGGCTGAAGTTTGCAAGAAAACATTCCATGCTTTTTATAGGTAAGTCAGGAGGATTCCTTACTCCACAAGGACCTGCTGGGCATGAGTTACAACAGACTATTACACACGGTTTTAGAAATAACTATCATACTTGCTAAGGAATTTCTTGCGTAGTACTATATATAAAACATGCTGCATGTATCATCTTCCATGTGCTCACTGAGTTTCATCTTCCTCAAGCGCAAAAATGTAATTCTAAAACTTTTTGTCGAAATGAAAAGAGTATTTCCAAGGCGTTTCCTGACATGTTAATTCTGGTTTGGCTTTAGATTTATATCTTTGTCTTACAGTTATTACTATCCTTTATTTCTGGTTATCATCATGTTGTGAAGTTGGTGTTGATTATATCCCCTCATAACCTCCTAAGGTTCACTATTAGTGTCTGGGGTTGACAGTTATTGTAGAGACATTTTCCACCACTCCCCAGTCCAGTCTGTGAGCCCGGCAGATGATGACATCAAGATGCAGACATTAACAGTTGTTGTATCTGTATCTCATCTTCTGTTCTCTTCTGTTTCCAACCTCCATCTCTTTTAATCCACCTCACATCTTCTTTTTTCTTTCTCCCTCGTTTTTATCTGTCTCTTTTCTTATGCATCTGTCTCTGTCCATTCTCGCCACCCACACACTGTTCTTCCAGAGGCGAGTGCTAAGACCAGGGACGGTGTTCAGTGTGCGTTCGAGGAGCTGGTGGAGAAGATCATCCAGACTCCCGGCTTGTGGCAGAGCGAGAACCACGGCCGAGGAGTCCAGCTGACCGACGAAGACGCAGGAGGTGGAACCTGCGGTGGCTACTGCTCCCTGGTCTAGACGACACACATGCATAAACACTTTCGGACACACATGTTCAAACACACACACGTGAATACCACACACAGTGTCACACAAATGCAAGCATAGACACAAACATATCCCCCCCTCCCACTGTGTGCTGTCCTGAGCTGAGCTCCCTCCTCAGACATGAAGGCAGTGGAGGTCCGACAGTCTTCCCTCCGCTGGCCGTCCACACACAGACACTACTATTTGCACACTTTATAATAACAACGCTGCGCTAAACGCAAAATGCAGCTCAGCCTTCCTCTTAATGGAATTTGAGTGAGTTTTTCTTCTCCTCTTGTTTTGTTTTGAGTTATAGTTTTGTGCAGTTTCAGAACCTTGGTTAAAATATTAACCATTCTCACTTCATATATATATAAATAAGTAAAATAAGTGAAAATGAGTTAAAAAGTATAAACCAAAGTTAGTCAGACAGATGGCTAAATCTCTGAAGTATGATAGTGAGAGCGGAAAACCAGTTTTGACCGAGGCTCCTCTCTACTCTCCAGCATGCTTATTGTCCTCAGAGCACCTTGCCTTAGCGAGCACATCTGTAACAATGCAGGGCCGACTTTTCTGCAGTCTTTTGTCTTTCCTCTGCTCTGTCCTGCTGCTTGATCCTGATCAGACTCTATCAACATCATGCTGCTTGTGGAGAAGCTTATCAAGCCAAGCCATCTCATACTCCATCTCACCAGTCTCAGTCAAAGGTTTGGATCGTGTCTCTGTTGTCCACACAACTGCCTCATTTCTCCAGAATATAATAGAGTTACCAAGTGTCTGGAACTGTTGTTTTACTACTTTTATTGACTTGGACTTCAAACCTTTGGTGTGTTTTGAATAGTGCATAAATCAAAGAGATTGGCACCAGCAAGCTTTCCACTGGGTGCACGAAGAAGAGGGAACCTCTTAAAATTGCACGCCTTTGTTGTAACGAGTTGCTTTAATGGAGTGCGACTTACTGGCACTCCCTCACTCAGACAGATAATATTGGTAATATCACTAGCTCTGCTATGGTTTTTCATATACATCCCTTTGACTGGACCAAGACAAAGGAAAAGTGTTCAATATTAGACAGGGCAGTGAGTCATGAGGGTGTTTCCACTGAATTTGGAAAATCAAAGGGAAGGCTGTGTGCTCCAAATTGCTAATGGATTTCACAGTACTCCTTTCCCAGTGTTTGTATCCGAGAAGCCGTTACACATGTACTGTACCCCTGACCTCTGGCCATGTTTGTAGTATTCGAGTGCTGGGAAATGTAGTTCTGAGAGTTTGATCTTGTACCAGGGACGGTGAGAATGACACGGACTCTAAATCTAAGTTTATTTCTTTTGTTTTGTTTTTTTATCTCTTTTTAATTGCATGAAAAACTGCGTGCCATTCTTTGTTGTTTGTCCAGTGACAGCCTTCACAAGCTGTTTGCTATAACTACTTTAACTTATATTTAGCTAAAAAATAAAACAGTGCTTACAGATTTACCATTGGACAGAAATGGGATAATAAAACAACAAGGAAGTAGGCTTTTACTTATTAAACTGGTATAGCTGTCTTTTTTGTGTTCAGAAATACGTTGGAACATGTATACCTTGTAAATTGTGTGTATTTTTGGAATTTGGTGGGATAATTCCTGTATGAATTGTAAAGCTGAATGTATACATATTTCACTACAAACCGCCCTATGTATTAAACTAAATAAAATTCTTTTTTAAGTGAATACAAGTGTATATGTTGGTGTTGATGCAACTCCAAGCTTTAGTGTGGAGCTGTTGACAACTATAACTCCAGGTGCCAACTGAAGAATAAGTCTTTTTCAGTAATTGCTCCAAGTGTTCAGCAGAGATGAATATGAATTCTCTGCTGTCATGGTTTCCATGTTGGAAATGTCACTATTAGGTGATGGTTTTTCACTCAGCGCCCCTCGCATTCCTCTGTCCTCAGAATAAAGACTTGTGTTTAAACAGTGTCCGAGAAACCCTCAGACCCCAGACGTGTGATCTATCTAAATCATCTTTTTGGCAGACATCTCAGGAAACACCACCAAAGCCATAACTCACTCTACCAGTGCTCTAACTGGGATGTGCATAATTCCTGGGCGATTATGAAAGGGTCGGGGCTGGCAGCGAGAGCGAGGACTCTTCCCCTTGTAGCATATCCCTCATCTCCTGCCGCGGTCCAGGCAGCCGTCTGGAAATATGTCTCAGTCAAACAACAACGGAGGCGTACAGCATAATAATGCCTTCATGTGGTCCAACCATGTGCTGAACTGTAGCACTGCTGTTTCCTCATGCCTGCACTGGAAAAACATCAGCTACTCAAGGGGCTGAGCTGACAGATTCTGTATTTTTTTATGTAAAGCTGGGTGATTCACATTCATTTTATTGTCACATCATGAGAAGTAGGGCAGCCTTCGTCAAACCCCCTTTGAAGAAGCCAATGAAAGGAAATGAAAGAAATATCATATCTGGGAATATTGAATCTGCACATGGTTGACATTTTTCAATGTCAATCAATGACCTAATCATATTAGCTCAACTACAACTATGGCAAAAATAATCATGAAAGTTATTTGTGCTCTTCTTTCAACATGTGACACATCAGCAATGCTCCATTTTTTTTTTTTTTTTAGAAAAGTAACACGTAGAGCAATGCTTTCCATTTCATCCTCTGGGGAACATGAATGTAAGCCAAATTTAATGTTAATCCATGCTATTGAATGCTGCCTTGGATCTAACTAGGTAGTACTAGTCAAATATCAATTGAAATTCATACATTCAACAGTTGTGAAAATGATTCAATCTGGAGTGTTGTTACAAATTTACAAATACGTTTAATTTCCTATAACTTATTCACAATGAAAGCCCACCATTATTTAGTCATTTGAAAGCTTGTTTGAAGCATCGTTACAGGAAACGTTGCGTTTTCACCAGCAGTAACTCAACATGACTCCCAGAACAGCTGAAAGTGAACACAACGAAACAGTGAAACACCGCAGATGTTTGAAAGTAGAAATAGGATGAGAGAAACTAAAGAGATACAGTAAGAAGCTACAAAAGTACTGAGAGCTGAGCACAGACATGAGTATCGATTTGATGCTTGTTACAGGTTGGCCGCAGTCGCGAGACGTCACCTTAGCCCGCTTCGAGGCGGGCGGTTGTGGCTCGGCCCTGCTCTGGAGCAGGTCCATCAGCTCAGCTCAACTCGGCACAAGTAAAACTGGTGATGAAAAAGCAAAAGCGGTTTGACACGGCACTGCTAAAAGTACTGGTGGAAAAAAATGGCGTTATTATTATCCAGACTTGAGACAGCTAATAGGACAGCGAACTGAGCTAACTTGCAAATGGCAGCTGTAGTTACCAACAGTTAGCTGTGATATGATGCCCCCTATTGGTTTGGAGTATGAATTCATCAGGTGGCCAATTCTTACATATTTCACCTTTAACCACAGTGAATATTTCATTTCAGGAGATCATTTTATCCTCTTACGTAAAGTACTATGGTTTTCTAGGCCACAGACTAACTAGCTGCACAGCAACAACAAAAAACAGCACAGAAGTTGGGCTGTTGTAGTGATGGAAGGCAGGACTAAACACTCTTTTGGCACATCCAGACTCAGTAACATGCCAAACTCCCAAAACTCCTCTGTCCTGCCCCACCTTGTTGCCTTTAGAAGCCTGTGAGCAGCTTGATGGACTGCTTTCTGTCTTGCTGTCTGTGTCTGAGCATGCAGTCAGACGCTAACCTAACAGAGCAGATCTGGCTCTCATTAACGCACTCTTGTCTCCCTGCTCCTCCTCTGCCTGCTGCTGTGGCGGTCCGTATGGATTAGCGCTCAGACGAGCTCCTCAGGAGAGCAGTCATGCTGTCATGTGTAAAAATGTTACGAGACATCGGGCATCGTTTCATAAGGTGTTGGGTTCCCAGACGTCACTCACTTTGTCATGCTCATTGCCGATTTGCTATCAGGTAATTGTTTTGCCATGCTAACTTATAAGAGCAAAGAAGAGAGTGAGAGGATGATTGGAAAGATCACCCTTTGCCGCAAGCACCTGAATTGTATTTCGTAGGGGGGAGCTAATATGTTCGCCATAATGCCGGCCTTGTGATAATGAGAATGTGATAGGATGGGGTGACAGGCCTTCTCCGACTTCTCTTTAACAGAGTCCTTGGACAAGAGAGCAGTGCCCTCAGGTCTTGGGCTAGAACCTTAAATGATAAGTTCACCCAAAAATGAAAATGTAGTTATTATCTACTCACCCCCATGCCAATGGAAAGTTGGGTGAAGTTTAGTAGTCCACAAAACATTTCTGGAGCATTTCACAGCAAAACTGAAGTAGATGGGGACAACCGAAAATGGCTCCACACAGCTCAACCGGCACAACCTAAAGGCCCTGATGCCCCAGGCTGATGGTCAGCTTTCGAAGTCTGTTGGGGCCATCAGTGAGCGTCCATGGTTGTCGTCTGTGTGGTGTGTCTCACACCGTTGGCGCTGGACGGCTCTTCTTGGAAGCCTTGAGGCCGACTGAGCATGTAGAATTGGTGCCGGCTAGTCGGTGAGGTAAATCACTGTTAGGGTAGGCAGATGCACAATGGAGAAACGGGAAAAGGAAGGGAAAGCCCATTAAACCTGTTGCGGTAGTATCCATGATTTCCTCCAATTAGAGCGGTTCCTCTGTATCTTTCACTAGTGCCATTTGCAACTTTTTAACAGACATATTCTTGATTAAATACAACCCCTTTGCGCTGTGTGCCTTCCTTTGTGCCTAGATTATCTGCCGTTTAACCAGCAAAATTGACTTGGACACGCCCTAAACTCATTTGCGCTATGCGCTTTAGATCAAGCCCGGATCAAGTGCCCTGAGTCTTAATAAGAGTTATTTCGCTGTGAAGCTCCAGAACTTTCCGTCACTATGGGGGTGAGTAGATATGACTGAATTACCAGATGAGAGCTGAAATTGTTCAGAATTGTGTGGCTCAGGTCAGAAGTGATTTTTGGGTGAGCTGTTCCTTTACAAACATAATCAAACTTCTCGTTTTTTCTCTCTCTAGATGACCTTCCTTGTTCTGGTCAAGAAGACTCTGAGGCACCTGTAGGTCTGCAGACTGTTTCACTGTTTACGTTCTGAGGTGAGGTAGAGGAAAATGCCCCTTTGCTCCCTCACTTTCCCTCCTCTAAAGTCAGCCAAAGTCGCGCTCTGGCCTCACTTAGGTTACCCTCTCAGCACCAGAAGGCTGTGAGGTAATGACCGGCATGCCCAGAACTGATGGCTCTGTCACTGCAGGTGGAAACACTTTGATTATGTGGAACCGTGTGTTTACATTGTTGCACCCGTTCACATTTAGACCCTTTGACATTTCATCAGCGATGGGGAGCGTTCCTTTTTCAGGACTCTGATGTGTTATGAGCTTTTTGACCTGCTGCAGGGCTTCCAGAGAAGTCAGTCAACCCCCCCTGATGTCTACCCACTATTTTTCAACCTTCATGTGTGGGCCTGCTTTATGTTTTTTTTATTAAATAATATTTAAGCTAAGGTGACTACATGAATGGTCGTAGTGTTAAATGTACAGAGTGAAAACATCTTTGGGGAGTCCTATCAGGACACAGGGGCTTACATACTCACGAGCAGCAGAGCTGTATGCGTACCCATCAATCACACCAGGCCCCTAAACTCAATAAGAACAGGCCTCAGGTAAGCAGAAAACCTCTATCCTTGTTTGGTGTGAACTTCTGGCCCCGGATCCATGTAAATCAATTCAGATAGTAATAGAACTGTAATTGAGTTTCCTCGTATTTGATACTCTGTCAATCTAATTTAAAAACTAAACAATAGTGTTGTAACCCACTCTTGTTATTTTCAAAAACATGGCGCCCTGTGTACGGGCCCTAAAGAAAACAGGAGACAGGGACTCAGAGCTCCTCTCGCAGCGGGGGTTGCTTTCATCCCAGCTTTGGGTTACTGCGGCAATAAGCAGAAGGGCCGAAGAAGGACCAACAGCAGGGGAACTGCATGATGTAGAAATGAAGCACTACCGCCCATGATTCTACTTGTTCACGGTGCTCCCGTTCCATGTGGCCCTCTCCATCTCAGATTCTGCGGGCCATGTCGTCATTCAGCGTGTCTGGACACCCAGCCGGATCTCGCTCATGCTACTGCTACAACATGGAAGCAAACAGGCATATACTCAAGCCATCGGTTTCTATAATAAACTAATCACTTTGTATCAACATGGGCTTGGTGTAAGCTTTCCACATGCTTCAGACGTTTTTGTGGACTGGCCACATGCTTCTACTGCTGTGCTTCACTCCCAGTTAAAAAAATCCACATTAATAAACTCCCCTTTGGGTGAGATGATTGGCATGTATAGAAACAAATTCATTATTTTGTATAAATAATCTGTGCCGTGTTGTAATTGTACTGCTTATTTTTCCTTGCCGGGTTGATCTCGATTTTGGGGTTGGACCAGAGAATTTGTTGTAAACCACCAAGACTAAAGACCCCGATTTCACTGACTTTGAAGAGACAAGGAGGTCCTAAAGGCCCTGGAAGATCCGCTGTTCCTTCATAGAAGCTGTTTTTCCACCAGAACTCAGCCCGGGAGAGTTTAGGGACAGAGTTCAGAGCTTGAACTTTTTGGGACTTGTGGAGTCTTGTCGCTCAAGGCCTTAACCTTATTATGACCATTTGCCCTCTTTTGTGCCGTGGATGTAACCCAAGTTCAGGTTTATTACTGCAAACCACAGGAAGCCACACCACACCAATACACTTTGACTGTATATTGGACAATTGAATTTGAAAACACAAAGCCAACCTCTACCTCTCCCACCCTCCCACCAGCAAGCTTAAGTTAAATAAAGCTCTCTCCAAGGAAATAGTACCCAGGTCACACAAACACAAGAAACCTCTCGTGTACGCGGGTTTCATTTAATTCAGACCCTGCATATCCACTATCCACTTTGTCGCAGGATTTCCTTT